>NC_057922.1:45400254-46025254 GCF_018873765.1 Telopea speciosissima
CCTCTCACAAAGGAAACTGATTCATCGTTATTAGCTCTCAGGATATGGTTTGTTGTTTAAATGCTGCTTATTGCCATGTGAGGGAGGAACCCACTGCCATCTCACTAGTCAAATTTCCATCCATACAACCACCCAGATCAAAGTCTATGAGTTACAGATTCCAAAGAACAAGCACAGGGTGGCTGCCAGCCCCTTGTCAGAAGTGAGGACTTGTTGGTTAACAAATGAGAAAGCCCAACCTCTGATTCAAGGGTTGGTTGCCAGATTCCACTCCACTTAAAGGGTTGGGCTAGAACCTGGGATTCATAGTCAAGGGAGAAAGACTACATTAAACAAGCGGGTGACCCAGATTAGTGATTGATTGAGGGAAAACAACTTTACCCAGGTGAAAATTGTGAAAATTTTACAAACTAATGACCAGATATTGCATTAATATGAAATGACATTCTTGTGATTTATGGAACCTTGAACTCATTTTTAACAACTTCCACATGGTAATATGATGATGGACTAAATGTAGCCATGTTTTGTTTGCTTAAAACCCAACTCAAGTTGAATACATGATAGAAATGTTCATACTTTATACAGATTTCAATTTCTCGACGAAGCTTTACTCTGATCACTGTTTGTTTCATAGGTTGGGTTAGGATGTCCGGTCTCAGGCCAAGTTTTGATTTCTCAGTTCTCACGCGTTGTCCAACTTCAAAATTTTTTAGAATAACAACTCGTGGTTTAAGTTTAGGTTTAGGTTTAGCCCAGCCCATGGTCCATCTCTACTAATATGAATCCTATCATACACTCTTTTGTTGGAAATAATTCATCCAAAGCATACATGATATAGCACATGTATTAAGGGGAATAAATTACGTATCTTAATTCTAGAAAACTCAAGTTGATGACGGCAATCTCAAGCACCATATAATGTGTCATGAATCTGAAAATCATAAAGAAAATTAAGGAATCTGTGGGGCTGAGTCGTGACATAAGTGACTATCCTTAAGACTGTAGATGCCTCTTATGGTGCAAACCGGATCCTACCGAATTAGCATCTAAGATAAAATAGGACTCCAAACATGAAACTATTTAGTAATGATGCACTTCACTTACTAAGCTACTAAGGGCACGAAGAGTTGCACTCAATTGGATATAAACAAAAAAGAAGAGAGAAAACCAAAACAAAAAAGAATGAGATTATCTCAAATTGTTAGAAAAATGGGTAAGACATCTTCACTTTATACGGGAGAAGAAAAGGCACCCCCAAGGGATGTCTCCAAAAGATATGCCCACAAGACTTGTTTTTTTATCATTCAAACAATTCTTCCTATAATCTCACCTATTGGTCATTTGGGTAGGTGCTTATTAAGAAAAAGATCCAGCCTCTATATTTGAAATCATATATAAAATTCCAACACTTCCTCAATCAGATTTGAAGAATTTGATATATTTACCTAAATGGTTTTCAACCTCCATTCGGAACTTTTTGAGTTTTAAATTGATTTTCGACTTTCAATGCATCAAGTACATGTATCCATATTGAGAATGATCATTGGTAAAAGTAATAAAGTACTCAAAAACATATGTAGCTTTTATGTTGATAAAGGTACATATATTTGAATGTATTAATTCCAACAAATCATTGACCCTTTTACCTTTATTAGTAAAGGTCTCCTTAGTCATTTTTCCTTATAGATAAGATTTACAGGTTGGATAAGGTTCAACCTATGGGCAGTCTAATGGTTCATCCTTACCTAACCTAATATGACATAACCAAATTCCAGAGATGGTTGGAGTTAATTGGAGCAGACCAATTTAAAATTAAATTGAAAAACATAACCCTCAAAACTAAGTTTTAGAAATTGAAACAACGTTTATTCTTAAAAGATGGAAGAATAATTTAAAACTTAAACTAATGTCTTAAACTTTAAAATAAAAGTTTCCAAGGCCATTGTCATGGTCACAACTCCAATGCCCATCATAAGACGCACTTGATATCTTGTCTAACTTTCTTGTGAACTTGAACCCTTTGCAAATATACATAATAGACCAGAGTCAACCAACCATGGGTAAGTGGGTTCTATTGACAAACTTGATTCAAGATAATCAAAACTAACTTTTTTTGTTTACCTTTTGGCTACTTTTACAGAGAGGACAGGTATGAGCACAATTCTGCTTCATGTGCCTGTCCTTTCCATAGTGAAATATTTTTCTCTTGCGAGTTTCCATACTCCACCCAAAACTCTAGTGGCTTAAGGGTCTTTTACCTTTCTAGCATGTCTTCTTGCCTTTCGGCACGATAGAACAACACATTAATTCCTTAATATCATTATAGAGAGAAATAGGTGGTGAATCTTCCTCGAGGACATCTGCAAGTCCTTCAGCAATGAGAATTATCATAATACTCTGATTCTAGTTAATATAATTTTTTTATTTGAAAAGAGAAAAAATAAATAAATAAACTAAAGGGAGAGTTTACATCAAGGCCATAATACAACAAAGATGAAATCCCAACCATAGCATTATATGTGGAAAATTATTACCTCAATTTGCTCGCCCATCAATTTCCTCAATTCCATCTAATAGAGGGAGGTGGACCCCACTTGGGTAGTGTGTTCAGGCAGGGGGTAGGATGGTCATTTCCACCCCCTCTATTACATGGAATTGAGGAAATTGAGGGGCAGACAAATTGAGGGGATAAAGATCCCATTATATGTTAGGTGACACATAATATTCACAGAGGAGTTACTGGACAAGGAAGGTCGTCTGGTTTGAAGATTGTAATGTTTCTTATTTTTGGGAGGGTTGAGAGTTTAGAGAGGGCCTGATGTTATCCTTGTGGGTCAGGGTTAAGGCGGGCGGTGTCCCCCCTTTATCTTTCAATTATTTTGAGTTAATAAAATTGATAGGGCCAGCCCAGGTCCTAGATAATATTCGGGTTAAAAAAAAAAAAAAAAGATCGTTTGTTGAGAGATCTATTGTAGAGGAAAGACACACAGAGATTTGCCATTGAGGAATGAGATGTATTTTATTCTCAGTCCTAGAGGACCTTCAGCCCAAATATATTTAGACAATTCTTAAGAGAGGGGAAGAAATGACAGATTGATTCTGCACAAGAACCAAAAAGAACACAGTGGTTCAACCGAAATCCATTTTGAGAGGATGGCTTTAATTGGGATTCCTACATGTAAAACAAACCAAAAAAAATAGTTTAAATTTAGGATGTAACTTCATTTTCCAAAAGAAACGCCACCCCGTAGAAAGATTAACGTCTTTAGTAGGGCCAACATCATGGGAAAGAAATTTAGCAGCTAATTTGATGGATAAATGCCCATCTTGAGATAAAGTGCACCTCTAACGATCCTCATTACCTGATAAACGAATGGAGACAATTTCATCAACAAATACAGGGGGAATCAATGAGTGAAATAGATTTCTATTCCATTAAAGATTAGAAACCACATTAGAAACCAAAAGTTTCTAGTTTATGGGATATGTCCCAGCAGGTAATGATGATGCAAGAACAGAGGGAATCCAAGGGTCAAACCAGAAATAAGAATTCCTCCCATTGCCAATAATAATTGGAACAATATCTTTGAGGCTGGGAAGGATATGAGCAATATTGTTCCAAGTCCACGATCCTCGCTTAACAAGAACTTTTGGATAAAAATAAAGGTATTATAGAAGTATTTTGCTTTCATCACTTGGACCCACAAAGAATTGAGTTCATTTAATCTCCATCCCAGTTTCAAAAGTAGAGCCTTATTATAGCAGGAATATCTACGAAGACCCAAACCTTCGTCAGAAATAGAAGTCAAATTATATCCTAGCCAATGAGGTGTGCTTTCTTTGAATCCCCGTAATTGCCAATCCAAAACTTCGAACAAATAGAATCCAAGCTATGACAAATCTTGAGGGGAAAAAGAAAGCAAGACATAAGATAGGAGAGGATTGAGAGTAACACGGATTGAATGAGAATTCTGCGTCCTGCAAAAGATAAAAAATTAGATTTCCAACCAGAGAGTCTTCTCTTGACTCTATTAATGATGAAATCAAGGTCCCTGACCTTGGATCTAGAGTGAAATAATCTAGAACCAAGATAGAGAGAGTGGTGAGACATCTCTTTAATCCCTATAAGGGAGCAAAGTTTTTCGTCGATCATCCAAGACAAATTTCTACTAAAAAACAGCTCATTCTTTCCATAATTAATGTCCTATCCAGAAATATCTGAGAAGAAATCAAGAATAGGCATAATGGAGAGAATGTCACCTTCAGTAGCCCGAAGAATATAAAGGTTTCATCAACAAACAAGAGATGGGAAATCTCAGGAGCAATTATGGCCACCTTGATTCCTCGATACATACCCAACTCTCTATCGGCCAAAAGAAGACAAAACAAGACTTCCATTGCAGTTATAAAGAGATAAGGATTAAGACGATAACCTTGACGGATGCCCCTAGAGGCCTTAAAAAAACCAAAAGGACACCATCCAATTTAATTGAAAAGGAAGTGGAAGAAATAAAATTAACAATCATGGAGCACCAAGCATCACCAAGCCCAAGAAAACCAAATAAGGCCTTAACTAAAACCCATTCCAATTTATCATAAGCATTTGTCATGTCAAGTATGATGGCCACAAAACCTTTGTCTCCTTTCTTAAGACTTAAGTAATGAAGATTTCCTGGGCACTAATGATATTATCAGCAATTTACTTGCTCGGAATAAAAACAGCCTGGAAAGGAGAAATAGAAGATGCTAGGTGGCCTTTGAATCAATTGGCTAGTATTTTAGCCATAATTTTATAAGAAACATTACAGAGACTAATCAGACGAAACTCAGTAACTTTCACAGCCTCCTCTTTCTTTGGAATCAAACATATTAAAGTATGATTACAATCAAGAGGTAAGGAATGAGATAAAAATAATAAAAAAAAAAGGAAACAAAATTATATATATCCAAATAGATGAGGTCCCAGAACTTTTGATAGAAGCACACTTGAAAACCATCTATCCCAGGGACTTTGTAAGGATCCAGGGAGAAAATTACCCTTCTAATTTCCTCCAAATCAGGGGGAGAGCTGAGATCAAGAATCATGTTGACTATAGGTTTGAAAAGACATTGAATGAACCTAAGATCTAGAGGGTTGGAAGGTGCAAAAATAGAACTAAAATGATCAATTAAAATATTGGCAATGCCCCTAGGATCATCTATTCTGCAACCATCGTCATCAAGAATGTAATTCAGCCGCCTCTTTCCAAGATTATGTATAGAAATAGAGTGGTAGAAACATGTACAACGATCACCATCTCTAAAATAGAGATGCCTAGATTTCTGAAGCCAAAATATTTCTTTAGCGGCGAAGATCCATTGCGAATGATTAGTAATGCGAGAAGAAACATCAGGAGTAGGAAAAGCTGAATCCTCAAGTGCAAGGAATTGATCAAAGTAATTTGATCAAAGATGGTTGATATGGCCAAAAGCATATTTATTCCAAACAGAGAGGTTTCAACTTAAACTAGACAGTTTAGAAGGAAGATTATTATTACCTAGAGCTTTCCATTTATTTCCACAAAAAGAAAATAAAAATCAGGGTGATGGGTCCAGGCCTCTTAGAAATAAAAGAGCTTCCTAAAGGAGCTTCTATGGTTACAAGTATTAATAACAATTGGGTTATGATCAGATCCTAAAGAAGGGAGCTTACTAAAGTTGACCCATGAAAAACAAGCCAACCAGTCTAGAGAAGTGAATGCCTTGTTAAGAGCTCTATGATTTAGATCATAAAAGCACATGCATAAACTAAGCATAATAATAAAGAAGACAATGTAGTAATTGATAAAATCGTCACTCAAATAGGAAGGAACTACCCGGTATGGTGGTAGGGAGTCATTAATCTCCTGAACAGTGTAGGGGACAGCAAATTCTACAGAATGATTAGGAACAGAACTGCTCGCTTGCCCATTAATATAAAGATCAGAGAACCAATCCTTGACTAGAGAGAAGAGTTCCTTGGGATCTGAGTAAATAGAGAGAGAGTTAGTAAGAACTTTTAACACCATCAAACTCATAAAGAATGACAAGGGGGATCGTTGGAGGGGCACATTTTCTCTTAAAACAAGGTGACAAGCTCAAGTTCCCAAAAATAAATTTAAAACTCCTTCAGAGGTAACCGCTTCCATTGGTAGAATAGAAGGACAAGGCCCCCAAAAAAGTTGATTAATGGTGATGTAACGCACCTCAGAAACAGAAACCCCTGGGTTGGAGAAATCGAACTATGCTTGAGAAACTTGAACAGAGGGATCTAGGATAGGGGACTTAACGTTAATCCCAACAATTGCACTGAGAGTAGTGTTGATAGTCCCCAAACTATCCCGAGCATAGGCATCCAATGATGCCTCCAAATGTAAATTTCCAAAGAAAAGAAAAGTTGAGATAGATTCTTTACAGTCTTCCTTGAACAATTCTGGAAGAAAAAAATTCTGCGGTGCAGCCATGAGCCGGAACCTCAATAGGTAGGGTCTCTTGATTGGGGATAGAGGCTTCACAATTCATAGCACACTAAATAGTCTCATCATCAACTTGGCCGACGGTGTTCCTAGTAACTCTAGTAGAAAAATCCTACACACCCTCAAACACAGAAGAGGATGAAGATGTTTGCATCTCAGTAGGGTGTTGTGGCATGCCACTCTTTAAAAAGTATACCATAAAGGCAGAGAAAAGGACATCTCAAAAAATCTCAAAGGAGGCAGTCATTGAGATGGTGATCCCTTAAGTATAGTGTGGCCACAACAGAAACAGAGAGAAAAAAGCTCATATTTGAGCCTCACAACAAACACCTCATCTTTGGTGGAGTTTTGAATCTTTGAGGAGACACATTAAAAACGTTTCTTCTTGAACTTGTTTTGACCCGAGTAGTGTCATGGGGCAACCCAAGTTCAACAAGGTTCATACAGATCTCCAAGGTTTTGACAACGTAAGAAACAACTTGCTTGATTGCTTCTACAGAGAAACAGTCATCAAGGATCGGGGTCGCTTGAACCTAGATAGGGACCGAGTCCCTTCTCTAGCATAATAATCATCCTCTGGAGAATATGGGACAAGATGAAGACGATTCTTGGAAAACCACCAGGGAGATTGATAGAATACTTTGTCTCTATCCGAAGTGGAGAGAAATTCCACAAAGAAATGACCTTTGTCAAAACAACAGATATAGACTACACCATGGGATTTCCAAAGGGAAACTAAGAAATCGCAAAAGTCAATATATTTAGGTCCAATAAGTTTATTGTCATTTTTTAGAGTGGACAAGGTAGTATTGGTAGAGATCAACATATTGAAATATCTACAAACATGTACAATTATAAATTACGATGTATGAACTAATACCATCGAATACCAGTGAATGAAACCAAATCCATGGTTACTCACATTACATGCTTCCCTCATAGCATATAAATGTGAATTGAAACAAGCTAATCCTTGTGTGTGCAACTTACCCTATTGGGAGTCATTGGACATACGTTGATTAGATGGACTAAGTTGTTCACCTTTGAGGCTTCCAATATTTTCGGCCACCTACTATGCCCATTTCTTATTGATTCACACATACTCAAGTCAAGTGCATAATTATTATCTCGAAGTGAATCATAATGTGAGAAATGCCCACTATCGCAATGCTCTCCCAATTAACTTATGTCTACTACCTATGTAATGAGAGTGAACATAAACCATTCTAGAGAACAACACGGGCATTATCCTATTGGCATCTGTAGACACCTCATTTTATCTTTTCCCTTTGGGGTTTCCCGTAATGATGATGAGTACCCTCCAAGCCTAGAGCTAGTGTATCTGTGGATGTAGTGTCCATGTGCACTGCTTGAATCAATTTATCGATCGTCGATCCCCCTTATTGGAGCCCAAACCAGAGCCTCCAAACCCTCCAAGAACCCCTAGAAAGGCTAGCCTTAACCCAGACCCCTTGGAACCAGCCTAGCCCAGCACAAGACCTGGCCCAAACAGCCCCATTTTATGCCTGAGTACACTGGAACCTGCATCGACACTCAAAGGCCCTGAGTCGACATCAAGCCCACCTATCATCGACATCGAGTCATGCCCTTTCACTATCAGATAGAACATCTCTATTGTCTAACTTGCTTCGATACTCAAAAATCCAAGTTTCGACAGCCAAAAACCAACCCTCGATGTTAAGTACTGTTTATCGACAACAACTCAATTTCGACCTCACCCCACTTCGATGTTGACACGGGCAATTTCAATGTCGAATCTCTACAAATCTAAGAAGCCCAAACTTGCCATTTTTTACTCCGATATCGATTTCTTTCGTGATCAAGCTTTTTTTTGGCACCTTGGATCTCAATCTTGGCTCCCTTAGGCCCCAAGAAACACCTCCTAAGGAAAGAAAACACTTGTCACCCATCCATTGGTCCTTACCTTGACCTTACACCGACCGTCGATGTAGAGACCATTTAGACGATCTGGATCAATCCTACCATCCCTACACGAGTTTAAGAGTGCACACACCTCTCTACATCTATAAATATACCCCCTCTCACATTGAGGAGGGTCCCTAACCTGATTACCCATTGTTTGGAGCTTACTTGCCCCCAAGCTAAGCCCCCTATTCAAGAGCTTTGAATCCTTAGCTTTGGCCCTTCACTTGGCCTTAGCCTATTGCCTCTCCTACCACTTGAACACTACAACTCCCTATTAGAACTTCAACACTACAGCCTAAGAAACATAAATCCAGTGATTTCGGTGCTTGACCAACGAAGCGTTTGAGTACAAGAGACAAGAGAAGCCACTATAAGCGGCGATACTTTCTCAATGTACGAATCTCCTGAGTTACAAAAGGAAAACCTCCACACCTCCACTTTCATTCTTAAGCTCTATTTAATTTACGTGCTTTCCACTTTCTATTTTGTTTTGCATCTCCGGAGGAGAGTGATCCCATCTTTCTAGATGGTGATCACACGTACTCTTATGCTTTTTTATCACTCTTATGTTGTATCTTATTTCCATGCATGCATATCTACATGACCTACATCCCCTGTAGTCTAAGACTCTCCATGATGGCATTCATATTATTAACTTCCACATGCCTTGCATATTATTTTGTGTTTTAATCTTAATTTCCACGTTTCTCCCTACACACATATATCAATCTGCCATCTTGTTTTCATACATCCGACATGTTGCCATGTTTAGCCTGGAGTTGATCATGCTTAAGTCCCATAAGTCTTTAAATTGTTTACTTTCATGTATATTAACCATTGCTTTGCAGCCGAACCTCCGGGTATGTGTTTCTCTACCTTCCCTTATATTGTACTTTCTTACAATTTTTCTTGCACTATACATTCTTCCCTAAAGCATGTTATGACCTTACCTAATTGTGCTTAGCACTAGAAAGACCGACAAGTCCAGGCAGACTGGGGTTCCTAATACCTTCCCCGGACCATAACATAACCTGTACCCAGACCAACAGACCATTTGTCCCCAGAAGGACGTAGCATGAGAGTCATTACAATACAATTTTCGGGTCCTAGACCCTCCTCTAGGTGGTGACTTCCTATATTCAATTCACCCTTTTCTCTTCTCCTCCAAAGAGGGATGAGGTGGAGGACATGTGGCGATCCCCCACCATGGACATTTGTGCTCACAGCATTTACGCGAGTTTCTTTACAAAACTTCTACGCCCACTGATAATAGGAGGCTATAGGATTTTTACTAGTTAAGAATCATCATATTACACTTACTTTGTTACTAATGGAATATTTCAATGAATTTAAAATACATCTCATACAACACATCACATGGTAAGCATCTAATGCAATGCATCTCATGATAAACAAATGTAACATACATCATATATACTGCATCTTGTTAAGGTAAGGATTGTCGAGTGAACAATCCATGATTTTAATGATCTATATGTTTTAGTGCTTACAATCAAAGCATTGAGAAGCGTGTCCTTGAGTCCAAGTATTAAAGTGGAGATATCAAGTTGCGCAAAAGACTTTTGTCATGGAGTGGTGGAGCACAACTTGAAGATCAAGCCAAGTCGTCCATGTGATTCAAGCAACTCGAGCTAAGACATGAAAACATTCCAAATTTGTTTGAATTTATTTGAATGTGTCCCTAGGATAAATTTTTATTTTGTGATTCTATAGATGATCCTAGGATGTAAAGATCCCAAATGGTCAAGTTTATCTAATCACCTAAAGACCTAACTTGGAATACCTAAGATAGGTGGTTAATAGTGTAGACTAACTAAGTTAAAATGGACCTAATGGTTGATATCCATCATAAACCTTAGCCCCTTGGTAACCATTATGGGCCTTATATTGGTTCACTTGGGATGGTATATGAGTACTTGAAAATATGTCCAAGTGATATGAATTGATTTTGGTAAAAGGCCCAAAATAACATTGTCGGTCGATTGAGCAGCCAACTGGTTGATGAATGTCCACCGGTAAGCATACAACGACTGACCAATACATGCACCCTTGATACCGAGAACATCCATTATGAAAACGATCGATACAAAGATCGCTTGAACAATCAACTAATAAAATATGAGAGATGTTCAAATCCAGTCTACATGATAGCCGACTATGTTAAGTGATCAACCAATGAATTGAAAATAGAGCCACTAGAGGGTAAAACCACTAGAAATTTGACTATTATAAGGGAATGCTGAAATTTCATAAAAAATGATTTTTAGATTGATTGTGAGGAAACTCTTGTTGGTCTGAAACTTGAATATTCCACAACCTATTAAGCTAAAATTTAAAAATCATATGAACATCTGAAAAAGTGCATTTGAACATTGGAAATTGATTGATTTAGCTTCATCTTATATATCTGCCTTCAAAGAGGTAACTTGTATTTTAGATGTTTGGCCATTTGATTTATCACTATATTGTGATTATGTAAAGGGGAAGTAAGTCCCCAACTTGTGTGTGGATTTATCATAGAATGATCCTTGTGAGAGTTTATAGATCTCAAAAAACTATCAGTGTAAGGGTTGATAGATCCCAAAAAACTATCATTGTGAAGGTGTTTTTCCTACCCAACAAGGAAAATGTATTAGTGGATTTCAAGCTAGGAGCTTGAAGAGTGGCCGCAGAACAGTATTGAGATCATGTTGAACCACTATAAAGTTGGTGTGTGCACTTTCTCTATTTCTCTATTTCCTCCATGCAATTAAGTTGTATTTTGTTTGCTAACATTTGTTAGATTTTTTAGATAGCTTGAAAAGAATTTTGAATTTGCACAAATATTTCACATTACCCAATTCATCCCCTCTATGATCCTACAGGTGCTATCAGAGTGGGTTCTCTTCAATGGGACTTATCCGAAGAGTCAATGACAACCAACCTGTGTCTACTGAAAGGTGCTTCTGCAACTTGTCCCCCTCTATTCAATGATCACTTGTGCAGTTTCTAAAACAGAGGATGGTGATCTTTTTGCGAGAAACTAACCTAGGATTTTGGGAGATTACAGAAATCAAAGAAAGACTAGGTGTGTGAATAAATAGGTCTTCTTTCGATTGTTCCTTGTCATCAATCGTCGGATCTGTCACTCTCTTTACCGGTTCAATTGCAATCAAATCCTTCCCCCCCCCCCCCTCTCCCATTCTAGAGGCACTACAATTAACAGTGATGGAGAAAAAAGTTTCAGCTAATAGGTCATAATGGATGACAAATCAAAAGAATTATACATTAGGATCGGATAGGTACAACTATATTCATATTTGAAAGACAACCAAAGAAATTCGGAAATGCCCTGAAGTAGCCCATAAAGAAAAAAAAACCAAGTCAAGGAGTCAAATTTAAACATTCTTACGCATTCTAATGAATTATTTAAAATGCATAATAAATGAGGCCATTAGTGAGATTTTTACTAGGTTCACAAAAATCATCAATGAATTGTCTTCCTTGGGAAGATCATATAGAACCATTGACCTAGCTCATAAAATTCGTAGGCCATCCAAGAGGCAAAAGACTCGAAGACCACAACCCTGAAAGAGATTATTGGATCACTTATCACATATGAGATGGTCCTAAAGTAAATCGAAAATCCCTCGATGAGCAAGAACCTTGCTCTCAAGGCATCATCATCAAAAGATGAAGACAGTAATTATCTTGATGAAGAAGTAACCATTTTGGCTAGGAGGTTTAGAGATTATATGAGAAGGAATAGACCGACTAATTCTAGGCAATCTCCCCAAACAAGAAAAATGTCTAATGTTATAGATGTGATAAATTTGGACAAGTGGCTAAAGATTGCCCCACAAGAAAAGGGCCATGAAGGACACTATATTGGATGATTTTGAAGGAAGTGAGTCCGAGAATGAGGACTCTAATGAGGAGTGTTGAAGGGCATTCTATGGTATAATAGAACCTCCAAGAGATGAAGAGGTTGAGATTGAGGATTCTTAAACTTAATGAATTATCCAATGTCTATGATGAATTGTGTTCAGAATATGAAAAAATTATTAAGAAGAACAGATCGAAGTCTATAAATGATCATTTATATCTTAGAAAATGAAAATCAATCCCTCAAAAGGACAATGAATCATTGAGTTTAAAAATTGAGGATCTAAAATCCTCACGTGAGAAATTCACCAATGGGACCAATATCCTAGATATCATGTTGGGTCAAGAAAAACAAGCCCCTTTGGTCTTGGACATAACATTAGCTAAAAACACGTTGGAAAAAGGCTCATTCTATGTCACTTAGATCCCTAGGCCTGGATTGAAGCCTAATATAAATTATGATATTTGGTGATGCCCGTGAAGATTAAGGCCCAACTGAAGATAGATAGGGTACATTAAAACAAGACATTTCAGAATTTTTTTATTATTTTATTTTATTTAAAAATAAATAAACCAAACTTTACATTAGTTCAGTTACAAACCATACATGTTACAAAACACAAGTTAAAAACTATATGAATCACACACAAGAGTTAGTGAGTGTGAGTACAAAGTTGAACTGGTTCTATAGTTAGCCTGAACATTGAAGACTACACAAAAACCAGGTTCGTCCATGATGTGACAATAATATCTGGGTCGGAAAGAACTAGGCCAACAGAGTACCAGGTCGTTTTCACACAACATTTACAGTTAGTGAGGCATATCCTACGCACTTTGGCCCTACATCCGTACATTCAAAACACAATACCTTGGTGTATGCTTTTTGTTGATAATATTGTTTTGGTAGATGAGACAAAAGCAAGGATTAGCGCTAAGTTGGAGTTATGGAAATCAACCTTGCAATCAAGAGGTTTTAAGATAAGTAGAACGAAGACAGAGTATATGGTGTATAACTATAGCGACAATAAAACGGATAACGACATGTTGAATATAGAGGAGAGAGAGATACCGGGAAGTGATTATTTTAGATATTTGGGATCAATCATAGGCAAAGAAGGTGACATAGAGGATGATTTGTTACAGAGAATTAAAGTGAGATGGATGAAGTGGAGAGGTGCGTCCAGAGTGTTGTGTGATCGACGTATTCCTTTAAAGCTTAAAGAAAAATTCTATAGGATAGTTGTACGACTGGCTATGATGTATGGAGCGGAATGTTGGGCAGTTAAGAAGCAACATATAGATTAACTAAGTATGGTTGAAATGAGGATGTTGAAATGGATATGCAGAAAAAACAAGGATAAAGTAAAAAATGATCATATTAGAGCTGATTTGGGAGTTGCCCCGATCTTAGATAAGTTTCGTAAAAACCGTTTGAGGTTGCATGGCCATGTTCAATGGAGGCTTTGGGATGCACCAATACGGAAGAGTAATCTGATTCAGATTGAAGGATCTAAAAGAGCTAGAGGCAGACCTAAAATGACCCTAGAATAAGTAGTGAGACTTGCATAGTTTAGGCCTAGTCTGAAGCATGACTTTGAATAGAGCTGAATGGAGGGCAAGAATGCACGTAGCCGACCCCATTTAGGTAGGTTTCTGCTGAGTTGTTTCCATCATTGTTGTGCCCTTTTTTATTACTTTTATTATTAGGGAAAATTACGTACCCCTCCCCTGTACTTTGCCCTAATTACATGTTCCTCTCCTTGGTTTTCCCACCTTACATTTTGACCCCTTATGGCTGACGGTGTTAGGGTGTTGTTAGTTAATGGTTTGAAAAGACAATATTACTCTTGTTCTAAAACACAAGTATAATTATAATGATACCCTTTTCATCATCTTCAACCTTAAAACACCCATTTCTTTCCTCCTCCGCCACCACCACCACTACCATCACTACAGTCACTGCCTCCTCCTCCACCACCACCACTGCCGCCGCCGCCTCCTCCTTCTCAGACTCTTATTCCCTAAAACTTTAAATCACGCACTGCAAAGACTGAAAAGTAGATGGGTTCATCATCATCGCTTCCATTACTGCGTGAAGAGTGCAGCAGAAGGTGTTGATTTCAATCTTCCAGTGTTGCTACTCTGCTTGAACATGCTGGAGTGATAGCATAACTGTACTCCCATGTGATTTGTGTGAGTGAGGTTTTTGGTTGAATGGTTGGTGGGCATGTTGCTTGGCTCTACTAGCATTCTAGAAATTAGGTTAGTTTTACTCGTATTTTTCACCGCTCCAAGTTACCTCCTCTAACTGCAGCATGAACAGCTATTCACCATCTCCCACCTAAAAACCGAAGGAACCTCCCTTGGATACTGCTCCGTTTCTCATTTGCATATGATCAAACCCTAATTTAGGACTGAGCGATGAGCACCCAAAATCGCCAAATGCGGTTGTGGGAGTAGCTCTAATCCAAGTGAGTAGTAATAGTAGTAAGGTTCATGTGTCTTGCCCAGTTTCTCTTTGCCGCCCAAAGCTCTTGTCGTCATTCGCAGGGAAACACAAAGCGATAAGGATACGGGCAGGGGCATCAATCGCAGAATCATCAGTGGAGAAGAGCCCGATCTCATCAATCTCTCCTCCTCCAATTCAGTTTCAAACAACGGGAGGAGCGTATTAGGGAGTTTGGATAAGAAGAATATGGACTACGAAATAAAAGCAGACCTCTTGCAGCAATTGGGACAGTTACAGAACCTCCAAATCTTGAAATTGATGGAGAAATCTTATGTGGGATACACATTGTGCCTGAATAACCCAAAAGAAGGGTAATAAAAATGTAAATTTATCCATGATGAGGTGGGTGGGGGCAGGTAGGATTGCAGCATGAAGAAGAAGAAGGGTATTGTTAGGTTCAGAAAAGTTTGATTCAATGTCAAAATCAAAGGTTGCAAGAGCATGGTGGGGACGAAGTTGCGAGAGGAGGAAGAAGAAGAAGAAGGGTAAAAGGGTCATCTCACAATGACCAAGGGTTAGTTTGGGCATTATAAAAAGTCTAACTACGCCACATCAACACTTAACAAACAGATGCTAACGGCAGAGGAGGAATTAGTGATTTTTCGAAAACTACAGGGGAATCGTACGTAAGGTGGGAAAACCAAGGGGAAGAACGTGTAATTAGGGTAGAGTACAGGGGAGGAGTACGTAATTTTCCCTTATTATTATTATTATTTCGTCTTTGCAAGGATATATGTAGCTGAACCCATTTAGTTGGGATAAAGCTATGTTATTGTAGTTGAGTGCCAAATGTAGTCATAAAGATTAAAAGAAGAAAATCCAGTTCCATATTCTGACTTTAGAGACCAGATTTTGTCATGTCCCTTACTGCAGGCATTTGTTTTTCTTTTCCCTCAGGATATTGCTTAATCAAATACATGTAAAGAATCAAAATATCTACTGCTTTTAGAATCAACGTAATCAATACAAAACCAGACACCCAAGTCTAAATGTTCTCTTAATTTTTCATTATGATCAATAAAATTTTACTGAGGAGGTCCAGAGGCCAGTGAATTATCTCAAATTTTCCTTTCAGATGTCTTCTTTTCTTTTTTTTTTTTTCCATTTTATAACCTAATGCTTGACAATATCAAATTTATGAAGTATTTCAGATTCAAGGAGAAGAACAACTCTCATAGATCAGGGGTTACAGCAGGCTCTAGAGTTACTGAAAAAAGAATGTTGAATGTCTAGCTGAAAGCATTTGAAATAGCATAAATGAAATCCAAGAAGCCTGTTCCCTTAAGAAGACCTTTACCCGTCAAGAGCTCAAAATCTAGCAATAATAGGAAGCCGATCGTAGCTGCTTTTCCATTTATCAATTCATTTGTTTTATTAAAACCAAACCCCTGTGATTCTTCATCAACCACCATTCTCACCTGAAATACATCGATAGGAAAAGTGGTTTAGAACAGAAAATTAAGCACGGTTGTATTTTTCTTTCTAAAGATTTGAAGTGATTCAAAGCTAAGAAATTGACTATTTGTGTACCTCCTCCACATTGACATCGGATGCTGTAACACCTGGTTGAGCTTTCCCACTGAAGACAATCTCTGCAGAAGCAGCGGATGCACCTCCTTCCATGCTAATATAAATGTTCTCGCCATCTGTTTTCACGGGATAAATGAAGAGTGTCCTCAAGGAAGGTGTAAGGGCTCTCAGCACAGGATTATTTGGATACCAATCCTTGATGGCTCCAGTCCTAAGATCAAATGTACTATCGGTTGTTGGGCAAACTATACAACCATCCTGGAAAAATATCAGAAGGGTTTGCTTAAAATTTTCCAAACCATTACTGTTCCTCACAGATGCAAAACTTAGACAGGCAGAGATACTAACCCCAATAAAATATATAGTAAAACCATGGTCCATGTTTTCTATATATTTAAAAAAAAAAAAAAAGAAAAAGAAAAAGGCTGGGCATGCTGCCAAGGTGCACAGCATGTGTCATCCTCTCTCCTCCCCCTTTGGAAAAGGCCCCCTTTCCCCCCCGTGTCCAGCACTGTGATTGGTGTATCCCACTAGCTTACTGGAAGCTGGCATCATACCCAACCCTCTCCCTAAAATAAACACCAAAGTCCAAAATAATATAATATAGAATGATAAAAATAACAGTTGTCTTTTAGTTGTAACTAAGACGAGATTCAATCCCACCTCTGGTGTACTTCCCACATACTTTACCAGTGAAGCACACTACCACCTTCCACTTTACTAACAAAATGTGATGAAAACATAGTTGTCATTGTGCCAAAGCAAGCCACCGTAGTGGCCACATTCTGATGCAGAATGATCACCAAATAGGGCTTATTTCTTTAGAAATAAGCCTCGGGTTGGGTTATATCCATGTTGGGCCTTTGTTCCCAAGGGTTTTTTATGTAATAGACCACTTTAATGAGCCTAAACTAGGGGTACTTAAGTTGCATACGGGATTAGCCCAATACTTAGTTATTTTTATGTTTTTAGATTGAACCGGTTTAGATTTGGTTGCATCCAATTGGTTCAATGGGTCTAATTTAAGTGAAGTGTTCCTATTGGTTAATAGGTTCTTTTATCCTATTGGCTAATATGGAATCTTCTTTTAATTAGTTGTTTTTAAGTTAGTAGGGGTAGTTAGGACATTTTAGTATTTTAAATTAGTAATTTGAATTTGATTAGATCCCTTCCACGATTTAAGCGAGGAGGAGATTAGATTGTATTAGGATTTGGCTTAGGCCTTTAATTATAAATAAAGGAATCGTGGGAGGCTCCCCCAGGACAGATTTGAATTTAAAAAAAGAGATTTTCGTGGCTGCTTGCTGCTCCTTGCTCTCCAAGAGTGTGTGCATCCTTGTGGGCTTATCAAGGTGGAAGGGTGGGTGGAATCCTGCGACTCCTTACGCCGTGACGGCTGGGAGGATCCCTATTTCGAAGGTGGTTTCATCCTTCAACAATCCAAGCTGCTGCCGGAGGAATCCAGTGTAAGTTTGGGTTTTAATTTTCTGTTTTATCCTTTCTTTCCTTCCCCAATCGATCCCCTTTCTTTTCTGTCCTATTTCTCATAAACCTTAGACTGCTACATTCTGCCCAGATCTGAATCTCAGTTCTGTCCAGATCTGCTTACCTATCAGAAGCCATCCAAATTCTAACCATAGCCTCCCCTCAACACCTTCCTTACTCGACCCAAGTTGCTGCCCCTTCCCACCACTCCAACCCTAATTTCTGTAAAAAGTTCCATTAGCCATTAAACCCTAAAATTACAGATCTCCCACTTCGGACCATCAAAACAGGCCCATATTAGGATCGAACCTCCCTCCCACAGTGCCCTAAACCCCCATTAAAAACCCAAGTTTTGGCTATTTTCCTTAGTTTTAGAACCCAAAACCCTAACCCTAATTTCTGTAGGAAATTAAAACTGATTCAAATTCAAATATTTTTATACCATAATGACCCTCTAAACCTGCAGATTAAAACCCTATAAACCCCATTCCCAAATTCCCATCCTAAACCCTAATTTTGCCCTAAAACAGCCCCAAATCAGCCCTAAACAGCAGGCTTGACCAAAGCTTGATTCCAATTGGCTCCTAGCAGGATTATCACCTATTCTAGGACTACATTACATTCTTGATGTCTTGGTGAGGGCAAGTACCACATGCTATATCTCTAGCTATATTTTCCAAGTATTTGTCATCTTATAAGTGTGCGTAAGCTATAAAGGTCATAAACTCAAAATAAACAACATAAGCCCTGGGGGGGTGGGGGGGTAGAAGTAAGATTACATAAATGTATAAAGGAAGAAATGAGAAATGATAGAAAGTTATAACACGTCAAAGGAAAGATATTAGGTATTGGGTCTAGGTGCCTTGCCACGTAAGGCAATTGATCACCTTAGACCTCAATGGGCACCTTGTCGCCTAGGCATCCCCTTGAAAACTATGGATAAAAAGATAATTGGACCTGTACAAAGGTCCGGGACCTAAATATGAATGTATCCCAATCCTAAAAATTTCTGCGAAAAATAGTATCAGGAGAAGATGATCTTTAACCATGTGAACTGAATGTTACTTTTTTGAGTTTATCAAACTCTTAGATTTTTCTGAACTGTTCAAATACAAAAACTCAACTCAGCCTTATCCCAAATAAATGAGGCCGGCTACATGGATCTTCTTTCTCCAATCAGCTCCATTCAAAGACATAGTTGTCACTAATCCTACATGTCTTTCCTCACCACTTCTCCTAGGGTCATTTTAGGCCTACCCCTGGCTCTTTTAGCTCCTCTAATCTGAATCCATGCCACCTCAACAAAATTCTCTCAACTCATTATTTTATCGGAGCTACTCCTAAATTAGCCCAATTTTGTTCATTCCTTGTTAATTTTACCACTCATCCATCTCAACATCATCATTTGAGCTACACTAAATTGGTTCATATGTTATTTCTTCACTGCCAAACATTCACCTCCACACATCATTATTGGTTGAATAAACTATCCTAAAATTTTCCTCTGTACTGTTCAAATAAATGAACAAAAAAAAATGCAGTAGGAATCACCAATTCACGCAAATCTATGTTCCATTTAATCTTTTGAACAAGATGCACCTAACACTGATATGGATCCTTTTCATCATGAAAATGTGACAAGTTATAAGGGCATCAGACCTGTAGAATGGTCAGGTACAACTGACTAAAACCCTTATTCCTCCAATGATGAATATTTTTCCATTTATTCTCAGAGAAAATCTCTCCCTCCCCCATCCCCAACCCACATTTAATGGATCCAACCTAGGAGAATTTTCTCACACCAACAATGATATGATATGTGTGTTATTTTTGGGCAACACCCTGTGTGCCTTCACTTAACCACCAAACATTTATGGGCAAGGATTACCCATAGAACATCCACCAAAGTCGAGATAGTCTCCAGGGATGAATCAATGGATCTATGAAAGAACTCCAAACCCCACTCGAAAAAAAAGGAGAAATCTTCATGTAATAAAGCTTTGTGACCTCAATCAGACCTGTAGAATGGTCTGGTACAACCGACTAAAACCCCTATTCCTCCAGTGATGAATATTTTCCATTCATTCTCAGAGAAAATCGTTTTCTGCCCCCCCCCCCCCACCCCACACACACATTTAATGGATCCAACCTAAGAGAATTTTCTCACACCAACAATGATGAGAGTTGTGTGTTGTTTTTGGACTTATATAAAACCTTTCTCACCAAGGTACACAGTTTTCTCTGAAGCCCAAGCATGTGCTACTCTTTCTGCAGGATTCCTTTCTTCGAATCTCCGACTAAGCATGCTTTGAGGGACTTCGTATAGCCATCTGCCTCCATCCACACACCTCCACAGTCCTAGGCACCTTTAATAGTATCCCACTCACCCACCCAATAGAGAGCGAGAGAAGAAAAAGCACCACATTTTTATTTTCTTTGATGTACAGGTTTCATACAGGCAAAAAGAATTGATAGTCTAATCAATGAGGCCATCCTTCTAAGTTAGTCTTGGTTAGCTTCCTTGCCTTATTATTGAAGTAGGCCTCTTATTGTGCTTCATCCTTTCAATGGTCAATTAAATTTTTTTAGTTATCACACATGAACACACACCAAAAAAAAAAAAAGAGAGCACCTAAATAATGAGTAGTCCTAAATACAAAGAAATCCCTAAAGATTTGAAAGCCTCTTACAGATAAGATAATGATTGTCATTCTGTCTCACAACCCTATGCTAGAAAGCTCATCAACCAACCCGTTAGTGGATTATAGCTTCCAATAGACTGAGATGTTCAAAGAAGTGGTTAAATATCACACTCACAGACACACAATGAGATGGAAATCTCTTACAATCAACCTCTTGCTTTTGCAACCCATCAACAACCCTGGAGGAGTCTCCGTCCACTATCACAATGGGGAAGTTCTAGGCAAGGAATCAATCACGTTTTCAGCCTCAACTAATACCAAAACCATTTGGTCATTTTAACTGAAAACATTGAAACTTCATCACGTTAACAGATTCAGTCTCCAAATAGCTTAGTTTCAATAGGTACCAGAATTAGTTGTCATTCATTTATGACCCACTAGATCTCACATAGCTCAAAATATAAACAAGGAATAACAACTCACCCCAGCAGAACCAGTAGCCTGGTGTGTTCCAAATGCAACATTCTATGTACCTTCACTTAACCACCAATCCCTTATGGCCAAGGATTACCCATAGAACATCCATCAAAGTAGAGGTAGGCTCCAAGGATGTACCAAGATATGAACCAACGGATCTATGAAAGAACTCCAAACTCCACTCGGTAAAAAAGGAGAAATCTTCAATGTAATAAAGCTTTGTGACCTCAGTAAGATAACAAGACTTAAAATGCCCATGGGATAAACTAATAGCATCTCTTGAGAGCAATTTTTGTCCTTTCACATGTCTTCTATCTTTGGGTGATTGAGTTGTTCTTTGTGGTAAATGCCCACATTTCAGGGGTAACAACGTAATTTTACTTGCAACAAATCATCCTATGGGTTCTGCTAAAATAACTTTCAGATGGAATAAGCTCAACGGCAGTTACAACCATCATCTTCGCTGGCTGGCCATTGACTTTTCGTACTTCCATTCTCACACTCACTTTCGCTTTCTCTGGGTTTTGTGTATTCTGTCTTTGCAAAATGGGAGAGGGTTCTCTATACTGCCCAAGTGCAGTTTCAGGCAAATGAGAGAAACCCTTTTGGAATCTAACAATAAAAGGGGGGGGGGGCACATTTATGACATATCACCCCCTCACATGAACTGTGATCTGCGAGGGGGTGTGCAATTTCATTTTTGAGCTGGCGTTGTGCACAAAACCCTTGCAAAAATCATCCAAAGATTGGCAGGTTTTGCAGGCGCTTGGGTAGTGCGTCGATGGCCACAGTTGTGGCTATACTGGTCTCAATCATCGTTGACTGTTTTCTGAAGGAGAGGACTCAGAGGTGTCGTTTGTCTGCTCTGGAGTTGCGATGAGCGGTGATACAGTTGGTTGCTGCAACCTTGCCTAGCACCTGTCTGCTCTTATTTCTCAACAAACACGGAGTTCATTAGTCATCCATGCCCAGTACCATGCACTCTTCCATTTTCTGGATTTTTTGAAGCACTATTTTGCCACTTAGAAACTCTGTTTGGGCTGAAACTTGGCATGTGAACAGGAGACCTAGGGGTCTACCTGTCCACAAAATTCAATCATCCTAAACAAGGACTTGTATGATTAAACGAAAAGTCATTCATTCTTGGAAACTCAGCTCCCCATGAAATACCTGCTGTCAATCAACAGATCATCGTTGTTTCATCTCTCAACTGTTGTCTATGATGATAAGCATCCAATCTACTGAATAATGATTCTTCCTCCTCTTCATTTTGGTTGGGACTGGAAAGGGTATTCCACCATGTCTGATTCAAGGGATAGCCATCCCATCAGATGATGCTGAGTCAATGGCTAATTCTTCTCTCGCCAATCAGTCAAGACTAGTATGGTATGGACAAAGAAAGCTCCAAAGCCAGGCACCATGCAATCCTCAATGCTTCACAAGGCTGGAGCACAGTGACTTAGATCAACACAATAATGCCATTGGGCAAAAAAGTATACGGGCATGTACCTATTCATGAGTTCAAGTTTCTAGAATTCAGAATCCAGAACCAGTCCCAAAGCCATACAAACTGAACCATAATCATGAAAAGTACCCAGTCCAGTTCCCAATGCTTAAGTCAAGAAGATCTACATCAAGAACATATTAAGTTCTCTACAAAGATTTATAATTATTTCAAAAGTTCAGTCCTCCTGTAACTGATCGGAAACAAGCAAAACCTCTTCCTGAAAATCTTGAGGCAGGAGTGTTCATTAGAAGATTTTCACCCTAGAGCCATATCATTTAATACTCTGTCAGCAGCACATTTGCTCAGTCCATCACAGAATTATTCAGGATGGTTTCACAACAAACTCTCCAGAGTAGCCTTCTAACCTTTGGCATCAATAAGATGATTGACTGCATCAGTTGGGAGACACCAAGTCCTACAGCATACCTTTCATACAGAAATTTTAAACCTTGAACTTCGTTAACCATAATTTCATTTTCTGCTATTGATGTTTCTTTCAACTAGGTTTCCATGCAATTTGTGGTAACAGGGTACAATTTCAGTCAAATTTTATGCATCTGCAATGGGGACATTCTATTACAGTACTTAAAAGAAAATAGAAAAGAGCGTCCCAGTGCACGAGGCTCCAGCTACTGAAGGGTCTGTGAGGGGCAACGGTATGCAACCTTACCCCTGCTTCTTGGAGAGGCTGTTTCCATGTTTTGAACCCGCAACCTGATGGTTGCAATAGCGCAACATAACCATTACACCAAGGCCCACCCACCATTTTATTACAGTTCTAAAATCGACTTTAAATGAGAAAAAATTTAGTCAGTTTAGAAATAAACTAACTTCGCTTATTCTGGTAGACATCAACTTATGATGAAAAGCAGCAGCTCATGTGATCCTCCCACAGGTTTTAGACATCCTGACCTCTGATATGGCTAGCATAGCCAAAGCCAATTAGCATGGTTTATACTTATAATAATAGGCCTTTGCTCACATTATAAATGGGAGAGCAGAAGCTAGACAACAACAATAGCAACAATTTTATTGATCAAACTAAGAGATTCTAATTAGTGGGCGAGCCTTGGCGCAACAGTTCAGTTGCGCTATTGCAACCTGTTGATTGTGAGTTCAAAACTTGGAAACAGCCTCTCCTGCGAAGCAGGGGGTAAGGCTTCGTACAGTTTCCTCTCCCAGACCCTGCAGTTGAGGGAGCCTTGTGCACTGGGATGCTCTTTAAACTAAGAGATTCTAATCGCTAATAAAGGGGGAACAGATCCACATAGCCAATCCCATTTAGTTGGGATAAGGCGGAGTACAATTGTTGAAACTAAGAGAATTGAGGGTCAATTCTATCAATTCATATCACGAAAGGAAAAGGCAATAAAATAGTATAACCTTAAACATTCATAAATTCAGAATCCATTTCCTTCTATGGATAGGGACCGCTTTGTAATCAAACTTAAATTTTCTCCACAAGTAAAAGAAAATTCTAAATTATATCAAAATACCAGCAAAAACTAGTTTTATAAAGATTAAAAAAAATGAATAAAAATAATCTGAAAAGAAACACAAACACCAAATCCTACTCTGAACTCATTTATTATCACCCTTCCAAACCACAATAAATCAAAAACCTGGCATCCAAAAAGAGTGTAAAACTCACAGGGTAACTCTTTCCTAATCTCCACAGATTCTCATTTCCTTGTTTAAGTAAAGATCTAATGGAAAACCGCAATCAACTAACCAACTGAGAGAATTACCTTTTACCCTTTCCCAACACCTGTAAGAAATAAAATTCGGGGGAAGTACACTATCCAGCCATCATACCTTAGTAAGCTTAGCATTAAGCAAGCCTTCAGTGTAAGCTCCTTCGGCTGGCGACCGGTTCTCAATTGCGAAAACCTCATCCTTATACCAGAGAAGCAGAATCGTTTCCCCATCCTGAATAATCACACGCCGTTCACCCCTCGGTAACGCTGATAGTGGCACCACCGGAACCCAGTTCTTCCCATCACCACCGCCACTGTCCCCAGAAGCTGGAGACTCTTCGGCCACTGAAATTTCAGTTGCCTTGCATACAACCTTACTGGAGGCTTTCAGATTCCAACAAGAGATACATATGGCAGGGGTAGAGGAGTATTTTCCGGCAAAGATAGAGCAGTAAGGTGGCGGTGGTAACTTCCGAGGGTGCTGTGGAGACGAGATGGAGAGGACTCCAGAGACAATACTGGAGGGGGTTGTAGCCATGGAAAGTATTTGAGAAGGCCAGAAAGTGAACTGTAAGTGGAATAGAAACTCTAGAAGAAAGAGAGGTTTGGGTGCAAATAGGAGAGAATTTCCATGGCCACACAAAGGGGATAATGAACAAGAGTGTGGCATGGGCACAGGTCACTTCGTTTCTGAAGCGCTTTATATAGGTTTCGGCCCCGGAGGACGCACAAGACATGCGGAATCGGAATCGGAATCGGAATCGACTCGACCGATTCGTATCAGAATCAGCACTGGACAATTGGGACGATTCGTACCGTGATTCCCGTCGATTCCAACTGGTTCCGACCAAATCTATAAACACTGAACGATTCGATTAGCGATTCCAAGATTTGAAATGCTAACAAAGACCAAACCTTCCAAGGAAATCTGGATTAGCGATTTGGACTTTGATCTTATTGTAAGTGGTTCTCGTTAAAGTTGATTTTACAATTGTCAATACAGTGGGTCCCGCTCCATACACTATGGTGTCCATAAATATATTAATATACAGTGTTCTTAGATTGTGCATGCCTAACAAGGTGTGTCAAAACATATATCTTGGGATATATTAGAAATATAAACTAAGTCTTTTATAAGGTACCAAGGTCAAGGAAACTTGGTTGGAAATGGAAGAACATCAATGATCTATTGATTTGAACACCACACTTCTTTTATCTTCAACGCCATACTAGCAGCATGGTCAAGGCCTGTCCAGATACTAAATAGTTCGGGTTCCATATAATTGGTAGATGTTATATAACCTGCAACAAAAAAATAAACTTGCCATCTAGCAAAAAGATAAAGGACCATCCTCCCAAACTTAGTCCAGGTATTTGGTGTCCTGCACAAATTAAAACAGGAAAATTGAAAACTGGTAAGGCAAAGGAGAAAAGAACTCATAAAGCCTCCTCATTACTATAAAGTAATTCATGGGACGAAATTGAGAGGGGTATAATTTTATATCTACCAACCATTTTTTTATATGATTCATTACCCAAATTGGATCAGGATTTTTTAACCCAATAACAACTTTGTTTCTGGCTGCCCAAATATAGTAACAACTAACAAGTAATAATAAACACACTTAAAAACCACACTAGTGATTGTTTATCTAATTTATGGTTAAACAAAATTGCCAAGTAGAAATCTTTCAAATTTGCATAAGCCAAGTATTCAGTTCTCATTCCCAGAGGTCCAGCCACCCAAATATGTTTAACCCAATCACAAGAAAGAATAAGTGTCAGAAGGATTCGACTCAATTTCCACATAGAGCACCAGAAGGATCGATCTGAAGCCATTTTAAAAGAGTAGCCTTGATTGGGAGTTCTACATTTAGCAAACGCTAGAAAAAGATTTTAAATTTGGGGTGAATCTTAAGTGTCCAAAAGAATTTCCACCAAGAGGCGATAAAGAAATTACTATTAACAGAATCAGGATCTAGTTCTCTAGTAGCAAGTTTAGTGCTACTAAGGATGCCATTTTTGGCCCTAGTGCACCACCAAGTATCATCAGAATTTGAAAACTTAATCATTTGAATTTGGGAAGAGATGTCCAAAAGTAACATATCATTTAATAAGTCAGAATTCCTTTCAAAATCCAATCTAAAACTATCTAACTTAATAATTTGATCAGCAAAAACAATAAAAATAAGATATGAGTTCAAGAGATTACCTAAAATAGATGGAATCCATTTGTCAGACCAGAAAAAGGTAGATTTACCATTTCCTACCTTTTTTATCAAGAATTTTTCTAAGGATGGAATAATATGTGAGATACTATTCCAAGTCCAAGAGCCTTTCCTTTCACGAGTTTTGGGATCAAAAAAGGAAAGCTTAGGAAAATATTTGGCCTTTAGGACACAGACCAAAGAGAGGAAGTCTCTGTAAGTAGCAATCAATTATCAAAAGAACTCGAGCTTGTGGGCTTGGAAAATCCTTCTCAAAGGAAGGGATTTACTTTTCCAGGGCCTCAGAATGCGGATTGGAGAGATGATGCTGAGACTCTCATCTATCTTGATCCTTGGCTTTGTACACTTGGGGGTAAAGTCTCTAGCATCCCCAGTGTCCCAATTGTGGTAAAGGTTTCAGACCTCATTTAGTCTTGCAGCCGACATTGGAATCTGCCTTTACTAACCTCCCTCTTCTCAAGATCAAAGGTTACAGCAATCGCTCGCATACCCCTTCCCATTACAGCCATGAAAGATGTTTGGTTTTGGTTTCCAGCGAAAAACGGTTAGTTTTCAATTAAATCTGCTTACTCTACTGCTTATAGTGCATTAAGTAATACTTTTGTTTCTGCTGATCCCTTCTGGAATGTGATTTGAAAGCTGGATGTCATCCCAAGAATTAAATTGTTTATATGGAGATGTGCTTCTAATGCTTTAGTCGTAAAGCAGCTTTTGTTTCATCGAAATCTGGTTTCAAGCCCCACTTGCCCTCTGTGTAAGGCTTCAAAGGAATTGATTATCCATACTTTATTTCTCCGCCCTTTTTGTGTCAGTCTGTTGGTTTCCTTCTCCCCACAGATTCAATACTTAAGATTTTAATGGTTCCATTTTCAAAGAATGGCTGAATTTCATTTTTGTCAAATATAAAGATATTCCGGACAAGCAGGAATTTAATATAATTTGGTCTTCTCTTATGTGGCAGATTTGGAAAACCAGGAATAGAGCCATTTTTTAATTTAAGGACCCAGAGCTGCTTAACACTATGGCAGCTTTTAATGTCACTATTGAGGAGGGGCATCTGTTTTCACAAAACAGGTTTCATAGGGGGCCCCACGTGACTCATCTACTGTCTCAGCTATCCCCCCCCAGTCGGTTTTGATCCACACTAATGGTGCTTGGCGCAAACAGTCCTCACAAAGTGGCAGGGGTTTTATGCTAAAGGATTCAAATTACCACTTCATCGCCACTCAATGCAAAGCTGGTTCTTCCATCTCGGCATCTACTGCAGAAGCTGAAGCTATTCGAGATAACTTGTTGTTAGCCCAATTTCTTGGATTTCGGTCCCTTCTATCTTCTCTGATTGCCTTTCTGTTGTAAATGTAGGCAAGCCTTCTTGTTTATATTGGGCTACTAGTTTAGTTATTGAGGATATTACTCTGTTAGTTTCCAATTTCAACTCTGTTGTGTTCTTAGACATCCCTCGCTCCAGAAACAGAGAAGCTCATTTGTTTGCAAATGGTGCTTTGCGCTTTGGATTATCGCGGTTTTGGTGGGGAACTCCCCCTCCACTGTTTGATCAAGTTGTATCTGGTAGGAGGTTTTCCTCCTATCTCTTTACTTAACAAAATCTTTAGTTTCCTTGTCCCCCCCAAAAAAAATTTATCATAACATTAATAAATAAAAAAATTAATAACCCTTCTTCATTAAAAAAAAAATTAGGATCCCTCAAGCTTTGAATTAAAACGTGAGAGGTGATTTTTTATCTAATTATCATTCTCACCTCTTATTACCCAAAAAAAAAAGATCATTCTCACCTCTTTGAAAGAGAGAGGGAACAAGGAGTCACCACCTAGATTTGGTTCCATCGATCTGTTAATGACACCATGCATGCACGAGGGCACGAGCCCTCTTCCCACGAAAGCATTCTTTCCTGCTGAAACCCTTGGCCGCCGCTTTGGACCAGCCCGGTGGTATGGCTGGGCTGCTCCCCACCATCTCCTTTCTCCCTTCTCCGTCTATCTTCCTTTCTCTCTTCTTCTTCCTCATCCTCCCCCTTTCTCCACTCTTTCTTCCTGTGTTCGATACCAACTGTGCTGGTTGAAGCCTCTCGAACTATGGCCTCTGGTCACTCGCTCTGTAAGGTCGCCGCCTGGTAAGTCACCTCATCTGTTAGGCCTGTCGTTCCATTGGTTGTCGGCCCTTCTTGGCTGACATCCCGTCAAATCCCAGGCTCGATTTGGCAGCACCCGCTCAGTAGCCGCTTCGCTTGGCAAGCTTCTCCATCAACTGCTCGTTCGGTTAAGCTTCTCCCTTGTTCGCAGCACTTCCGCCATTGTCATCTGTAATGCCGGCACTTGCAACCTACCGCCGCTCGGTCGCCTACCTGTTTAGCCTGCTGCCTTGCGTCCTCCAGCCTCACTTGGCCTTCCTCCTGCCAGTTCCGCTTGGCTCGCTTGGCCTTCGGCCGTTTCGTTGCCAGCTGCAAGGTCGCAACCCACAAGGCTGCCTTCTTTGCTCGGCTTGCAGCCTCATCGTCATTGCCGTCCGCAAGGCCGGCGCCCTCTGTCATGGTGGTCTCCTTCGCTAGGCCAACTGCCCATTTGGCAGTGGCCCTCTGCAAGGCCAGTGCCCCTCCGCCTTGGTTGCCTTTTGTCGGCGGTTCCCCAACTTCGTCTTGGCGACTAGGAAGTTGTTGTGTTGAGATTTAATGTCTAGGGTATTGGGGGATCCTACCTGGAATTGTCTTTGTTGCCCTTCTTCTTTCTTATGGGCTTTATTGCTCTTGTTTTAAGCCCATGCAGGCTTTTGTGTTACATTGGACATGCCCATGTGGCCTTTTGTTACCTTGTTTCTTGTTGGCCATATGGGCTTGTGTTGTAGTCCTTAATGGACGTTTGTTTCCCTTTTGGGGGCTTTAATATATTTTATAATCACCCAAACAAAAATAACACCATGCATGACTCTGATGGAGATTGGTTAAACCATGAATGCACACGCGTTCGACTATGATCCAGAGAAGGTGTAGGCAACTAAGTCTGCCTGGCTTAGAACCGGCCTTCTTAGGCGATAGACATTAATGATTAGCATGAATGTTAAACATAAACATGAAAACAATACAAGTGAAAATAATAAGATGATGCATATTACCTTTGAATGCACAACACATGGTCCAACACATGCATAAAACACAAAGACATGTAAAAGAAAACATGAATGGTAAACTACAATGCATATCGAATATGGACAATACCTATATTCTTAACATAAACATGATATATATAAAACCCTAACGAGATGCAAACCTGGACTAGGAATGATAGAAGACTAAACCCTAGCATGCAAGGGCATTAAAATAATACGTGAACAAACATATAAACAATATGAAAAACCATGATTACAGTAGCAAAACTGATATGAAAATCAAACATAAACATAGCCTAGAACATCGACAGCATGCAAGCACGAATAGACCTAAACATAAATTGATGCAATACATAGGAACTCTTAAGAAAACTTAAGAACATGACATAGCATCAACCTAATCTAATGATTAACATGCTAAGCTGAAAACAAACAAACTCCTTGGGCATGACAAACAACAACCATATCTATTATAGAAATGATGGTGGTATGCCCATGGTCACATCGTTATATGTGTTAAGGTTACTTGAGACTGAAGACGCTCAAGAAACCTTACTGAAAAAACATGCACAGCTCTAAACAAAACAACTCCAAAGTTTAAGAATAACCTCTTAAGAGCACTACAGAAAATTCCTCACAGAACCTTGTTTCTAGCCTTGGATACGGCGATCCCTAAAACATTGGCAAACCCTTTTTTTTTTTTTTTGTAGCTCGAGCCTCTCTAGTTCAATTATAAACAAACCACACTCAAAACTATTGGATTTTAAATGATATATGGTCAATGTCAATGTAGCATCATTAATAGCCAAAAATAACTTAAAAACACTCCCACAACTCAAATTGAGTGGGAATGCAACCTTGGCAAAGGTTGCCTTGCTCCAAGCCACTTGTTGAGGTGTCTATGAGTGTTTTCAACACTCCTAAGACATCAAATTAAGAAGTAATTGGAATTTGTATGAGACTCAACAAAGCCACCAACACAAAACCTACTCGGAGTAAACAATCCAAGAGTCCGGACTAACTTGGTCGACAACTTCATATTGCAAGTCGACTCCCACTTGTTGTGCTCTTTAACATCCATTTCGACCGTATATGACCCAAACAGGGTCCGGACTAACTTGGTTAGCAAGTTTTGAATAAAATTTAATTAATTTGACGCTCAAATACATAAGTGAACAACAGACTAACTCATCTAAATAATACCCTAACGACATTAAGAAGATCAATCTTTAAATGGAATGAAATATTCTCTTAATTTATTCTGGTAAAAATCGGTAAGGTTTTTCCTTTTTTCTCACTGATTTGAAATCCCAAACGTATGATTCACAACTTCAAAGGCTCGGGATCAAGAAAAATATTGGTTTTAAAACCTCCAAAAATGATAAAGATCAGATCGGATCGGCCGATCCAGGGAACGATCCATCATAACCTTGTCGTATCGATCTAATCTCAGGATCGGCCTCGGCCAATACCAATCCGATCCAGCCGATATCGGCTGATCTGATCCGAGATTACGAACCATGTGATGGGTGATTCAGGTTGTTGAAGGCAGGTCGTTGGATCGTTTTTACTGTCATGAGATTAAAGCTATTACTCAGTTTGATTTCGATTTGGTTCAATAAATGAGATAAAAATCAAAATCAAATTGTTTATTAAATTCTTCCAATATCCCAAATCAAAACTAATTAATAAATGATTCGATTAAAAACTATAATTTTTAAATAGTTTCAATTAAATGGTTTTATTGGTTTAAGTTTTGTTGTCAATCCGAATGACTAATTTTGAGCTCAATTGAGAATGAACCTATTAACGAAAAAAAAATAAAATAAAATGAACCTATTTTTGTTGGACTTATACCATGATGCATTTAGGTTCAAATTCTGACTTACAAAATAAACATAGATTAAATTAATTTAAATAATTTCTACTAAAAAAAATTTTAATTTAAATAATATAAATCCACTACAAAACACTTGAAAAAAATATATAAAATGTTAGTACCACTCGATTTTTAAATCAATCTAGTATGTATAATCGATTTAATAACATTCCAGTCCAAAATCGAATCAAATCATTTAATAAATAATTTTAAAACTAAGATTCCATTCACAAAAGAAATTGGATCCATAATTTTATTTTGGGAAAGAGAATGCTATCTGATTGTGTATGATACGCGTACCCTACGCCCAAACACAGGACTGTGCAAAAAGACTGCCACACACCTGAGAATTTCCATCTTTCTATGTGACACGACGATCATTTTACATGGCCTTGTATCTAGGCGCATGGGCTAGCTACTAGGTAGTGTTCTTTCTCCTTTTTATTTTTGGGTTTTTTTCAAATGTCCCATTGAAAATGGTCAAACTTACAGTTGCCCCCCCTAAACGTTTATTAATTCTACGTGCACCCCTGCTTTTCAAACTAAGTACCACAATAGTCCCTCCCTTTAGACAAAGACGTTATGTTATAACAGATCCCAATTTTTCAACATTGATGGACCATTCTGCCCCTTGACAGGGTAGAATGACAAAAATGCCTACCCTTGAAAAAAAAAAAAAAACTGCAACTCAACTTCCCCAAATCGATTTGGGGAAGATGAGTTGCAGTTATCCTTCAACCCATTTGTAATCGATTTTCCTCCCCTTCAATTCTGACCCTTCACAACCGATACTAGACTAGGCTTACGAACCTTGGTGGTAAGCATGGTTTGAGGAATCGGTATTGGATCGACCAAATCAGTCGATACCGATTCCTGGACAATCCCGTATTGGTGGATCGGTACAGACAAGGGTAAAAATGTAAAAAAATAATCAAAATTTTTAAGAAACCATGACCGATACGGATCGATCTCGATCGATATCAATAGAGACCGATACCGATTACTAAAACCCTAGTAGTAAGAGAAAAAGACAAAGGATGGATGACAGAAAGGAAAAGAATAGATAAATAGACATAATCCTTAAGGTACCTGCATTTAAATATAATTCAAAATAAATAAATAAAATAGCGAACACGATGCTATGAAGAGAGGATGGGCAGGAGTTCAGGTAAAGCAGAGGAATTTAAACAATCCATCATGAACATTCTTCGTAGTCCCAAGTACTGCCTGTGCAGAGATGGCTCTAAAGAACCGAATGGAAAAACTCTGAATCCCAATGTTACAGAGATCGTAGAAAATCATGGAGTTCAAGCATTCCCATTCGCACCCGAAAAGTTGGATGAGATGGCAAAGATAGAGGAGGCAAAACTAGAAGCACAAACTTGACAATCAATTTTGGTTCTGAAAGATCGGGATTTTGTGATTAGTAAAGATGGCACCCAGGTAAGACTTCTTCGACTTGGATATTGCTAATTAAACACTTGTTTTTTGCATTGAAGGAATCACCATTAACAAATTGACCTCCCAAATCATACCTTTTCATTTGTAACTTATATATGATTTCACTTAGGTTTTATCGACCATCCAAAGACATACGGCTCCTTAACAGCTATGTTACTTGGGAGGCTTGTATGCTGGTTGGGATTATACAGAGATTTCATACAGGAGAATGTGTCCCTAATAGTATCGTTAATTTCTAAGAAAATGCATACATCAATAGCATGCATTTCCTTGTTCTTTCTTCTGTATTTGACCTCAATCAAACCATCTTTCATTTCAGATTCCGATCTCTCAACTTGTTCGAAAAAACATCCACCTATACTTCTCTGTAGAACCAGCTTTTGGTGATGAAAGCTATCAATTCCAAGGCTCATGCACCCTAACCCTAACCCTAACCCTAACCCGATGCATGTTCGATCGAGCTCTCTCCGGATACCCAGAAATTCGGTTCTTCAGAGCCATCGGCACAGAATCCGTTGTGAAGGGTCAGAATTGATGGGGGAGGAAAATCGATTGCAAATGGGTTGAAGGATAGCTGCAACTCATCTTTCCCAATCGATTTGGGGAAGATGAGTTGCAAGTTTTTTTTCTGTTTTTTGAGTGAAGGCATTTTTATCATTCTACCCTATCAAGGGGTAGAATGGTCCATCAATGTTGAAAAATTGGGATCCGTTATAACATAACATCTCTGTCTAACTGGACTATTGGAGGGATTATAGTGGTCCTTAATTTGGGAAACAGGGATACACGTGATATTAATGAAAATTTAGAGGGACAACTTAAATTTAGCTATTTTCAGGAAGACATTTGAAAAAAAAAAGCCTTTTATTTTTAAGGGTAAAACTGTTTGTAACCGAGGTGGTTACAATATAAGTTGTAACCTCTCTTTTATACCCTATGTCTAATGGGTATAACTTCTGGTTATATGGAGATAAAAACGTCATTTTATTTGGCATGTACCCATCAGCAAAAACTAAGAATTACATCATTAATTGTCCTTGGAGGGTAATAGAGTCATTAGGTTGGAAGCATGGTATCCCCCTTCTCAAGCAATTCGACGGCATTAGCTAGACTCGTTCAGGGAGGGCAACGCTAGTGTCACTCTCAACCGAGCTCACTGGGTCGAAGTTGAGAAGAGCAGAGCAATAATCAGGTTGATTTATAGTGGGAAGGAGAAGAAGAGTGGAAGAGATGGGGAGAGAGGAGCAGCAAACGCCTCCTCCTTGATAGAGTAGTGGAGAAATATTTTACACCATACCCATGAAGTGCCTTGCCCAAGAAAAATCTTCCAGTCTTTGCACAAGCCGGTAAAATGTCTCTCTCCACTAGTTTCCTGATAGAGAGAGAATTGAAGAAGAATATCTCTCCAATAACATTTCTCGTACCATAGTCCGAATCAGAAGCCGTTTCGGGCGCTGGATCTTAGGGGTGACCTGGGTGCATTGAAGGTGCCGGCTTGGCGGCTAGGGATCATATGTTTGGAACAGGGGTTGGTTGCGCTGTAATATCAGTGGACCTTTCACCCAGAGATCTTTCATAGGGGTTCTCCCATATAACGCAGCAGAGGCAAGTGGTTTTTTCTTTCAACCGAAGCTATAGCTACATTCTAAATCGATGGGAATCCCCCTCCGCCATCTCTCTCGCCCTCTCTTCCTTGTCCACCATCCCACCCATTTTGTCCATTTCAAACCTCCAAAGAACAAATCCTACAAATATATTCTGTAAAATCGTTGAGATCCCAAGATCAGTGGCATTGGTACTGCTTCTCATGGATATATTCGCAAAAACCGAACTGAGATTCATCAACTATTTCAGCAATAATAGATGTTTATGAATGTTTAGAACTTGGACTGTCAAAAGGTGATTAGGATGTGATTTGGAGATGAGGAATTAAACTGTCTACCCCCAACCCCCTGTTGTAGCTTTAATGGAAGACAAATGTAGCTATTCAACAACCGATAATGGCGAATCTCCTTCAATGATAAACAAAGACAACAAGAAATAAGACAGTCGATGTTTACAACAACACGAAGAAAAAAAACTAAAAAACACAATCACTTTACTCTTCTGCTATTAAAGGGAACATGGGCGGTTATAACTTATAACTACTGAAGGATGACCGATGACCGATGACCGATGACGATGTCCGGGGAAGAGGACGAAGTGGACGAGTCCTTCTGCTTGTAATTTCTTGGTTACAAACAGACGCATCCTATTTTTTAAACCAAAACTAAACCGATTAATAAAGTTAATTGGTTCCAATTGGCCCCCCCCCCCCCCCCAAAAAAAAAAAAAATTTACTAGACCCTTTAGTACGTTACACGAGACAATTGGGCAGAACCCGATCCGTCACCAGATGCAGACAAAATAAACCTTTTTGAAGTAACGCATGTCATGACATCATGATTCCAACGCGGTTTCTCAAGGAAAACAATTTAACTAGACCCTTTACTACGTTACACGAGACAATTGGGCAGAACCCGATCTGTCACCAGATGCAGACAAAATAAACCTTTTTGAAGTGACGCATGTCATGACATCATGATTCCAACGCGGTTTTTCAAGGAAAACAATTTTGAACTTGGATCGTTTCAAAAGTTTGCTATTAGCCTCACACTCCATATTCGTGACTTTTATGACCTTCTAAAGGCAAATTCCACTCTTCAATTCTTCATATCCAGTTTGACCTTTCAAGTTCAGAAGCTCCTCTCTCTTTAGCGCTTAATACATCTCTATTGTCAACTTCCCTCTTCTTTTCAAAATTATAAAAGATCATCAGTCAATTCTGACTTTCTCATTTCTCAACTTATATATACTCTCTTCATCTCTCAATTCTCACATCAGATTTCTAAACATTTGACCCATCAGCAAGTCTTGAATCAAGCTTTGAATCAATAATGAAGTCTTCTTCACAAGAAGTTGGTTCTCATGAAGGTAAGAAGAAGTACAAAGGTATTCGTCGCCGGAAATGGGGGAAATGGGTATCAGAAATTCGAGTCCCCGGTACTACCAACCGCCTTTGGTTGGGTTCTTACTCTAACCCGGAGGCCGCAGCCATCGCCTACGATACTGCAATGTTTTATCTAAGAGGTCCTTCATCAGTAACTCATCTCAACTTCCCCAACTGTCTCCCCAACTTCCTCCAGACCAACATGTCTCCCAAGTCGATACAGAGAGCAGCGACGAATGCTGCCATGGCTATCGATTTTGAGCTTGCAAAAAGGGCTCAGGAAGTAAAAGAAGATGCAATGCCATTACTTCTGGAAACACAAATTTTTGAAGACAGAGATGATATCCCTGGAATGTATGAAGGGGAGGCCTTCAATAATATTTCTGTCGATGACATAGAGATTTATCTCTGCTAGTTTAAGAGAACATTATTAGCATACTCTCTTTAGATATGAAATTCAGGAAAGGATCATTAATAGAACCATCATTTATATTAGCAGAAACAAGGATTGATGAAGCCAATATCATATTTAGATAAGTATGTTTACATTCAGATGGTTTCTGTGATGCAATAGATGTACTGATAAGTTTATTTATCATAGCAACAAACACTTCATTTCTGCTGAGAGCTCAGCCAGTCTTTATTAGTACCTTAACATACAACAAATCCGACACTAAGCGCACTGAAACATATGAATAGAGAGAGTTAAGAGGATGATGAACATGTTTGTGGTTACAGAACTACTCAAACTTCAGCTGCTGCTGCTGCTGAAAAGTAAGTTGGGGGGAAGCAGAAGTAGGTCCAGTAAGAACCTTCCTGCTTGGAGATGTCTCTGAGATAAGAGACCTTCCAGTCCCAAAGAAGGAAGTTCTCCTTTGATTATTTGTTGTAAGCAGCAAGCGAAATGTCCACCCTAAGACATTTGGTGCAAAAACTCTGTAAACCATAAAAACATCATACCAACTGGAGAACTTCACATATGCAACTCCTCGACAGGCACCGGCTACGATTAACCTTGCGTACTCTTCCACATGACCTCCAGTGACTGGTGCCTATATCCAAAGAATATGTTAGAATTGTTTTCTAAACTCGGTCTCTGACACAACTAATGTTAGGTACTTGCCCGATACGCCAAAAGCTCCAAACTGATGGAACACTATCAAGCCCTTTAACCTATCCCAGACTAGGCTGGCCCAAACTAGTGTATGGATCGAACCCCATTACACACATAACTAAATTTATACAGCATAACCGATCTAAATGTGGAAAATTAAGATTTTTGAACTGCCCTTGTGACTTATATCAAGCTACCTTATTTGTATTAAAGAGAATTAGCCAGAAAATTCAAAATCTTTGCCATGTATAGCTCATTAAGTCTCAGGAGTTCTGCAATGCAACTACAAGAATGATAATTGCAGACCCATTTGTTGATCTGATTGGAAGTGGCTGTGATCATAGAAGGGTGTAGAGTGAGTCTAAGAAGACTGTCCTGACCCATGAAACAGGAAAAACCTGCCACTTCAAAATCAGGCCAAATGTTTTGGTATTGTCCTGAGGCTGCCCTGTTTCTGAAAACAGGGCATAATGGATCTCTTTATGTCAAAGGGTTCTTGGTGGTTTCTGTAGAATTATATGAACTATCAAACAATCACTTACTTCTCTCTCTTCCTTCCATTGCATCTCTGCGCCATCGTCTACCATGAATTTCCCTCTAGTCATTTCACTCCCTATCCAACCATATGTTGCCACTGTTATTCCTACATCATCTTTTAGTTCAAACCGCAGAGACTCGTAAAAGTTGATTAAACCTGCCTTTGCTGCCTAATCACAGAAATGGAGTAAAAGATAATAAAATCATTACCACGATTTTATTCAAATTCAAATCATAAAGATACAGAAAATTTTGATAACGCACTAGACCATAATTCTTGTCCCTTTTTCCTTCTTCGGTTATGTTACTGCGAAGGAGTTTTTTTATAGTCCATGAAACAAACCTCCTTCAGGGATTTTTTTCCTTGTTCATCTAAAGCAATAAAGAGAGATACTTAGAATCCTATTCAAGGACAGGCCAGCATATGAACTGATAAGAACTGTCCTGTTTCTCCCCTGTAATAGGTTAGATTAAATTGTTGGCCATTATAAACATTTTCCTGCCAAATTAATGTCAAAAAAAATCAACGATCAGTAAGGTTGGTTCTAAACCCATATTTAGGCAATAAGAACACAGACACTTCTTACTTCAGGAGGGAAGCATATAGACCCTAAAAAAGAGGGAAAATTGATGCAGCACACTAAACTATCGAGTCATTTACAAGTAGCAGTAAACATGTTTGTCAAATCAGGTTAAACAGTATTTGTTAAAAATCACAATATACCCTAAAGAGTCCATTCATCAATACTTACAGAGTATAGGCTCATTCTTGGCATAGGTAACCAGCTCTCAATTGATGCATTAACAATTACTCGACCATTGGTTTGTCTTAGGTATGGAAGAGCAACATATGTAGGATATACATTTCCCCAGAAATTTATGTCCTAAAATTTTTTTTAAAAAAAATTTGAATTAGTAATGCTCTGAGCATCAAAATAAAATAAATCTAAATTATTCAGAAAATATATACAGAAGTTGGAGAAAATATGATAAATGATAGAAATATCTTTGGAAACCATTTTACTCCCACTGGAAACATAAAATGTTATACTAGCATGCCTAATTGGATACTCACCATCATAAGAGGAAATATGGAAGTGTCTATAGCTTCTTCGAAGTAGAAAGTGTGTCCCAAACTGGCTGCGTTTACTAGATGATTAACTGTTCCATTAGGAAACAACAACAGGAAAGGGAGAAGAAGAAAAAAGATCGATGATTAGTGGAGTGTGCTCAGTAGTATATGGATGTACATCTACCAAGTTCTACAACCTCACCATGATTATTTTGAAAGAAAATGTAAGCTGTGTTTGGTATGCATTCTAGGTTGATTTTGCATTCTCGGATGATAAAAATAGTTGTTTTTATCCTCCGAGAATGCGAAATCGACCTAGAATGCATTTAAAGAATGCATAACAAACACAGCCTTAAATTATACCATAAGAAAAACAAGCGGCCTCATGAAAACATTTATTCTTCTCCTAAGAGATTGATGAAAAATGGTGAAGCTTACTCCGGCCAAAAAAGCTTATTGTTTCATCAATGAATCTTCTACATTCCTCTTCCTTGACAACATCTGCTGCTATGACCATGACATGCCTTGCACCCATGCGCCTTGCATTATCACTAATCCCCCAAAGTCGATTTTCTCTTCTAGCAACCAACACCAGATTAGCCCTCCTTTTTGCATATTCATAGGCAATTTGCTGCAATTATTATTACTGTTAATAATGTCACTGAGCACATGTATGATCTTCACATTAACATATATAGATGTTCATCTGGTATTTGTTTGTTACTAATGTATTTAGGAAAGGGGTGATATTCTCTGTCTGGGAGCATTTGGGCGTAGGCTGCGCCCAGACACATGGGGAAGAACAGTGGCGGGGTTTGGGTCATTCGATAGGGGGGTCATTTCGCCCACCCCATGTCTGGGTGCACCCAGGCCCCAGTGCAGAGAACTTTATTCCTTAGGAAAGATAGCACATATTAACAATTGAAATATGGTATAGAGTAGTTGGAGTAGTACTTTTTCTGGGCCAAAACAAAATATAATAGTATTGTCACTACAGAAAACCATTATGGGGATGGTAAACACCTTACAACACTTTGAAGTAAGTACGCAAATTAAAAGTAGGGGTAATGAATATGTCACAAAATGATTATTTGACCTTGCCAGTTGGATGCAACTTATGGCTGGCTATGTTTGGATGCCAAGAAAAGAAAAGAAAAAATTAAAAAAAAAAAAAGGAATTTGAGTAGAGAATAGGTACACAAATCAATCATAGCACCTTTATGATTTTTATTTCATTACCTTTTTTTTCTTGGCTTCCAAACATAGACAATATATTTTATTTAATGAGTCTATTAATTAACTGGTGAATCACTGCTGGTAAAATAACCCATAACCCAAACATGACACAATAGCACACGTTCAATGCATGGGTCATCTTTGGGTAAACAATTATTATTAAAGGAGCGGGAATGCAAGTATAGCGCAGTGGTGGCAAACAGCCAGTAGGCTTAGTGTAAGACCAAGGAGGTCTTGTGCACGGGGCTCCCGCCACTACAGGGTCTGGTAAGGAGGATAATGTACACAGCCTTACCCTTGCTTTCGCAGAGAAGCTGTTTCCAGATACTCGAACTCGTAACCACTTGGTCCCAATAGAACAACCTTACCGTTGCACCAAGGTCTACCCTCATGTAATGTATGGATATATTTCTAGAGACTGACTTCTTGCCAATGGCATATAAGTCAACAACAACCTTATATAATTGTCTTCATTGTGGTGGGGTTGATCATGTGGACTTCCACTAATAAAGTTAAGGTTTGGTTATCTACAACCTAATTTGGAGCTATTGAGAACAACTGCCTAGCGCAGTTGGTAGAAATCTGGAGAGTAAAGGCCCACCCTACAAGGAGGTCCTGGTTCTATCGGATAGGCCAATTCCGCGGCCAATCTTCCCTCTAGTATCAGCCACTACTCAGGTTGGACTGGGAATAACAAATCATAAATATGAAATGTGAATCAAGGATTTAGGAATCGGTATTGGATACCATATTGGTCTCCGTCGATACGGATCCAATACCAATCTGGATCGGTCCATAACAGACGGATTTGCCCTTCGTTCCATTTAAAAATCGGTTTTGATCATTCTACTCTTGGTCCATACCGATCCACCGAATCAGCCGATCCGGCCAGATGCCGATTACTAAAACAAGAAGAAAAGCCTGATTTTTGTTCTGAATAATAAAAATAATAATTGAATATTCTTTCGTGATCACTTCCCATTCAAATTTCTAGTGATCAGAAAGGGAAAAACTAAAGGTTATTTAAGAATTCCTAAAGCTATTTTATGATAGATGAGAAGATAGACATGCATGCATATAAATATTATCCTGGGAAGAAGAAGAAGAAGAAGAAGAAGACAGTTAATACCTCACCAACCCCAGAAGAAGCTCCAGTGATGATAACCACTTTATCTTCCATATTTTCAGAGTAGTAAGTATGGTAAAGCCATTCAACAGTATTGATGAAACACATAGTTGGCCATGCAAATGCTAACATGACCAAACTTGCAGGAGGAACCACAAAATTTAGTATAGAATTTAGAAGATCCATTAGTGGAAAGAAATTAAGCTCTGGTAGGAGAATTATAGAAAGAAAAAAAAAAAAAAAAAGAGGAATTGTGACTTTAGAGAGAAATTTTATTTTAGAAGCGAGAGAGGTGGCCGGGAGGAAGACTTCAGGGGTTCGGAGGTGTTCTAATAAATGTTGGATGGTTACTGATCAGGGAAAGAGATGAGAATCAAACAGAGATCACTGAATGGCGTTTAGTGCTCAGAGATCAACACCGAGGGGTTCATGCATGGAGTGTATGGGTACGTGTTGGTTGCATGCTGTCTTGTTGACGAATGGTGCACACGAGCATTTGGAATTTTTTATATTTAAAAACTTATGCCTAACCTAAACGGTGAACATGCGGCGAGGAACGGTTTATATTTTCCACAATTTCTTTAAGGGTCCGTTTGTTTAGAGGAGTTTATGGGGTGGGAGATTTGTGACATTAGTGACAGGTGGGTCTCATGTGTTTGGAAAAGTGAAGAGTTGACGGATTAAAGTAGCATTCCATGGGAAAGTTGGTGGAACTTTGCAAAGCCAAGGGGTGAGAAAATTATGGGATTTGCATTGCCTTGTCAGCAGGCAATGGTAATGATTCTGTTCCCTCCATAATCTCAACATTCTCAATCCCTTGCAAATAAACAGCATTGGATGGGATTATTGCAATGTCATGTCAGTATTTTACCACAATTTTTCCACCCATTGCAAACTATTCCGCTAAACAAATGAGACCTAAGGATTTTAATTCGATCTGCCCGTCATTATATCTAGTGAACTATAACGTTGTTTTTTTGGTGCGAGAACTATAACGTTTTATTATTTGTCATGTGGCATAAGCATTATATTGGTACAATTTCAGCTTACACATGAATAGAGAATAATAGTTTAAAGGGTAAATTACACGTCACCCCCTGATTTTCAAGCAAAACTCATATCACCCTCTGGTTTTTTAAAAAACTCAAATCACCCCCCTCTACAGTAGCGGTGTTAGTCTGCTGTTAGTTATTGGTGTGAAAGGCCTATTTTACCCTTGTACTAAAATATTATAATTAAATTTACAATACTACCCTTCCTTTATCTTCAACATTGGTCAAGGGTAGTTTAGGGATTTTAATTTATTTAACTGGCTGACATCATCACGTAACAGCATAAACCTAACAGTAGGGACTAATTTGTCATATTGGGGTCTAAACTAGGGGGTGATTTGAGTTTTTTCAAAAACCAAGGGGTGATCTGAGTTTCATTTGAAAACCAGGGGGTGACGTGTAATTTACCCTAGTTTAAATTACAAAGATTTCATTTTTTAATTTACATTTGATGGCATTTTTATAATTGAGAAATTATCAGCGTCACCCCCTGAGATTTGCCAATATTTTAAAGCACCCACACAAAGTACGAAAATTTTTCTTTTGACTTTTTTCTTTTCTTTTCTTTCCTTGGCATGTAAATATATTGCATCCAGCTGGTGGGGTCGAATAATCATGTGACATATTCATTACCCCTACTTTGTGTGGGTGCCTTAAAATATTAGCAAACCTCAGGGAGTGGCATTGATAATTTCTCTTGATAATTTTACTAAAATTTTGAATCAGAGTTTGAGCAACTTTTCTTGCTCACTTTGGATTAAAATTTAGCTATATATGGAGATATAAAATTATAAATGGGGTCCTCTATCACATGAACTAACCCAGGTATTGTCAAGTGACGAATAGTGAAACGTATAAATCACTAGGAATAGTGACGCCTAGAAAAGACCATTTTGTTAAGGGCTTTCTTAATTTTTTTTTTTATATATTTATCTTTTTTTTTTTTTGAGAAGATTATGTCATTTTAAGAGGACATCAAAATATGATTTCTCACCAAGTGATAGACATTGGTGGTTCCATGTGATAGGGCATAACACATCATCGATAAAGATTTCAGTTTAATGTATGTTAAACAAGTGGTTAAATGGTGAATGTAAAAGTTATAGAAGGGCAAAGGTTTTTCATCATTGATGGAAAATCTCACCGATGAGAGGGTGGTGGTGGGCAAATGAATTTTTTCAGTAGGGGATCCACACATTGATCGAGGAGATAGTGTCAATATGGGCCGTGGGGCATTATGTGAGCTTGTGTGGATTTGATCCTACTCTAGCGTTGTAGACATTTTTCCATTTAAAATTACAAAAATCATTAAAGATTTATAATGTTTTTAGAATATTTTATTATTTTAGGTTCAATTTTAAAATATATTTTTTGTTGGAGAAAGTTTTTCTCCATCGCCCGGTGAACAGCCACCATTTTAGGGTTCACAAACTCTATAGGATTTTAGTATATCTGTTCCCCGAAATACCCCCGATATCCTCGCGTGCATCTGAACCCGCCTCGGGTGAATGGATTCCCATTCACCGTGGCTGAAGGAAAACTCGGTCATTTTGTTTGTTTAAAGTTGAAACTTGACAATTAATGAATGGATGTCATATAATCACCTGGGCTCATATATAATTGCTATATTATGATCTGGTGTTTGGGCTAAAACCTCTCTATGCTCTCTCTCCATCCTGACGCAAACCCTCTCTGCGCTCTCTTCCCATCCCTGAATATTTCTCTCCCTCTCTACCTGGGTCAGGTTTAAGAACACTGGAATCAAACACTCGCCCATCTCCTAATCACAATGAAGGTGTAACGGCCCATTACTGGCTAGAATCTCATACTAGGGATGTAAATGGATATTCGTAAATCCGTATTCGATCCGCGTTCGTATCCGTTTAGGAGAATCCGAATCCGTCCGAAACTAATCGGATACGAATATGATAATCCCCCTATCCGACCAATTATTATCCGATTCGTTTAGCAGTCCGACGGTAATAAAATATCTGAAATATAACTCTGTGTTTGTCTAACCTTTTAAGTTACTTTATTGGATTTTGTTATCTTATTTTTATAAATTTATAAGTTAAGATAATGTGATTCTTTTTCTAGATTTGCTATTGGTTTATATATATTGTTTTATGCAATGTGATACATGGAATTACATATCTATTAAAAAATCGAAAGTAAAAAATGTAAGAAAATAAAAGACTGAGAAGAATAGAAGAAAGGGTAGTTACTGAACTGTCAAGTCTCAACCCTAATCCTCATCATAAAAAATGGCAAATATGTCAACGGATAATTGAAAAATCGTATTCGATCCGTATTCATATCCATTTAGGAGAACCTGTATTCAAAAAATCACTATCCGAAAATTATCCGAATCCATCCAAAAACCGATAGGATATTATCCAAATCCGTCCGAATATAATCGGATACGAATATGATACTGCCACTATCCGACCGAATTCGATCCGTTTACATCCCTAGCTAAAAGCGCTAGGGCCTGACAGAGCAACGGCAACGCAAAACTCTTGCAGGTAATCCTATCTCTGACCTTCTTTCTCAACCTCTCTCCCCATCCCTGACTATCTCTCCTAATCCCCGAAACTCTCTCTGCTCTCCTTGCACTCTCTTCCCAACCCAGAATATCCCTCTACGCTCTCCTCCAACCCCATCACTCTATCCCCATCCCCGAATCCCTCTTTTCTCTCTTTCCCTGTCCCTGAATATTTCGCCCATCCCCAAGTCTCACTCCACCTGTCTCCTCCATCCCCATCTCCAGCGCTCTATCCCCATCCCCAACTAGACTACCCTCTCCCAATCCCCGAACCCCTTTATGCTCTCTATCCCCATCCTCTAATATCTTGCCTCATTCCCAAATCTCTCTCCATATCTCATTCCATCCCCGACTCCCTGATGTAGAGAAGATCTCTAAAGAATTTTTGGATCGGTTGGACCGGCAGAAGTCCACTCAATCAGGTTGAAAGTACTAATTTGCCAGCACAACTTCTGAGGCTATAACTTTTGACTCGGGTGGAATTACGGGAGCCGTAGTACCTTTTTGGAAACATCATCTAGTTCTCTATAGGCTATTTATACAATTTATTTGTTGGACCAAGTTTCAAGGTCAAATTCCATTGTTTAAAGGGTGTACCGGGCCTCTGAAATTTTGCGCGCGATTTAAAAATTTTAGTTTCCTATTTTATTTTTTCTATGTTAGTCCATTTTTTATTTTAACTTTTAACTAGGTTTCCTTTCCCTTTGTAATCTGACCGCCCTATATAAAGGTCGTTATGGATTAAATAAAGTATCTTGAAGTTTATGAACAAAATTGCTTAGTTTGCTCTTCTTACTCGTTGGAATTAGGGTTTTCTCTACGTTACGGCTTGGCATATTTTTTACCTAAACCCTAATCCGAATCTGAATATGGGTCCAGAACCCAAAGTCGTGGCACCGTGTACGTTATGGAGTATTGAGTTGATGTTCGAACGGGTAGAAGATGAAGAAGGAATCACGGTGGTAACACGCTGCTTGCCAGCAAAACGACGCGTACCTCCCCCATACAATTTCAAAATTTACAATCTAATGTATAAATCATGGTAAGCGACTCTAATCATGCCTTGGGGTATTTTGGGAATATGAATAATGCTGGAAATGTATTTGTGCGCGAGAAACACCGACACTCGAGTGTCCCGGCACAAAAACAACAAGGACAACAAACATTGGTTGATGGCACTGGTCGACTACTACATCGACCAGAGATTGTTGTCACAGTAGATTTCGGTCTCGGGAGCGCGGGGCCCAGTATTTTGAGTCGGGGATCTCGCCGCCGCGTCCCAATTATCTAGTTAGAATGTTTCCCCAACAATATAGATACGCGGGACCCACGAATCAGTCCACATATGTGTGTGTTGACTTTAAAAATCAATTCTTACAATTTAACCCACTAACCAACAAACTATTATAATAATCCATTAACTAACTATATAAACAAAACCCTAGTTTCTATTCATTTCTCTACAAACTTAACCGACTGAAATAAAGAAAGAAGAGAAAGGAAAAGAAGAAGAAAAGAGAAGGGAACCTAGGGTTCTATATAGGTAAGATCATCTCACACTCCATCTCTCCTTTCTAATTCAGGTTACTCCTACTCTCTTGCTGGATTATACCTTATAGTCCAAATTTTTTGATGTTTTGGGTGAAATCCATGGTGGAATTTACCCTATCATCTATGTAGAACCTAATCAAGACCAAAGCCCTAATTCCTAACCTTTTTCTATACCAAAAATTCAAGAATTGAAATCTGAAATAAAGTTTACTATGTTTCAGTTCATGTTCTTATGAAATTGAGTTTTAGATCATTGAATTGGAACCCAAAACCCACATGTATGTTCAAATCCTAAACCCTAACCCTATGTTAGCCTTATTACTAATCTATTCACATCTCTAATGTTTGAATTAAAGCATTAGATTCTTGATTCAGCCATATGTGCCATATGTGACTGTTATATCAATTAAAATCAAAGAATTACACATATGGCTGTACCCAACTTTAAAACCCCCCAATTTCTCATGTAAATTGATCATTATAAGGTTTCAATTCATGGTAATGATCATGTGAACATCATCCCATGATCAATTGGGTGTAATTCAACCAAAAACCCCCCATCAAAACCCCTGAATTCGGCCATGGCATCTATCTGCAAAATCTCTGATGGAAGTTCTGGTCGATTACTTCATCCACCAGAGAATGCAGTCTCAGTCATGTTACCTACTGCTATCTCAGGATGATGACCTGGTCAACTACTTTATCATCCTGAGTTGCTGTCAAACTTGTGTATGAGTCTTAGACCTTACCCAACCTAACCCTAAAGCAACCCTAGGACCCCACAAGTACTTAGACACCTTCTAACACTGTGTGTGATTAAATAATCTTAGGACTTAGCCATTCGATCGTTGAATCGTACTGACAACCAACTCGAAGAATAATCCGATTTCACAACAGCAACCATAACAAGGTAAGTGGGGGTAGGCTTTGATTTCTTTTCAGAGTGTTTATTTCATTCTTAGATGTATTTGTTAGGAATCATTTGCATATTTTAATTTCTGTTTTATTTATGATATTTATTCATATCATTGTTTATGACTTATGGACGTAAACGATGTGATGTGGAATGATATGCAATATGAATCTTTGTGTTAGAATAGATGTCGTAGTCGGCTTGGAAACGAGAGGTATGGTGTGCCATAGTATGGGATGCGGGAGCACTGTACACCTCGTACTATGCCAATTAGACTGCATATGGCTAGGAATGTCATTCCTTAATGCTACAACCCTTACCAGCAGGGGTTCAGGTGTTGGATGGTCATAGCCCCTTGTCCCGAGGAGTACATGCCTGGATGGGGTCCAGGCTATGATTATCAGGGTCTACCCACGGGGAGGTATATAATACCAATGACCGATGTGGGCTTCATACAACAATTGAGGTTACATCTCGGGGAGGTGCAAAAGGAACCGAGATTGTTTCTCGAGTTGTTGGCGTGGCATTAACCTAGTGACTTAGGCATTGTTTGTTAGGTGAAATTAAGATTAAAATTGAACCTATGCATATAGGATTCTTGCTTGATATGTGAGCATACTTGTATGTGTGTGGTCTATCTTTTACTTATTGGGCTCGGTGGAGCTCACCCCTGTGGAATTTCCCCTTTTTAGATGAACCTGCAGGTGGATGTCATGGTGGCGGGGAGGATAACTTCGAAGCAGAAGATTACGGTAATGGTGTGTATGCTGATTTGGACAGAGAGGGATGTGACCCCTATTTTCAAGACGATCAAGGTGTCTCGAGAGAATAGGGTCTAGTGATGTAGACCGACCTTTCTGTTTCTTTTGTTTTTCCTTTACATTCTTTTGATGGATGAAAATCGATTGTAAATACTAGATAGGTTACCTTCTTCCTTTTTGGGGTACTGTATATAAATGTAATTTGAATGTAGGGACTAGGATGTGGACAATGCAACTGAAGCTTTATGTACATATTACAACTTGGGCGCACTCTGACAATGAAACCATGTTTATATTTTAAACTTTATTTTGTTTGTGACTTGTATTTATTGCATCTGGATCCTGGAGGTGTTTGAATACTTCAGGTATTCGGGTCATACCATTGGATCCTCCCAGGGGGTGGGTTCGGGGTGTGACACTCTACCTTGAGGATTCAAGGGTCGTGACCACTAGAACGAGATCTAGCCCCCATACTTCCAATTATGTCACTCTCCCCTGCCCCAACCCTATCTCTACGCTTTCCCCCAATCATCTATCATCGAAGGTGCATTGGTCGGGTGAGTAAGAAACGTACGCGCAACAGTCGAATTTGATCTCATCTCACTTCTATGTCCCCATTACTGACCATCTCTCCCCAACACTGATTGTCACCCTATGCTCTCTCTCCCTATCCCCATCCCCATCCCTACCAACCATTGGGTCAACATGGAATCCACATGGTGCCTTGTGAGTTGAGCGCAACGTGATGGCCGATCAACTACAGGCCTCAAATGAGCTCGATCTAAACCTGGGCATTATGTAACCGCAAATGAGCTCGATCTAAACCTGGGCATTATGTAACAAGTTGTGGTCATTCACCAAGTACATGAACCTTGTTGTTGTTCAGTGACAGTATAGATATTTGAATGAGAAATTTTATCACACCAAGTACACGAAGCTGTTAAAAATATCGATAGTGAATCCTGTTGTTATATACCGATGACATGAATCACATGGAAATACTAGTAGTGAACATTGTTATATACCAAGGACATGAATCACATGAAAATATTCATATACCAAGTTGTAGATATGCCAAAGGCATGAATCAAGGTAAGGGTATTAAACGGTTCGGTTTCGGTGCAAGTTTTTTAGGTAAAACAAATTGTTTACTAAACGGTTTCACATGTTGAAACCGAAACCATTTATAAACGGTTTTTGATTTAATTAGTTTTATAAGGTTTTATTTTTTTATTCAAACGGCTACTTTATATTACATGTCTTTTAAATTGTTTTTTATTAAAATGGAAGTATGAATTGAATTCTTATATGTTTTCTTTAAAATAATTTTTTATTTGTACCATTAAATATTTATAGTTACCATTAATGCTTAATTATTGCAATTGTATATTACTAATATTTGTTTCGATCTGACGGTTTTCTAAACGGTTTGGTTCAGTTTAAACCATTTTCTCAATTTTAAAATGAAAACCAAACCATTTATTAAACGGTTTCACGATTTTAGTGTAAACAGTTTAGTTCGGTAAACGGTTTAGATTTGATTTTAACACTTAAAGGATATGAACGTTGTTGTTATATATCAAGGACATGAATCACAGGGAAATACTGGTAGTGATTGAACAAGCTATTATATACCAAGGACATGAATCACAAAGAAATATGCATATACCAAGTTGTAGATATATCAAGGATATGAACCAAAGACATGAATCCTGCTGTGATATAGTGATGTACCAAGGACATGAAGCTTGTTATTGGAAATATCTATAAATCAAGTTGTACATATACCAATTACATGAACCCTACTGCTATATACTAGCAATAGACCTAACTTTCAAACCAATGACATGATGAATGAGGTAAATGCTGAAATGATGACTTGTATTTCAACGTTCACATTTCAAACTATACCACATGATAAATAAACAATTCTAAAAATATATGACCAACACCATCAACATTTCATGATAATGGAATTCACATTATACTGCAACAATTAAAGCTGTCAAAGACGTCACCATCCTCATTTCAAACCAAATATATCTGCTTCAATCCATACAAGTCATACCTAAAAACATCACCATCTTCTGTTCAAACCAAATGTACCTAAACAAAACTATAAAAATCAAACTTATACAAGACCTATCCATAAAAAAACCATCATCATCTTCCATTCAAACCAACTGTTTCAAATACACCAACATAACTCAAACCTAACAATTTAAATTGTTTTAAATAAACCCTCAAATTACAGTACCAAAACATCATACATCAACAACCATTCTCCAAATATACAGTATAACAACAACGATTCTCTAAATACACAGTATAACACTACCATTCTCCAAATACACAGTAGCACTAACCCTCTAAATACACCAACATAATGACAATGCTAGTCATCAACATGGTCCTTGCACATGGGGATCTTTGTCAGCTCTCCTTGCCTTCCTCTTAGTTAACTTAGCTGCAATTTTTGTTAATTTCTTCTCTTGTTCAGTGCCAAGCAAGGTTGTAGAAGAAGTTTGGGACCTGGTTAACCTCTGGGATGAGCTGGTATCATCATATCTATCAGTCCTTTCCTTTCTCTACAAAAGACCATAAGAAGAAAAAAAAGGATAAATTACATGGACCTCCCTTATAGTTTGGTCCAATTACAAGTAACCCCCTCTGTTTGAATAATTATATCCGCACCCCTAAAGGCTGACGATGTTAGTAAGGTGTTAGTTTTGAACTGTAAAAGACAACTTTGCCCCTTCTTTCTTCTTTCTTCTTCTTCTTCTTCGTTAAAAAAAAAAATGAAAATGACTCAACTAACTTGACTAACCCTAACACCCTTCCTCCCCGATTTGGACCTAGAACAAAGAGAAGGTAGAGCTTCGACGACATGCAATTCTTATCTAAAATGCCACAATGACTCGAATAACCCAACCATTGAACCCAACACATTCTCGCCTATGGCTTTTGGTAGGGGAACTTGGGCTCCAGGCACTGATACCGACCATCGCTTGTTGATCTTGCAATCATCCTTCTTGCCCAATCGAGTCCACCGCCCGGACCAAACGTCCTTGGTGAAGTCAGAAGATGGCTCTGAATTGTTGGACCTAGGAGGCAAATTTCCATTTGGGACCGGATCCATCTGTGACAAAGCAGCGACAAGTACACTTTGGTGGTATAGTTGTAGCTGATCAAGCAATGCCTACTGCATCAGTTCTCATTGTTGCTGCTTCAATCTCTATTGCATCTTCCAAAATCCCCTCTCCCAATGATACCAAACCGCCTTAAAATGTAAAAAAGAGGTGGAGAACAAAAAATCTAAGGGTTGAAAGACCTAGAAATTTGACCTAATCCAACTCTATTTCCGAATTTAATTGGATCAAATGAAGAATCAAACAGCTTCTGTCAAACCCCCAAAAAAAGAAAAAATGAAAGAGGTAGAGAAAGGGTAGGAGAGAAGAAGGTAAAATAAGAAAAGATTTTCACAAATTCTTTACCTATGATGAGAGAGATCTATCTATGAATCATTGTAATAGAAAAAGAGGTCAAAATCAAAATTTTGGTGAAGAAAAAAATAAGCCCCAAACAAAGAATCCAACACAGCTCCATAGCCATAAATCGTTCACTACAATGATGAGCTATGAAACCGGGATTGGAATCAAGGGAACAAAGCTCGGAATGATGACCAACTTCGAGCCAGAAGGTATTGTGGTTTCAGTAGCAGTTATCAGTTTCAGAGAAGGAAACATTGTGACCCAATTGTAAACAGAAGCTACCAGGGCTTGTAATTGCCCAGTTTCTTTAATTTTAGGATTTGAGAGTCTAGATTTGCAATAGTGGTGTTGTCTTCGGTATTTGAATTCGGAGTTCGGATGGATTTTGGATTTTGGAATGGTAGTTGGGTAGATCTTAAGGTTATAAGACACAGATTGGAGAGATTAGTGCATTTACAGATTTGTCGGAGTTGGTCGTCGGTTTTGCAGCTCGAAGATCACCGGATTGGAGAGATTACTCCTCGCAGATCGTCGGAGAAGACGAGTTGATATATGCAAGTCGCCAGAGAAGAAAGAGGTGAGATGGAAGATGAGGTTGGAACAATGGAAGGTTAAGGAGATGGGTTTGGGTTTTGTAAAGTAAGGGTAAAAGGGTAAAACTCCATTAATGGATGTTTGGCTTCAACTAACGGTTTCAACTTAATGGATTGGGGTTACTTGTAAGCCCCACCAGAGTCCAAGGGAGGTCCATGTAATTGTTCAAATAATAGGGGGTTGCTTGTAATTGGACCAAACTATAGGAGAGATCCATGTAATTTACTCAGAAAAGAAAACTCAACATTAGTAACTAAAAAAAAAATTCATGGCTGGGAGTATATGTTGAAGATTATAAATAGTACCTTAACACCAGCTCTCCACCTAGATGATGACCCTTTCCCTTTAATTGGAGTTCTCAGGAAGATCCTATTATTATGCCCAATTTCCTTGTAGATATAACATCTGACACTGGAAGGCCTCTTCGGAAAGTGCACTAAAGTGCCTTAAGTAGCCCTTGAGGAGTCCGTTTATTCTCTCCGTCTGAGCTTTCAAAGATATACCAACCGTAGGTATCTAATCATCAGATACCGACAGTCATCTTTTAACATTATCGACCTTAAAATATCGGGTTTTTATAACTTGTACATAATATAAAAGCTCTTTTCATCATCAGAAACAACCTGATTTCTAACCTCTTGCATTGCATTACCATAACGAAAAGATAAAATCTATCATTCCCAAAAAAAAAGATTGCTCTTATAACTCAGAATACTTTATCTCTAAAGACGGGATGTCCTAACCATCCAACAGCTATTCCATCCTCGTTGTCCATTGACCCCACTCTAAATAATCCCCATTTTGTTGGACTATTGCTGATGTAATCATAAAAGGCTAATTTTTTTGGGAATTTTAGACCAAGTTTCTGATAAACTTTGGTTTTCGGCTATTCCAGGGCACCAGGTTCCCTCCTATTTTTATGTGGTCTACTAGGAAACCTTTTCAGTGGTGGAGGCTGCAGGACACAATTGTCACCACCCTCCTCTAATGTGCTTATATCTGGTAATGGGTGGATTATATCCTCATGTGCAAGTATGTATTTCTGTACTGCAAAATATAAGTCACAGTAATCCTCAATGTTTCGCCTCTTGAAAATAATGGAATCCAATTGTTCACCCATAGCAAACATCTGCATAACATCTGGCTCGGACATCACTTCCGACCATCTCTTGAGTCCTATCAGATAATATGGACTTTATCGAGAACATCACTGTTTCTTTATCAGCGGTATGTCTCAAGACAGAGCTGTAGACATCATATACCATATCAAAAAAGCCATACTTGTCTAGGTCTACCAATCTCGATGTAATACGTCCATAGAAGTGGTAAACTATTTTGCACAGGACTACCATTGTGTCTAAAAATGTTCAAATAGTGCTCGGCAATGGTTAACAAATATACTTAACTCATCATCAATCAATACCAAGATGTAATGATAATGACTACCAACATGCTAAAATTGAGCAAAACTCGTACAACACTAAGAACAACTCACAACCACATACATGCACAACTCATAACCCTTATTACAACTCTATAAACTATGACCACAGTCCAACATTAGTTTGAAATCATTTCAAAATTAGTTAAGTTCATGTTAAATTTTCTAGGGTTAATCATATTTCATAATCAATATTAATATAAATCACCAAAAAACAACAGTGAATAAGGTTTCATATCTGAATTCAGTATAATCAGTATAACCAACTCAAGATTTCATACTTAAAATCAATATAAATCATCAAAATCATTATAGAAGGAGAATGCACTTATGAACTTAGTATAATCAGTAGAACCAAAACTCACAATTTCCTATTCAAAATCAGTACACATTGCCAATCAAAATCAGTATCAATATACAGTGGGATATTTCTCTATATTTCTTCTCCAATGAAAATTCCACCTAACTTCAAAATCTAGATTGCCAATCAAATTCTAACTTAGAGAGTTCTCCTAAATAATATGAGAATGTGCACATAACCAATTTGTCAATTTCAACATACAATTAGTACAATGTTTACTTGCACTAGAAACAATAGAAGGAATCTATGCCTTCATATAAATAGTTTGTTAGCTTCTACATACAGTTACAACAATTTTTTATTTCTTTCTTCTCTATAATTTCAGGAAAAAATTCATTAAGCAAGGATTAACCATTGATTCCTAACTCAATTTGTTACATTCAGTATAACTAACTCAATTTTCCATCTTCTACATTCTATATAACTAACTCAATTTAGCAATTCTAGAGCTAAAAATGGCAAGGACATGAACTTATTTTCCTAGGGTTAACCATTGATTCATATCTTACCAAAAAAAAAACCATTGACTCCTAAAATGCTTAATAAAAATAGGGGTTTTGACTTACAGTGAGGGGCCGAGCTTTTGTTCCAGGTGCATGTATGACTACCACCTAATTCGGTCATGGATTAGGGTAGGGATGACTTGTAGGGATGAGTAGCAGGTCCAACAGCAAACACCAGTAATGATCAGCAAGTGCAAGGGCTCTTATTGCATTTTGAACGTCGATAATGAGTGGTAGAGTATGTGGATGAGGGCGATATGCAAGCGTCGATGAGGCAATATGAAAACATTGATCAGGACGAGGTGCTGTGATGACAAAAGGAAGCAAGATTGCCGGTTAACCTTGTTTAGGGTTTTTTTGGGGCATGGAAAGTAGCATAGACGATAGATTGAGTTAGAACTTCATTAAGGGTAAAATGATAACTTTATAAAGGGGCAAAATGGTAACATCAACCTCTCAAGGGTAGTATGATCAATAAAAATTTGATTTTCAAATTAAGTCGTTAAATAACCTTAAATCAATATCGGATTGTAGTTGTGAGTAATAAAGTTTGGAAGTAGGAGTAGTCTTGGTAATTGTCAAAAACACAAGGGATCAATATGCATGGACCCACCACCCTAATTTCAAAACCTTGTGTACCCAAAAATGGACATCTCTCCCACCAGCAAATTTCCACACCAAATTGCATTCACTTAGCCAGTTCCTAAAACATTGGAATAGAACTGTCTTCGGCAGCATCCATAATCTGAGATCCAGGTACTTTGATCTTTTTGGTCATATTGAAGATGGGCCTATGAATGGCTCCAGCTATTCTGACCTTCAGGATTTGACCTCCTGATTGCAATGGATCTGCGCAGTTGAGGAAGCTTTCTGGCTTCAAAAATCTTGACATGCCTATATTCATGATGGTGACAGGAACACTAAGTACTATCACTCTGTGGCTAAAATGAACCTCAGGAAAAGACACACCTATCACATTCTTTCTGATGATGGGGTAGTTGTTGAAGACCCTATCCTTATTGCGGATATCTTCACAGATTTATACCACCACCCACCCCCTGGACTCTCATTTTATTGACTGCCTCTTTAAAAAGGTAATTGAGCCCCATGACCACCCATCCCTTATCACTACTCCCTCCATTGAGGAAATTCGAAGGGCGGTTTTTACCATCAGCACTTTTAAAGCTCCTGGGTTGGATGGATTTCAGGCGTGCTTTTATCATGCCTTTTGGGAAAATATTGCGGATGATGTTTTTAATTTTGTTGCTTCTTTTTTTACTTCTAGGGTGCTTCCTCCTGGTTGCAACCATACCCTGCTTTGCATGATCCTAAAACATGATTTGGCACGGATTGCAAATGATTTTAGGCCCATTAGCCTTTGTAATGTCTCTTATAAAATTGTGGCTAAAATTCTGGCTAATAGACTTGAGGCTTTCCTTCTCCTTTTTATCTCCCCCTTTCAGGTTGCTTTCATCCCTGGCAGACAAATTACTGATACCATTGTGATTGCACAGGAAATTTTCTGTTTTTTGAATAGAAAAAGGAAAGCTAAGACCGGATTTGTGACCATCAAATTGGACATGGCCAAAGCCTATGACCGAATGGAATGGAAGATGCTTGAACAACTCTCTCGCTTCCTAGGCTTCCCAGACCATTGGATTTTTCTTATCAATTCCCTCATTAGCACAACCTCCTTTTCTTTTAAAATTAATGGTAGCCCGTTTGGTTACTTTTGCCCTTCAGGGGGGCTCAGACAAGGCTGCTCTCTAAGCCCCTATCTCTTCCTCTTCACCATGGAAGTCCTCTCTCGCATTTTGGAATCCTATCGTGAGGCAGGTACTTTTAAGGGCATTAAAATTGCAAGATAGGCCCCTGAAATCACTTACCTCCTGTTTGCCGATGACACTTTCATTTTCTGTCAAAATACTGAGGAGGATGTTCTCTCAATCAAAGCTGCACTTGAACTCTTTTATGACATTACTGGACAAGAAATCAATTTTTCCAAAAGTGAGATCCACTTTAGTAGAAACACATACTCTGAGAGAAAAAAAGGCAATTTGTTCCATTCTTAGAGTTAGGGAGATGAATCAAAATTCTCGATATCTGGGTACAAAAATATTCCACTCTCGCTCTAAGGTTAAGGATTTATCTTTTATCATTCAGTGAGTTCAAAATAAGTTGGCCACCTGGAAAGCTAACTACCTAACCTATGCTGGGAGGAGAATTTTGATCCAATCTGTCCTTGCTTCAACACCATCATTTCAAATGTCTTGCTTTCTGTTCCCGCAAAAATGCTGTTTGGAGTTAGATTCTATATATCTCAACTTCTGGCAAAATGGGTTGAATAAATGAAAGCGGGCTCACCTCATTAGTTGGGATAAGATCTGCAGCCCGCCTCCTCACGGAGGGCTTGGGCTTCGAAAATCTTTCACTCACAATAAGGCCCTAATCCTTAAACTTGGCTAGAGACTACTCACTGAGGAGAATTCCCTATAGGCACAGGTCTTAAAACAACGATATTTCCCTAATAGATCTTTGTTTGACCCCACCACTCTGAGAAAAAAAGGGTCTTGGGTTTGGAATAGTATAGCAGCTCTATTACCCACTCTGAGAAGGATAGTTTGGAAGAAAATTGGGAATGGGTTAAACACTTTTTGTTGGCATGACCCCTGGGTCCCAACCATCCCGAGCCATTGTATCCCCCCCTGTCCTCATGGACACTTCATTTTGCACGGTAAGTGATCTTATTACAAATTATGCATGGAACTTCCAAATACTTTTAAATACTTTTCCTCCATGCTTCACTTCTGAAATTTCCAAAGTGTGTATTTTAGACTCTGAGGATCAGTGGAAATGCTCCTTATCAAAATTTGGGGTGTTCTCCACTCGATAGGCTGCCAATTATCTGCATTCCTCTTTACAAAATAGACCGCTTCTTTCCAAATGGTGGCGTTTTTTCTGGAAACTTAAAACTCATCTGAAATTTAAGATGTTTTTTTGGGGTGTCTTACATGCAGGTTTACCTGCCAAGGATACTATCTCACAATGGTTGCCGATCGAGCCTACATGTTTTCTCTGTGGTGCTCGTGATGAAACCCAATGACATCTTTTTCTATCTTGTGAATGGACTAAGCGTGTCTGGGCATCTGGGCCCCTCGGCCTGAGAACAGAGCACCTTAGCAGCCCCAATATTGCACAGCTCTGTGCTTCCCTCCTAGACTCTAAAGCCCTGGATTTTTCTTCAGCTACTTGGTTTTTTTCTCTGTTTATTTTAACCTGTTACTTTGTATGGGATGTAAGAAACAAAGCATCTCGTGGTCTAGCTACGGCTAACCCACATATGGTATTATTGAATATTTCTCGCTGGATGCAATATTTAAATATCTACCCTCCCACCTTAATTGCACTTAGTTTAGCTCAGGATCTGGACACACAATGCACTCCTGTTTTAACCCATGTGCCTAACCAAGAAGTAGAATTCCCTGTTCTCTGCTGCGCAAGCCTTTCTGAACCATCAATGGGACTAACTGGATGGGGTTATAGCTTTTTGTTAGATGGCCAGAGTGTTTTAATAGCTGCAGGAATTTTGTGTTCATCCAATCCAAAGGAGGCTGAGCTGATAGAAATCTTGCAGGGGTGGAAACATGCTCTCAAGGAAGGAATCCATCTAAAAGAGATTTGGATCTCTAATTTTAGCCTTAGCAAAATCTTACAACCGAGAGGACAGATATGTATACCTTGGACCCTGGTGTCCCCTTTTTTTGACTTAGCTGAACGCACCTTTGACTTTTCTGCTGTACCTATCTCCTTTCAACACAACCAATGGACAGCTGCCCTAAGATCTCACACTTTGACTCCCCCCCCCTCCCCCTTCCCCGCTTTTTGTATGATGTAAAAACGTTTCTCTTAATCTAACTTTTGGGTTTTTCTCACCCAAAAAAAAAGAAAAAAAGATCAATGTAATTTAGGCTTAGGTTAGGAGAGGCCTATGTAATTTACTTAATCTTTTTTTTATTCATATATTAAATAACTTTCAGAATAAAATAAAGAACAATAACCCAAAAATATATTACACTTCCGAGTTCCGACTTCACTCCTTGAATGACATTTAAATTTATGGAAAATTACATTACCACCCCCTAAGATTTGTATTAAATACAAAATGACCCCCCTGTATTTTTAAATTATACAGCCACACCCCTGAATTCCCAATCCCTTAATTAGGTGTTATAATATTGGTTAAATTTATCCTCAAATGACTAATATGCCCCTTCAAGGTAAATTTACCATTTTGCCCATAGGACATCATCCCTAACTTCACAACCCCCTCTTCCCCTGTTACCCGAATCAGGGTGGTTTCATCCTCTTCAGCGTCGCTTCTGTACCTTTCAATGAACTATGCATCCGCATGCTCATGAACTCTTGCAACACAACCCATTGAAGGATATTCATCATCTCAATGGGTCACAAAGTTTGCAAAATAGAAAAAAAGAAAAAAGAAAAAATGTCTGCAAACTGAAGATGCTTTTTAGCTTTTATCAGCTGCGATGACTCAGTGATTGGAAGAAATTTACACTCAATGGAGTACAAGACTGGGACTTCCCCTGATAATGCTTTGAAAGCCCTCTTCTGCAAAATGCATAAAATGGAAAATTAGGTCAAAACCAAACTTTAAAATGGCAAAAAAGAAATTGGCGCTTCAAACGCTAATAGAAGTAAAGAATAGAATTAACCCAATAAATTACTTACTTGATCGGGAGATGAGCCATGAGATCTGATAATACAGATAATGGTCCACTAGAAAGCTATGGTGGCGAAGATGAGGCATCCTCTGTTAAGTCCGATGAAGGCAAAGATGTAATTGAAGTAGTTGTCGTTGAATCTTCTTCTTTAAATGAAAATATTGTAGACCCAGAATCACAAAGAGCAGAGAAAGATAAACGATCCGCTCGTGCCGTATCCGACGACGGACCTGATGTGGGAGTTGTCTTTGCCAATCGGAACTGATCGTAAACACGATTATTGTAACCCTATGGTGAAGGGGTTATCAGAATCGGATATCGAAGCATTGAACAGCCAGAGTTGTTTGGTTTGCATCAGTGGAGAAGACATCAGAGAGTTTACGAAGATGTTGGAAGGGAGTGGAGTCAAGTTCGTGGAGTCCTACGATGAAAAGGCTTGTCATGCTATCGAACTCTTTGAACCAGAAAAGTGTGAGGGTCTATTCAAGGCCATTAGAGAATTCATCCACTGATTGATCGATCGATTCTACTACTACTCGATCCTTCTTCTTGGAATGATAAATTCGATTTAATTGGTGGCTGCTTCTCGAAATGGTAATTTGTAAGGTCCATCAGTTTCAGTTACGAGCGATTTGAGATTCAATTAAAAGCCACAAACCAGCGTTGAACATTGATTTATCAATCCTAGCGTAATATCTCCCTTCTCCATGCGCGATCACTCCACAAAATATAAATCAGTCCTGGATCTTTCATCTTCAATAACGTCGTGATCCTTTTCCTTCATTCTTTCTTTTCATTAATTAAATTAGAAGGTACTACGGTAGACCTGCAACTATCTCTTCCTTCGAACCCTAAACCTTCTTTCTGATTCGAGTAGAACAGGGGAAGAGGGGGTTGTGAAGTTAAGGATGATGCCTTATGGGCATAATGGTAAGTTCACCCCGAAGGGGTATATTAATCATTTGATGATAACCTTAACCAACATTGTAACATCTCATTAACGGAGTTGGAATTTGAGGGGTGTTGCTGTATAATTTAGAAACACAGGAGGGCATTTTGTATTTAGTATAAATCTCAAGGGATAACAGTGTAATTTTCCCTTAAATTTAATGAAATGATATGCAATGGTTGCTTATTTCTCCCTCGACACCCAAGAACGGTTAGAAGTAGAATTCAAAATTCTCCACAGAATCTACTCCTTTAAATCATGTGGGTCCCAACTCACAAACGAGGTGGCACTTTGTAAGGATTGGGGCTTAGCCAAACGTGCGGCGGTTTGCAGATCTTGTGTCCGATCCTTGCAGGCTTCAATAAGTAGAAAAGCTTCCCTCACGAGAAGGCCGTGCCCCTCTCTCTCTCTCGCTCTTCTCTCGCTCTTCTCTCTTCTCTCCTTCAAAAGAGAATAGGGAGGGAGAGCGAGGGAGAGGCAGACCATCTTAACGGCTCTCTTATAACTAACCAATCTGTCAAATCCCAAAATCCCTCGGCCACTCGCTTTTGTAGGGTTTTGGAGATCCGAGAACCTCTCTGTGTGTGTTGTGTTTGTGTGTCCGTGAGACATTTTAATGAAAAGTGAAAAAAAATAAAAATAAAATCCAGAATAGCGAAGGGATTATTTTTCGATTTTCTAAGAATTTTTTTTTTGTTTTTCATTATTTCTGTTATTTCTCATCTCCTTCTCTCTCTTTCCTTTTTGATTTTTCAGAAAATAGAATATATCTTCTTTAATGGCTTTAACCAATTGAGAACACCAAAGGAATCAAAGTTCCCTCCCCCCGACACGCCGTTGAAAGTCCGTCTTGGCCTGAATTTCCTGCTTCAAAGTTTGGATTTTGATATCTTTCATTTCCTTAAGGCTGGATTCTGGCCTCGGCCGGGACGCTCTTCGGTTGGGTTCTTTTTTTTTTTTTTTTTTCCTTCTTAGATTATACATTCTTCCTCTTTTTCTTCTCAGTTTCTTAATCTGAAAATTTGATTTATTTAATTGGTTTTAATCGAATTCGTCTGATTTGGGATCGTTTCCTCCCTCCCTTCTTCCCCCTCCTTCCTCTTTAAGATTTTGATTTCTCTTCCATTTATTCATTTTTGGTTTTTTCCCTTCTTTTTTCTAGTTCTCAAGAATTCAGGTTCGGGTTTTGGAGAGAGAATTTGAGTTTTCTTGGTGGTTTTGGAGGAACAGGGTTTGCCTGTTCTTTCTTGAGGTGGGGTTAGGGGTTTGGATTTGGAATAGGGAGAGAGCAGCCTTGTTGAATTTTCTATAATTTGTACTTGCCAGGTTTGGATGTTGTAAGGGCAATTCAGGGGTTCCAATGGTAACCAAGAATGCTCTGTGGTTGGCTAGGATCAAGGGTTTTGGATTGTGGATATTGTAAGAACAAGGATTAGCTGATTGGGATTGTTAGGTCTGGCAAAAGAATTGGGTTTTCAGAACGGTAGGAATGCTTGTGAACCTCTGCCCTTTATGCATCTGAGGTTACAGGCAATGAGATTTGGCAGGGAATTGCAGGAGCTCAGCAGTTAGCTTTGTGACATGAGGAGAAGGTGAGGTGGGACTATGGGCTGCCTTTGCTCAAAAGGGGCCTCTAGCGACGAGCCTGCAGAGGTTCATATAGAGAAAGAATCGAACAAGTCTTCCAAACAGCTGGTTACACCCTCTAAGAGAGAGGAAGATGCAGTGAAGACTGATGGTGTTGGTTATGGAGCTCCTGGTAGAACGGTATCGCATATATCGAAGGTGCCACAGCAAGTGAACTCAAATTCCACACCACCATTGCCACAACAAGTGGACTCAAATTCCACACCACCAGTGCCACAGCAAGTGGAGTCACATTCCACACCACCAGTGCCACAGCAAGTGGAGTCAAATTCCACACCACCAATTTCATCTGATGGAGGAGAAAATAAACCAGTGGTCGTCCAACCACCCCCAAAAGTCCGTCATCAGAGACGGTCATCAACAGTGGAGATCAGTGCTGGCCGGGCCCAGCCACCAATGCCAAGAATAATTAGTATGCCCCATGGTGCAGCAAGTGAACAGGCTGTTGCAGGATGGCCATCTTGGCTTACAGCAGTGGCGGGAGAGGCGATCAAAGGGTGGGCTCCTCGAAGGGCTGACTCATTCGAGAAGTTGGACAAAGTGAGTTCTGTTTATGCTCACATTTTAGCCTTATTCTTATTTTTCAGGCACATACTCTTTTGATTGTGAAGTTTCTGTCTCATATGCAACTTGTAGTTGTTCATTATAAGTTCTAGAGCTTGATGTAGTGATAACCACTGAAGTTTGAATATTCCACTCAAATGTTTTTTTCCCCTTCTTTAAGTAGACCTTTCTCTTTTATCTATAAGAATGATTTGCAGTAATTTCTAAGCCTGTCTAGTGATGATATTTTATTTCCTGCAAAATGGTGTATATTCTTGGCGGAATTGATGGCTTGATGATCAGTCTGATATAGTGTTATTCCTTAAAATGAAATGTTTATGATTAGTTTCAGGTCGTATACAAAGTGCACAATTTGGAGTCATTTATGTATGAATATTAAGGATAATTTGAAGAAGCTGTAGTGGTATAAACAGCAATGTATCGGTCCTATTTCAGGTTTTTAATATTTAGGTTCATCATTAGAACAAGAAGCCACTTAATTGATGCACATGCACTAGGAATATCCACTAAAAAACAAATAAACTATGAAGTTGTATCTTTCTAAACAATTTAAAGCAACGATCATTGTTCTAACATGGTTTTCATGTTCATGTCTTAAAAACTTCTCATCATCTTATTGCTACTGTGAAGAACTTTGATGTGTACATATTTTTTTTCTCATATAATGCTTAGACATTTGTATCGGTTGTGTGCAATTAATGCATCATTTTTTATTGGGAGCAAATAGGAGAAAGAACCTTGCAATTCATCAGTCTTTGTCTAGTATGCCAATTTTTTAATTGAATAAATTGTAGTCAAATGTTCTCATTTCATATTATGTAGAATTTTGAGCTCAAATATGTTGAACTATTTGTAAAAGTTCAGCAGCTATTTACTCTGTCAAGTTCCTGGAAAATAGCCGACTTGATATAGTTTGAAATAGACTTTTAAAAGTTTTGTTGGTGTTCTGAACACTTTGTCGTCAATTAATTCATCCATGCCACCTCAAACGAATTTCTCGCAACTAATAATATATTGTAGCTACGCCTAAATTTGCTTTGATTTGTTCTTTCTTTATTTTATCTTTTCTAGTTTACCGCTCAACCATCTCAGCATCTTCATTCAGCTACACTAAGTTTGTTTATATGTTTTTTTTTCACCACCAATATTTAGCTCCATACGTCATGTTGGTTGTATAACTGTCCTATATATATTTTTCTTGAGTTTTAAAAGAATATGTTGTTCACACAACACTTCATAGTTCATACTCAGCCCTCCATTTCATCCACCCTATTCTAATTATTTGTGCAACATCATCCTCTATTTCTTCTTCTTTATTTATGATTGAACCTAGGTACCTAAAATATTTAATTTGCGATATCTCCTTATCATCAATTTTCCTCACCCCTCTTTCAATCCTACTGTTACTAAAGTTACACACCATATATTCTTTTTTTGTTCTACTTATTTTAAAACATTTTTATTCCAAGGTTGATCTCCGTAATTCCAACTTTGCATTTATCCCTGCTTTTGTTTTATCTGCCAAAACAATATCATCAAGGGGTCTGATCTTGAATGTCTCTATTCAGCTTATCTATGATTAGCAAACAAATACGGGCTTAAAGCCGATCCTTGATGTAATCTAATTATGGAAATTTACCACCCTGGCCCCCCATAGTTCTTACACTAGTCACTGCACCATTATACGTATCTTTAACAATGTCCACTTGTTTACTCGAAACCTTTTTCTTTACTAACAATTGCCCGGGGCTCTATCATAAATTTCTACGTCAATAAAACTATCTGTTGATCCTTCTTACATTCTCTAAATCTTTGTATTAGTCTCTTAAGCAAATAAATAACTTTTGTGATTGATCTTCCTTGCATAAAACCAAATTGGTTATCCCGAATATTAGTTTCTTGTCTCAGACGGGTTTCAATTATTTTGTCCCATAATTTCTTAGTATGGCTCATAAAATCTATTCCTCAATAGTTATTATGACTTTGAATATCACCTTTATTTTTATAAATTGGAACCATAATACTTCACCTTCATTAATTTTACATTTTTTTTGTGGTCAAAATCTTATTAAACAACCTAGTTATCCAAGTTATTCCACTAGTTCTTGAGTTCTTCCACACTTCTACTATGATACCATTTGGACCTACTGTTTTACCTATTTTTATCTTCTTTAAACGTTCCTCCACTTTAGACACCCTAAATTTCCGTTACTATCTAAGATTTGTGGTTTGTTGATTGTTATTACAACTTTTTTAAGCACTATTACGTTATTGTTTTCATTTAGCAAATTTTAGAAATAGTTTTTCTATCTCTCTTTTTAATCTCCTCATCACTTTTTAATACATTATTTTCACTTCTAATGCATCTAATGTGGTTGAAATCTGTACTTTTCCTTTTCCTCATATTAGCTAGTTTATAGATGTCTTCCCCCCCCCCCCCTCATTTGTGCCTAAATTGTTATAAAGATCCTCATGTTTCTTAGCCCTTGTTTTCCTACAATCTTGGGGTGGAATGTTGGGCAGTTAAGAAGTGCCATATGGCGAAGCTATGTGTTGCGGAGATGAGAATGTAAGATGGATGTGCTGTAAAACTAGGAAGGATAAAGTGAGGAACGAACATATTAGAGCGGATGTGGGAGTTGCCCCGATCAGCGACAAGCTCCGAGAATGCCGCTTGAGGTGGTTTGGCCATGTACAACGGAGGCTTGGGGATGCTCCAGTAAGGAGAAGTGATTAGATGCTAATTGAGGGAGCTAAAAGAGCTAGGGGCAGGCCTAAAATGACCATAGGTGAGATTGTGAAGAATGATATGCATAGGCTGGGCCTTATACTGAGTATGACCTCAGATAGAGCCTATTGGAGGGCAAGGATCCACGTTATTGACACCATGTAGCTGAGATTTTCTTGAATTATTGGGCTTTCCTCTTTCCTCTTTCTTACATCTTTCACTTTCCATTATTTACTTTGCTTATCCAATTTCTTGTAAGTTTCTTTTACTTTCCTTTCCCTCTATGAGGACCTCAGTTTTTCCTGCTTTGTTTTTGGAAGGGTCCATGTAGCCGACCCCATTTAGTTGGGATAAGGCTGGGTTGTTGTTGTTGTTGTGTTTTCCTACAATCTTCTTACCTTCATTTCCTGCAAATTTATACCTTCTTATATCTTCCTCATCTTTAGTCCTTTGCCAAATTTTAAAGATAGATTTGTTAGCTTTAATGGTTGTTTGAGCTTCATCTGATGCTGATACACTACCTTGGACCGACCAAAACCCAGTTGGGTATCCAAACCAAGATAAATCGTTTCCCAACCATGTTCTGGTTCAGTATGATATTTAGAATTTATTTTATTTGGGAAACATATGTAATCTTTTATTTTGGGGTAGCTATTAGACTTATAGGGAAATTGTTGGAATATTTAATCCCCACGGTATTCTGGTCTTTTTGGGATAGTTTTATTCTTCTTATGTTATGAAGTGTAAGTGGGCTATGTGGGTTTTAGTCCCACATCGCCTAGTTTAGTCTTTTTGTAATTTTCCTCTATTATAAATAGAGGGGCTTACCTATCAATGAATACAACACATTATTTTCTCTCATTCTCTTTTTCTAACCTACGATTCTGCCAACATGATATTAGAGCTGGTCTGATCTCAGTTAGAAAAAGAGAAAAAACCCTACTCCATCTCTCCAATCGACCTCTCCTTCTTCTCTCTCTCTCTTGGCTTCTCTTTCTCTGGTTTTTTTCTTCTTCTACTTGTAAGGGGGCAGCACTAATGAGGTAAAATCCCTGACCAATGATTTAGTTGCTGCCCTCCTCCATTCTATCTACTTTTTTATAGTAAAATACTGCTGGAATCATCTTTGCGATTTGGGGTTTTCCAGAATTATTTGGAGATCGACTTCCTATTACTATTGAAGGTTGACCTTCCACCATTGGAGCTCCTTATGCACCCTTCTCCAGCCCCTTTCTACCCTATTCCATTATCCTCATTCCCTATTTCCTTTTTCTCCAAGCTTTAATTGATTCCAGCCACCATACCCTAATCGATCTCAACTTGTCAGGGTTTTGAAAAACCCTGACTCTAATCGATTTTGGTGTTTCCTTTTTCAGATGTAGCTGATTTTTTGGGGGTGATTTCCTTTTACTACAAGCCCTACTCGACCTAAGTTTGGACCCTTTCTGATGGCTGGATTTGTTTCTACAACAAAAATTCCTTAACCTGCTAATTTGGTTACCTGCCAAAAACTCTGACTTTGAGGTTTCAGTTTTTGCTAATTTTTGGAGGGCTGATTACTCCCACTTCAAGGACCAATCGACCTCAATATTGCACCTATCCAAGTTTTTTGAAGACCCCTACCCCAATCGATCTCTTCATTTCAGGGTTTTCCAAAACCTTGATAAAAATTGATTTGGGCTAAGGATGTTTGCTACTGTTCGAGTGCTTTGTAGGTAGTTTTAACATTAAAAGAGAACTCTCCTTCATCAGTTCAAGGCTTGAAGAAGGTACTTTATGCTGGTGTAGTGCTGTAATGCTGCCCTGCTCTACTTCTGCAATTTTTTTGAGTCTCTCCCCTTTGAAGATCAGGTCTCACTCTTACTGGAGATTGATTGTTCACCTTAGAGGTTCCATTCTAGCAGCCTTGGTCAGCATCTATTACATGTCTACATCAGCAATTACAGCCCCCCTTTCCCTAAATCGATCTCAATTTCAGGGTTTTCTAAAACCCTGACAACAATCGATTTTAGGGTTAGGGTTTTCCTATCAAGCTCATATTTTGAGGAGAGTCTTATACATATCAGAGGAGTATTCAACCCATATTTCAGCATCATTCATCAGTTATTTTTGGAAACAATTCAGGTTCATTCTTATGGCTCGATTTTCCAATTATTTTTCTAATTATCAACCTATTTTCCTTGTTCTTATGTGGCTGGCTGCTTCAACTACCTATTGGATCTACTGAGTGATTATCTTATATTTGCTGGTTCTATTGATTGGCTTCTATAAACATGATTGGTTGATATGTTACTGCTGCCTTTATGAGGACTACTGCTGCCTTGTTATTGAGACTGAGTATCCTACTATTGGAGATCGAATTTCTTTCATTATTGAAGACCCGAATCTACTACTCTGGAGATCAGCTTATTTGGGATTACAACAATGTGTTCCAAGGTTATTGGTTGCAACTATAACCTATTCAGTTGTGTGAAGCTCTTCTATTGGTTTATATCCAGCTTACTTTTGGAGCATGATCCTAGCATTATTCATTAATTCAGATCTGATCCAAGTTTTTGTTGAACCTTATTACATCAATTCTGTCCAGATATCTTCATCAGTTCTATTTAGCAAGTGAGAGTTTATAAATTGGAGTTTTGCACACTTGTTCTTCCTTGTTTGAAGATTGATCAAGCCTTGAAGATTGGAGCCTTTCCTTACTCCAAATCAGATCTGTATACTTATTAAATTTGACTATTGGAGTTAAGTAGTTCTCCCCTGCAGGAGTTTCCATCAAAAGTGTTTGTTTGGTCGTCTGAAGATGGTAGACAATTTCTATGTTGCATTGTTTTTTCTCCATAATTCATTATCCCACTGCTTCTTTTCACTTCACCACCTCCCATTTCATACCTTTGACATATACCCATAACCACCTTGGAAGTTTATGGTGTTCTCTAATTTGCCATTTCTTCCTTTTCCATTACCCTTAGCACCTCTTGGAAAATTCTGGAATATTATGTTTTTGCCATATCTCTTACATCATCTCTGTTATGTTCACGTGTACTACACGTGAGGGGGGGATTATGTACAGTAGACTTGCAGACATTGTAGAAGCAGAACTTGCAGGAACACTTGGTGCAAAACATAGAAGATCAGAGTTTTCACCATTGCCAATGGGTATCTACTTTGTTATTGGGTTGAGTTTGTCGTAAGGGGGAGATTGAAGTATTAAAGTATTGAAGATGTTTGGTTATTGCCTGCCTATATGAGGTTCTACAGTTGGGTTGATTTTTTCCGCTGCTTGATCTTTTGTACTGCTTGATTCATCTGCTTGCTGCCCTAGTTGCTTATCTTCAAGATTATCAGTTAAAGATTCATCACTGGACAGCTGTTAAAGATTGGTGAAAGTTTGCTGCTCAAGTCTGCCCAGGTTTTGAAGACCTATTTTTTTCAAGTTCTTGAAGGTTTCTTTGGGAGCTGCATTCATCTATCAAGCTGGATTCTGCTACAACTTTGTTTTTTCCCTTTGTTTGTTCAAGTTGGGCATTAGTACCTTGTATGCGCCAACTCGAGGGGGAGTGTTAGCATTATTAGGAGTTATTTTTTCTTTAGTTCAAGCTGGATCTTCTTTCTTTGCTTATTTGTATAATCCAGCTTGAGGGGGAGTGTTGAAATATGTAATCCAGAATACCGTGGGGGGTATTCTGGTCTTTTTGGGGTAGTTTTATTCTTTTTATGTTATTAACTGTCAGTGGGCTATGTGGGTTTTAGTCCCACATCGCCTAATTTAGTCTCTTTGTAATTTCCCCTCTATTATAAATAGAGGGGTTACCTATCAATGAATACAACGTGTTATTTTCTCTCATTCTCTCTTTCTAACCCACGATTCTGCCAACAGAAATTTCCAATTTGAGTTTTATTGAGTTTCTATTTTAGATAGTCTAAGTTTTAGGTAGTAATTAAGATTCTTTATTTTTAGGAACCTTTTATTTCTCTTTATATATGATGTAATTCCCCATCGTTAGAGACAGAATTGAAGAATGAATTGAGTTTATGGTTTGAGTAGCCTGAGGGTTGTGTGTGTGTGTACTCTTTCTTCCCCCCCTCTTCTTCTAATGCGATTTCTTCTCTCCCCCTGCAACTCTAACTCTTCTATTGCTCTCTGTGAAGCCCACCATAGCAGATCACCACCCTGGGTCTGCATTATCATCCATCCACCAAATTTTTTTAGATGAATGCCGCTTTCCTTTAGATTTGCTTTAGAATTTCTTTAGCTACATTTTTATATGTAGCCATCTCGTTCCACATCGTACTAGTGTTTTCATCAAAGTCCCAGCTTCCTTGTGTTACGAATTTAATAAGTAAGTGTCTTCAAGTTTTCTCTTTTTAAGTTCCACCATCCTATCTTAGGGTAAATAATCTTAGAGTTCCTATGATTTAGTATTTAAAAAAAAACAAATATCTATGACCATTAATCTATGTTGCATGGTTAAACTCTCCTTTGGTATAACCTTACAATCTTTACATAATAACCTATCTCCCTTCAAGTTAGAAAGAAGTCTATTTGGCTACTATATTGCCCACTTTGAAGGTTATTAAATGTTCTCTGTTTTCAAAGCTTGTGTTTACTATTGATAAAAATCATAAACTGCAACAAATTCTAAAACTGAAGTCCCCTCCTCTTTCCTATAACCAAAATCATTTCCTCTATGAATTCTTTCATAACCTCTTCTATCTCTTCTAAAATGTCCATTTAGATATCCTGATGGAATTTATCACCAAACTGGGCTTCTTTGCTTAGGAATAAGTCTAGGGTTGGGTTATATACATGTTGGGCCTTTAATCCCATTGGTTTTCTACGTAATAGGCCACTTTTATGGGCCTTAAATATGGGTAATTAGGTTGCATGCGGGATTCCTTAATTTTATTTTTATGTAATTAGTGGTCATGTGATCACTTAAGTGATCATGTGACTTGGTTAAGTGGTCATGTGACTATTTAAGTTGGGCTGGATTAGGACTCTTTAAGTCCAGCCATGCTTTGAGTCTATTTCCTTTGTTATTTCACTTTCCTAGTCAGTTTAGGTTACCTAATAGGTTGAGGATTGAGTTAGGTCTTTCCTTTTAGTGTAGGAGTTTATTTTTGAGTCTTTTATATAAGGTTGTAAGGGGAGGCGAGATACTTGTATTTTTTTGTTCTCAACTCAATGGTTGGTTTCGGTGGCCATATGGCCAAGATAGGTCCTGAAACTTGACATTCACCCTTTTTTAGGCCTTCTAAACACAGTGGAATCATTAGTTTTTACAAATTTAAACCCAAAATGGTACTTTGACTACAGACCCTAAGTTGGTATTCTACGGCGTGCGTAAGATCTACCCTAGGCTATTTCACACAATATTTAGAACTCATATAATTAAAGTAGAGTTGTAAAACAACTTATATAAGCATTAAGAATTAAAATACATCAAACCATAAACCATTTAAGCATTAGGCATCATATTCATATTTCATTATCATACATAGTGATGGTTCGACTGTTTGTTCATAATTGTTAGAAACTTGGAAACAGACATAGTCACATAGATTAAATAAATACAAGTTAGTACTAAAACGAGTGTCGGGCTGGATCATCATAATGACCATGTTGTTGTTGTTGTTGTCGAATCAAGCTCAATCAATAGATCGGTGGACATTGTATAACATATAATAATTTCATAGTCAACAAAACAAGGTTAGATCATGTTTCTATGAAAAAAATTGTTTTTTAGAAGGAATGTTTACCTAAAAGTGTTCTTGAGATGCAATGCAACTCCCAAGAGAGATGTTGAAGCTTCAATCTTTAGTTGGAGGTGAGATTTGCCCAAAAAAATCACAAAACTTCCACTTTGTATGAGTTTTCCCTTTATAGCAAATCAACAGAGGCAAGATTTCGACTCCAAGGGGTGATTTTATAAGACCTAAGTTGGTCTGGTTCAACCGAGTTGAACCGAGACCGAGATATTTAGCGAGATCTCGGCTGAGATATTGTAGTATTTAGGAATTGACTGTGATCTTGTCTCGAGATCCATCGAAACCAAGATATTAGCGAGATCTTGTACCATGTTCGTTCCCCATCCCTCCTTTCCAATCTCTTCATCTCCCTATTTATGTTTTGACCTTAGTTTTCCCTATTGTGCTTTGTTTGATCCATGTAGTCGACCCCATTAAGTTGGGATAAGGCTGAGTTGTTGTTGTTGTTGGTTGAAAGGGGGGCAAGTATTGTACACAAATTTTGATATTAATGAAGAATTTTTGCTGCTCTTCTTATCCATTGAAGATTTTGTCTTGTGTTTGATCAAGGCTGGTGGGATCGGTGTTTGATCCGATTGACACCGGGGGAAAGCCCGGGTGGTTTGTTGGTGGGATTGATGTTTGATCCAATCAACACCTTGCGATGTGAAGCCCGGGTGGTTCTTTTGAGGCTCTCCTTCAAATTCTAGTTAAAGATTCAATTTTTATTCAAGTTTCTCAATCAAACAAACTGCTGCCAGGGGAATTCTGCAACAACAGTAAGTTAGAAGTGATCCCCATCCCCATTATGCTTTGCATCCCAACCCTAGCTATTGTCCCTTTAATTTTCACTTTTACTACACCAACCATCAAACCAGACCTGTCTACTCATCCACGAAACCCCAAATTCAGGCCACATACTCCTCCACCATCAAGCTCCAATCGATCCAAAGCCTAGCCCTAATCTCCCATTAAAACCCTAATTCCCACCTACCTGAATCAGATCCCACAAACCCTGAAACCTGCACAGACCAAACCTACAGTGAGTTTCTGCCCATATTTGGACCGAACCTCACCCACCAAGGAACACTCGATCCAAACCCTAGGCCAAGAATCCCAACCTAAACCCTAGATCCTCCCTTGAGTCTCTTTTCAGAAACCCATAAACGTAAACCTAATTTGCTGTCCAATTCAAACTATACTCTTAAACCTAATAGAACTTAACGTAACCTTCACTGATAGACTTCCCATCACTAACCTAACATAACCCTACCTTCAAACCCTAGACTCAACCTAACCCTAACCCTAATTTGGTCAAAATTCCCAATTTTAGCCTACCTGAGTTTACCAGTTCATAGCTTCTAGTTGGTTTAAATCATATCCTCTATGAATTCTTTCATAACCTTTACTATCTCTTCTAACATTTCCATTTAGATAGCCCCCTATAATAATCTTTTCTCCTTGACTAATTTCTCGAACTAATCTATTCATGTGTTCCCTAAATTGTTTCTTAGCATTTTCATCTAATCCGAATTGGGATGCGTAAGCATTAACTATATTAATTACTTCTTTTCTAAAGACAAGGTTTGATGGATATTATGCTTTCACCAATTCTTTTAATATCTACAATATCATTGTTTAAATTTTTATCTACTACTATTCCCACCCCGCTTCTATTATTTTTATCTGTAGTATACCAAAGTTTATAGTCATCTAATTCCTTAGTTTCTTACCCTTCCATCTAGTCTCTTCAATTATAAGCTATGGTAATTCTTCTTCTTATTGTACCTATTAATTCTAGACTCTTTCCCATTAAAGTTTCTATGTTCCAAAACCATGGCCCATAAAAGAGAACCCTTTCCCACTTGTCACCACAACCAGGCGCTGAAGCAGTGTGTCGCTTACAGAGGACGCCCTAGCCTACCCATACTCACTATACACTACACCTGAGTCATAGTGCAACACATCACTTCGGAGGAACACCCTAGCATAAGATCGAAAATATAAATTTTAGGATTCATGTAAAGGGTTTGGCTAAAGTTTTTACAATGCTGACTGCCGACGTGACACACCAACTGTTCTCCTTTATCTGGGCTTGGGACCGACAACATAAAGCACTGGTGGAGTTTGGTTATTAAAGGTGTTATCATTTCTTAAATTTAATGCTGACGATAGTTCCCAGTTTATATCTGTAATTCTCTTATGCCTACTTTTCTGGAATTCTTTTATGCCCTGCTAAATGTGTTTGGGGCCTTTCTTATTAGTGAAATTTTAATACCAGTATAATGTGCAAGCCAATCAACATACTTGGGATCAGGGGGTTAGTTTATTCAGAATTTTCTTGATACAATATGACAGAGAAAATCATAGCCTACGGTATAATATTTTCGAAATCGATTGGTTGAAAAGGGTTGGATGGCTATGTTTGCCCTCAGTTGTATGGCCAACATGATCTGTGTACTTTTTTTTTTTTTTTGGATAGGTAGGCCCCAAGGAGAGTTTAATTACCTCTTAATTGTGAGGTGTTGATCCTTGCCAATTGAGCTACCCCCTTTGGGTTCAACATGATATGCGTAATACTTGGGTTTACATGTTTGGCTACCCATGCACTCACAAAAAAAAAAAAAAAAAAAAAATTGATGTACTCAACTAATGTTGGAGTGGAAAATATATGCATTACTGGTTTCTGTGTCTTCTGCAAACCCTTTACAATCTGTTTGAGATGGCGCAAATCTGGTATTTTGTATGTCCTTGATGCCGTTATCATGTTGGGCTAAAAAAATGGGATTATATAGGATTTATTCATCCTTCTTGTAAGTAATAATTTTTCCTCACATAAATGAAATGCTTTTTGTGCAGATTGGACAAGGAACATATAGCACTGTATACAGGGCCCGTGACCTTGAAACTGGAAAAATTGTTGCAATGAAGAAAGTTCGGTTTGTTAATATGGATCCAGAAAGTGTCCGTTTTATGGCCAGGGAAATCTATATTTTGCGTAAGCTTGATCATCCAAATGTTATGAAGCTTGAGGGCTTGGTCACGTCACGGATGTCCTGCAGCCTGTACCTTGTATTCGAATATATGGAACATGATCTTGCTGGGCTTGCGGCAACACCTGGTATCAAGTTTACTGAACCACAGGTGTCTGTTCTTTCTTTTTTCACTATGAGGAAATTGAAGCTTCCCACTAGGTTCACCACAATACAATGGTTAGAATGATTCCCATCTAGGTCATTGAATGAAAGATTCTAATCACCAAAAGTCTAAACATATTCCTTGAGCAATTTTGCTTTCTTCTTTCTCAAACTTTAAGAAGATCTGATCAATCTATTAAATCGAAGAATATGATGACCTATTGACCTGAATGGAAAGAATAAAACGTTCTTGATGAAAAGGGAATTGACAAATCTAAAATATATAAGTGATTGCGTTTTTTACTAGAATGTTCCTTAGTTGGACCCATGAATTAGTCACTTTGTGAGCGATGCAGCATGTGACTGAAGTTGTAGGCCAAGCCACTGCTACATTAGACGAAGTTTATGGTGATTTGGTCACTTGTTCTAATTCTGGTTTGCCTGTGTGAAGTGGCATTTGCCCTGGAATGCTGTTAAGAGGTCATCATCGTGATATGCCAAATGGTTTCCTTACAGTCCTTAATTTCAATGAATTTAGTTAGTATTATTGTTTTTCAATGGTTTCCTTAGAGTCCGTAATTTCAATGAATTTAGTTAGTATTATTGTTTTTCTGCACTTTACATATTCATGTGAGGCATGTGTTTTGATTGCAGATTAAGTGTTACATGCAACAGCTACTTCATGGGCTTGAACACTGCCATAATCGTGGGGTCCTGCATCGAGACATTAAGGGTTCCAATCTTTTGATTGACAATAATGGTAATCTCAAGATTGGTGACTTTGGGTTGGCAACCTTGTTCAATCCTGATAACAAACAGCCCCTGACAAGTCGTGTTGTTACTCTTTGGTATCGGCCTCCTGAGCTTTTGCTTGGTGCTACGGATTATGGGGTTGCTGTGGACCTCTGGAGTACTGGTTGCATCCTCGCAGAATTGCTTGCAGGGAAACCTATAATGCCAGGAAGAACTGAGGTACTAGTCACACCTTATGCTTGGATGTTCCAACTCTCTCTTCCACTTATAGAAACTTATGCCCTGCTGTCACAGTTGTAGTACTCGTATGGGGCTCTCTCATTATGAATTGTATTTCCTTTTATATGGCCCTCCCTAAAAACGTTCTCATGTGCATTGGCTATCCTCTCACCTATACTATTCAATTAGTGCACCACTTTTTTGGGTGGGTGAGCCCAATTGATCTCAAAGATCTTCAGATCAATTAATTTTTACCTTTATGATCTATTTAGAACTACAGTTTTGATTGCTAGCATAAATTAGATATAAAACAGACACAACAAAATCCATGGAAGATGCTCCTATTTGCCCATTGTTCTAATACCATCTTCCATGCAGAAGGTGGTCTATTGCTGTAAACAGCCTTGGAATAATGCTTAGATGATCTGATCGATCACCCCAGCCTCTTATTTATAATAAAAACAAATTACAGCAAAGATATGAATCACCCCAATCCTATTCCTACTAGGAATTCCCACTATAACTAGGAATCCCAAATAGAAATCGTATAGGGGGGAAAAACAGGAATAAAACAATTAAAAACTAATCACAACAAAATAAGTAATGAAAGCCAACTAGGACTAGGTTACCCCTAGTGGGTAACGTAGCCTTATCTCAACACTCCCCCTCAAGTTGGGGCAAAGATGTCGATCATGCCCAACTTGACTAGATTGGGATGGAACAGCTTCCCAGACAATCCCTTAGTGAAGATATTTGCAAGTTGATTAGTAGACGTCACAAAGGGAATGCAAATCAACCCTTCTTCTAACTTTTCTTTGATGAAATGCCTATCCACCTCAACATGCTTGGTACGATCATGCTGTACTGGGTTGTGTGCTATGCTGATTGCAGCCTTGTTGTCACAGTACAACATCATAGGAAGACGAATAGGAACACCAAGATCTTGTAGCAGCCCTTTAAGCCAGAGTAACTCACAAATACCCTGTGCCATAGCTCGAAACTCAGCTTCGGCACTAGAACGAGCAACAACATTTTGCTTCTTACTACGCCACGTGACAAGATTTCCACCTACAAAGGAGCAATACCCAGAAATAGACTTGAGATCTGCAGAACCAGCCCAATAAGCATCAGTGTATGCTTCTATCCATAGATGACCATGCGTAGACAAAAGAATTCCTTTTCCAGGAGCTGACTTCAAATAGTGCAAGATATGAAGAACAACCTCCATATGTGAAGAGTAGGGATCATGCATAAACTGGCTCACAGTACTCACGGCGACAGCAATGTCAGGACGAGTGTGTGAAAGATAAATTAGCTTCCCTACAAGTCTTTGGTACCGGCCTTTATCAACAGGCTCACCCTCTTTCTCCTTGAGTCGAACAGTAGGGTCCATAGGAGTATCTGAAGGATGACAGCCAAGCAACCCGGTCTCAGCCAATAAATCTAGGACATACTTCCTCTGGGAGAGAAAAATGCCTTTAGAAGATCTGGCTACTTCAATCCCAAGAAAGTATCGTAGTTTCCCTAGATCCTTAATCTCAAATTCTTGTCCAAGGAAGGTCTTCAACTGTCTGATCTCATCACCATCATTGCCAGTAACCACTATATCATCAACATAGACTATAAGAACAGTGAGTTTTTCACCAACCCTCTTTATAAAGAGTGTGTGATCAGCATTACTCTGCTTATAGCCCACAGAAATCATGGCCTTGTGGAACCGCCCAAACCATGCTCGAGGTGCCTGCTTCAGCCCATAAAGTGCACGCTTCAGTTTACATACTTTTCCTTGGTTTCTGTCACAAGAGAACCCTGGTGGAATGTCCATATACACCTCCTCATCCAGTGTTCCATTTAGGAAGGCATTTTTTACATCTAGCTACTGCAAATCCCATCCAAGGTTGACTGCACAAGATAATAACACACGAACAGTATTTAACTTGGCAACAGGTGCAAAAGTTTCCTGGTAATTAATGTCGTATGTCTGAGTGAACCCTTTGGCCATGAGTCGTGCCTTATACCTATCCACAGTGCCATCCACCTTCTGTTTTACGATAAACACCCATTTTCATCCAACAGTTTTCTTCCCAGGTGGAAGAACCACAAGCTCCCATGTGTTATTTTTTTTCAGGGCTTCTATTTCTTCCATCATAGTTGCCTTCCACTTTCCATCTGATAAAGCTTCCTGCCAATTGTTAGGAATACGAACAGAAGAAAGAGAGGAAACAAAGGCACGAAAGGATGGGGAAAGGGAATCATAAGAAACAACATGAGATATCGGATGCTGAGTGCAAGATCCGACACCTTTGCGAAGAGCAATAGGTAAATCAGGAACATTACTAGGTGGAGAGGCAGGTTCTGGATCCGGGTTCGGCAATTGGATGGGTACTGGAGCAACAGTTGATTGAACCTGCTTACGTTTCCTTACATAGGTCTTCATATTATTGGCATCAATCCTCCTCTGAAATTCACTAATAGTCCTTTGGACAGGAGTCTAGACCGGGGTAGCTTGCTCCCCCTGAATAGAAATGGTCTCCCCCTGTATAGGAACCTCTCCCCCTGACTCAGGGGGAGTACCAGGGGCAGGCCGAACTGGTTCAGACTCATGGTAAACAGACTGAAGTGGAGGTGGAGAGTCAATAGTCAGCACATCTTCACTAACACTCTCCCCTTGAAGAGGTGGGACACATAATATTGAACATTTTCATGAAAGACAACATCCATGCTGACAAAAGTCCTGCGAGATGGAGGGTAGTAACATTTGTACCCCTTTTGGGTAGCAGAGTATCCCAAGAAAATGCAGCGGAGGCTACGTGGGTCAAGTTTACCAGGGGACCTTGTATCCCTGGCATAACCAACGTAGCCAAATACCTTAGGTGGGACTATAAAGGAAAAAGAGCCAAGTAATAGCTCAAAAGGGGCTTTCGAAAGAACCCGACTAGGCAGCCTATTAATTAAATAGGCTGCAGTAAGGACAACATCCCCCCAATAAAGGGAAGGGACATTGCGAGCAAACATAAGAGCCCTAGCCACCTCCAAGAGGTGGTGGTTTTTTCTCTCAGCCACACCATTTTGGGTTGGAGTATCGACACAGCTGGTCTGATATGTGCAGCAAGGTATTTTTGGAACTGACCTTCCATATACTCTTTCCCATTGCCACTCCTTAAAATTTGAAGAGTGGCATTAAATTGGGTCTTAATCATTTGATGAAAGTGCTGAAAACATAAAAAAAACTTTTACTTTTGTGTGCATAAGGTATACCCAAGTGAACCTAGAATAGCAGTCAATGAAAGTGACATACCACCGATTGCCAGTCAGGGAAGCTTTCCTACTAGGCCCCTACACATCAGTATGAACAATATGGAATAAGGAAGAGGATCTTTTATTAGAAATAGGATAAGTTGAACGTATCTGTTTAGCCAAGACACAAGGCTCACAAAAAAAGTCTTCCTTATTACAGTCTTTAACTAATGCAGGAAATAAATTTGATAAAGTACCTAAGGGGGGATGGCCTAGTCTAGAGTGCCATTTATGTAAGTCAGAGGAGAAAGATGCCGAAGGTAAAGTCTGAGTATGTTTAGGATCGCCATCAAGTAGGTACAATCCACCATGCACTTTACCCGATCCAATCGTCTTCCCCGAGTCTAGTTCCTGAAAGACACAGTGAGTGGGAAAAAAAGTCACTTTACAATTCAGGGATTTAGTAATACTGCTAATGGAAAGAAGGTTGGTTGTAAATTTGGGAATATGCAACACAGATGACAGTGTAAGAGAAGGAGAACAACCAATGGATCCTTTCCCTGAGATGGAGGAGAGGGATCCATCAGCAATTTTGACTTTATCTTTACTAGAAGCAGGAGAATATGTATTAAAAAGACTTGGAGAACCTGTCATGTGATCAGTAGCGCCAGAATCTATGATCCATGGAGTGGATGCTATTGATGCACAATGACCAGCAAAGGAAATACCTGCACGGGCAAAGAAGGAACCTGAATTGGCAGCAGACGTAGTAGAGGCAGCAGATGTGTTCAGCATACGACGTAGAGCCTGGAGTTCTTCCTGGGAGAACCCGATGTCAGCAGTGGGAGTTGGAGCTACACTTTCAGTGTGATTGGCTTTGTTTTTAAACTTAGCACGACCACGTTTAGCCTTAAAATCAGCTGGCTTCCCATGTAATTTCCAACACTGAGCCTTAGTGTGATATGGTTTGTGACAATGCTCACACTTAACAGGCTCTTTGGTAGTAGTTGCAATACTGTCAGCAAAAGCAACAGAAGTGGAACTAGCAGTCTGTAAGGTTGATCTCTCAACTTTGGGAGTAACATTTGAAGACGAACTGATGAAGAAGCAAATATCGATGGCACTCCGGCATCCTACTTGGCCTTCTTCTCCGGCAACCTGTCTCCTCCGGTAACTTGACTTTCTCACCCCTATCGGAAGCATGCCTTCCCCTTCACCCCCTCCAATCCCTGACCCTCCTCCACCAATCCCTGACCCCCCCCTCTGATTCAGACATTCCTCCCTCTGTCCCTGCTCCAAGTTGGACTTCCTTCTTCTCTTCGCCTCTCGCTTCCTCCCCTGCGAATGAAGGTCTTTCCCTTCATTTCGTTGATCCTTTAGTGGTTGGTTCTTCTAAAATTGCTTGCTGTTCCACTGGTGCTCTGAACGATGAAGTAAAGATCTGGGAATCATGTTTAGTGGGTCACTTCCTCGACTCCAGACCTGCTGTCCACATTGTTAAATCTTCTCTTACTCGGCAATGGAAAGCTCTCGGCAACCTCGACATCTACCTCCTGGACAATGGATTTTTCATTTTCAAATTCTCTGACGACTCTAATAAGATCCGTGTGCTTGAAGGTGGTCCTTGGCATGTTGGCAAGAAGCCTATCTTCCTTCGACAGTGGCATCGACACTTGCAGCTACCCCGCGTTGACCTCTCCTCCATCCCTCTCTGGGTTTCGCTTCTAGGCCTTCCCCTTCACTTCTGGTGTACGGATGGTCTTAGTGTAGTGGGCTCAGCCTTAGGAAAATCGATGTTCTCTGACATGTGCACTATGAGAAAATTGCGCCTTGCGTATGCTCGAATCTGCGTCGAAGTTTTAGCAGATGACCCCCTTCCATCCTTCATCACCGTGAATGATGGTGATGACAATTCCTTTGAACAGGAACTCCATTACGAGTGGAAGCCTCCCCACTGCTTGTTCTGCAAGAAGTTTGGACATGATTCAGCTATTTGTGCTCCTCCTGAAGCCTCTCGTCCACCTGAGGTCCATGTGCAAAGATCTGAACCCACCCTCCCCTCGGATTTTCGCCATTCCAGAGGGTGCACTAGTTCGAGAGCTCGCCGTCGGCACCAGAATGCCCCTGCAGCCGGACAAGACAGCATTCTTGGCTCCCACCCTTTATCCATTGGGCAAAACCGATTTCTTCGCCTTAATCGACGACGCCCTACGGAACTGTCACTTGCTTCCGAAGCGGATCATCGATTCCGCTGCCCATCGGCTGCTCGTGATGTCTCGAGGTTGACACCCAGCCGTCGACTGCTGAAGTTGCTTGCCTTGTCATCTCTGAAGTCGACCCCTTGGTGGCTGTGGAAGAACCTTTGCCGGTTCTACAGTCTGAAGCCTTTCCATCTGCGAGAGACCTCGCCTCTCCTTTTTGTCCCCCTGCTCCTCTTCTTTACTCTCCTCCCCCCGATACTTCCCCTTTTGTTGATAACGCAGCTTCTTCCGTTGTGGGCCACCCCCCCCCCCCCCTTTTGACTATTCCGCCCTCCCCCATCTCTTATTAATCAAATCCCCCTTTTACCCTCACCTAAGACTGGTAAATCCAAAAAGAAAGACAAGAGCCAGAAGGAAAAAAAGAAAAAAAAGAAGAAGAAAGCCTCGTCAGATTCCTCTGGGCCCCACCCCACCTTGTCACCCAACAACTCTCTTAACCCAACCGGGTCGGGTTCTCGCCTCTCTGATCCGGTCTCTCTTTGCCCTGTTTCTCCTTCGTCCTTACCCGGTTCTCCTCCTCTCAATACCCCTTCAGCTTCTATAGCCCCTTTAACCTCTGCTGCTCTTCCTACTGCCACCTCATATCACAGGCGGCACCGAAGCCCCTCTGCTTCTCGTAGTGCCAGCATTATGTCTCGGCTTCTAGGGACTGAGTTGCAATCCTCTAAGCTCTCCCAATGAATCTTGGCATTGTGTGGAATACTCGGGGTCTTAATTCCCCTTGTAAACATGCTGCTGTTCGTTCCCTTCTTCGGCATCATCAAGCCACTTTCTGCTGCTTGCTTGAAACTCATGTCAAAGAACCAAACTCCTCGAGGATCTGCTCCTCCATTGCTCCTGGCTGGTCCTTCTTATCGAATTTTGCCCATCACCCTGATGGTTGTATATGGGTGTTATGGGACCCCTCAAAAATCAAAATTTCAATGCTCTCCTCCTCAGACCAATTTATCCATTTAAACTTCTCAGACTGCCTTAACCAATTTTCCTTCTTTTTCACTGTCACGTATGCTTTCAATTGTCCCATTCTGAGGCAAGCTCTTTGGTCTGATCTCCGCAACCTTGCTGGTCCCATTGGCTCTTTACCTTGGGGTATTGGTGGTGATTTTAATGTCATCAGATTTGGGTTTGAAAAACAGGGAGGACACCATTTGGACCCTCAACCTATTTCTGATTTCAATGATTGCTTTGAGGATTTGGGCCTTGATGATCTCAAGTGGACAGGTCTCCCCTTTACCTGGAGCAACAAAAGGGCTGGTACTTCCAGAATTGACTGTAAACTGGATCGAATCTTGGTGAATGAAACTTGGCTGTCCTCCTTCCCTTCTTCCTTTGCCAATTTTGATACTCCAGGGATATCTGATTACAGCCCCATCCTCTTGTCCATTCAACCTTATAACTCCTTTGGTCCAAAGCCCTTTAAATATTTTGACATGTGGTTCTCTCACCCCACCTTCCTGACCACTGTGAAGGATGCGTGGGATGTGCCTGTCCAAGCTTTCTCCTCCCCTCTCCTAGCTTTGGCAAGGAAGCTTAGGAATGTGAAATCTGCCCTCAAAATTTGGAATACCAGTATCTTCGGAAATGTCTCTCAAAATGTGTAGGAATGTAAAGACAAGCTTGCTAACATCCAGCTTCAAATTCAAAGGGACAACCTCAATAGCCAATTAGCTGCTGATGAAAAAGCTGCTGGTCTTGAACTAGCCATGCTCCTCAATCAAGAAGAAAATTTCCTGAAACAAAAGTCCAGGATCAAGTGGCTGGATTTAGGGGATTCTAACTCAGCCTACTTCCATCGCTCCTTGAAGTCCAGAATCAATTACAACTCCATTCTTCAGTTGGATGCTCTGGATGGTTCTCCAGTAACAAATGTGAAAGACATCAAAGACATGGCAGTGAATTACTTCATGAATCTCTTCTCGGGTCATTCGGATGAGGCTGATCTATTCCCTGATAATGAGATCAACAAGTTCATCCCCGATGATCTCATTCAGTCTTTCAATGCGATTCCCAATGAAGATGAAATTATTGCCACTGTCCATTCCATTAAGCTGAATCGGGCTCCTGGACCTGATGGTTTTAGCATGGGCTTCTTTTTAGCAGCCTGGGACATCATAAAGGAGGATCTCATCAAAGCCATTTGAAGCTTCTTTTTCAACCCCAACCAGATCTCTGAGGTGAATCATACTTTTCTGTGCCTCATTCCTAAGAAGGAGGGTGCTTCTGTGATGACAGACTTCAGGCCCATCTCCCTTTGCAATCTCATCTACAAGTTCATAGCTAAAATCTTTGCTTTGAGGCTCAAGAAGGTGGTGGATCTGCTTGTCAGTCAGAATCAGTCTGCCTTCATTCCTGGTAGAAGCATCTCAAATAATATCCTCCTTTGCAATGAGATTGTCCGAGGTTTTGAAAGAAAAAATCATTATCCTGTTGCTCTTATGAAGATCGATATCCATAAAGCTTTTGACTCTCTGAGATGGGATTTTATTGCAAATGTCTTGATCAAGATGAGGTTCCCTATGGTTTTCATCCATTGGATTCACTGCTGCATTTCCACCCCCAGGTTCTCTGTGCTTGTTAATGGCAGCCCAGCTGGCTACTTTGCCTCTACTGTTGGTGTGCGCCAAGGATGCCTCTATCCCCATACCTATTCACCTTAGCTTTAGAATTTCTATCCAGGGAAATCCAATTATGCACGGACCAGCATCTCATCTTCACTATACCCAAATGCAAAGCCCTCAAGCTCTCTCACCTGGCTTTTGCTGATGATCTCATGATCTTCTCCAAAGCCTCCATAGCCTCCTTTGAGTCCATCATGAACTGTTTGCAGCACTTTCAAGACTTATCCGGGCTTCATATCAACCCCACCAAGTCTCTTCTCTTCCTTGCTGGAGTTCCTGATGAGGTAAAAGAAGGTCTGAAGAATATTTGTGGTTTCAGTATTGGTCAGCTTCCTGTGAAATAATCTGGGCCTGCCTTTGATTCCGGCAAGACTTTCGGCGCATCACTGCACTCCTATGCTAGATCTTATAAGGAAACGGCTTCAACTATGGAAGGGCAAACTTCTTTCTTATGCGGGTCGTCTGGTGCTTGTCAAGTCTGTCCTCCAAGCCTCCTACATTTATTGGTCAGGTATCTATGGGCTGCCTCATTCCATCATCAAGTCTCTGGAATCACTCATGTCTTCTTTTCTTTGGAAAGGCTCTGATGTTACCAGATTCCTTCGGCCGATTAGTTGGGACTCTGTGTGTCATCCTTTCGTGGAAGGAGGGTTGGGTATCAGAAGGATAAAGGATGTGAACCAAGCTGGCATTATCAAATTGTGGTGGAAGATTGTCTCCAAGGCAAAAAGTATTTGGGTAGAGTGGATATATTCAGGCCTTCTTCGTTCTGACTCTATCTGGACTGTCCATTTATCTTCTGATGCTTCTTGGACCTGGCGCAAAATTATAGATGTCCGACCCTTGGTTCTTGGCTCTATCCAAACTCACATTGGTAATGGGAACTCCACTCAGCTTTGGTTAGATCACTGGCATCCTTTGGGAATCCTGATACATCATGTCAGCCCTAGATTGATCTATGGTTCTGGGCTGCCTAGAAATGCCTTGGTGGCTGATATTCTTAATGTCGACGGATGGGACCACCCTGATTCATCTACTCCAGCTCTAACCCCTATCTGGAACTTATTGCCCTTTATTTCCAGAAGACCCTTCATAAGGGATGACTGTGTTTCTTGGCTGCCTAGTTCCTTGGGTAAGTTCAGCTCCAAATCTGCTTGGGATCTTGTTAGAACTCGGCTCCCGCTCGTTCCTTGGAGGAAGGTCGTCTGGTTCAAGCACCACATCCCTAGGCACAGCTTCACGACTTGGAGAGTCTTCTCCAACTGCCTCCCAACGCAAGCTTTCCTCAGACATCGCCACATTGTGGTTTCTCCCAATTGTGACCTATGTTGGAATGCGATTGAAGATTCAAACCATCTCTTCTTTGAGTGCCCCTTCTCCCGCTCTATCTGGAAAGGGATCCTCTCCAAATGCTGGCCAAGAAATAGGAGGATTCTCCCTTTTGATCGTGAATGGATTTGGGTTGACATGACCTTTGGTGGTTCTACTCTTTGTGACGTGATTGGGAAGATGGCTTTCTCAGCCTCCATCAGCCACATTTGGATGGAGCGCAATCTTCGGAAATGGACCTCCAAATCCAGATCTGCTTATCAGATTTGGGAGTCCATCTCTTTTGAAATCAAATCTAAGCTTAGTTTGGTTGCTCCTACTTCTTGTATTGACACCCCAAGGAACAGACTAATTGTTGTTTCCTGGGGTCTTATTTCTCTCTTCCTTATCCCAGCTGGCTCCCCTGTTTGAGCTTCTGTTGCTGGTTCTTGTTTTCCTCCCTCCTTTTTTAGGGCTGCTTCTTTTTAGTAATGAAATTTTTATTCACCCAAAAAACAAAACTTTGGGAGTAAACATCATGGCAGCCCTTCGTGTCTCTTCACTATGAACACAAGGAAAGGTCTCCTCTAGAGTAGGGAAAGGAACCCGTCCAAGGACTTGCACCCGAATAGGGTCATAGTCATCATTGAGGCCAGCCAGGAAATCATAGACATGGAATTGGTCTACATAGGTGTGGTAGGTAGTAATATCAGCAGCAGTAGTAGGCTGAAACTGAGCATAGTGATCCAATTGTTGCCATAAACACTTGAGGGCAGCATAGTATTTGGTGACAGACATCTCCTTCTGAGTAGTGTTTTGGAGTGTCTTCCTAATTTCATAAACCTGAGCACCACTACCTGAACGACCATGAGTGCCCTTGACAGCTGTCCATATTTGTGTAGCAGTGTCAAGGAGAAGATACTGACTAGAGAGGTCAGTGGTCATAGAGTTTAGAATAAAGGACATGATCATTGCATCATTGGCAGCCCATTTAGTACGAACAGCCCCTTCTTTAGTTGGTTGTTTGGTGGTGCCAGTAAGATGGCCAGTGAGTCCCCTTCCAGCCACTGTTAAGGATAATGATCTGGCCCAAATTAAGTAGTTTGTACCATCAAGCTTGATGGCAGCAGCATAAGGGAGAAAATCAGACCTAGTTTGATCTCTTCCAGAAGTAGCAGTAGTCATCTCTGAGTCACCCATGATTCAGCCAATCAGAGGAAAAGTCAGATCTTCAAAAAGCCTGATTCGAGTGTGAATAATGGGTTTTGAAATTGCAGAATTTTCAGCCTGCATAATGGGCTGAAACTGAGGTCGAGTTTTCCTCTAATAGCAGGGAAGATATCTTCCAAAAATTAGCTCTTTCTAATGAGCCAATAAAAAGCCCTAAATTTTTGACAAATTTACGAATAAAATCTTATTGCAGAAACCCTGATTGCAGGAAAAAGATGCAGAAAAAAATGCAGAATTGGATCTAAACCAATGCTGCAGTCTTCAAACAAGGACTGGTGCAGACCAATAATAGCAGGAACCAATCTCCATAAGTGCAGAAATCAAACTCCAGTTGAAAAATAGCTCGATCTCCAAGGATGGAAAAAACCTGCCGGCAGAAATAGGTCACACCTCTGTTCTTCGATCTTCAATGAAGTGACATTGAGGGCAGCAACTAAATTTGCATTATATCATCTCATAGTTGCTGCCCTGATGGAGAGAAAGAGGCCGAGAGTGGTGGAGAGAAAGAAAAAGAAAAAAAAAACCAGAAACCGAGAAGGGGGAAGATCAGAAAAAAGAAAAAACTGAGAAATAAGAGAGAGGAGAGAACCAGAAATCGAGAGTAGCTGTTCCTAGATCAGATTAGGCTCTGATACCATGTAAACAGCCTTGGAATAATGCTTAGATGATCTGATCGATCACCCCAGCCTCTTATTTATAATAAAAACAAATTACAGCAAAGATATGAATCCCCCCCCCAATCCTATTCCTACTAGGAATTCCCACTATAACTAGGAATCCCAAATAGGAATCGTATAGGGGGGAAAAACAGGAATAAAACAATTAAAAACTAATCACAATAAAATAAGTAATGAAATCCAACTAGGACTAGGTTACCCCTAGTGGGTAATGTAGCCTTATCTCAACAATTACCAAATCTGATCTTGATAACCAGGATCAGTGAAGAAGAATAAGAAGAGAAGAAAATGAGAAAAAGAAGAAAAGAAGAAAAAAAGAAAAAAAGAAAAAAATTGGGGGGGGGGGGGGGAGAGACCTAACGTAGGGGAGAAAAGAAGACCCCATTGTTAGACTTCTTGTTGTAATCGTAGGGTAGTATGCTTTATTTATAATAAAGTGAATTACAACTCCAAAAGAGTCCTTTGACACTTCAATGTAATCTAAATATAGCTAACCTTCTCCTCTAATTATGAACTCACCATGACTCATATACAGATATCCAATCACTTATATATATACACATTCTCTGTGGTGAAGTATGTCCCCGACCAATGAAAGCGCACGAGTTGGCACATTGGGGGCTGGGATTTCTGCCTTTCATGGGGACGGGGCGGTCATTTTGCCCCCCTCTGTGTCTGGGCATGGGCGGTACACTCCCTCACAGAGAACTTTTCTCCTATATATATATATATATATATGGGAAGTGGTTCTCTGTCCAGGAGCATGACCTAGACCCATGCTTCCTGTGTCTATCTCTCTCCTTCCCCAGAGAAGGAGCAGAGATGTATTTTTACATGAGGAGAGAGAGAGACATGTGGGAGTGTTGGTGTAGGTCATGTTCCTGGACAGAGATCTTTTTCTTTATATATATCTTAGGCTATAGCTTGGAACAACAAGAACATACATAAACAGCAGAGGCAGACTTGAACAGATATATCAGTTGTAGAAGCTAGTACCCAGCGACCATATGTAAACTCACAGCAAATAATAGAACCACAGAAAAAATTTCTTCCAGTCTCAGCACCAACAAAAGCATATCAGCCGTATGCAGGAATAACAGAGAAAAGTATTCGTAAAGAAGAAATCCAGATAACAATATAAGCAGTAGAACTAGGAAATATTATACACAGGCCAGATAATAGTAGCAGCATCAGCAATAGTAAAATCCCAAAAAATATCTGCAGTAGAAGATGAATAAATCATCGCCACAAATATGAAATCTAGAAAATCTTTAGATGAACAATACAGAGTAATCTTTAACAAGAACTCCAGGCAGAAAGGAATCTTTAGCAAGAAGAAATCTACAATAATAAATCTTTTGTTTTTTGAATGAATTGGCATATGTTCAACAAGCGCAAAGAACATCCAGCCCCAAAGGGGAAAAGAAAAGAATTATTTGGGGGGGGGGGGGGGGAGGAAAATACAAGCAACAACAACATAGCCTTGTCCCAACTAAATGGGGTCAGCTACATGAATCTTTGTTTTCCAATCAGTTCTATTCGAAGTCATGTACGGTACGAGGCCTAATCTATGCATGTCTTTCCTCACCACTTCTCCTATGGTTAATTTAGACCTGCCCCTGGCTCTTTTATTACCTTCAATCTGAATCGAATCCCTCCTCCATACTGGAGGATCCCAAGGCCTTCGTGGAACATGGCCGTACCATCTCAAACGACTCTGACGTAGCTTATCCTGAATCGGAGCTACTCTTAACTCTCCCCCGTCCTTCCCTAAAGGAGGACTATATTGAGGACATCGAGGTTCTTTGGGTGGTCTCATGATGAGAGGAGACACTTTATGCTTGGGAGATCCTTAGATGTCATTGCCATAGTACAAGATTTTGGGCATTATAGAATAGGTAGTTGTTGACTGCCGAGTCAGGACCTGAGGGTCTCTACGTAGTGCATGTCGCAAATACAATTAATGCGACTACACGTAGGCACAACCTTTTTATGTTTGTGAATTGTGATTTGTCTTTACTGGCCTGAGCAAGCGGATCGGGTGTTTTGCATTTCAGAGAAGGCCACATGATGACTCATCTCAAAGACAACATTGAGGTAAGCTCTACTCATAGTTCGAGAACTCGTTTCGTTTCGGTATTTCGAGCTGACCGAAATATCCGAAATATTCGAAATTTCGGATATTTTGGTCGAGATATTGTATTTTTTCTGGTATGTTTCGATAGGTCATTTCGGTGGGTTTTAGGCCAAGTTAAGGCCTGAAACTTCATGGAAACCTTATTTTAGGCTATATAAACACATTTAAATGTTCAAATTGTAAAAATAGTCACCCAAAATGGTGTTTTGGATGTGCACCATTGATTGGCAACGTACGGTCGAACCCTAATGTATAAGTGTATAACTTAGTTAATTACACATTTACACATACACATTGTACATTAAAGTATTAAACAAGTAAATTGACTTGGAACTAAGTTGGAAACATAATGACTCATAAGTTAAGTCAGAAATCATAATATTAAGTACATAAGACATCAAGTCAATAACAAGTTAACAAATAACAACTTAAGAGTTAAGATTTAAGAAGATGATATCAAACATTTCAAATCACAATATGTCAATATCCCCAATTGTCCCCTACAAGGCTACAGCCTACAAGTCAAGTAGTCAACTAGTCATCATTCATCTCAAATGTTTACAAATTTGCTAATAATAACTACTCCGCCATCCAGGATCAACCCCACTCATGGTCCGCTGGAGCTGACGTGTATTGCTCTCCGACTGTAGGACAAATGCATGCCACGTCATAGTCTGGTAGAAGAAGCGAGTGTAGTCATCCACAGTGGCCATGTAAACTGCATCATCAACATGCTGAAGGTAACCTATCCTAGGATATAGGTCACCAAATTGTGAAGAAGTACTACCCACTGATCCACTATGATATGAGTCATATGACGGCTCTGGGAACATGTACGGGTTGTACGGTTGCGGCTGATGGGTTGGGTAGCCAATGTAGGAAAAGAAGTCATGCACAAAAGACGATCCACTATATCCTTGTGAGTGGGAGTCATACTCAAAACTGGGAATGGATGGAGAAGATATAGGCTGCTCCCAAGGGTATTGCCCGAATGCCCTTCGCCACATGGATGTGAATGAGATGAACCATGCTCGATTGTCTTGGAGATGGACTGCTGTCTACATGAAAAGATGGGGCACGGAAATGCCCACTCGATCTACTGTCTCTATCGCCAATACTCAGTCCACCAATAGAGCCAGATAGGGCATCAATGTCCATAAGCTCAGCCTGCCTACTAGTACCACTACCACGACAATCAAGACGGGATTGGCCACGCTGCTTTCTCGAGTAGGTCGAGGTGGACGATGTGGGCCGTGTGGCTGGTGTGGGGCCGGTGGGGGCACGGATTGCCTCTTGCTGCTCTTGTACCACAAACGGGACTCGAGTTCCCTCATATGCTTGACCACCATCACCATCACCATCATCACGTCCATCATTACCTTCATCATCACCTCCATCATCACCATCTCCACCAGGACCACTACCACCATCTCCACCACCACCATCTCCACCAGATGACATAGACCAATCTTCATCCTCCTCATCAACACCACCAGTAGACTGGAACGGTATGGGTGACTCGTCCCGTGCATGTACCTCACCCTCTGCAGCCATGAAGTCATCCACATCAGCTTCTATGTGTTCAACGATCATGGGGTCAGGTCTACCTCCAGGCTGATCTAACACTGGCTCACCTCTATCCCTCACCCAATCAACAATAGGATCTTCATCATCTGACTCCACCTGGAAAATGTCGGCGAGATCGATATTTTCCCTGATACCCTCTTGTCCCATGCGTATGTGTCGCATCTTCAACCTCAAATTATAATGCACATACACTAAGTCAGAGAGACGTTCAGAACCCAATCTATTTCTCCTCTTGGAGTGGATGAGAGAAAATGTACTCCAATTCCGTTCACAGCCAGATGCTGAACATGTCTGAGAGAGAACCTTGATTGCTATTTTTCTTAAATTGTTTGCCGAACCCCCATACAACACCCACCATTCAGCTGCATTACAACAAAAGAAACATGTCACCTTCATTTCAAAAGAATAAGATATTGAATTGAGTAATGACTAATGAGTACCGGCATCACCGCGTGTCCGGCCTTGCTGTGCAGCTTCGGTTCCAAAACTTCCCAATGCATCCCTAAAAGTCTTCAACTATAATCATTTGGAAAATATTTAAAGTTAGTAATGACTCGTTACTATTTAGTATTGAATTGAGTAATTCCAAATGAATTATAACTTATAAGACTCACCTCATTGTTGCATATCGCCTGTAATTTACTATTCGGCTCCAACTTGGCAACTACTTCTTTGACTGCGTCAATAAGACTATTATTCAACCCAAGCCTATGACTGTATTGGTACTTGGGGTTCAAATAATATGCTGAAATTGACATTACAGATTGACTAGTTAGTAATATATCCTTCAAATTAACTTTAAAAGATGTAATTGCATAAAAAACAAAGAGTGTACACTCACCAGCCTTATGCAATGGATGCATAAGTTGATTTTCCCAGCGCTCCTTGATAATTTTGAGAAAGTGTTTGCTACCTCGTGGATTTGCATTGTAAACACCTTCATTCATCAAGTCTATGGTAGCATATAGATGTGGCATGGTTGGTCCCTTGATAGCAGAATCAACTATATGCAAAACCTTGACCACTGGGGCCAGAAGTTGTACCACTTTATGCAACTTAGACCAAAAGTCATCTGATGAAATTGTAGCTTGTGCTTCCCTACCACCATGGGTATTAGACCCATTCCAGTTGAACCAGTCTTCAGAAGCAAACATTGATCTCAGTCCAGACTTCTTGGTTTCTATACTCTTGAGTGTAATGTAGTTGGTTGCGAATCTAGTTATGCGTGGCCTCACTAAGTCACCCCCACACTTCTCCCTCAAGAGGTTTAGTGCAAACCCATGGTTGTAGACAAAGTTGGTCATTTGCCTTGCCTTTTCCACAACAAGTTGTACCAATTTGATCTTTCCCATGTCCTTCAACATGAGGTCTATACAATGGGCAGCACATGGAGTCCAAAACAACCGGTACTTATTGTTTTGCATCAACCTCTCACCGGCACTCTTGTAGTTGCTTCCGTTGTCCGTTACAATTTGGACAACGTTCCCCACTCCTACATCTTCTACCACTTCCTTCAGCAATTTGTAGATATGCTTTGCATCCTTTTTCTCCTTGGATGCATCAACAGACTTCAGAAAGACTGTCCTCCCATCACAATACACCATAAAGTTGATGATGGACTTTCTTGTAGGACCAGTCCAACCATCACACATTATGGTCACCCCATAGTTCTCCCACAACCCCCTCATTTCATTGATGTAGTCTTCAAGCTCTCTCTTCTGTTGGGGTAAATACACATTCATAATCTCATATGGGGTAGGCCCCTTATACCCCGGGCCAGCCTCATCAATGGAATCTATCATAGTCTGATAAAAGGGGCCTTGTGCTGTGTTTGCTGGGATGGTATGGTATAACATCCACTTAGCTATAGATTCCTTCACCATCCCCTTCAGATTTTTCCATGCTCCCTTGATTTTTGGTTGTTTGTTGCCTTTCTTTCTATAAACACCAGGTGCTTGGTGAAGTGCTGGGTCATCTTGTGGTGGTGGAGACGGAGGGGGAGCTGCCCTCGTACTCTGTGATCTCCTAAAGGGATTAGGCAACCCACCTCCTCCACTTGTACCTGCTCCTCCACTACCACTAGCACCAGCTCTAGAGGTACTAGCTCCTCCACTACCACCTACTCTCTGTCTCTCGACTCTCTCCTGATCCTCATGATAACTGGCTCTGCTCATCATCTGTGCTCGTCTCCAATCCCTAGCCTCTTGGTCAGTCTCTATATCATCAAGAACATAGACATCATTACTGTCATCATCATCATCATCACGATGGCTTGATTGGCCTCCCGCTGTACACCTCACTGCTTCCTCAAGATCTACTTTTGCCTTCTCCCTCTCAGCCTTCCTCATACTCCCTCCCTTCATGTAATCAATGACAGCCCTAAATACCTCCACAGGGACCATATGACATGCGACTACTTCAGGAGAATTCCCAGCTAGATGTTGTTTGAGTCTAGTGACACCACCTCCCAAAAACTGCATGTGACAATAGTTGCATTGGGATTTTCTTTTATCCCCATCAATTGGAGTGCCATGCAACCATGCAATGTCACCCCTAGTGCGCCTGGGTGTGCTCCCCTCCCCCTGGGTCTGGGCCGGCTGCCTCTGCCCCTCTTGCCTCTGGCTCTGTCGTTTACCACGGTTCGTCATAATTAGACTAGTTTACTGTTGCATGAATAAAAGACAATTCATTAATCACTGAAGCACATCAATTCTTTTAGTTTAAAATTTTAAATGTTTAAGAATTAAGATTTAAGAGCACTAACACAAGTATATAAGTATATAACTATTTAGTATTTTTCCCCTAACCCTCATATTTTTCTCATATTTAAAAACAATTTTTAAAAATATTTTTCAAATAAATATTGGCCTAGCACAACAAAATCGAAAAGATATGTAAATGGGCAGCAAATAAGAAGTATGTACAATTTACTTTTATATTTTTCAGTAATTTTAATACAAAAACCTCATAGTATTTCTTTTTTTTTGCTATTTTTTTGAATTTTTTAAATATTTTTTATAATTTTCGAAAATTAAAATAATTAATTATTTGCAGAAAAATATTTTTGACACCATGAGGCCATAGATCGGCCAATGGTGTCTAACATATATTTAATTCATCACCATACAATATACATAACCCCTATTATTTTTTGATTTTTGTTGTAAATAAATCCAATTTTTGAAGTAGAAAAATAAATAAATAATATATATACCAAAAAAAAATTTCGACACCGTGAAGTCGTAGATCGGCTTCCGGTGTCTAACATATATTTATTTCATCACAAACAAACATGTTGATCAAGCATTTCCCTAAAAAATATCAATTTTGAGAATATGGTTTTACCTGAAATAGTGGAAAGGCTTCATAGATGTGCTAAGAAGTTTGTTCTCCAAGTGATTCCGGCGTAGATGCGGCAAGGATTCAAGTGGGAAGTGGAAGATTGAAGAGGAAATAAGCAAAAACCTTCAAAAACCAAGCAAAAGAGGAAAAATGCTTTGTTTCTTAGTCTCGGTCGAAATTTCGACCGAGACTATCGAAACATGGTATTTTATATAAAGCATTTTCTCGAGATTTTTGAAATCTCGCGAGATTTTTTCAAAATCTCGAAATATCTCGAAATCTCGAGAATTTCGATCGAAATTTAGTATTTTTATGATTCGAGGGGTCATTTCGTTTCGAGGGGGTCGAAATTCTCGAAATCTCGATCGAGATTTCGTGAGATTTTGAACTATGCCTCTACTTATTGTAGTTCTAATTCCAAAACTGATGACTTGGAAGATATAGTTCTTGATGATGTTGATGTGGATGACATCGAAAAAGGTTTCGAAGTTCTATATGAACAAGTTGTCGTCTAGAGGTTGCTAAAGTATCTCTAGAAACGGAAATCCTAGTTTTGAATGATAAACTCAAGAACATGACTTCATATGTTGAAAAGGACAATGAAAATCTTACTTTTACACTACACATATTCACCAAAGGTCAAAAGACTTTGGAAACCTTGTTGGGGACCTCTCAAAGGAATCCTCAAAACAAGGAAGGACTTGGCTGTAATGGTAAAACACCATCCCAAGTCAACGGTAAGGATAAAATTGATTATCCTAAGAGAAGGACACAACATAGAGACCAAGCCTCAACATCTTACATAAGATGTAGAAACTGTAACACAACTGGTCATACATCATGCATACCTTTTCCCTATGAAAATGGTACAAAATGTCATATTAGTCAAGGACAAAGTCCTAAAAAGAAGAATATACATCATGCTTATTATTACATCTCTCACAAAAGGCCAAATAAGCCTAGGAGAAACTATGTGCCTCAAAGACGAAGAAGAGAATATTATTCACCCAAAGCATATAAACCTCAAAGGTTATCATTCCTAGTCTTGCCACAATGCCACGCATCCATCTCAACATCCTTATCTCCACTACACTTAGTTATCTATATGACGCTTCTTAACTGCCTATCATTCCGCACCATATATCATAACCGGTTGAATAACAGTCCTATAAAATTTCCCTTTAGGCTTTAAAGGGATAAGCTGATCACACAACACTTCGGATGCACCTCTCCACTTCATCCATCCTACTTTAATCCTCTAGGCAACATCATCCTCTATATCACCACCTTTATTTATTATTGAGCCTAGATATCTAAAATAAATACTTTGTGGGATCGGCTTATCTGTTCTATTTATTTTAAGAACTTTTGATTCTAAGGTTGATCTCTATACCTCCAAATTGGCGTTAATCCCTGCTTTTGTCTCATCCACCAAAACAAAATCATCAGCAAAAAGCATACACCAAGGAACTTCATTTTGTATGTCTCTGGTTAAGTCATCCATGATAAACGCAAACAAATAAGGGCTTAAGGTGATGTAACCCCATTGTAATTGGGAATTCACTGCCTTGACCCACCACAATTCGAACGTTAGGTACTTCACCATCATACATATCTTTAATTATGTCTACGTATTTACATGATACCCTTCTCTTTGTTTTATATGTCAGATTAACTCTCTAGGGACTCTGTCATAGGCTTTTTCTAGGTCAATAAAGACCATATGGAGGTCCTTCTTGCCCTCTCTATATCTTTCCATGAATCTCCTAAGTAAAAAAATAGCTTCCATCGTGGATCTTCCTAGCATAAAACTAAATTAGTTCTCCGAAATAGTAGTTTCCCTTCTCAGGTGGTTTTCAATGATACTCACATAACTTCATCGTATGAATTATTAGTTTTATGCTTCTATAGTTATTGCAACTCTGAATATCACCCTTATTTTTGTAAATCAGGACCACAATGCTTCACCTCCACTCTTCTGGCATTTTCTTTGTGCTCATAATCTTGTTAAACAGTTTGGTTGGCCAAGATAAACCACAAACCTAGGCTCTTCCATACTTCTACTGGGACCCCACCAGGTCATGCCTACTTCCATCTTTCTTAAGGCTTCCTTAACGTCAAAAACCCTAATTTGGTGTATATATCTATGCCAAGTGTTGTTAATATGAATAATGCAGCTTTCCGGGGCCCTATTACTCGAGGGATCTTCATTAATTAGGCTTTATAAATACTTTTTCCATCTCTCCTTAATGTCATCATCTCTTATTAGTACTCTACCATCATCACTTTTAATACATCTAACATGGTTTAAATCTCTACTCATCCTTTCTCTCACTTTAGCTATCTTATAGATAGCTTTTCCCCTTCGTTTGTGTTCAGATCAAGCAAAAGCCTGAATACTGGGAAAGAAACAAAACTCAAAATCAAAGAGAAGATCTAGGCATTGAGCAAAGATCTAAAGATAAGTCCCAAGATGATACAACATGATGGTTTCGCTCCGAGTTGGGGCATTGCCTTATAGAGACTTTGGAGCGTACTTAAAAAAATGATGGAGTCCAAGATCTGATCTTGTGTTCTACAGCTACCTGTCCAAAGCCTGATGTTGGCCTCTTTCCATATATGATACACCAATGCACCAAAAGCAAGCTTCCCAAGGTAGTTAATGCTGGACTTTCCTTTGAAGTGATTTAAGATCCACCGCCACTCATTGTCAAACGATCCAATGCTCGTAGAAGAAGGCCAGCATCGATTTCTATCAAGGGACCAAAGCCACATGGAAAGGAGACATTCAAAGATGAGGTAGGAGATGCTTTCAAGGGCATTTCCACAGAGACAGCAGAGGGGGGGGGGGGGAGGTGGATGTGTCTTTGGATAAAGGAGGTCACTGGTGGGTAGGGATTACGTTAAAGCACTCCGAACAACGAAGCTTATGCTTGGGGATGTGATTTTTAAACCAGACAACAACGTGCCAGGTGACCTGAGCGGCATGGATGTGGATAAGGTTCTAAGCTGAGGAGGAGAAGAACCCATTTAAGGACTCCTTCCAAATGACAAGGTCACACAAGCCACGAGGCCGAGCAGGGATCTCAAGGAGGGCATTCCATGCATCATTCAGACTGGGGGGAGTAGTAGGGCCAGGGTCCAAATCACCATCTCAAATGATGGAAGAGACTAAGGAAAGCCTATTGCTTCTAGAGTCAAACAATTCTATCCCCAAAAACATTTACTTAAACAGCTAGAGGATGCCAGTTATCAAGCCAAAAGAGGGTGGAGGAACCATCATCAATATTGGACCATAGTTGTTAAGGCGCCTAGGCGAATCAAGGGTCGAAGGGGTAGAAAAACAAGGCGACACCAGAATTCAAGCGAGGGTAAGGTGCCTGGACGCTAAGGCGACGCCTTGACAACTATGTATTGTACTGAATGGAGGAACACTGAATGAGAAAGGCCCCAAGGTAGATAGAACGGGACACTAGGTATCTATGCTTCAGAATCTTTTTCCAAGTCCAAGAATTCTGGAGGGGGGAGACAGTACAAAGGGAGTCATTCCTAAGATATCTACTGTAAACTCAAAAGACCCATATGCCTTTTGATCTAATTGCAATTTTCTAAATCAGCTTGATAATCCTTGCAATGCAGACCTCTTTAACCCTTCTGAGCCTAAGACCTCCTCAGTTTTTGAAGACAAACTGAAGGCCAGCTAATAGTGTGAAGAAAGTTGTCTGACCCTTTCCAAAGAAATGATGGATTCAATATTCTTAATAATTGAACCAGGGAGGCCAAAAACACCAAACTAGTAGATGTAGGATCCTTGTATGACTGATCTTACGAGTTCAAGGCGCCCAACATAAGTCTTTTTCTTCTGATCCAGATGGATAAAGCTACCCAGGTAAAGCTATTCAGATGGAGGCGGCTATCCGGATGAAGGAAGTTGTACAGGTGGAGAAGGTACATTGCTGTTGGGTATAAATCTCTTTCCAAAGAGTGGCCAATTGAAGCACCTATTCATTGTAGAAGGATAATTGAAATTCGACAAATCCCTCCCTCTACTCTATTGAACCTTACTCTCATTTCTGGTTCTCTGATTCAAACAATTAGATGATTTCCCTCCTTATCCGCTTATTCGACTAAGTCAGTTGGCGCATATCCTAATCTTCTTTACCTACCAATAGTCCACCACATCGGTTCCCCATCTCATTGATACATTGTAGAGTGAAGAACCTGCTTCAGTTCGTTATGACCACTTAATCCACCAATAGGGATCTTTTGATTTTGCATCCTTGGTGTGTGTCCAGGCCCAGCATCGATGGCATCTCCAGATGGATAATACCTATGTGAAGTAGACTTAATGATTTCTGTTCTTCCTCAACTCTCAAGGTCGGTTGGAACTGTTTTATTTGGGGTTGATTCCCGACCGTACCCTCATCTAATTCTTGATGATCCAGGTGTATAGAATGTGTATAAAGAGTTTTGCCTTCCAATGCTGGAGCCTAGACTTGAGACAGTCGAGGATGGGGGAGTAGAGGGCTGCAGAAATCCTGGTGGAGGATAAGGGTAAGCCCAAATACTTAATAGGAAGGTGTCTTTCAGTGAATCACGAGGAGTTCAAAAGGGTACTATTGATCTTAGCAGAGCAGCCAGAAATAAAGAGTTGGGATTTCCTTCTATTAATGTGAAGCCCAGAGGTGGCAGCAAAAGGGTGGGAGGAGGGAGTTTACCTCGCTAACAGACTTAAGAATTGCTTTTGATAAAAATCATCAAATCATTGACAAAGCAAGGTGAGAGAGCTGGAGGGTTTTGCATTTGGGAAAGAGGTCAATGGCTTTAAGATCCACCCTATTATCAAGCATTCCGGAGAACCCCTCTAAAGCAAGAGAGAAGAGAAAGGGTACATAAGGCAACACTGTCTTATACCAACACTGCTACCAAAAATACCTGACGGACAGCTATTGCCAAGGATAGAGAATTTAGCTGAGGAGATGCAAGCATGGACCCAATTGGTAAAGATAGGTGGGAATTTCATTTGGAGATGATATCCCTGATGTATTCCCATCTGATGGAGTCAAAAGCTTTATGAATGTCAAGCTTCAACAGGGCAACAAGGAGGTGGTTCTTTTGATCAAATCCTCTAACCAGCTCAGTGCATAACAAAATGTTGTCACCAATAATTATGCCAGAAATGGACGTGGTTTGGGAATCACTAACCAGGCTATCAATTACGAGCTTGAGTTTGTTGGCAAGGATTTTGGTAATGAATTTGCAGATAAGATTGCAGAAGGGAGATAGGCCTAAAATCAAGCACGGATTCTGGACCTGGAACCTTTGGAATGAGGCAGATAAAGTTTTGGTTTACCAGCTTGATCTGACCAGGATCAGTGAAGAAACTTTGGATGGCATTAAGGAGATCATCTTTACAGTATCCCGGCGGAAAGGAAGAATTCAGTAGTGAAGCCATCAGGGCCAGCAACTTATTAGGCTTACAGGACTTAATGGCCAAAGTGATCTCCTCAATTGAAAGGGGAGCTCCAGTAAGTTTTGTTGCTCAATAGAGAGGAATTTGTCTAAGTTGTTCAAAAGCAAAGGAAACCTAACTTGGAGGAAAGCAGGTTTGAAAAGGTCTTGTAAATGGTCCACACTCTTATACTTAATTCCTTCAACCGAGTTCAAAGTAACACCATTTCTACTCTTAAGGGAGGAGATGGTGTTGGAGTTAATATAGTGCTTGAGGGATCTGTGAAGAAGCTGGTGTTCCAAGCTTAAGCCAAGTGATTCTGGATTTTTGTTTGAGCAAACTCTCTTTGTTGGCAAGGAGGGTGAGAGCTTGAAGGAGAGATTCTTTTCCTTAAGGGCCAGAGAGGTGTTGGAGGTATCATGTTGAAGGGAGAGCTGGATTGAATTGAGATCTCTAGAGCATTAAAGGACACAACTGTCAACATTTCCAAAGGTTTCATGATTCCAGGTCCGCAGAGATTTCTTGACATTCCGGAGTTGCTGTGCTAGGGAGTAAAAGGGGGGGGGGGGGAATTGAGAGTAATTTGTTGGTTCCAAGCCTCTCTAACAACTCTAAGGAATTTAGGGTGGGAGGTCCTGTTAACAGGTTCAGAATTAGAATAAGGCTTGGATGGTTTAAGGTAGACCCCAAGCAATGTATTTGCGCCTATCATAGCCGACATGGCTGTACACATAATATAAAGAAGAAAATTTCCTGAATACCGTGGGGGTATATGTCATGCATGCCCAACTTGACTAAAATAGGATGAAACACTTTGCCACTCAATCCCTTAGTGAATACATCAGCCAACTGATCAGTAGACTTCATAAAGGGAACACAGATGAGTCAGGCTTCAAGCTTCTCCTTGATGAAATGTCGATAAACTTCCACATGCTTAGTACGATCATGCTGGACTGGGTTATGAGCAATGCTAATGGCAGCTTTATTATCACAATATAGCATCATTGGAAGATGGACAGCAACACCAATATCCTGCAACAATCCTCTAAGCCACAAAAGTTCACAGATTCCATGTGCCATCGCACAGAACTCTGATTCAGCACTGGACCTTGCCACAACATTCTGCTTCTTGCTACGCCATGTGACAAGGTTTCCACCCACAAAAGAATAATAGCCAGAAATGGACTTCCTGTCAGTAGAGCCAGCCCAATCGGCATCAGTATAAGCTTCAGCCCTTAGATGACCATTGGGATATAAAAGTATTCCTTTTCCTGGATCAGACTTCAAATATCGCAAGATGTGAAGGACTGCCTCCATATGAGAGGAATAAGGATCATGCACAAACTGGCGGTCCAAACTTATAGCAATGGCTATGTCTGGTCACGTATGAGAGATGTAGATCAGTTTACCCACCAAGCGTTGATAATGACCTTTGTCAACAGGTTTACCTTCTTTCTCGATAAGTCTTATAGTAGCTTCCATGGGAGTATCTGAAGGATGACACCCTAGCAGCCCAGTCTCAGACAATAAATCTAGGATATATTTTCTTTGAGAAAGGAAGATGCCCTTTAAAGGCTGGGCAACCTCTATCCTTAGAAAATATTTTAGAGTTCCCAGATCCTTTATTTCAAACTCACGACCAAGGAAGAGCTTCAATTTGTTGATCCCGTCACCATCATTTCCGGTCACAACAATATCTTCAACATAGAGTATGAGGATAGTGATTTTATGGCCAACTCGTTTAATGAACAAGGTATGATCAGCATTGCTTTGCTTGTATCCCACAGAAACCATAGCCTTGTGAAACCAAGCTCTAGGTGAGTGCTTCAATTTACACACCTTTCCCTTGGTAGTATTACCCAGAAAACCTGGAGGAATGTCCATATATACTTCTTCCTCCAGTTCTCCATGGAGGAAGGAATTCTATACATCCAACTGTTGAAGATCCCATCCAAGATTCACAGCATAGGATAACAACACTCTTACAGTGTTGAGCTTTGCTACTGGTGGTCTGGTGCGAAGGTCTCCTGGTAGTCTACTCCATATGTCTGAATGAAGCCCTTTGCAACCTGACGTGCCTTGTATCGATCCACTGTTCCATTTGTCTTCTGTTTGACCACAAACACCCATTTACATTCTACTGGTTTTTTCCCTGGAGGAAGAGCCACAAGATCCCATGTATTATTGTTTTTCAATGCTCTCATTTCTTCCAACATTGCTACCTTCCACTTTCCATCTGTAGATGCTTCCTGCCAATTTTTAGGAATAGAAACCGAAGAAAGAGAGGATACAAATGCACGAAAAGAAGGAGAAAGAGAACTATAAGAAACAAAAACAGATATGGGATGCTGAGTACAAGTCCTAGTACCTTTGCGATGAGCAATAGGTAGGTCGGAAGAGGAATGCTTACCAGGAGAAGAAGTATCTGGATCCTGAATTGGCAACTGGATAGGTATTTGTGCTACAGTGGATTGGAGCTGCCATTTGCTGGAACATCTCTTTTTATAAGTGAGAATGTTGGAATTGTCAATGGCCTTCTGAAATTTACTAATGGCTCTCTGTACTGGAGTCAGCTCCCCCTGAATAGGAACATCACCACCACTTGTTTCCATGATCTCTCCTTGTAAAGGATTCCCTTCGGGTGAAGAGGCAGCAATCAAAAGAGACTGGACAGCAGCCATAGTAGGCTTGTCATCAATCAGAAGAGGTTGGGCAACAACCATAGGAGATAAAAAAAGGGAGGGGGGGAACCTTAGGAGAAGGAACCACATCTTCACTAGAACTCTCCCCCTGAAGAGGTGGGGAAGAATAATAGGAAAGGTTTTCATGAAAAATGACATCCATACTGACCATAGTACGACTGGAAAGAGGATGGCAACACTTATAACCTTTCTGGGTAGGAGAATAACCCAAAAAAATGCACCGTAACCCACGAGGTTCAAGTTTGTTAGGAGATTTGGTATCCCTAGCATAACATACACAGCTAAACACTTTGGGGGTAACCACAAAGGAGGAATTCCCATGTAAAACACTGGCTGGACTACGGGAATCAAGAACTCGGGAAGGTAACCGATTAATGAGATAAGCTACAGTTAGGACAGCATCACTCCAATATTGGGATGGAACATGCCGAGCAAACATCAATGCTCTTGCCACTTCCAACAAGTGGCGGTTCTTTCTTTCAGCCACACTATTTTGGGTTGGGGTATCGACGCAACTAGTCTGGTGTATAATCCCATGATTAGCAAAGTATTTTGAAATTGAGATTCCTTTACTCAGTTCCATTGTCACTTCTCAAAATTTTGAGAGTAGCTTGGAATTGAGTTTGAATCATTTTATGAAGATGCTGAAAACATGAAAAAACCTAATTTTTTGTGTGCATAAGATATACCCATGTGTTTCTAGAATGACAATCAATAAAGGAGACAAACCAACGGTGGCCAGAAAGAGAAATTTTACGACTAGGTCCCCAAACATCAGAATGCACCAAATGAAAACAAGAAGAACTCCTTTTATTTGATAGAGAATAAGTTGAACGTGTCTGTTTGGCCAGAATACAAGCCTCACAAAAAAAATCCTCCTTATTACATTTGGTGACCAAAGTAGGAAATAAATGTGCTAAAATTCCTGATGGAGGGTGACCTAATCTAGAGTGCCATTGGTAAAGTTCAGAAGAGACCAAGGAATTCTGGTGTAGTGGAGAAGGTAATGTTGATGGAGAGAGACGACCATCATCAAGCAGGTACAATCCACCATGTACTTTATGCAATCCAATCGTCTTCCCAGATGCCAGATCCTGAAAAACACAATCAGAAGGAAAAAAATGTTACTTTGCAGTTAAGATCACGAGTAATACTACTAATGGAGAAAAGGTTAGTAGTAAAATTAGGAATATGCAAAACAGAAGACAAAGGAAGGGAGGAAGTGCAGTTGGTGATTCCTTTTCCAGATATGGATGAAAGGGAACCATCAGCTACTTTGACCTTGTCTTTCCCACAAGTGGGAGAATATCGATGGAATAGGCTAGAGGAACCGGTCATGTGATCTGTAGCTCCGAAATCTATGATTCAAGGATGGGAAACTACAGAAGCACAGTGACCACCAAATGGAATACCTGACCGGGCAAAGTTTGAACCTAAAGGAGCAGAAGAGTTGGCAATAGCTAATGTAGTAGAGGCAGTAGCAGCGAAGGACCTTAGCACACGTTGGAATGCCTGTAGGTCATCCTAGGATAGACCAGTGTCAGTAGCCAGGACTGTAGTAACAGACTCAGAGTGGTTTGCCTTATTTTTTGTCTTCTTCTTGGCAGCCCATTTGGCCTCAAAGTCAGCTGGTTTCCCTTGAAGCTTCCAGCATTTCTCTTTGGTGTGGTAAGGCTTGTGACAATGCTCACAAGTAACAGTCCCTGTAGTAGAATCACCAAAAGAGACATGTCCAACAGGTGTAGGAGTAGCCTGGGCAATAGCATGGAGGGCTGATCTGTTAGTAACAGGGGGTAGAGCATAGCAGCCCGTCGGTTCTCTTAAGATGAGACCAAAGCATAAGATTGTTCAAGTGTAGGAAAAGGGGATTGACCCAACACTTGATCACGAATCTGGTCATACTCCATGTTCAAACCAACCAAAAAATCATAAACCCGGTTTTTGTCCAGATGCTTCTTATATGCAGTGATATCAGCAGCTGTAGTGGGGTAGTAGTCAGAAAAATGGTCCAATTGCTACCAGAGGCTGCGCAAGGTAGCATAGTACTTGGAGACAGACAATTCCCCCTGAGTAGTATGATTGGCCTTTCTTCCTGAGTTGATACAGCTGTGCATCATTACCAAGCTTTCCATAAGTTTCCTTGCAAGCAGACCAGATTTGATGGGCTGTATCAAGGAGAAGAAAACCACTTGCAAGGTCTGATTGCATTGAGCCAATAAAATAAGACATGAGGACACCATTGTTGGAGATCCACCTGTTCAGAAGAGGACCAGGTTCAGTTGGCGTAACAGTACTAGTCAATATGCCCAGTAAGACCACGGCCAGCAATGGCAAAGTATGCAGAGCGAGACCATATCAGATAATTGCTCTCATCCCGTTTGATAGGATTAGGAAGAAGGTCACGGGTATCATTCCTACCATACGCATCAGCAACAGAAGTGCCAGTAGACACTTCAGAGCCATCCATAATTCAGCAAAGAAACCCAAATCGCAGAGAAGGGCTGTTGTGATGAGAAACCCAATAAATCCTTCAAGAGAATGGCCAGAAATTGGTGGAGAGACCTTTGGTATGATAATAATAAGTGTCCCCAAAAATCAGAGCAACAGACAATCAAATCCCCTACATCGTTTTTTTCAGGGTTTTGAAAAAAACCCTGATTATGGTGAGATCGATGTAGAGAGAGAAGCCTTAAAAAAAAACACTGGATGGAGCTGAAACTTGACTCGAGTGTGGTTCTAGAAGGGCGTGAGCACTCCTCCAAATATCAGCACCAAAAGAGATCATCAGCTCCTAGATCGATATTTGTCAGGGTTTTGAGAAAACCCTATTTTTGGAGAAGAAATCGATCTAAGGAGGTCTTCAAAAAAGGTTGGAGATAGGAATTTATCCCAAAAAGGTCCTGCTGCAGTTCTTGATCTTCAATAGGAGAGGTTGGTTCCTTGTAGTTGAGAAGGAATCAATCCAAAAACTTTGAAGTTTCAAATATCGCAGCCAAGGTGCTGGATCCTATCAAGCAGAATTATTTAGCATTTAATGAGGTGATGAAGGGCAGCAGCTGGATCTATTGATCACCTCATCAGTGCTGCCCTATTGGAGAGTAGAAAGCAAAAGAAGAAAAGAGAGAAGAGGACAGGAGATCGAGAGAGAGAAGAGAAAGAAGAAGCTGAAAATCGAGGGGAGGGAATACCCTAATTCGAAACCTGCTCTGATGCCATATTAACAGATTCAGAATTAGAATAAGGCTTGGATGGTCTGAGGTAGACCCCAAGCAATGTATTTATAATAAAGAGTCAAAAATTACAAGGACATATTTGCCCCTATCATAGCCGACATGGCTGTACACATAATATAAAAAAGAAAATGTCCAGAATACCCCCACGGTATTCTGGCCCATACAATCCAACAAGTCCACATACTGAAAAATTGGGGTTGAGGGCAAACAAGTAAGGTTGAATCTGGATAGTGCAAGGGCTATGGTCAGACAAGCTTTGATTGCCAAAGTGATGCAGATCCAAGGGCCTACATCCGCAAGAAGCAGCCCTAGGAGTAGGGCCAAGTGTTTGGAGCCTTAGCTTATTTGTTTTTATACTTTGTTTATTTTTCTTTACTTAGTCTATTTTGTAAGCTTAAATTGAACCAGTTCAAACCATGGTCCAATTTAAGTGATTTTATTCTTTTATAGAGTAGGGAATATTCCTTTATTTAAAGTTGTTTTTTTTAAGTCCCCACACCCTCCACGATTTCTATAGAGTGAGTGATTTATATTTGTATTAGGAATCAGCCCAGTGATTCAAACTCCTAGGCTGAATAGGATTTAGGCCATTGGCCAGATTATAAATAAGACAAATTGTGGGAGGCTCCCCCACAATTCATAATTCAAAAATCAATCTCTTGCTTGCTGCCATAGCTGCTGCTGCCTTGCTCTGTTGAGTGTTGTCTTGTGAGTTATATCAAGGTGAAGGGACTGGTGGATCTCCAGTTGACTCCTTGCATCTTGTTAATCGGGAGGACCTGCTTCTTGTCTTCAAGCTGCTGCCATTGAAGACCTGAAATTCCAAGTAAGTTGCTGATATTGTTAGCCATTCCCCTTCTTCTTCTAATCCTCTAAACCCAGCCCCATCGATCCTCTGCCATCCTCCATTAAAACCCATCGATCCATCAAACCCTAGACCTTCTACATTCTGTCCAGTACAATTCCACCATCAAATTTCATCTAAATTTTAATTACAGTATTCTCACATCATCCCCTCCACTCGACCCTAACCTCAGGCCCATCCCATCATCTAAACCCTAATTCCCCTCAACTCCCATTAAAACACAAAACCCTAAATTACAGTCCCGTCTCATCCATCCATCATCAGACTTCCATACCTTGGCCGAGTGACTCTCTACCTCTAGAGAACTCGACCTGAAGCCCTTGCCCTAATTCCACCTCTAAACCCTAGATCCCATCACTTCCCTCTTTTCCAAAACCCGAAACCCTAACCCTAGTTGCAGCCCAAATACATCTAACCTACTTCTACTCATTCAAAACTTATAAAACCTATTTCATTAGACTCCCCTACACCTGCCTAGCTTTACCATATAAGACACCTCCCTATTACCTTAACTCTAACCCTAAACTTGACCTAAAACCTCAATTCTGCCCCCCATCGAACCAGCGGTTCAACAGGTCCTTGTTGTTTGGCTCCTAGTAGGTCTTCTACCTATCTAGGACTACATTACAAAGTGAGCTTTGGAGGAGCTATAGGCATCCAACCACTTATCATTGACAAGCACACGATCTAGTTTGCAGGCAATGCTTGAGTTTCCTATCTTTCTGTTATTCCAAGTATAGAGATTCCCAGTCCACTTAAGGTCAGCCATTCCCAAAATCATCAATGCAGTTATTAAAAGCATCCATCCAATCTGAGTTGATGGGGTCACCCCCTGTTTTTCAAGAGAGGATTGTACAACATTGAAATCACCAAGAATCCCTCAGGCACAGTCATTGAAGTTGGGGGCTAAGGTTCTGAGGTCAGACCACAGGAGAGCCTTTCAGGAGCATCATTTGAAGCATATACAACAGTTTGGTAAATTTTCAAATCATGCTCAGAATTTAAAACCAGAAGGTGAATGTATTGGTCCGATTGGGATAGGATAGTGATGGTGAGTTTGGAGGTGCCCCAGAGACACCAAGTACTCCCATTAGGATGGTTCCTGTAGTTAGCAATGAGCTGCTGCCAGTTTGGGCCAATGGAGCTGCAATATTCACAGCGTTGGTTTCTTTAACTCTCGTCTCAACAATGCACAAGAGAATGGCATTGGATTGCTTAAGTAAGTCAGCAACAATGGAGTGCTTTGGAGGGGCATTAAGGCCTCTAATATTGCAACAGCATATCTTATTCATGGAGAAACAAGTAGGAAAGTGAATTAATTGTCCCTTGCGGGAGCACTTACGTAGCTGGTAGAGCCTGGGATCCTACGCGCTTGGCGGGTGGAGCAATTGTGGCGGGGAGCTTCGATTTCAGCCGATGTACGGGTGGCGCTTGGGAGAAGCATATTAGGAGGGGAGGCCATAGATGGAGATAATTCAGGAGCTTTCTATAACTACAGCTTTTTTTTTTTTTTATGGCTTTGCTTTTTTGAAATTTTCTCTTTCTTATCACTGTTCTCTATCCAAAATTGAGATGCAGAATTGTTAGGAAACTTGAAGTGATTCTCGGTAGTAATAATGGGTGAAGGGGTGAGGGAACTATGCTTTGAGGTTCCAGAAATGGAGGCATGGGGGGCTTCACTGATGTCTCGGTTGGATGGGCTGTTAACAGATTCATGAAGTGTGGTGGGCCAGACTCAAAACAGCAGCAGGGACTGATGAATTTGATATGCACTGTTGGGTCATCTGCTTGGTTGATGAATGAGTAGTGTGGGTCAGAGATGGGATGAGGATTCTCAGTGGAAGGGAGAGAAGAGAATCTATTGGAGGTGGAGAGGGGGGCATGAGAGGCATATGAGGCATTAAGGGATTGGTTGGGGTAAAGGGATTTTTCCATAGGGGTGACAGGGATAGTTGAGCTAAGGTCGACCCACAGCACCAAGTCGCTGCTGTCATGTGGGTTGGAAGATGCCTTACAGAAAGAGGAAGGATGGGGTGGGGGAGGGAGGGGGAGGGGCAGGGGGTTGGGATAGAGTGTTCTCATGTAAAAGGTTAGTCTGGGTGTTGGCAGTCTGACTGGTGTAGTTGTCACAAACTGATTTCAGGGAAGGGATGGATGCTGCAGAGGAAGTAGACAGGTTATGCAAGTCAATGCAGAGGGACAGGCCAAGAGCAGGGTTAACAGACAAGTTGGCCTCGTCAGGAAGGGAGGCAGCAGTTGTAGCTTTTGTGGTAGGACGTGCTGATGCATGGTTGCTTATTAATGGAGGGGGATATGGCGTTGGAAGGGGGAGGGAGAATGCCTGCTTTGGGTGGTACTGAACATTCGCCGGCGCCAGAGTGCCAGACACAAGGAAGAAACATGAGGTTCATCTTGATGTCCATCATTATTGGTTTGAGCAGGATCCTTAGCAGTTTGAGCACAAAGCTCATCTTGATGCCCAAAGGAGCAGCACTTGGGGGGGGGGGGGGGGGGCGTGGGATGTGAAGCTAGTCGGATCTGATTTCTTTGTGTAATGCATCAAGCACCTTTGAGATGGATGGGAATAGACTTTGGCAGCTCTGTGCTGCTAAGATTTCAATGCAAATTCTGGCAACTACCAGCATCTCCATGGTCCTTGTGCGACTGTCCGTGAAGACTCTGAAGAGAGGTGTTCCAAGGAGGCTGCCAATGTGACTTAAAGAGTTGGCTGACCATAGATGGAGACGGAGATTTGGGAGCGTAACCCAAAGGGGAGGGATTTAAGGTCTACACTGCTGATAGAGATGAGTGGATTCCATAGCTGGAGAATCAGGGGTTTTCTGAAAATATGGACCTTCTTCATGCAATTTGATTTTGTCCGATTCCAGACTGAATTTGAATAGATAAAATTCATTGTCTAATATGAATAACTCCACTGTACCATTGATCCTTTAACTTCTTGAGATATCATTTTTGAGAGCACTAAATGGGGGTCTTCTTCCAATGAGGTGACCAACAAGAGAGGTGGACCATCTTTGAACTTCATCAGTTGTTTCCTCCATTGGACAGGAGGCCATGACATTACCATCAACCATTGATGGTTTAATGTATCTTAGGAGTAGACCTTCGTTGGGGTTTGGAGCAGCTGAGAAAAAAGAGCTCCATGCTTTGGGCATAGATGGTACCGGAGTCAACAGCTCCTGGTTTGGATCTTGAGAAGATTTATTGCCTGAGGGGGGAGAAGATTCTTTGTTTGAACCATGAGGACCTGAGTCTTCGGAATCTATGGTTTGAGCCACTATGGCAATCTTCACATTTGCGGTGGTGCTGCGAGTGTGTTGGTGCTGTAAGTGTTGTAGTGCTGTGAGGCTATGGAGGTGTGAATGCAGTGGTTTACTTAAGCTTCAGTGTTGTAAGAGAGTGAAAGTGCAGTGGTGCTGTGAGTTCGGTGCTGTTTGAGAGTGTGAGTGCAGTGGTTTGCTGAAAGCCTGAAACTGCAGTGCTTGCTTAAGTATTTGAAGGCTGCCGGTTGCTATGGTTTAGTCCTGAGAGGTGACTTTGGAGTTTAGGGCGACAGGTGCTCCTCTTCCTCCATTGACGATGTCTGCAAATGATAATCACTCTGATTTTTCCACTGATGTTAAGAATGATAATTCAAACAATTGTAAAACTTCAATAAGATTACAATAACAAATATTCAATAAAAAAAACAGACAAATAATCTCCAATAAGGAGACATGAAAATAATCTCCAACAAGGAGACCCAAATAATCATCATAAGTAGATGGGCAGATAATACAATAGGAGAAATCGCCATCCCATCATCACAATACTCCATTCTCCTCCTCATGTGTAGCACTACACATGGACAAACCATGCAGAGGTGATAATCCCAATATTGCACCAACGACCAGCAATCACAGAACAACCAAGATACCCCCAACTGCCCAAGGCAGAAAAAGATTCAGGTTTGGTATATATAATCATTCTGCAGTAAATTATAACCATCAACAACATCTACTAGAGGCAACCTGTGCCTATGGTAGGTAATTGGAAGCACCAGTCAACTTGAGAGAAGTAATTTGGACATTTATGTCATCCACAAAAAGTTTGGAGTCACCCATTGCACTAGAGGAGATATTATATCAGCAACACACCTAGTCACAGTCCCAGAAACAATCAATATAATCAAGAAGAAATCAACACTGCAGGGTAAGAGAATCACCAATATCAGAGCAACAATTCTCTCCAAACTGCAAAGATAATTGGGTGCTGAGGGTGCCAAAAAGGTTAAACAGATATGCTGGTTGATATATATAAAACACTAAACTGATACTAAGAACAACTGAAACATTGGAGACACCAACAAATAATGAAATCAGCAAGATCACCATGAAGAGCTGATCGACTGTACTGCTCATATAGAAGTAACAACTCCTCCAGATTTGATAGAATTCCAATGGCCAGATTTAGAGATATGGGCCAAGACTGGAAATAGAAACTTAGAATCCAAGAAAATAGGGAAGTCCAGATCTTCCAGAACATGTAAACTTCATTAGAAGGCACTGTATCTATGCTTAAAGGGCAAACTAGAACATGATATCTTGATTAGAAGGCATATACCAGAAATTAGGTCTTCCTAACAGTACTTTATATCGCAGGACAGGAGATAATCTCAAGTCTACATATTTAGAGTGTCTAAATGATGCCTCTATTGGTGTATTTAGAACTTGACACCTTCATTTAAATGCTCCTTTTTTTATTTCCAAAAGCATTTACTTCAGTTTTTTTTAAACGAGGGTAAACCTGTCATTTCACATAGGAACAGCATTGAATGACTTTCAACTTTTTAAAAACCACTTTTGTTACCCCTACATTAAATACTGTACTAACTAACTTTTGGGAAAAAAACAAGGGGCAAAAAAGTAAGGTTACAAATCATTGACACCTTAGGGGGAGTCAATAAGAAAATCCCATCTCTCTCTCTCTCTCTCTCTATATATATATATATATATATATTTATATAATTCGTTAATTGTAAAAGACAAGAAGGAGCAGAAAAATAGGCAAACCCATATCTCTCAATCTGATGATCTGATCTTCTTTAAACTCGAATCGAGGGAAGGTCTTAATGGCAGGAAACAACTCCCAAAATTTGGTAAAAATGTAATGGACATATAAATATAAAATACAGTATTACAGAATTAGTAACTCCGGATCCTAAAATATAGGAAACGATAGAACTTTCCATCAACCTATAGGATAAGGTTGAAAATTGAATTGAATACACCTTATAGGGCAGAGATAACTTATTAAAAGATGATAGACATCCAAGGATTCCCAGTTATGATGTTTTCTATTGGCAGTAGGAATACACCACAAATAGTTTGTGCATAAATCCACCAAATCGACTGTGAGAGATCAGATCATCAAGATAACAACATATGAACCGCACAGTAAGAAGCAGGAACAATAGCAGCAGCAATATCACAGGAGAAAAGTATCCTGTGCAGGAAAGAAATACCAGCAGTCGCAGATAAAGAAGAACCTCATATGCAGAGAATGAAAACAGCAGTTTCAGCAGCAAGAAGACCAAAACAGCAACACATCAACACATCAACACTTCACACTCAGGGAAGAACTGCAATAAACAAGCAGAAACTCTAATTTTTATTCATACTTATCCTGTTATCCAACTAGGGTTTCACCAAGAACTAAACAATAAAGTATGTTCAAGCAGAATAGAACACTATCCACATGAGATTTTTTTTTTCTTATTCTTCTTCATTGCTCTGATATCATGTTACAAAATCTGATCTTGATAACCAGGATCAGTGAAGAAGAAGAAGAAAAGAAGGGGGCAGAGAGAGAGAGAGAGCTACCATAGGGGAGAAAAGAAGAGACTCTGGTTAGACTTCTTGTTCTAACCGTAGGGTAGTATGCTTTATTTATAATAAAGTGAAATTACAACTCCAAAAGGCTCCTCAGATGCCTCAATGTAATCTAAAGATAACTAATTGTCAACACTAATTATAAACAACACCATTACTTCAACCGCAGGTTTAAATCTCTTGGTGATCCAATTTTTCATGGGCCATGCATGATATTTTATTTTCTGGAGAGAGCAGCACTCCAAGTGCTCTTACAATGCATCATCAGTATATAGTATATGTTCTGATGCAATATATTTCCATTAAGTTATTAATATATCATGTGAGTCCTTCAGATCCATTTCGTACTTTTCAAATATTAGACTAATGTAATAGAAACTGGAAAGGAGTTAGATTTCTGCCTTGTTATATGGCGTGGACTTGATTGGTGATGGAAATCTTAATACTTACTGTTACTAGGTAGAGCAACTGCATAAGATCTTTAAGCTCTGTGGTTCCCCATCTGAGGAATACTGGAGGAAGTCAAAATTACCAAATGCAACCATTTTTAAGCCTCAACACCCTTACAGGCGTTGTGTTGCTGAGACATTTAAGGACTTTACTCCATCTGCTTTGACTCTCCTGGATGTTCTACTTGCAATTGAACCTGAAGGCCGAGGATCAGCTGCTTCTGCGCTTAACAGTGAGGTAATTTCTGGTTCTTTTGCTAATTGTGTGCAATGGTTTGAGAAGTCTCCAAGTTGATAATGTTTCTATTCAGGTTTTCCTTTTGCATTAATTTAAACCCTCACAGCTTGTGCCCACAATAAGTAATTAGAGGTACCGCTCAGTTTGATAGCTGTGCTTTGTACATTAACTGCATCCATCAAGGGTTTAGATTTATCCATTTTATCACAGTAAAATACAATCAGTAACTGTAGTAATTAGTAAAACACAACCAGTAGCAAGACCAACTGTCACACCATAACATATCAACCCATATTTGAACCAGAGTCATATAACATAACAAGAACCAAATCGCACTGAAGAACCAAACCCAAATGCATACATCAGACCAGAGTAAAACCAAAGGCTGCACCAGATATCAAACCAGAATCAACACTGAGCTGCATAGCAGAGCAGGGCTAAGTCTCAGGGAAAAAATATATCCAAACAGCAGGAAATAAGCATAACCAATCGCATGGATTACATCTGCTTTGGTAACTTTTGAAAATAAACTCCATTAACTTGTTCTAATATGAGAACAATACTGCAAAGTCTGGAGTAATCCGGACAATGGGTAGTTGACTTCTTTTGAAAAGTCCTATTTGTATAAGGAATCTTAAAAAATGCACCAAAGCAGATCTGATTATTCTGAATTTAAGGTCAATTGACCTCTCTAAATTGTTGAGAAAGTCTGCAAAATGTGGGCTAAATCCAACAATGGAAAGATGCCCTTTTGAGAAATCCTTACACCACAAGGGTTCTCAAGAAATCGATTCGGACTTGGAAAAAAAAAAACTCAGATGAGAAGATAGTATCAAACGAGAATAGAATAGAGAATAATTATCTTGTTTGAAGCACCATATTTAATCAGATCTCACACGTGATCAAAACAGATCAGCCCACACCACAGATCAGATTACAGAAACACATTAAACCCTTGTTCCCTTAATTCAAATAACAAGGGAAGACATCTCGAACACAAGCAGCAGTAGTTGCTGCACACTCCAAAGTCTTGCCTTGGAGACTTTTAAACAAGAATCGATATACTGATTAAACTTGCTCTGATACCATGTAATAGAATCAGATCAAGAAAAACCAATACCTAGCCTTGCATGAGAGAAGGGAGAGAAAAAGAGGAAAAGAAGAAATTTATTGAAGAAAAGTGCAGACCGATTAGGGAAGAAGTTACCCTAATCAACCATAGAGTATTATATTTGTAAGAACTAAAGTTATGGTAATTACTATAACCACCCTGCTTATGTGTAAATATATTTACAAAATACCTCGTGTGGTTGCTTAACAGTTTAGACTTAGAAACCAGGTCACTTTATATTGTTATGCTACTAATTAGTTAAAAATCATAAAATTATGTAAGCATGCAATCTGTATTTGGAAATTCAATTTCATTGTTTCTCTTGTACTGCTAGAATGGTGTGAACTCCACTCTTGTATTTTTTGCAAATTCATGTAGTTTTAGACTTTGTGTCTGTTGAATTCCGTGAATACTAGCTTGTATAAGAGTGACTACAGCCATTTTTATTTATCATAAAGAGAAGAACATTCTGGAATGAGAACAAGGGCAGAAATACCCTTATGACTATTCTACCCCTGAACCCATATTACAACACTCCCCCTCAAGTTGGTGCATACATATCAAACATGCCCAACTTGCTAACACTAGGAAAAAATAACTTATTGTTGATTCCTTTGGTAAGGATATCAGCCAGCTATTCACTAGACTGGATAAACGGAATACAAACTGTTCCCTGTTTCAATTTCTCTTTGATGAAGTGCTGGTCAATCTCAACATGTTTGGTACGATCATGTTGGACCGGGTTGTGAGCAATGCTGATTGCTGACTTGCTATTACAATAGAGCCACATTGGAAGATCAGCATCCATTTCCAAGTCTTGAAGAAGCCCCTTGAGCCAGAGAAGTTCACAAATACCCTATGCCATAGCTCGAGATTCAGCTTCAGCACTAGATCGAGCTACAACAGCTTGTTTTTTGCTTCTCCAAGTGGTTAGGTTCCCTCCAACAAATGTGCAATATCCGGATGTGGACTTCCTATCATCTGGACTGGCAGCCCAATCTGCATCAGTGTATGCTTCTATCCGTAGATGGTTATGTGAAGAATACAAGAGTCCCTTTCCAGGAGAGGACTTGAGGTAACAGAGTATTCTGTATGCTACTTCCAAATGGGAAGAGTGAGGATCATGCATGTATTGACTGACAACACTTACAGCAAATGTGATGTCTAGTCAAGTATGTGAGAGTTATATCAATTGGCCAACTAGCCTCTGATAGCTACCCTTATCCACTGGATCATCTTCCTTACTCTTCAAATGTGTGTTGAGCTCAAGAGGGGTGTTGCTGGTTTACACCCAAGCATCCCTGTTTCACTCAATAGATCCAAGGTATATTTTCTTTGGGAAAGAGATATGCCCTTAGCTGAATAGGCAACCTCAATCCATAGAAAATATCTCAATCTCCCCAAATCTTTGACTTCAAATTCAGTGCCCAAATACGTCTTCAACTTCTGGATTTCATGTGCATCACTACCTATGATCACTATGTCATCAACACAGACAATCAAAATGGTCACTTGCTGTCCCATCCTTTTAACAAACAATGTATGGTCAGCATTGCTCTGCTTATACCCATAAGCAACCATAGCCTTATGGAATTGGCCAAACCAAGCCCTTGGTGATTGCTTCAGACCGTAAAGAGCCTTCTTCAACTTACACACCTTTCCTTGAGTCTCTGAAGAGATAAAGTCAGGAGGTATCTCCATGTAAACATCTTTTTCCAAATCTCCATGCAGGAATGCATTCTTCACATCAAGTTGTTGGAGTTCCCATCCTCGATTCACAACGCAAGAGATAATAATCCGCACAGTATTCATCTTTGCTATAGGAGCAAATGTCTCTAAATAGTCAATTCCTTGGGTTTGGGTAAACCCTTTGGCTACGAGTCTTGCTTTGTATCTTTCCATTGAGCATCAACCTTGTGCTTCACAAAAAAGACCCATTTACAACCAACTGGTTTCTTTCCTAGTGGAGGACGTACCAAATCCCAGGTCTGATTCTTCTCAAGGGCAAGCATTTCTTCATTCATCGCATCCTTCCATTTTTGTTCGGCTATTGCTTCCTGCCAATTGTTAGGGATGGAAACAGAGGATAAAGAAGATACGAAAGCATGGAAAGCAGGAGTTAGAGAGTTGTATGACACAAAGTTGGAAATAGTGTGCTGTGTACACCTCTTTTTTGGTTTCCGAATAGCAATGGGTAAATCAAGATTAAGATCAGGAGGTGGCTTACTAGAAACATGACTAGGAGCAAGACTTGGAGCAGGAACAAATGCCGATTGTGTAGGGGCAGTGGTGGTGGCCTCTTTGTACCAAGGGCCATCCAAAGGAAAATCAATTCCCCGAGTGTAAGTCTGCACATTAGTCTTCACATTATTCTCCCCCTGCACCTGTTGCTGTTGCTCAATCTGTCCCACTTCTTGTTCCTGACTTGTAACTCCATCTTTTAGTTCAATAAAGACATCCTCTATAGTAGGTATCTCAATGTCTAGAGGAGCAATCGGCGGGACCTCTTCACTAGTTAGAATCTCCCCCTGCAGGGGTACTAGCTGTTTAAAGTAAGCCTCAGCCTCCTGGAAGACGACATCCATAGTGACAAACACCTTTCGTGTAGGAGGACGATAGCATTTATACCCTTTCTGGGTAGCCGAGTAACCCAGAAAAATGCACCGCAGTCCTTTGGGATCAAACTTGCTATGTACTTGGTGATTCCTAGCAAACACGACACAACTAAAGACCTTTGGAGGCACAACAAAAGTCGATTGTCCAACCAATATGTCCAAGGGACAGCGGCCACCTAAGACTCGAGAGGGAAGCCGATTGATAAGATAGGTGGCTGTAAGAACAACATCACCCCAGAAGCGAGGAGGAATAGCCATAGTAAACATAAGAGAACGAGCAACCTCCAAGAGATGTCTGTTCTTGCGTTCAGCCACTCCATTCCGAGCAGGAGCGTCAACACAAGAGGTCTGGTGTATGAGTCCATGGCTGTCCAAATAGGAACGAAAGGCATCATCCATATACTGTTTTCCATTATCCGAGCGGAGAATCTTCATCTTGGCATCGAACTGGGTATGGACCATTTTATGGAATAGAGTGAAACAAGTAAAGACATCACTTTACTATACATCAAATACACCCAAGTTGTCCAGCTAAAACAGTCAATGAAAATGGCAAACCATCTAAATCAAGTAGAAATACACGGGGTAGGGCCCCACACATCAGAATGTATCAAACCTAAAGGCACATTGCGTCGATTATCAGAAATAGGAAAAATACTTCTAGTTTGCTTTGCCAAAGTGCAATCATCACAAGATAAATTATGTTTATTACACCGTTTCAGTAGACTAGGAAATAAAGTAGATAAAACTCCCATAGGAGGATGGCCCAAACGACGATGCCAATTAATAAACTCAAATAGTGTAGAATCAAAATCAGAAGATGCCGGTTGAGATGTCAAAGCTGCCCGGGAACTGTCAAGCACCTATAGACCACCAACCACTTTACCACATGCAATTGTACTGTCTGTTGCCGAGTCTTGAAACAAACAATAGGTTGTAAAAATGTTACTTTGCAGTTTAAATCCTTAGTTAGGTTACTAATGGAAAGCAAATTAGTAGTAAACTTTAGAACATGTAAGACAGAGGAAAGGCTAAGAGAGGAAGTGCACTAGACAGATCCCTTCCTCGAGATAGGAGAAAGAGACCCATCAGCAACACGAACCTTGTTATGACCAAAAAGAGGAAAATATTTGGAAAAAACAGATGAAGAACCTATCATGTGGTTGGTTGCCCCTGAGTCAATTACCTAAGAATCGGGCATGACCGAGGTGCAATTCCCACCAAATGAAATACCTGTGGAAGAAGAAGAATTTGGGTTGCTAGGCAGAGACAAAGCCGAGGCAGCCATAGAAGAAGATACTGATGCAGAAGAAGATGTGTCCAATCGATTCACCATATCCCAAAGATTTTGCAATTCAGCCACAACTTGGGAAAGAGATTGATCAGGTTGGTCGTCAGAAGTTGCCTGATGAGCACGGGTGTTACTAGGCCGATTGGAAACACCCTTCTCACGCCCGTGAGTCTCTGCAGGGCGACCATGTAGCTTCCAACAACGGTCTTTGGTATGCCACTCCTTCCCACAATGATCGCATTTAATGGCAGGGTGATCACCAAATGTCCGATCAGTACTAGCAGACCGGGAAGGATTTCCTCGGAAGCCTGTGAACCAGAGATAAGAGCCGATCGTTCCTAAGTAACAGTTTGAACCATGACTGTACGCCTACTGTCCTTAGCCGAGAGAATCGTATAGGCCTGCTCCAAAGATGGAAGTGGATCGCGATTCAAAATATTGGCACGGATCTGATCAAACTCAATATTGAGGCCGGCCAAAAAATAAAAAACACGTAAGCCATACTCCTACTTACGGAAGGCCTTGGCATCAACATCGCAGGTGGCGGTGAATGTGCCCAGAAAGTCCAACTGCTGCCACATAGTACACATGGTATTGTAATACTGAGATAGAGACAACTCCAACTGCTTGGTAGAGTGAATTTTCTGACGAAGCTCATAACATTGGGCAACATTCCCAACCTGAGAATAGGTGTCAGGGAGTAGAATAGTCATAAGGGTATTTCTATCCTTGTACTCATTTCAGAATGTTCTTCTCTTTATTATAAATAAAGATGGCTCTAGTTACTCTGACACAAGCCAGTATTCACGGAATTCAACATGGCATTAGAGTAAAAAATATTCCGGGGATATGGGAATTAAATTTTTTTTCCTTTTCTTCTTTTTTTTTTTTCTCTCTCTCTCTCTCTCTCGATTCGTGATTCTGCCCTAACGAAGCCTACTGCCAGCCCCTCCACCACCTAGCGCCAACCCCGACTGGTCCTCCACTACCTCCTGCCACCTCCGCCAGGCCCTCCATAGCCTCCCGCCTCCTCTGCCAAGCTCTGCTAGCCCCCCACCACCTCCCGCCACCTCCGCTAGGCTCCGACAGCCTACCCACCACCTCCTCCAGGCCCCGCAGGCCTCTTCCCTCCCTTCCGCCACACCTCACCAGTCCCGTAGGCCTCTCGCCTCCTTCATTCACGGGAGGCTTCTCTCTTGCTGCCTTTTTCCTAAACCCCCTGTGGTGGTGAGTTGACTCCCACCGAGGGTTTCTTACCTTCCCTCCTTATGTTCTAATTTTTTTTGGGGGATTTATTTCTGTTTTTTTTTTTTTCCCGTCATCATGCCTGACAACTCTGAGATCACTTCTGCCTCATCTGGTTCTGATGGTTCGTCGCAATGTGACTTCATTCCGTTTCCAATGAATCCCATTAAGTTGAATGGCAATAATTATTTGTTATGGTCTCACTCCTGCTTATTTGCGATTGGTTCCCGTGGTCTCTCTGGCTACATCACGGGCACTCAGGTCAGGCCTGATGAGACGGGTTCTGCACAGGATCGATGGATGAACTTTAATTTCTTGGTTATGTCATATCTGGTTAATTCCGTGGACCAAGATATTGCTGGGCGCTATCTCCTTGATTCGGCTGCGAAGATTTGGAAAACAGCCAAGGACACCTATTCTCAGGTTGGGAATGCTGCCAAATGTTATGAGCTTCGTCAGAAAATTCACTCTACCAAGCAGTTGGAGTTGTCTCTGTCTCAGTATTATAATACCATGTGTACTATGTGGCAGCAGTTGGACTTTCTGGGCACATTCACCGCCACCTGTGATGTTGATGCTACGGCCTTCCGTAAGTGGGAGGATGCCTTACGTGTTTTTTATTTTTTGGCTGGTCTTAATATTGAGTTTGATCAGATTCGTGCCAATATTTTGAATCGTGACCCACTTCCATCTCTGGAGCAGGCCTATGCGATTCTCTCTGCTGAGAACAGTAGGCGTACAACCATGGTTCATCCTGTTACTCAGGAACGATCGGCTCCCGAGGAAATTCTTCCCGGTTTGCTAGTACCAAGGTTCTACAACCCAGGTTTCGACCAGCCAGAAAACGAGTTTGTCTCGGTTTCGACCATATCTCAGTTGAAACTTGGGACTTTCTCCAGGCTAACTCGAACCTTGGTTTCGAGGCCTAGAAGTTGTTTTTTTTTTCCCTGATTCTTATTGTATTGCCTATTTTTTAAATTTTAAACTCAATCCAAGCATTAGTTTCACATAGAGAACACTAAAAATATTACTTGTGGTTTTGATCCAAGTTTGATACTGTATATTGTTCTTGGACATGGTATCGAATAAGATTTGACCGGAACATAACTTCTTCAATATAAATGAGATTTAAGCAATCTTGCATTTGTTAGAAAGCTTTGTTTTGATAGCTTTCCAACAAGTCCAAGACTGCTTAAATCTGATTTATATTGAAGGAGTTATGTACCAGTCAAACTTAATTTGGTGTGCGTGAATGCTGTCAAAATCACTCCGAATGAAAATATTTTTTTGGACATCAAAACAAATGAAGATTTTACCGCCCTTTTGGTTTTTAGCAATGTTTTACTATATTAAGGTTTATGGAATTTTTAGATTTGAGAAAAACCCCAGCAGTAGAAAGTTGAAAGTTGCACCTACCGTTGAAAATCCAGTTTTTGTTCTTGAACTGGGTAGTTGACTTTTTTTCCTTTTGGAATTTGACTTTTTAACTATTTTTATTGGATTCAAATAGGGGGGTATTTGCTTATTTATGAATAATATCTTAAGTAAATGAAATACAAATACAAAAACATTTACTTAAATGATATTAGACATTATTAAGTGTCCGTCCTGTTTTCTGGCAGTTTCTAGGATAAATACCTGTCTGTCCTAGTTTCGAGCCAAGTTTCCCCTAGTTTCGATGGGTATATGTGTCTAAACCACCGAAATTTGATCGAAACCAGTCGAAACCATCGAAACCCGGTTGAATCCAGGGATTTTATAAAATCCCCCTTTAACTCGTCTCAGAAACATGCGAAACCGAGTTAACTCGGTGGTTTCGACAGGTTTCGGTCGAGTTTTTCTTACATGGCTAGTACTGATCAGACATCTAGTGATCGCCTTGCCATTAAATGCGATCACTGTGGGAAGGAGCAGCATACCAAAGACAGCTGTTGGAAGCTTCATGGTCGCCTTGTAGAGACTCGCAGGCATGGGAAGGGTGGTTCCAGTTGGCCTAGTAACACCCGTGCTCATTATGCAACTTTTGACAACCAGCCTGATCAATCTCTTTCCCAAGTTGTGGCTGAATTGCAAAATCTTCGGCATCAGTATCTCCTTCCATGGCTGCCTCGGCTTTGTCTCTGACTACCAACCCAAATTCTTCTTCTTCAACAGGTATTTCATTTGGTGGGAACTACACCTCGGTCATGCCTGATTCTTGGGTAATTGACTCAGGGGCAACCGACCACATGACAGGTTCTTCATCTGTGAGCTTGGCGGAGGAGGCGGAAGGCTGTGGAGGGCCTGGCAGAGGCTGGCAGGAGGTGGTGGAGGACCTGTTGGGGTTGGCGCTAGGTGGTGGAGGGGCTGGCGGTAGGCTTCCTTGGGGTAGAATCACGAATAGAGAGAAAAAAAGAAAAAAAAAAATTTAATTCCCATATCCCCAGAATATTTTTTGGCTCTGATGCCATGTTGAATTCCGTGAATATTGGTTTGTGTCAGAGTAACTACAGCCATCTTTATTTATAATAAAGAGAAGAACATTCTTGAATGAGTACAAGGACAGAAATACCCTTATGACTATTCTACCCCTGAATCCATATTACAACAGTTTCAAAGAATAAATATGTTCATGTTATAGACCAAGGTTCAAGGTTTCGGTTTCGAGCCTGGTAAATGTTTCAACCAAGTCCCTAATTTCAATCGAAACTTGTACTTTTTTTTCTTATTTCGATGGCTGGTTTTGGGGGCCAAATGGCCAAATTAGGTCATGAAACTTCTAGAATACCTTATTTTAGGCCCTCTAAACATAGTGAAACCCTTGTATTTTAAAAACTCACTCCCAAAATTGTAGTTTTGAGTTTTGACTTCGGACTCTGTGTTGTTAGTCCATTGTATGCATTCTCTAATATGGCCTATTCTAAACATGTTTAGTACTAGAACCGATATAATTCAAGTAAACAACTTAAATATGTATTAACAATGAATAGACATCAAATTATAAACCATTAGATAATTCATGCATCATATGAGGTTTTGTTACAAAGAGTCGCATATATGATATATCAGGGTCAATTGTCAACTATAGTCAATACAAGCAATGAGTCACCCCTATGCTCATCCTAGAGTCCTAGACTCTTAGTATTCAAACAAGTGTCGGGCTAGATGAAACCCACTATAATGTTGCTGATGCCAAATCAAGTTATCATCCCAGTGTATCACAAAAGCTGACTATGTCTTAATATGGCAGAAGAAATGCTTGAAGTCCTTCACAGCAGCCCTATAAATGGAATCATCAACGTACTATAGGTACTCTAACCTAGGGTATATATCTCTGAAACGTGAGGAGCTCAATCGAGAGCCATTGCTATTGGATGTTGCCTATGGAACTAGAACTGGAATTGGCAGCAACACGTATGGCTGGGGGCCCAGAACGAGAAGATGTTTTCCACTAAATCTGACCCAATGTGTGACTAGCCCTCACGCTCAGAGGCAAAGGGTAATGATGATGAAAAGCTAAACTGCCCAAACCGACCATACCCAAAGTAGTTGGAACCGGTGCTCCCCGTGCCATATCCATATGATGGTGCACGCCACTGCCCCCCATGCATACCACTTTCTTCCATACTCAGGTCTTCAAGAGTGTTAGTTAAGCTTGTGATATCGACGTCCATGGACTCCATGCTATCATGCTCCTCAGGTGGTGGTATGAATCGACAACATAGGCCTCTCGAGTAACTGAGTCTAGCCTGTGAAGCGCACCGGCCCTTGGTAGTGGTACCTCTCGCGCTTACTCCCATCACCACCAGCACCATCAGATGGGGATGGTGTGCGACTGTCTGTGAATGAACATGGCCCTCTCGAGACGCCATATACTCGTCCACATCAGCGCCAACTTGACTAGCGGTCTCAAGGTTGGGCCTACCCCCAGCCTGGTCCATAATAGGACCACCTTGATATCATCTAAGTAAACCTAAAAAATATTGACAAGCTTGATTAGATCTTTATCACCACCGTCCATTGCTTGGCGTATGTGTTGCATCCTAAATCTCATGTTATAATGCACATACACCAACTGCTCCAGTCGTTTGTGACCCAATCTGTTCCACCTCTTGGAGTGGATGAGTGAGAATGTACTCTAGTTGCACTCGCATCCGGAGGCAGAACAAGTTTGGGAGAGCACCTTCTCAAGTTAGCTGCATCTTTCCCATAGAGCACTCACCATTCACCTGCATTAGAATATTAAGATTGTTCATGTTAAGTGATTATACTTGGTATCTAAGTATATGAATTCAATGGAGACAAGATGACAAATAATGCAGTGGACCTACAAGATTCTGTGCTTTCTCTAGTAGAATTTGCAGCTGCACGACCGAAACTCCCAAGAGCATCATGAAGTTCTTTATCTATACTCATTTCAAACATGCCTCACATTAGTACAAAATAAAGTAATTACATTCCTTTTAAATACTGGACAAATTAGCGACTGCCAAGTCTCACCTCATTATTGCAGTTAACCTGTATACTTGCATTAGGCTCCAACTTGGCCACGACATTTCCCACTGCTATTAGCAGTAATTCATCCAGCCCAATTCGACGCTTGTAGTGGTACTGGGATTGAGATAGTATATTGCGAATTACATAAATAAATTATCAATGCATATGAATATGTAAATGGAATGTAAATTAATTTAAGTACCTTAAACTAAGCATATAAAACTCACCAACTCTGTGCAGTGGATGCATCAAGTGCTTCTCCCATCAGTCCTCAACAATTTTCAGGTAAGCCTTCTCACCTCGAGCATGGCAGCATACATATGTTGCAAGGTAGGCTTCTTCTCAGAGTACCATCCTCAGTCCTTTTATCATTGGCTCCAATATTAGAATGACCTTCTTCAGGTCCTGCCAGAACTGGTCACTAGAGATGGTAGCCTATTGTCACGGCCCGCCACCATAGGCTCACGGACCAAGCTTTCTAGGTCATGGACTTATGCCATTGGACCAAGTAAGGTTCAATGCCTAGAACTTTCTACCAAAATGTAGGAAGTCTAGATACTTGTAGACTAAGTCCATTGTCTAGACCCTCTTACCATTTTGTGGAGGATAAGTCTAGACCTTTCTAAGAAAGCCTCTAGGAGCAGGGATGCTCTAGAGGAGACTTGTACATAGTAGGAGGTTTCTAGAGTATCCCACCAAGAAGGTGAGAATGTTCTAGGCCCTTTGGCTAGAATGTTCCTAACCATTGGATTGATGACAAATCTAAGCATCGTAGTCATTCTTTGTAAGGTTGAGTGCATATAAATAGGTGTTGCCTCATTTGGCAAAGGCCAACCAAGCTACCAGGCAACAAATCAACAATGTGTAAGCAAGCTTTCAAGTGCAACCCAACTTTCACTCTCCCAAACTCTCTTGAGTTCTTTCTTAAGCTCTTTTCTAAGTCCCTCAAGGTGTAGTAAGGCTGACTTAGTACTGTAGGAGTGCTAAGTGCCGGCACAGTTGGCTTAGCAAAAGCATAAGGCAGTTATAGAGTGGTATCAGAGCTTTGGTTACGAAGGGACACATTTGTGGGATCAAGGCATCATGTCAAGCCCGGATGTACAAGACATAAAGGTGAGTGAGCAAGTCCGTGGAGGCCAACCCCAAGAAAGAGAAGCGTAAGGGAAAGGGTAAGTTTGTTGATGTTGGTGGTGCTATGGAGCCACGCCTAATGCTGGTGGAGCTAGCAATGGCTGAGGTAATGGAACGGTTCGATGTTGCAGAGTAAAGTGAGGAGCTTGAAGGCCGTGTGGGTGAGCTTAAGGAGGAGCTCGGAGGTCAAATGGGGGGAGCTCAGGGATTCCCTACTAGGCGCTCTCAACACCATGGCACACAAGTAACAACAAGAGTTTGCTTTGCTACCTTTAAAGCTAAGTGTTGGAGACGATGGCCAAGGTGGAAGCTCACATAGAAGAGATAAGCTAGGATTGGGCTGTGTGTAGGAGGGTAGCAACCGTGAGAGCCTCTACCTCCCATGAGGTGTCAAGGTTGGAGGCACCTAAGCCCAAGCCATTTGATGGGAAGAGAGATATGCGGGAAATCGACAACTTCATGTGGCACATGGAGAGGTACTTTGAGGCGATGGCACTTGACGACGAGCAGATGAAGGTATGAACTGCTACTCTTTACCTTACCGACACAACAACTGTATGGTGGCATAGAAGGCATGCTGATATTAAAAGAGGTACTGCCACCATAGATACGTGGGATGACTTCAAGAAAGAGTTGAAGAAATAGTTCTATCCTGAGATTGCCTCATTCATGGTTAGGAGGAGCCTTAAAAGGCTCAAGCATACAGGGTCTATTCAGGACTAGTATGGGAGTTCACCATGCTTATGCTTAGTGTCCCTAGTATGACTGATGAGGAGTTATTGTTCAACTTCATAGATGGTCTCGAAAGCTGGGTAGCACACGAACTTCAGCGCTGCGGAGTGCAAGATCTTGTTTCTGCCATAGCAGTGGCAGAGTCATTGACAGTGTTTACAAGAGGAGACAGCTTGATGCAGCCTCGTTGGAAGCTATGGATAGGGAGAGTCTAACACAGTCTACCAGGTGTGTAACCGCGAGGCGCGAACACAAACATGAGAACAAAGAAATCGCAAGGGAAAAGTTACAACTCTTCATGATTGTAGTGAAACTCTCTGTGGTTTCAAGGGGTTTAACGTGAATCTTCAAAGACAAAAGAAAATTGCAACTCTTCAAGGATGCAACGTAACTTTCAAGGGTTATGGAGGTAGAACACTACAAGGTTCCGAATTTCTCAATTGAGCAATAATTCATTAATTCATTCTTCACCGCCTAATGAGCATAGCTCTTACACACACACACACACACACAAATATATATATATAAGAAATAAAAAAAAACTTAATCCTCTCTAGCCTCAACTAATCTAATGGCTGAAAGTACATCATAAAAAGTAAACTAAACAATGCTTCAAGAAAACCCTAATTGCATTAGGCCTCTTGACACAATAACTTACTAAAAGTAAAGAGCCAAAATAAAGGGAAAGGGGCTGTTGGAAGCAATTCGGGCAAGGAGGATTCTCTCAATTAAAATAATCGTCCAGCCATGGGGATCTTCATGCAATCCGTGGGCTAGGCCTGCTGTCCATGCGGCTGATGCCTTGTCCAAAATGTTCCAATTAGGGTGCTCCAAGTATTCTTCCAACTTCTTGTCCTAAAGTCAACAACCTACCATATATAAACTTCTTAAAATAAAAGATGCTAATTTCCATATGGCAAGTATGTACGCTGTCCATAGTTATAGAGCTCCACTTTTGGGCATCCCAATCTTCATCTTTCCTAAAATGTAGCAAGGGTGGGGGGAGATTACGTTGATTTGCCCTCCCTAAACCGCAACTCTTAGATTGACTTACCTATAATAGATGTGGGGATTGACAATTACTCCATGGTCTCCTAAAACTCAGCTTGGATGAGTGGTTATCCTTATCTTGGCGCAGAAGAGAAGAGGGGCTGAATGCAGTCAGTTAGAGATCTTCTAGAAGTCCAATCTTGCATGGAGTGTTCGTAGGCTGAGCCAGCCTTGTTGATGTGGCATGTTTGAATTGAGCTTGAAGCTTGATGCAAGTCTGGGCCTGCATCATACCCTCCAGGTTAACAAAGAGTTTGAGGACGAAATCTTGGTCCGATTAATGGTGTTTGTCGTTCACCAGGGTCAAAAGGAAACCAAGCAATATCATCGTTGGTATTTCATATTTTACGTGACATACTTGTGTAGTACCACTTCAGAATTGATGATGATAACAATTGATGTGTTCATGGCTCGAATAAATGAGGCTTTCAAATACGGCTTGTTGATTGTGCTTATACCTCGAAGTTGAAGTAGGGACGTGAAAGCAGTAAAGGCCAAATACGGATCATCATACGTACTGGCAATGTCGAACCAGTCCAAGTTTTGTGCTACTACCTTGCTATGATGCGGGTAGAAATACTTTTGTGTTTCGGAACGTAATCTGGTTCAAGACTTTCAAAACCACCGTGTTCGTTGTTGTACTCATCCTTATACTCGTCAAAAAATGGAGGTTTACTCAAATCAACCTGAACAATGATTTGCTCATCTGAACGCAATTTGTCATCGTCTGAACTTCATCTCTTGTATTGACGTCAAGCTCTGATACCACTTGATGCATCCTTGTTGGAAGCTACGGATCAAGAGAGTCAAACACACTCTACTAGGTGTGTAACCACGAAGGCACGAGCACAAACACAAGAACAAAGAAACCGCAAAGGTAAAGCTACAACTCTTCAAGGTTGTGGTGAAACTCTCTGTGGTTTCAAGGGGTTTAACATGAATCTTCAAGGACATAGGAAAATTGCAACTCTTCAAGGATGCAACATAACTTTCCAGGGTTACGGGGGTAGAACACTACAAGGTTCCAAAATACTCAACTGAGCAATAATTCATTGATTCATTCTTCACTGCCTAATGAGCATAGCTCTTACACATATATATAAGAAATAATAAATAAAAAATAATAAAAAACCTTAATCTTCTCTAGCCTCAACTAATCTAACGGCTGAGAGTACATCATAGAAAGTAAATTAAACAATACTCAAGAAAACCGTAATTGCATTAGGCCTCTTGACACAAAAACTTACTAAAAGTAAAGAACCAAAATAAAGGGAAAGGGGCTGTTGGAATCAATTCGGCTTAGGAGGAATCTCTCATTTAAAATAATCGTTCAGCCACGGGGGTCTTCATGCAATCCGTGGGCTACGCCTGTTGTCCATGTGGCTGATGCCTTATCCAAAATGTTCCAATTTGGGTGCTCCAAGTATTCTTCGAACTTCTTGGCTCTAAAGTCGACAACCTTCCATATATAGACTTCTTAAAATAAAGGATAAATTTCACGGATACCCCCTGCATTTAGTCCTAAATGAACAGCCACACCAAAAACTTTCAAAATTTCAACCTCCCCCCTGAAGTGTAACACTGTTAACTTAAAACCTGAAATGTCCATTTTAACCCCCATTACTTATGTACATCAAATTAAAATTGTGTTCTATCCTTTCTTTACCATTGGAGACCTGCAACTCCCTCCTCCATCTGCAACCTGAAACCAAGAAAATTTAAGTGAACCTCTCTTCTCTTTCACTCCATTCTCTCCTTGGAGGTATTGGTGCATCTAAGCTCCATCATTTTTGCAGGTTAATTAGTGGTAAGAAACAAGTGGGCATTAAGAATATTAAACCAACGACAGAATTGTCAACCAACTTTGGAAACTCTGGTCAGTACAGGGAAATCCAGTTGGCTTAACAGTGTAAAACTGGAGAATTCCAGAAACCCAAAAAGGTTCAATCTCTTGTCCGTATTACCCACTTTCACCATGAGCACCCATTCAAGGCTTGAGTCAGTTCATTTAAGAACCGTGCAATCAAGCTTTTCTTAAATAAATTTTCTTTTGGAAGAAAAATAAGGCAGAAAAGGGCAAGTATGACGATAGAAAAGGAACAAACTAAACTCTACTTCAAACCGAGAACTGGTAAGTGAGTAGTTTAATTATATACTGATTCATTATCAGAATCATCCATAACCGATCCAAATAAAAGAAAAAGATTCATCCTTTCGGCTATAAACTAATGAATAAGAGCCCTTCAGGTTTCATGGAAACCATTAATTCACATCAGGATGACTCAGATTCAAACTACTTCGAAGACTTGTGCTGCCAAACCAGATAAAGAAGGAAACAACGAAATTTGATTCCGGATCCAATCCCTCTGTGCGTAAATAGGATTTCTGATCTAGACAAAGAAAAAGTCTATTGCCAAGATCGATTCTGGTTTGTTGAGGGTAAAGAAAAGAGGGCACTGATGGGAGGAATTATGGAGAAATACGGTTGTAAATGAAAGAGGTTGCAGGGACAGATTGTAATGATGAACTTACTTGCTGAATTAGGCTGCTGTGATTGTTAGTTTAGATTGAAGATGTAGAGAAAGGATAGATAGTTCAGACAACTAGAGTCTCACTAGTGTCTCAGCCATAGGAGTCCCACCTAGGCCACGCTTTAGGAGTCCCACCCAAGCAAGCTAAATAAACTCACAAGCACTCTCAAAGAGAAGACAAGTCTTTTTTTTTTTTTTAAATTTGGCTGCAGAAACAGCCTCCACGATTTCTATATATAAAAAACCCCTTAGATACATGTATGATAATTAATAGACTGTTGGTATTCCCAACTTAGTGGAGTATCCATTATGTAGAAAACATTCCCCATGCACCTAGGAACAATAAACAAGAACCTAGGAACTAGAAACAAGAAAACAATAAATAAATTTAGAAAGTTGAAAAGACCTCTAAGAAGATGAGAAGTCATAGACTTCTTGTTGACTTGTGGCCCAACTTGGCAGCCCCAAGAGTCCACGATTGGACTGGTTGGGTCCAAAATAAAGCTTAGTTCTTGCTGGGCCCGATTGGGAACTTGGGCTGGAACTTCTTGCTGGTCTGGGCCTTCGACTGCTGCTGGGCTGTGGGCTTTGGGCTTGGACTGGGCCTTTTTTTGATGGGCCGGTTGCTGGATCTGAAGGATGCTCGGCATCAATTTCTCCTAGGCAACAACCCTAGCTAATGATATTTAAATCCTTTGCAGATCTAAATAATGGTAAATAAACAGAATATCCAAAGAATGAAATAATCAACTAGGGTGTACAGGAACTGTGAGAATTTTAGGTTTCTAAAGGGACCGATCAGAGCCATAGGAATTCAAATGAATGAAGACAAATCGAGGACAAAGGAGGGAGCAAATGAAGGACCTTCTTGTGCAGTTGTGCTTAGCATTGAGCTCCTTGGAGACGTTGGCCTTCTCGTTCATGCTGCTCGTTGCTACTGCCCACGTTTCCTCCAATTCAAACGGATTTCAGCAGTGGACAAGATGAAGAGAAAGAGAATGACACTCTCTCTCTCTATTTGGGGATTTAGATAAGGGTATTACGGTAAGTTCACCCTGTGGTAAGGGTAGTCTCGCCATTTAGAAAGAGTTAACGCAATGATGTCATCACTTAACTGTTCACCTTACGGAGTGAACTTTTCATAACATCAGGGATGGTCTGTGAAATTTTGAAAGTTTTTGGGGTGGCTGTTCATTTAAGCCTAAATGCAGGGGGTGTCTCTGAAATTTACCCTAAAGTAAAAGATGCTAATCTCCATATGGCAATTATGTATGCTGTACATAGTTGTAGAGCTCCACTTTGGGGCATACCAATCTTCATCTTTACTAAAATTTAGCAAGGAAATAGGGCAAGGGGAGAAGATTGCGTTGGTTTGCCCTCCCTAAACCGCAACTCTTAGATTGACCTTCCTATAATAGAGGAGGGGATTAACAATTACTCCATGGTCTCCTAAACCTCAGGTCCTCAGCTTGGATGAGTGATCATCCTTATCTTGGCGCAGAAGAGAAGAGGGGCTGAATGCAATCGGTTAGAGATCTTCTAGAAGTCCAATCTCGCATGGAGTGTTGTTCATAGGCTGAGCCAGCCTTGTTGATGTGGCATGTTTGAATCAAGCTTGAAGCTTGGTCTTGGTCTTGGGCTTGGTTTAGGATGCAGGTCTGGGCCTGCGTCACAGCTTCAAGCCAAGGGCCATGATGAAAATGGTGAGGGAGAGGAAGGTCTTTAGATTCACCATCCTAGGGAAGACATTAGCAAGCCCTCTTCAAGCAAGGAGAGAAAGCCTCATTATGACAAGAGAAACAAGTTCACACCCAAGCATAAGTGCTTCCTTTACGATGGGCTGCATTGGACTAGGGACTGCCCAAAGAGGAAGCCCTCAAGTGCCCTAATCGAGGAGAAAAGTCAAGAAGAAGAGCCAATTTGTATAGGGTCCCTTATGTGGCTAGGTGTAATGTAATCCTAGATAGATGGAAGATCCACTAGGAACCAAACAAACCAGGACCTGTTGAGCTGCTGGTTCAATGGTGCCAGATTTAGGTCAAAATTAGGGTTAGGTTTAGGGTAATGAGGATAGATCTTATATGGTAAAGCTAGGCAGGTTTATAGGAGTCTAACAAGCTAGGTTTAGTGAAGTTTGAATAAGAAATTCAAAAACAGAAAATTAGGGTTTCGGGTTTTGGGTAAGAGGAGGGTGATGGAATTTAGGGTTTAGAGGTGGAGTTAGGGCTAGGGCTTTAGGTCGAGTCCTCTAGGGGTTAAGAAGGTCACTCGGCCATGGTTTGGTGAGTTTTTTATGGTTAAATATGGCTGGACTGTAAGTTAGGGTTTTAGGGATTAATGGGAGTTGAGGGGGATTAGGGTTTTGATGTAGGAATGGGCCTAGGGTTAGGATCGAGTGAAGGGGATGATGAGAGGGTACTGTGGTTAAACTTTGAATGAAATTGGATGGTGGAATTGGGTTGGACAGAATGTAGATCACCTAGAGTTTAATGGATCGATTGGGATTAATGGGGGGATGATATTGGGGATTGATGGGGCTTGGTTAGAGGATTAGGAGAAGAAGGGTGATTGCTAAAACTGTAAACTACTTACTTGTAGTAGCATATCTTTAATGGCAGCAGCTTGAAGATAGGGAATAGGTCCTCCCGATCTACAAGATGCAAGGAGTCGATTGGAGATCCACCAATCCCTTCACCTTGATAGAATCCACAAGGCAACACTCACGATGGAGCAAGGCAGCAGCCGCAAAGGTAGCAAGCAGAAAACTGAGTTTTGAAAATCTGAATTGTGGGGGAGCCTCCCAAAAATTGTATTATTTATAATTTGGAGGCCAATGGCCTACGACCTAGTCAGCCTAGGAATTTGAATTCCAAAGCTGATTCCTATTACAAAAACAAGTCACTACCTCAAAATAAATCATGGAGGGGTGGGACAACTTAAATAAAAGCTAAACAACTTAAAAGATTCCCTAACAAACAATATAAATAAATCACCTAACAACCAATAGAAATAAATCACTTAAATTGGACCATGGTCTGAACCGGTTCAATTTAAGTTTACAATTAAAGTGAAAAATAAACTAAGGCTCCAAACAGGCCCTAATCCTAGGGGTTCTTCCTCTTATGCTCGCGGATGTAGGCCCTTGGATCTGCATCAAGGTGCCATCAAGGCCAAGATGGAGGTCAAGGCCACTATGTCTCAAAAGGGGCTAATGTACTTGGAGGTGCACGTGAATTGCAAGCCCTCACAAGTAATGTGGATATGAGAGCTACCCACAACTTTGTCTCGATGGAGGAGGCAAAGAATCTTGGGTGTAAGGTGTCCAAGGAGGGAGGATGCCTCAAGGTGGTTAACTCCCAAGCTCGTCCCATACAAGGCATAGCTTGAGGGGTTGAGGTGCAGAGCCACCGTAGACTTGTCCGTGGTGCCTATGGAAGACTATGAAGTGGTGCTTGGCATGGAGTTCCTTCAAAGGGTTGAAGTCATACCCATGCCCTTCATCAACATGGTCCGCATTATGGAGGAAGGAGCATTATGTATGGTCCCCATGATGAAGGGGACAAGGGAAGGTGCAAGGGTCTTGACAACCATGCCACTTGAGAAATAGGGAAAGAAGCACGAAGACACCCATCTCGATGCATCGCTTGGGGCTAAGAAAGGAGGCCTTGTTGATACGGTAGCAAGGCCTAGTGAGAAGGTCGTTGATGGAATCAAAGATGTCTTTCCATCACTAACACGCAATATACTACCATCTAAGGGAAAGGTGGACATGGTTCGATTTTGCTAAGACAAGACCACCAAGATGAGGAAGAGATGGGCCAGCAAAAGGAGGCGACCAACAAACTTCAAGGTCGAGGACTTAGTGCTCATCAAGACTCAAAGGAACACTCTCAAAGAGATGGTTCATTGTCGATGGGAAAGCCCAGACAAGATCCTAAGGAGGTAGGCAAGGCATCCTATGAGGTAAGCCTACCTCCACAACTCGAGATCAATCCAGTCTTCCACACAAGATCATTCAAGCTATATCATTGAGGGATGGGAAATCCAAGTCGTGTGACATCAACAAGAGCATAAATCGGCGAGAAGACTATAAGTAGTTTCCACAAGAAGGTAACGACAAGGATGTGACCAACTTAGGAGGGGGGAAAGTGTCACTGCCCGCCACCAAAGGCCCACAGACCATGCTCATTAGCCCATGGACTTAGGCCATTGGGCTAAGCAAGGTTTTATGTCTAGTACTTTCTACTGCGTAGGAAGTGTAGATACTTGTAGACAGAGTCCATTGTCAATACCCTTCTAACATTGTGTGGAGGATAAGGTTTAGCCTCTAGAATCAGAAATGCTTTAGAGAAAACTTGTACATGGTAGGAAGTTTTGTAGGGTCTTCCACCAAGGTGGTGGGAATGTTCTAGGCCCTTTGTCTAGAATGGTCCTAGCAATTGGATGGATGACAAATGTAAGGTTGGGTGCCTATAAATAGGTGTTGCCTCATTTATGTAGTCCTAGATAGGTAGGAGACCTACTACGAGCCAAGCAACCAGGACCTAATGAGCTGCTGGTTCAATGGAGGCAGAATTAGGGTTTTAGGTCAAATTTTAGGTTTAGGGTTAGGGTTAGGGTAATGTGTATGAGTCTTATATGGTAAAGCTAGGCAGGTTTAGGGGAAGCTAACAGTGAAGGTTTGATGGTGTTTGAGTGAGAAATTAAAAATCAGAAAATTAGGGTTTCGGGTTTTGGGAAATAGGGAAATAGGTGAGACTAGGATTTAGGATAGGAATTTGAGGACGAGCTTTGGGTCGAGTGCTAAGGACAGTAGGAAGATGGTTCGGCTGTAATTTGAGACAACTTTGATGGTTGGATTGGTCTAGGTAGGGTTTTAGGGTTTTACTGGAGATGAGGGGGATTAGGGTTTTAATGGTGGGATGAGGCTGCAAGCTGGATCGAGTGTAGGATGTGGTGAGAGGGGGCTGTGGTCCAATTTTGGTTGGATTCTGATGGTGGGTTATGGCTGTGGGAGATTAAGGGTCTAAGGAATTGATAGGTTTTAATGGGGAATGATAAAGGATTAGAGGGAGCTTAGGTTAGAGGATTAGAAGAAGGATATTGGCTAAACAGTAAAATACGTGTATAGCAGATCTTCAGTGGCAGCAGCTTTAAAGATCAGAATTGAAGTCCTGCCGACCTACAAGATGCAAAGAGATGAGTAGAAGATCCTCCCAGTCTACAAGACGCAAGGAGTCAAGTGGAGATCCACCAGTCCCTTCACCTTGATATTACTCACAAGGCACACTCACAATGAGGAAGGCAGCAGCAGCAATGGCAGCAAACAATAGCAAAGTTTATTTTTCAAATCCGAATTGTGGGGGAGCCTCCGACGATTTTATTTGTTTATAATATGGTCCAAGGCCCAAATCCTATTACAAATATGAATCACTCCCCCATCCTCAATCGTGGAGGGAGTGGGACAACTTAAATTAAAAGCTAAAACTTAAAAGATTCCCTAACTACCAATAGGAAATAAAGCAACCAAAAGGATTAAATCACTTAAATTGAACCATGGTCTGAACCGGTTAATATGGAATGCAGAAATAAACTGAGACTAAAATAAACCAAGTATGGAATTAAACTAAGGCTCCAACACTCGGCCCTAATCTTAGGGCTGCTGCTTCTTGTGGATGCTTGGATCTGCATCAGCTCTCCCCTGCTTAAAAACATTCATCTCCGATGAATGGGATTCATCATCTGTGTGAATCCAAGTACTGTCCTGGCTTGAAGGAACTCGTCCTCGAATTTTGTAGTGATGGGGTGGAAACAACATATGAGTGGCAGCTTTGACCATTCCCAAACAAAACTCTGGTCAGGCAGGAACAGTAGGAATAAAGTCTTTAAGGCGTGGAGCTTTCTCTTTGAAGAACCATGGTGGCGTAACAAACTCTATGAGCTCAACCTCTGAATCAGTATCAACTGTGATTGCCCTATCCATAGAGTCTTCAGTGTTATTAAGCTTCTCATCTAATACTTGAGACACAAGCTCCTCCTCTTCAAGAACAGCATTTTGAATACCATTGTTTTCCTGTGGAATGTTTCAACCACCTCTTCATCTTCTATTGTATCAGCCATCACTACTTGAGTAATAACATGAATACCTCGAGCATCATCACCCAAATCTTCATAATAACCAGCCCTGTCATCATCATCACTTGGGGGATAAGCAGTTAAACCCTATTCATCGTTATCATCAGGAGTTTCATCTTCCTTTTTAGCCACATTGACAGGTCTATGATTTTGAGGGCAATCCTTGGCATAGTGACCCATTTCATTACAGTGGAAATACTTGCGGGGATCACTACTAACCATGGGAGCTTTACCTTTGTTGTCAACACGAGAAGAACTACCAACAGAGAAACCTAATCGTGTAGAACCAGCAGTAGAATCTCCAGGTCGGGTGTAACCACTAGTAGTAGACTTGGATGCTGAAAAAGATGTCTTGTTGTCTTCAGCGGAGGAACCAAACCTTCTACTTACAGTCAATAACTCTTCAGCCTTCAGTGCCTTCTCAAAACAATCCCGGACATCTATGACATCAGCTACTCCGATACCCCTGGTAATATCAGCCCTTAATCCTTGTCGAAACCGAGATAACATCTGTGTTGTACTCTCTCTAGTGCCAGTACGAGAAGAAAGAGCATCAAACTTCTCCATATACTCAAATACAGTCATAATCCCTTGGCGTAGGGAGTCAAATTGATCTTGTAACTGTGCTCTGTAATGCCCGGGAAGATATTTTTCCCTCAAATCATACCTCATATTAGCCCATGTAGTTGGGGCATGACCATCAAGTTCCATGTCCCTTTCTGCAGTTCGCCACCATTCTCGGGTAGGGCCAACCAGCTTGGTATGTGCCAATTTCATCTTCCTGTCTTCAAGCAAGTCATACCAATCAAAGTAATCATCAAGGGCAGCAAGCCAATCATATAATACCTGAGGATCATGATTCCCATCGAACTCCTTCAGCTCGAGCTTTACCTTCTGTGTGTCATACCTTCGATTAGGAACTTCATCTGTAGTGAAATAGGACCTCAAGTACTCTTCAAAATTAGGCCTTCTAGGCTCTTCTCTAATTCTGTCCCTGTCTTCTCTATGCTCTTCTCTGTCATACTTGCGTCTGTCTCTATGATCTCTGTACTCTTTGTGATCCCTATGATCTTTGTGATCCTCGTGAGCTCTGTGATCCCTGTGATCTCTGGATTGATCTCTGTAATTCCTAGATAGATCCGTGTGATTCCTATCTCTTCCTAGAGTTCCTTGTACTTTTGAATAAACTTGATACCTCTCCTCCTCTAGGGGATTGTTACTGTCCATAAGAATTGCAACCTGCCTTTGTTCCATAACTTGTAATCGATCATTGATAGACTGCTGATCTGATAGCTTTTGGAGCATCTCCATTATGGCAGCCATAGGGTCGGGTGGGGGTGGCAGATTTGCATTCAACATTGGATTGCCATGTTCATCCATGGCTCTGATACCACTTAATGTAGTCTTAGATAGGTAGGAGACCTACTAGGAGCCAAGCAACCAGGACCTAATGAGCTGCTGGTTCGATGGGGGCAGAATTAGGGTTTTAGGTCAAATTAAAGCTAGGCAGGTCTAGGGGAAGCTAACAGTGAAGGTTTGATGGTGTTTGAGTGAGAAATAAAAAATCAGAAAATTAGGGTTTCGGGTTTCGGGAAATAGGGAAATAGGTGAAACTAGGGTTTAGGATAGGAATTTGAGGATGAGCTTTGAGTCGAGTGCTAAGGGCAGAAGGAAGATGGTTCGGCTGTAATTTGAGAGACCTTCGATGGTTGGATTGGTCCAGGTAGGGTTTTAGGGTTTTACTGGAGATGAGGGGGATTAGGGTTTCAATGGTGGGATGAGGCTGCAAGCTAGATCGAGTGTAGGGTGTGCTGAGAGGGGGCTGTGGTCCAATTTTGGTTGGATTCTGATGGTGGGTTATGGCTGTGGGAGATTAAGGGTCTAAGGAATTGATGGGCTTTAATGGGGAATAATAAAGTATTAGAGGGAGCTTAGGTTAGAGGATTAGAAGAAGGATATTGGCTAAACAGTAAAATACTTACTTGTATAGCACATCTTCAATGGCAGCAGCTTTGAAGATCAGAATTGAAGTCCTCCCGACCTACAAGATGCAAGGAGATGAGTAGAAGATCCTCCCGGTCTGCAAGACGCAAGGAGTCAAGTGGAGATCCACCAGTCCCTTCACCTTAATATTACTCACAAGGCACACTCACAATGAGAAAGGCAGCAGCAGCAATGGCAGCAAACAATAGCAAAGTTTATTTTTCAAATCTGAATTATTAGGGAGCCTCCCACGATTTTTTTTTTTTTGGATGAATAAAAAATTCATTAACCAAAGGAAAGAAAAATTGGGGGGGGGGGGATGGAAATACAAGCATGAGCCATAGCCAAAGCCTTGCCTAATCAAGACAAGGACAAACAAAAAAAGGGAAAGAACCCCAACAAAGAAAGCGTACTAAAGAAAGAGGAGAAACCAGAACAAAATGATCCAAAGCCAACCAATGCGAAGAACTCTCCAGAATCCATTGGCTCACAACAGAGAGCATGATCCCTGATAACCGAGCTTAGAGGCATAATCCTCTCTGAGCAGGACAAGGAATAGGCAATGTATAGACGATTCTTAGGAAAAGGAGGGGAGCTAGGGTTACGGCGGCGAAAAACTCAAAGGGATGGGGGGCAATAGACTGGGGCATAGGGTGGGGAGACCCACTATTGGAGATTAGGCCCAAATGAGGATGAGCCGGGACAGAAGGGTTAGAGCAATGAGTCAAATTGCAAGAATATGGTCTAAGGCCCAAATCCTATTACAAATATAAATCACTCCCCCATCCTAAATCGTGGAGGGAGTGGGACAACTTAAATTAAAAGCTAAAACTTAAAAGATTCCCTAACTACCAATAGGAAATAAAACACCTAACAACCAATAGAATTAAATCACTTAAATTGAACCATGGTCTGAACCGGTTCAATTTAAGTTTACAATTAACTGAAAAATAAACTAAGTATGGAATGTAAAAAAATAAACTAAGACTATTCCATAAATAAACTATGGAATTAAACTAAGGCTCCAACACTCGACCCTAATCTTCGAGCTGCTTCTTCTTCTTGCGGATGCTTGGATCTGCATCACTCATTTGGCAAAGGCATCCACCAACCAAGCTAAAAAGCAACAACTTGTAAGCAAGCATTCAAGTGCAATCCAACTTTCATTCTCCTAAACTCTCTTGAGTTCTTTCTTAAGCTCTCTTCCTAGGTCCCTCAAGCTGTAGTAAGGCTGACTTTGTACTATGGGAGTACTAAGTGCCGACACGGTTGGCTTAGCAAAAGCCTAAGGCTGTGACATTATGCTACCCTACCCTGTGGTGAATCTGACTCCCTCCAACTAAACCACTCCTCTGAAGCAAACATAGACCTTAGACCAGCCATCTTCCCCTCAAAGTTCTTCAATGCCATGTAGTTGGTGGTAAATCGAGTAGTGTGAGGTCTCACCAATCTCCATTACACTTCTCCCGTAGCATCTATAAAGTGCATCCATGGTTGTAGACAAATGTGGTCTCTTGTCTTGCCCGCTTGACCACATCTACTACCATGGATCTCTTCCTTGCACATGGTGTCCAAAAGAGGTGGATCCTGCTGTTGTGCCTGTTCATCAATCTCTCACCTGCCTTCTTAAAGTTACTGTTGTTGTCTGTCACCACTTGGACAACATTCTGTGGGCTTATGGCATTACCTCATCCACAACATGCTTCAACAACTTGTAGGTATATTTTGCATCCTTTTTCTCCTTGGATGCATCTAGACTTTAGGAAGATAGTGTTACCATCATAGTAGACCATCAAGTTGATGATTGGCTGTCTAGTGGGTTCAGTCCAACCATCACACATCACAGTCACTCCATAGTTCTCCCATGTCCCCTTCAATGTGTCAATGTACTTGTCTAGCTCGTTCTTTTGCTGCAGCAAATAAAGATTCATCAATTCCCATTGAGTGGGCCCTTCACTCCTAGACCAACCTTCCCAACAATGTCAAGCATGGCCTGGTAGTTTGGTCCCTGAGCAGCATTGGCTAGGATGCTATTAAAGAAGAACTTTGAAATGACATTACCAAGTTTCCCTTTCCAGCCACCCCAGACTTTATAGCTCTTTGTCTGGTATCCCAAGTCTTGTATATTAGAGGATCATGCTAAAGCACCTCAATGGGATCATCATTATCTGGTACCGGTAGTAGTGGTGGGGTTGCCCTCACACTTTGTGATCTGCTGGAAGGAAAATCCCCCTGCCTTTGCTTCTTCCTCCTCTCCCTGCGGGCCCTGCCTCTGATGCAGCTGCTTTAGGACCATAGGAACCAGCTCCTTTTTCCATCTCTGCAGCCCTAACCCTATCCATCTGATGTGAGACTTGGTTTGCTGCCTGAGCCTTCTGGAACTATCTTCTCTCTGCCTGTGTCTTAAAATCAATAGGCATGTAATCACTGCCAGAATTATCAAAGTCAGCACCTGCTACTGGTGGGTCTCTCCTCCTCAAACTCCTCTCGTGCTCTTTGCAGTTCTGCCTTCTTCTGTCTTCCTCCCTTCAAGATCTTAGCCATGATCTGTTGTACTTCACAAGTAATCTTGTTGCATTTGACCACATCCCGGTAGCCACCAGCCAGATGCCACTTCAGTCTATTGCATAGTTGTCACGGCGTCTAGGCGACCCAAGGCGTTGGAGAGGGTCCAAAATCAAGCCGACACCAATTAGGCAATCATGGCGTCCAAGGCGCTCGCCTAGGCGACCAAGGCGCCCAAGTTGGCCAAGGCGCCTGGACGCCTAGGCGACAGCTTGACAACTATGGTCTAGTGGCCCCTCATGAATTTTCTAACTTGTGACAATAATTACATTGAGACTTTTTCTTATCATTTCCTACAGGCACTCCATGCTTCCATGCTACATCTCCAGATCCACTCTCAGCCATTGTGCAATCTTCTTACTTCTTACATTGTAACATTAAAAAATGCATTTATTACTAGCTATTCTACATCATTTCAAACTCCAAAAACAATCATATAGGTATTTCCTATTTTTATTCTGAGTCATATTTTTTCTTAATTAAAAGTAATTTTTATAAACTTTAGAAATAATAATACCATAATTATTGAAAATAATAATGGTATGAGGCATGAATCATCATTTTCAGTTGTTAATACAGCAGCAATACTTTTATCAGTTCTAAATAATTTTCAAACCAAAAGGTCCAAAACAGCAAATTGTTCCCTATTTTTCTGAATTTTCTGTAATTTTTCAAAATAATTTTTTAAATCCAAAAATTAAAAAAATAATTTTCTTTGAAAAAATTCAACTCCGTGAAGCTGTAGATCGGCCAACGGTGTCCAGCATATATCAAATTGATCTCCAAGCACTAAGTATTAACCTTTTTTTTTTCAGAATTTTGTTGCAAGAAAATAAAAAATTTCCAGAAAACTTTAAAAAAAATTTAAAAGCAGAAAATGTAATCTGGCTCAATGAAGTCATAGATCAGGCTACAGTGTGTAACTTAAAAAAAATTAAATGGCAACCACCTAGTATTTATCCTATTTTTTCGCATAAATTAGTTTTTGGGAAAAGTGATATACCATGAACTTTGGATCTTGAACAAATCTTCCAACAATGCAGCAAATTTTCACTTTCACTGTGTTCCTCTACTGCCCAAGCACTGTTTCCAAGATTGTACGACAGTGATTTGTCCAAAAGAGCAAGAAAAATGAAGTTTTCAAGGTTCTCTGTCGAAACCAGTGGAAGTCATGAAAGGGGTCGAAATTTCGACCCTTTCCGTGTGAAACCTGATATTTATGTTAAAGGATTGGAACAGTTTCGACTGAAGTTGAAACATTGACAAAGTTTATATTGCAGGTTGTTTCGTTTCAAAAGCCTGCGAAACCTCAAACCTTGAATCAGACTGGGAGGAGAAAGTCCTTTAATGATGTCGGTATACACATGAAAAAGAGAATTCATCGTTAAGTGTTTTCCTACTTAGAAACCTTCCTTATGAAATGTCAATCACTTTAAAGTTTCTGACCAATAGTAATTCCTCTTTGAATTCCTTAGGTTGCAATTACTTTAATACTTGATTTGTTGTATGTACGTCAGTCATTAACAAAAAAGAGCGAGAAGTTTAGGAACGGTTGAGTCTGAATGTTGATCACACCCTATGGTTTCCATTGCATGTATGGCAGAGTTTGCAGGTAGAGAATTGCGTGTGTAAGCAATGTGAGAAATGATTGTGTTCTGAACTTGAATTGTTACAGAGAAAAGGTTTCCAGACTCTGTCAAATTTATGTTCCATAAGATGGAAACTTTTTTCATCTATTTATTGTTATCTGCATATGTTACAATGGAGTTTCAATGACACACAACTTAGTCTTCTGACCAACTGCTGTACAGTTAAATGTACAAAGTTTTTGGGATATACAGATTAATATCATTTTTTATGTCCTTGTTGCAATTAATAAGATGCTTTATTTTTTTTTTATCATATTTCCTAATATAAAGCTTTTATTTTCAGTTCTTTACTACGGAGCCTCTTCCTTGTGATCCATCAAGTATGCCTAAATATCCACCGAGCAAAGAGTTTGATGCAAAGCTTCGAGATGAGGAAGCTCGAAAGTATGTAGCAAACATCTATTTTAATTTTTTTTTTATTTATGTTTGTTTTCCTTCCCTTCTCTTCTTGACATGCTTTTCTTTGCATACACACTAATGGTTGAAAATGCAATGGATTGCATAATGTTTTTAATGACCAGGGGGAAAGTGAAACAACCAGTTCTGCATAGAAAAGTACACTTCACTCAAAATGGTTGAAACTGTGATATTATTATGCTTGCACCTGAAACCTTCACAAAGTAATACCCTCTCATTACTTTTCTAAGTAACCGAAATTTCTCTAATGAAATGTATTTCTTTCTCAACTTTGCCCAATTCTAATAATAGGATATTAAATCAATACATCCTAGGCACTAAGACATAGTGCATGCTTCGGTAAGCTTCTGGAGCCAGCTTCCAAAAAGGTGGGTGCAAGGAGAGTAATGTAGTCCTAGATTTGAATAGTCAAACTAGGAGCCAGACAACCGGATCTGTTATGAACACCAATCGGGTAGGCCAAAAATAGGGTTTTTGGTCAGTTTAGGGTTAGGGTTTGATAGTAGGGTTAGAGTAGTTGATGTAGGGGAGTCTATCAGTGAAGGTTACGTTAAGTTTTGATAGGTTTAAGGGTGTAGACTTGGTTTGGTAGCAACTAGGTTTAGGGTTTCGGGTTTTTGAAAAGAGGATAATGGAGGAATCTAGGGTTTAGGATACGAATTTTGGACAGGGGCTTGGATTGTTTCCCTAAGAGTGAGAGGGAGATTCAGTCCAAGTTTGGACTGATTCTGATGGTTGGGTTGGTCTGTGGGAACTTTAGGTCTTGGAAAACTCAAAAACAAAAAGCGGGAAAGTTAGAGTTGGGGCTGTAGAGGATTAGGAGAAGAATGATGGGGGTAGAGAATAGTTTAAACTCACTGTAGTTGCAGATTCAACCTGGCAGCAAGCTTGTTTGGTTGAACTGTTGAAGAACTTGAATAAAATTCGAATCTTGAACTTGAAGTTGAAAGAAGAGCTTTAATAGAACTGCCCGGGCTTCACACCGCAAGGTGTCGGTTGGCAAGGTTCGAAAACTCGGGTCTCGGTGCCAATTCGGACCCTTGAAACCGAGTCGAGTCGAGATCTCAGCGAGATCTCGCCGAGTTGGTGCACTTTTTTTTTTCTCGACTCGAAGCCTCATCTCGGTGGGTTTTAGACCTAGTTTGGGTCTGAAACTTGGTATTCAGCTTATTTTAGGCCATTTAAACACAATGGCACTATCAGATTTTGCAAAAACAAAGTCCAAATAGGAGTTTCAGTTAGTGGGAAAGCAAGACAGACACTTATGCTAGAAACTAGGATAGACACAGGACAAACACACTTATTTATGCCTAAAATTTGATTTATATTGAAAGAGTTATGTACCGGTCAAACTTAATTCGGTGTGCGCGAATGCTGTCAAAATCACTCTGAATGAAAATAGTTTTTTGGACATCAAAACAAATGAATATTTTACCGCACTTTTGGTTTTTAGCAATGTTTTACCATAATAAGATTTATGGAATTTTTAGATTTGAGAAAAACCCCAGCATTAGAAAGTTGAAAATTGCACCTACTGTCGAAAATTCAGTTTTTGTTCTTGAACTGGGGGGTTGACTTTTTTTCCTTTTGGAATTTTATTTTTTAACTATTTTTATTAGATTCAAATAGGGGGTATTTTCTTATTTATGAATAATATCTTACGTAAATGATATTAGGTATAATAAGTGTCTGTCTTGGTTCCTGGCATAGATAGGTGTCTGTATACCAAGAATTTCCAGCAAGATCTCGAGATCTGGCATTCATATAAAGGACCTATATGGGCATTTTCCTATGTCAAACCAAGATCTCTCTGAGATCTCGAAAAGATCTCGCCGAGATCTCGGAGAGATTTTGACATTTTGAGACTCGCAGGCAATCTCTTCTCAGGATTTCGAAAAACCGAGAAACTCGAACTATGTCGATTGGATCAGACACCAATTCCACCAGCCTTGTGTTGGAATATGTAATCCAGAATACCGTGGTGGTATTCTGATCATTTTGGGGTAGTTTTATTTTTATGTTATTAAATTTAAGTCGGCTATGTGGGTTTTAGTCCCACATCGCCTATTTCAATCCCTTTGTAACTTTCCCCTCTATTATAAATAGAGGGGCTTACCTATCAATGAAACTAAGCTATTCCGTTCTCTCAAGAGTCTTCTTCCATCTTCTCTTCTCTTTTTTCCTCTCTGAAGTTACTGGTTACAGGTCCTAGGTTTTCTACATGGTATCAGAGCTAGGCAACCAATGACTGATTCTCTCCAAGATTGTCGTTTTGAGAGTTGTTTAGGGTTTCTTATTTTGGAAAGAAACCCTAGTTCATCGAAGAAGAAGAAGAACTAGAGTTTCGTACATTGAGTTGCTGATTCGATTTGTTACAAGTGTTCCCTGTTTTGATGATCGATTCTTCCCTCTACATTGAAGATCGATTCTTCCCTTTTGGGGAGATTAAAAGCAATTTTTTTTTAAGATTATTCTGCCTTATCAAGAATCGATTCTTCCTTCTTGAAGATCGATTTCTGCGAGTCAGTTCATCTCTTACGGCCTACTTTTGTCGTTGGAGGTTCTACTTTTGTTAGATTCCTTGTTTTCCGCCTCTTATTCACGCTGGAGGTTGGAGATGGTGCTGCTAGTTCTTGGTTCATCGATCGTGGTTGTTCAGATTTGAAGTTTTTTTTCAGTTTGTGGAGATCGTTTCTTGTGTCCCCATTATAATACTGGTTTCTGAGTTCTTCTTTCTGGGCAGTACTTCAAATTCAGCGAGAGCTTCACCAAATTATTAACACAGTTGATTGGTCCTCAGAGTCAAGTCACAGGTTCTCTTTCTTAGAGCGATTTATCTCCTGGATCCCTGCTTCCAATCGGTTCATAGGTTGTGAGTTACAACTCAGATTTAGAACTGGTTCTTAACTTGTCCGCCATGTTCTGGTTGCAGAATTTTTCTTGAAGTTAGGGCTTGTTGATCTGGTCTAATGCGGGTTGGAATCAAGAGGGGTTTCACTAGCGATCTCTCTCCCAAAGTTACATTTCGAATGGACAACCAGAGAGGGAGTTCGAAGGATTAGAACAGCCTTGGATTTACCGTTCTTTTCTGGTTTTCTAATTTTGTCGAAGGTTGAAGAAGGAGGAAGTTTGTCAATTTGCAAGAAGGGCCTATTGTCTTATTCACACAAAACCCCCTTCTTTTCTGATGTTACTTTGTTTACCCCAATTTAATTGTTTCAATTCCAAAACTCCCTCTTGAATTTAATACCCATTATATCCTTGTTTTGCTCCAATTTTCGTAATGGGTTTTTAAATTTACATTATTTACAAGATTTCCACTTTCCATAGCCATTATTTTTCCTATTGCATCCCATTGCTTTTTGTTTACCAAAAACCCCTTAAATTCTGGTTTTTTACCAGTTTGCCCTTTGGCTTGGATTGTATTTCAAAAATGGATTTCAACCAAATTACAGCCATGTCATCCTTTTTTCAACTCCATTCCATTTCTATAATTCTAATTCCCTTCATATCCCATACATTTGGCATTTACCCATAACCCCTTTGGAAGTTTATGGTATACTCTAACTAGCCATTCCTTCCTTTTTTCATACCCATAGCACCTTTGGAGAATTCTAGAAGTTTATACTTTTGCACTATCTCTTACATCATCTCTGTTATTTGTCCACGTGTACTACTACACGTGAAGGGGGGATTATGTACAATACACCTGTAGACATTGCAGAACGCAGAACTTGCAGGAACATTGGTGCAAAACATAGAAGATCAGTTTTCTCCACCATTGCCATTGGGTATCCTTCGTTATTGGGTTGAGTTTGTCGTAAGGGGGAGGTTGAAGTATTGAAGAGTATTGAAGATATTTGGTTGTTGCCTATTTGAGGACTTTCAGTTGGGTTGACACAGTTTTTTTCCACTACCTGATTCAATTTGTTTCCGCTGCTTGCTGCTCTAGTTATTTAACTTCAAGATTTTATATAACTATGACAATCTGAGATTCATCATTGGATAGCTATTGAAGATCGTTGAAAACCGCCTTTTTTGGAAGGCATTCCAGTCCCAGTTTGCTGATCATGTCTGTCCAAGTTTTGAAGATCAATTATTTCAAGATCTTGAAGGTTTATGTGGGAGCTACATTCATCTGTCAAGCTGGATTCTGCTACAACTTAGTTTTTTCCCATTTTGTTCAAGTTGGGCATTAGTGCCTTGTATGCACCCACTTGAGGGGGAGTGTTAGCATTATTAGGAGTTCTTTTTTCTTTAGTTCAAGCTGGATCTTCTTTCTTTACTTATTTGTATAATCCAGCTTGAGGGGGAGTGTTGGAATATGTAATCCGGGTATTCTGGTCATTTTGGGGTAGTTTTATTCTTATGTTATTAAGTTTAAGTCGGCTATGTGGGTTTTAGTCTCACATCGTCTATTTCAATCCCTTTGTAACTTTCCCCTTTATTTATAATAGAGGGGCTTACCTATCAATGAAACTAGGGGTGTCAACGGGCCGGTTTCGGTTCGGGCTTTTCGGTTTCGGTGTGACTTTTATAGAAACCGAAACCAATCCATTAAGAAATGTTCGGTTTCGGTGCGGTTTGGTTTCGTGTCGGTTTCGGTTTATGATAACGGGTTGATATCGGTTTGGATTCGGCTTGGTACCGGTTTTATATAACTAATAAGGTCCGTGGCTATTTATAACACCAACTAATTAATATGTGGACTAAGACACGTATGCAATACAGTCAATGGATTTTGCCGAGCTGGGAGTGTTTAGACCATTTACCTAATTTCCATTTTAACTCACAAATTGGTTCCTAGCAAACCAGTCCCAAGTTGATTCCCGTCGGTTCTGTTAAAGTGTGTATCGTTGGGTTGTGTTCCATGGAACAGTGTATTGAGGGATCATGTCTAATAGCCTAGTTTCCCATACTTCAGTTGGCACATTTAGTAACATTTTTTTTTCCTCGTACTACTCGAAGCCACATTGTTCTTTACAATCTTGTCGTAATATACAGACAAGGACAGTCCTAAAACTAAGGCTTTAAGACTTGGTCAAGAAACTTGATCAAAAGAAGATTAAGTATAAGAAAACGCACCCAGATAGCTAGAGTTATAGGCACACCTTCTATAACAAGGCGTTTGGTCAGGTAGGAAGCTTGCACAGTTGCTTCTTGTTTCTCAGAGAATGAATTATTCGCCTACCGCACCACAAGTGAAGTTTTTCCAACTCTACCTGCATAAAACCCAGGAAACTTCAAAACCAATAGAGCCACAAAATATGGAGTAGCAACCAAGAGATCATATGTACTGAAATATTTTAGACTTTGTGAACAATAAGTCTTGAAGCCACCCTAAAACAAAGAGATTCAGCTATCAAAATAAATTGTACGTTCGAGTCTGAAAGGCAATTAGGCATATAGCTAAATAGCTAATAGAAACAATCAAAGTTCAAACAAAGAAAATAGAAATGAAGAATCAGGAGTTGAGATTGGAAAAAAAAAAAAATGGACAATCAGAAGTTCAGAACCTACCTCCGGTTGCGACTTGCGCTTGTGCCGTTGCCGGTTGCCGAATGCCGGTGCTGCCGAGTGACCTTGAGCCCTTGAGCCTTGAGGCTTGATTGCTTGAACTCTTGAAGCTTGAGTGTCGTTGAGTGGCTGAGGACTGAAGAGTGATGCCGCTGCCGCCGCTGAGAGTCGAGAACTCGAGACGAGAGAGGAGAGACCGAGAGAGTGAAAGTGATTAGCCATTTAGCCGATTAGGGCATTTAGGGGGGAATAATTGATTTTCGGGTCTAATGGTTCGGGTTGGGTTCGGGCCTAACAGTTCGGGTTTGCGGTGCACCGTCAGTCTAGCCCGGACCGAACCGAACCCGACTGCTCTTTGGATCCACAAACCAAACCCAAACCACTAAGGGATTGGTTCGGTGTGGTCCGGGCTCGTTCGGGTCAGTTCGGGCTGGTTTTAGCGGTTTGGGTTGGGTATTGACACCCCTAAATGAAACTAAGCTATTCTGTTCTCTCAATAGTCTTCTTCCATCTTCTCTTCTCTCTTTTCTCCTCTCTGAAGTTACTGGTTATAGGTCCGAGGTTTTCTACACCTTGATCAAACACAAGGCAATTCCCAAAGGAGAGAACAAAGTTGCAGAGCAGCTTGAGCAGCCTTTTTAAAATTTAAAGGTGAGAAATCCCTCCCCCCCCACTGAATTACTTTATTTATAGTGGCCATAAAGCCATACTCCTAATCAGCCTAGGAGTGTAAATACCCCCTACTCAACTTACACTAACATCACCTCCTCCTAAATTCGTGGGAGGTGTGGACCCCAAAAAAGACCTAAAATTACATTAAATAAAACGGTGACTCAAATCACTTAAATTGAACCACTGGTTCAACCAGGTTGGGTCGGTTCAATTTAAAAAAAAAAACACAAAGCACCAATTATAGAAATACTACTACTATCAATACTACTTGGACTGCTTCTTGTTCTTCTTCTTGCAGATGTAGTGCTTTAGTTCTACATCACAGAGATTTCATTTTGGTATATTTATTGTCACCCATGCGAGAAGCCTGGATGCTTTGTTTTTTGCTGTTCCGAGGGGGGGGGCGATTCTGCGTTTCTTGTGGTTTGGCCAGTAAAGATTCCGAACCAACTCATCCGGTTGGAGCTGCCTTTTGCTCCTGGGAAGCTGAGCTTCTGTAATCCCATCGAAACGTATATGTAGGTATGCATTTTAGTTTGTTCCAAAAGTCAACCTATGAATGCCTTACATGACTAGGAATAAGTACTGTGGAAGGTTCAGCATATTGCACCCATGTATTGGTTGGGGTTATGGCTATAATAGTCAATTCCATTGGGTATGTCGGTTTCAAGGTTGCTTTTAGAATGTAATCAATGTAAATTCAGATGTAGTGGGCTATGGACCTGGTTCAGGTGGAACTTTCTTTATGATGTGGAAGCATGAGTTGCAAATGTATGCAAGTGATCGTCATATTTTTTAAGCTACGTTTTAATACTTGTTTGTATGAGTTTAAGCAAATTGATTGTCTATGTTTTCACAACATGAATTGGTGTCCTTCACTTGATTAAATTTTTTCCTTTGATGAATATTAAAGTTTAATCAAACCAGCAAAGAAAACAGAACAAAACTGAAGGACTTGCAGGCCCAAACCTAACATGGGCCTAAATAATTGGTAAGTCACCCTTATACAGTGTATCTTTGCTAATACTGCCTTAATTTGACTTATTTGGGATGCAATTTGACAGTATGAACCAACTTAAGAACATTTCAGGGAAACCAAGGATGGTTTCCATCTTGAGTTTGTAATCCATAAATTATGAGAACATTCCTCATATATTCTATTCATGGATGACCTTACGTTAAATGTATTACGTCTATTTATCTTAACATCCATGTGCATGCGTTCTATTTCAGAAATTTATGTGCATGCTTTCAGAACTGTATGAGTTCAATATGTAGAAGTAATTTAGATTTATAAATGACAGATTTTGTTAAACATATAGTTAAACAAGGACCATTTGTCCAGAGGACCACTAAGCCCGAGGAAGAAATTATTGATGAAATCTGGAAAATGGAAGAATGACTTGTGTCAATGAGACACAGGCCAGCTTTATTTATAAATAAAAAATAGAACAATCTAGAATGAGTACAAGACCAAAATACCCTTATTGACAATTCTACCCTTGTACCCATATTACAACACTCCCCCTCAAGTTGGTGCATAGATATCTATCATGCCCAACTTGCTAACATTAGAACTAAACAACTTAGAACTTAGGCCTTTGGTAAGAACATCCGCAAGCTAATCATCAGAGGGAACAAAGGTGAGGCACATCTGACCACTGTCAAGTTTCTCCTTAATGAAATGATGGTCTATCTCCACGTGCTTTGTTCGATCATGATGAACTGGGTTGTGAGCAATGCTGATTGCGGACTTACTATCAGAGTACAATCGCATAGGTAAATCAACCTCAATCCCAAGTTCTTGTAACAATCCTTGGAGCCAAAGAGCCTCACAAATACCTTGAGCCATAGCCCGAAACTCAGCCTCTGCACTGGAACGAGCAACAGCATTTTGTTTCTTGCTCCTCTAGGTAACAAGATTTCCTCCAACATAAGTGCAGTAGTCAGAAGTAGAACGCCTATCATCAGGTGACCCAGCCCAATCTGCATCTGTATATGTTTCAACCTTCATGTGTCCATAAGGTGAAACCGAAATTCCTTTTCCAAGAGAAGCTTTTAAATATCTCAAAATTCTGTAGACAGCATCCAAATGTGTAGAGTAGAGGTCATGCATATACTGGCTTACCAGGCTTACTGCAACTGCAATATCAGGACGAGTGTGGGACAAGTGGATCAGACGTCCAACCAATCTCTGGTACTGCCTTTTGTAAACACGTTCTCCTTTTGACCGAAGGTGACAATTAGGCTCTACAAGAGTATCAACAGGCTTACTTCCCAACATACCTATTTCAGATAATAAATCCATGGTGTACTTTCTTTGGGATAAGGAGATTCCTTTGCTAGAGTAGGCAACCTCGATACCCAAGAAGTACCTAAGCTTACCCAGATCTTTAATCTCAAACTCAGTACCTAGAAAAGTCTTCAAAGCATCTATCTCCTCCTGGCTGCTCCCTATGATGACAATATCATCAACATACGCTATCAACATTGTCACATATTCGGTAGTCCTTTTAATAAAGAGTGTGTGATCTGCATTACTTTGTTTGAATCCAATGGCTATTCGGTATTCTGGATTACATATTCCAACACTCCCCCTCAAGCTAGGAGATTGCTTCAACCCATAAAGAGCTCACTTGAGCTTACACACCTTTCCCTGAGTCTTCTGAGAATTAAAACCTGGTGGAATATCTATGTAGACTTCTTCAACCAATTCACCATGCAAAAATGCATTTTTTACATCAAGTTGGAATAAGTTCCATCCCTGATTGATGGCATAAGACAGGAGAACTCTTACAGTATTCATCTTAGCTACTGGAGCAAACGTCTCCTGATAGTCAATCCCATATGTCTAGGTAAAGCCTCTAGCAACCAGCCTAGCTTTATATCTCTCAATACTAGCATCAGCCTTGTGTTTGACAATAAATACCCATTTACACCCTACAACTCTCTTTCCCGGTGGAAGCTGAACCAAATCCCACGTGTTATTTTTGCCAAGAGCTCTCATCTCTTCCTCCATAGCTTCTTTCCGGTCCGAGTGTGCTACTACCTCCTGCCAGGAGTTAGGAAGAGAAACAGAGCATAGGGAAGCAAGAAAAGTCTGGAAACTAGGAGACAATGAGTCATAAGAAACCACATTAGAAATCGGATGATGAGTGCAAGTGCGTTTATCATTCCTAACAGCAATAGGAAGGTCTAAAGTAGGATCATAGGGAGGACTAGATGAAAGCTTACCAGAGGGTTCAAAGGTAGTAGAACTTGGAATTGTTTCAGTCAATCTTATAGGAAAGATGGTAGTAGGCCTGTTCTGGTCAAGCTTACTCTTCCTGGCAAACGTCTGAAGTGACTTATCTCCCTGAACTACCTTCTCCTTCTCAGAAAGAGAAAGGGTAGGCAAAGGGGTGATGGAGATGGGAGGCGAAAGCGGTGGTGGTGGTGCTGCTGCTACAGTAGTGGTATTGCGGCGGCTGTTTTCTTAGTCTCAACCATGACCAAAAAACCTAGGTCGGTTTTCCCTCGCTCTGGATACCATGATAAAATCTGGAAAATGGGAGAATGACTTGTGTCAATGAGACACAGGCCAGCTTTATTTATAATAAAGAATAGAACAATTTAGAATGAGTACAAGACCAAAATACCCCTATTGACAATTCTACCCTTGTACCCATACTACAACAATTACATAATGGGATCCAGTCACCCCAGCCTTGGCCAACTAGTCACCAGGCCATTCAGGGACCTCATCTGCCAAACAAAAGATAGATTCTCTAACCACTAAAGATCTGGCTCTTTAGGTAAGGTGCATATTTCTCCATCAGACCTTGTTATTTGGAAGTGACTCATGCCTGGTGGCTAGTTCATTGCTTTTCATATAAATATTACTTTAAATTCTCTTGTTCCTTTTTGTAGTGGTACCTAAGATCATTATACTTGAAATATTGGAGGTGACATGCGATTATTTCCCTCACATCAGGCTCACCATCATAATACTAATGTTAGTATTGTGTTGTGTGTTCAGATCACTAACTTGCCTTCTTGGTGACTGTTAGAAGTCATATAATAGGGGTAGTTTAGGAACTAGTTATATTACTAGTTGCCTTATTATGTAATTTTGTTTTTTCTTCTTTATTTCCCTTTTACCTCCCTAGGGAGGTGGATGTAATTCTCTATTAGTTATGATTGAATGAATATAGGGTGTATGGAGAAGTCTCTCGATCACAATCGATTACAACCAAATAGTCTCTTCTCTCTTCTCTCTTCTCTTGCTATCTTCGTCCTCCAACTTCTTCCTTCTCTCTTCTTACCTCCTAAACCGGAAATCTAACTTGGTATCAGAGAAGGCTCAAGGTTTGAGAGTCGTGTTCAGTCCCTGTTTTCATTTTTTCTCTTCTCTTTGAAATCCTTTGTGTCTAAGGATTCCAAAGAGGAGATTTCTGTGTACAGCTTTGCTTAAAGAGTATGGAATAGGCTTATTTTAGCCTCTTTTGATGATTGAAGGATATACCTGAGCTATTTTGAAGCTCTCTTGATAGTTTGGATCTCATACAAAGGCTGCTACAAGTTCCGCCAAGTTCAAGTTCAGGTTGCAGTTGCTGCTCTTCTCGGATTTCTTTTGTGTCTTGGTTTGGCCTATTTGGATCGCCCAAGGACACTTATGAGAGTTGTTATGATCTCCCTTGCTGATTGTAGAAGCCATATGAGCAAATAGAGTTCTTGTGTGGGATCCTCTGTTCTGCCCAGGTAAACCCCAGAGTGTATGCATAGCCTTTGTGAGGCTGTTTTACTTCTTTTTTCTTGCTTCAAGCTACAGTTTGATGCTCCCTTGGTTGAGGGATGTGTATGCATAGCCTTTGTGAGGCTGTTTTACTTGTTTGAAGTTATTACTACACCTTGCAAGCCTTTGTGAGGCCTCTTCTTAGGGACTGCCTGCTGGACTGCTGTTGTTATGCACTAGAAGTGCTTGATTTAAGTCCTCTTAGAGATTTACTGCTAGGTCTGCTTCGGCAGTATGCTATCCTAGACTGCTTATTGGATTTCTTTTTGCTTGTTTGGGTTGAGTATGTACTCCCCACTTGTCTTTGGTGTTCTTGTTTATTGTCTTTGGTAAAGGATGGCTGCTTCAGATGCATCTGTGCTTGGTACTGCTGATTCACAGCCCCCTACTATTGTCCCTCAGTTGGCTTATGAGAGTACCCACCAACAGATTTCTTTTGTGAAGCTTGATGGTACTAATTACCTAGATTGGTCACATTCTGTGAGACTTTCTATTAGGAGTAAGGGAAAACTTGGATATATCACAGGTGCTATCAAGGCTCCCATAGCTGGTTCACCTACTTTTGATAAATGGGAGACTGAAAATTCTACAGTTATGACATGGTTGATCTTCTCCATGAAGCCCGAGATTGGGAGAAGATTTATAAGGAAGGAAACAGCCAAAGCTATTTAGGATAGTGTCTTTGTGGCCTTTGACAGAGTAGGTGACACTGCCAAGGTCTATCAGCTCCATCAAAGAATCCACTCATTGAAACAAGGTGACAGCACTATTTCTAAGTACTACAGTGTGTTCCTTAGTCTTGTGGAAGAGTATGATCAGTACAGAGACCTTCATTTGACCAACCCAGAGGATGAAGCCAAGGTGTATCTGACTCTTGAAAAGGAGCATGTCTTCTCTTTGCTTGGTGGTCTGAACTCTGACTATGAGCCAGTTAGACTCCAGCTATTAGGCCGGTCTCCCCTTCCCTCTCTTAGTGAAGTCTGTAGTTACTTACAGAGTGAAGAGACCAAGCGACTTACTATGGCATCACTACCAGCATCATCTAAGAGGTCAGCCCTCAATTCTAGTTCTGTTCAAGACACCCGTGGAGGTGGTAGAGGCCCAGGGCCTAATCGTGAGGAAGCTAGTACTGTAGAGACAGTTGGTGCCAGTGGAGTTGGGCGAGACAGATTTAAATGTGATCATTGTGGACGCACGGGATACACCAAGGATAGGTGTTGGTCTCTCCATGGTCGTCCTCCTGGTATGCGTGGTCGTGGTGGCCGTAGAGGGGGAGCTCGAGCTCATTCCGCAGTGGCAACTGATGCTGATGCCCCACAGGATGACTCCACCTTTATGGATGCAGTGGTTCGCAGGGTTGTGTCACAGTTGAGCACATCTTCTACATCTAGTATGGTTGGATCCTCATCATCCTCAGCTTTCTAGGTCTCCACCTCAGCTTCCACTGTTGCCCAATCTTGGGTCATTGACTCGGGTGCCACGGACCACATGACTGGTACGTCTCATTATCATGATTCCTATACCATTTGCTCTGGTAACGACAAGGTTAGGGTAGCTGATGGCTCCCTTTCCTCCATATCTGGTAAGGGTAATATCCCTGTGACATCATCTATTTCCCTCTCTTCTATTCTTCATGTCCCTAACCTTACACTGAATCTTTTATCTGTGAGTCATTTGACTAAATCTCTTAAATGTTGTGTCACTTTTTTTCCTTCTCACTGTCTTTTTCAGGATTTGGTGATGAAGAGGATTATTGGTAGTGGACATAAAGAACAAGGCCTCTACTTTTTTTATCCGCTTTTGCCCACAGCTCATTCCTATGTGTGTGGTCGAAATGATAGTAGTTTTGTGGATTCTGTTACGTTATGGCATCGCCGTCTTGGCCATCCATCTTTTGTAGTAATGAGGAAACAATTGCCTCACTTATTTTCATGTATTGCCTCTTCTCATGTTTTTCAATGTGAACCATGTATGTTTGCCAAACATTGTCGGTCTTCATATCCTTATCATGGTAATAGAACAGTTGTTCCTTTTCATATTGTGCATACTGATGTTTGGGGTCCTTCCCCTACTACTTCTTTATTTGGCTTTCGTTACTTTGTGTCATTTGTTGATGATCTTTCCCGTGCCACATGGACTGTACTTTTGAAGCATAAGAGTGATGTTTGTGATGCCTTTCAGAATTTTTACCAAATAATCCTTACTCAATTTGAGACCCGCATCCAAATTGTGCGATCTGATAAAGGGGGAGAGTACATGTTTGGTGGTCTTCAAACCTTCTTTACTACTCATGGCATTATCCATCAGCTAGCATGTGTTGACACGCCCCAACAAAATAGGGTTGCTGAGAGGAAAAATCGCCATCTTCTGGAGGTCACCCGTAGTCTATTGTTTGGCATACATGTCCCCAAGACCTTCTGGTCCGTTGCTCTTCTCACTGCCTCCTTTCTCATCAATCGTATGCCTACCAAGCTTCTTAATTTCAAATCTCCCTTGAACATCTTATCTCCCAAGGCCTCTGCTTTTTCTCTTCCTCCTAGAGTCTTTGGCTGTGTTTGTTATGTGCATGTTAACAAATCTGCTCGCACTAAACTTGACCCCAAAGCTCTCAAGTGTCTCTTCCTTGGGTACTCTTCTACTACCAAGGGGTACAAGTGCTATCATCCTTCTTCCCGCCGATGTATCATTTCCAAGGATGTTACTTTTCTTGAATCAGTCCCCTTCATTGTCCCTTCTCAGCATCCTCTTCAGGGGGAGAATTGTGGGAGTGAACAGGCTACTGAGGATTTCTTCCTTTCTCCTCTACCTACATCTCCTTTTATGCTTGACATTGGAAAACACAGGACTGTAGATGTGGTTGAGGTTGATGATCAACCAGGGGGGAATACAGATTTGGTTGTTGAAAGTGGTTCTGATAAGGAGAAGGATTACCACATTACATACAAAAAAAGTGAAGGCTTGCATAATACAAAAAAGAAGACCTACCAAGAGTCCTCTTCAGATCTAGATCCACATCCTGAGATTCATCCTTCTCAATCAGGTGACATTTCTTCTCCTCCATCTGATTTGGACCTTCCTATTGCTATTAGGAAAGGGAAAAGAACTTGTACTAATCCTATATCCCAGTTTGTTTCCTATGATGCAATTTCTCCTACAGGCCTTGCCTTTATTACTATTCTCTCTACTGCTTCCATTCCCAAGAATGTCATTGATGCTATGTCTGACCCAAAGTGGAGACAAGCCATGTCTGAGGAGATGATGGCACTTAAGAAGAATGGTACTTGGCAACTTGTTGACCTTCCCAAGGGACGTGTCCCAGTTGGATGCAGATGGGTCTACACAATCAAGTATAAATCTAATGGCAGTATTGAGAGATACAAAGCAAGGTTGGTGGCCAAGGGGTACAGTCAAGTCTATGGAATTGACTACCAGGAGACATTTGCCCCTGTGGCCAAGCATAACTCAATAAGAGTTCTTTTATCTTTGGCTGCCAATAAAGATTGGCCTTTATATCAGCTGGATGTGAAGAATGCCTTCCTTCATAGTGACTTGGAAAAGGAAGTGTACATGCAAACTCCACCAGGCTTCAAGATGCCTTCCGCTGAAGGGAAAGTGTGCCTCCTTAAGAAGGCTCTATATGGTCTCAAACAGTCACCAAAGGCATGGTTTGAGCGCTTCCGACAGGCTATTCTGAAGAATGGATACTCCCAGAGCCAAGCTGATCATATTCTCTTTACCAAGCGGAGTAATGGTACTATCACAGCTCTCATTGTCTATGTTGATGATATTGTGGTCACAGGAGATGATACAGCTGAGATAGGTAAATTGAAGAGCTACTTGGCACAACAGTTTGAGATCAAAGATCTGGGTCCCTTGAAGTACTTCTTAGGAATAGAAGTATCAAGGACCAAGAGAGGAATCAACATATGTCAGAGGAGGTTTATTCTTGACCTGTTAACAGAGACAGGGATGTTAGGCTGTAAACCAGCAAACTCTCCTATTGAGCAGAACCACAAGCTAGGAGAGGATTGTGGTCCTTCTCTTGTTGATGCGGGGAAGTATCAAAAGCTAGTGGAGAAGCTTATCTATCTCTCTATGACTTGGCCAGATATCTCTTATACAGTGGGAGTTGTCAGCCAATTCATGCATGCTCCCAAGAGTGGCCATTTGGATGTTGTGTATCGCATTCCAAGGTATTTGAAGTCCTCTCTAGGGAAAGGACTGTTGTATGCAAGGCACAACCACTTGAGCGTGGAAGGTTTCACAGATGCCGATTGGGCTGGTTCCATTACAGACAGGAGATCTACCTCCGGCTATTGTACCTTTATGGGAGGTAACTTAGTCACATGGAGGAGCAAGAAACAGCATGTTGTGGCCAGATCTAGTGCCGAGGCAGAATTTAGAGCTATGGTACACGGAGTGTGTGAGCTCATCTGGCTGAAAAGACTTGTTCAAGAACTAGGATTTGACACTGAAGGACCCATGAGACTGTACTCTGACAGCAAGGCTGCCATCAGTATTGCCCACAACCCGGTACAACATGACCGGACTAAGCACATTGAGGTTGATAGGCATTTCATCAAGGAGAAGATAGACTCTGGCTGTATTTGTACTCCCTTTGTGAAGACTGGTGATCAGTTGGCAGATATCTTCACCAAAGCTCTTGGCTCTCCTCAGTTTAGTTCTTTCCTAAGCAAGCTAGGAATGCATGATATATATTCTCCAGCTTGAGGGAGAGTGTTAGAAGTCATGTAATAGGGGTAGTTTAGGAACTAGTTATATTACTAGTTGCCTTATTATGTAATTCTGTTTTTTCTTCTTTATTTCCCTTTTACCTCCCTAGGAAGGTGGATGTAATTCTCTATTAGTTATGATTGAATGAATATAGGGTGTATGGAGAAGTCTCTCCATCACAATCGATTACAACCAAATATTCTCCTCTCTTCTCTTGCTACCTTCTTCCTCCTCCAACTTCTTCCTTCTCTCTTCTTACCTCCTAAACCTAAAATCTAACTGTGACATGCAACCTGATGGCCTTGTCGCAGCATTAATCATTGTTATAACCTCTGTCCTCTATCATCATATTCATAGATAATACAGTCCACCTTACCATTTCATCATTTTCCTCAATATAGCCATATTCTAACAGAGGTTTTAGTTTCTGCCACTGTAATTGTGTAGGATTATTGGACTCAGATCGTACAGAACTCTGAATTTATAGAAGCTCATAAACGTAATATTTCTACTGATTATACTTGGACGTCATCAGTAGAAATATTACGTTTAGGAGCTTCTATAAATTCAGAGTTCTGTAACTGGTGCAACTTTAAGGTTGCTCCATTGCAAACTGGAGGTCGTGGGTTCAAATTTGGAAACAGCCTCTCTGCAAAAGCAGGGGCAAGGCTGCGTTCGTCTGCCCCTCCCCAGATCCCATATTGGTGGTTGCCTCGTGCACTGGATACGCCCTTTTTTTATTATATACTTGGATGTGTTTGATTTTGGAGATGCTACTTTGACTGAAAGAAACGTACTTTGCTTTAAAATTTACTTTCATTCCGCATAATTATCGGCAAGAGGAAAATATCGCAATGCACGAGGAAAACCATTATCTCTGAATCTGGAAACAATGTAGCTTATTAACAACAAATATACTGCAAATATTTGGAAAATGCCTCCCCCCCCCCCCCCCTCTCTCTCTCTCTCCTTTACTCGCACACTGAACTCATGAAGGCCCCAAAAGGATTGGAAAGTTAGTGGGATAGAGATTTTCATTTGGTCCTGGGGTCTATATGACAGCATGAGGGCTGCAATTAAGACAACTGTAATATATTGATGATCATATGAATAGGGGCCTCATTACCCATGCATTGTCCAATTTATCAGGCAAAGAGCAGCTGCAAAAGGACATGCGCATGAATCTACGAGGAGGGGTTCAAGAGAATCCAAGGCAGCACCAGCACTAGATGCCAATGCTGAGCTAAATGCATCAATGCAGGTATTTTCTAGAATTCTAGGGCTCATCAGATTGTAGTTTTATCCTATTTTACATTTCCTTCTTTAATGGCTAATTCTGAAATGGCAGGGGGGCGGGTTACAGAATCATTTATCTCATTCTGGTCAATTGAATCACGCTAATGCATATGGATCTTCACGGAAGAGTGCAGAATTGAGGGTACAGAGATCTTGTATGAATCAGGCAGCTGAGTTGTCCAAGTTTTCAGGTTCAGATGCTGCAAGAAACAGTTCACGTTTTGATTCTCAAAGAGAGAGGAGCTCACATGCCCACTGGCCAGAACAGCGATTGAATTCCAGATACATCCAACTGGATGATGCTGAGCCCTCCGAAAAGTCAGAGTGGACCCATCATTTGGTGGATAGGCCTACCTATTCTCAAAAGAAAGCAGATAAGGTGCCTGACAAGGAATTTACAACGGTAAGTGATTACTTTCATCAATCACTTTCACATATTTTTGAAATCACATCCATGATCACTATCTACTATCCAGCAGTCAAAGTTTGAACCATGCTAGGTGAGCACAGCCATAGTGTGTTTTTGTCATATATTGCTTGGTTCAAACATGGACTGCAGGTTCTCAATATTAAAAAAAAAAAAAATTTGCATGGCCACCAGTTAGAGCCAGAGATGAATTAATCTCTTATGCTGGTGTTGATTTAAGGAGAAAGTTTTCATACTCCGCGGGAAGGGTTCAACCACCATCCTAGGGTCCTAAAACATCTCCCCCCCCCCCCCCTATTGGACGAAGTTGATAATACCCTCCTGTTGTGCGGTACCCTCTCCCGCCCATCTGAAAGCCAGCCACGGTCAAGGGATTTCCCTTCACCGTGGCTTGAGGAAAACTTGGTCCTTCATTTAAAGTTCAGTTTTGAATATTCGTACCGCTAGATATCTGAACTTAATCTTACCTTTGTTTGGTATTAGGGTTATGTCCCCAAGAAAAACAGGATCCATTACTCTGGACCATTGCTGCCACCTGGGGGAAACATTGAGGAAATGCTCAAAGAGCATGAAAAGCAAATTCAACAGGCTGTCCGCAATGCCCGTCTTCACAAGGCTAAGACCAAGAAAAACATGGGATGAACAGCAGGTGATGGTTGTGAAGCAATTTCTATTGCCTCGATACAGTTAGATAAAAACACATCTTTTTGGGGTTTGACTATTGGCGTCACCATCAATAGCCAGAGGAACTAGTACAATTCGAAGCTTCTTTGATGCAGGGAACATCTGGGGTTTACAAGCTTATACCTTTGTTATCCACGGAGCATATCTATTGAATTTTATTCTCTAAGAAGATTGTTGTGGTTCATCAAGGTGGGTAATCAGAAAGTAAATGAAATTCATGACCTTTCATATGTGATTTGTTATGGGGACCTTCTGTGTTGTTCAATCCAGCAAGCTGTAGAACAATTGTTTGCTCCGAAGTGAGGGAAGGGGTTTCTGTGGCTTACTGCTTGGTTAATGTATATTCTAGGCGCAAGGGTTATGTTTTGTACAGCCCAAAGGGGTTTTTTTCTGGATCAGCAGCACCCACCTTCATGTAAAGCAAAGCCATCACCCAAAATTGAATGAATTTATTATTAATCCAAGCATTACATATTTATTCCTAGCAGTTAATCCAGGGGAGTACATTGTCTTCTCTAGCTTTACTTGCACTTTTGAATATGGTATATATTGAAATTTATTTATTTATTTATTTTGTAGGATTTTTGTGTACCTTACTGCCCTTTCTTATGCAGTATGGCTTCAGGACATCATCTTTGTGACCTGATCTATTGGTTTTTATGATATAACAAGACATAACCGATATGGTCAATGGCACTAATAGCCGTTATATACATGCCAATGAATGGAAGTGCCTTCCACACACCCACGTGGTCAAGGAACTGTATAACTATCAATGGCTATAATTTTTTTTTAGGGAAATTTATGCGTATACCCCCGTATTTAACGTTAAATACGAATCGTTCCTAGGTTTCAAAAAGTGAACCGAGTACACCCTTGTAGTTTCAAAACCCTGCTAAACTAATTGACCGTTAATTGACCGTTAGCCATCCAAAGTTAATTGCCGATGTAGCATTAAGAGTGGACATGAAATGTCTGTTTTACCCTTCTTCCATCTTCTTCCCAAAACCTTAATCTGCAAAAAAATTAAAAAAAAAAATAAATCAGTCTTTGTTGGACCGCTTTGTCTGTATATGTGTAGATTACTGTTTCTCGTTTCTTTTGGGGAGAATGGATTCGTTTCAGAATAGTAATTGGAACATCCTTGATTTCAATTTAATTGAGGAAGCACCATCCACAGATTTTATTTGGAGCAATCAGAGGTATGTCTCCCCAGAGGAGCAGAGTGAAGGAAGAAGAAACGGTGATCAAGAGTAAGAGCACTCGATAGAACAATTTCAGGGTGCTCTTCACAGAGGTCATGGGGGTCTGAGTAGAAGGAAACCCCTAAATTGGAGGCAATGGCAGAGTAGTTGTTGGATCGGGAGTAGGCCCAGATAGTGTGGCCTTGGCAAATTAGAGTTTTGGCCAAGAATTGGCCGAAATCCCCAAACTCAACAATGGCAATCTTGAGCTTCACGCTTCTCTCAAAATGTTCATATATTTGGGTCCTAATCATAAGGTTGAGTAGAATCTAGTGCTCTGATGCAGAGGCTCTGACGCACATTAGATCGATTCCTCGAGCTTAAGGCTGAAAACGAAGATGAAAATTGACGGAAGGAACGAGATATATGAAATTTCAGAGAACTGAAAATGAGATTACAATGGCGTATGAGAAACTACCCGTTGGAGAAAGGACAAATTGTTTGCTTAATCATTTTCTGTTATACAAGGCAAATACTATAAGACTAACCTGTAACACAGTAATTAAAAAAAAATACTTGTTATCAGCATCAAGACACGAACTAGAGAGGAGAACTCCGAACAGCACAAACAGAAACAATCACGAACAGGATGAGTTGAGTCGTATCTGACAGATACTTTCCTTAAGGTTTTAGATGCCCCCACTTCTGCAACGGGGTTGACCTTGCACCTAACCCTCCAAGATGAAACAACTCCTAAACGTATAGGTTGCAGAACCTGATATGAGTACTAAGGATACCAAACAGCTATACTGGCCCTCTATTAAATAAAGAAAACACAGTAAAGACTGGTCTCTAGAACGGACTGTTGCAGAGACAATTCGATTCTGTTGTATGTATGAAATGTCAGGCAAGACTTGGTATTTACAGTGGTGGAGTACCCTTTCATGAAGGGATATATCTATACGAATACAGGTGAGACAGTATTCAACCGTATAAATGAACCATGGGTGAACCAAACCGAGTTTTAAAATGAAAAATTAAAACTCAAAAGTGCAAAACTCCTACTATCTAAAAATAAGGTTTTGCCCAGACCCAGACTCACACCCACACCCACACCTCGGCCTCGGCCCGGCATTCAAAAGCACCCTAAGGACCCCCCACACACTAGAGAGTAGGGTGACCACCTCTCCAAAGGGCTGATACCTTAAGGAACCAACCACATATATATACCCCTCAAGTTACTCTCCCACAATCAATGTGGGACTATTCTTGAGCTCAATATTGCCTCTTGCACACAAGAGTACACAACAAATTCAAACTGAAAAATGGAGGGAAATAAAAAAAAGAGGGAATGAACAAAAGACACATTTTTAAAACTTTGACTCACATTGAGTCTAAAGTGCTTTTTGAAATAATACATTGACTCGAAAAATACTTTTTTGAAATAATAATACAACAATTTCCGACGAATTTAGTGGGTGGGTTATGCGTAGTGGCGAGCCCTAAGTTTTTTTATTTTTTGCAAATTAGGGTCTTGGGAAGAAGATGGAAGAAAGGGGAAGGGAAGGTAGTATTAGCATATAGCCGTTGAGAGCATATAGAGCCGTTGAGATGATTTCTCAATTTATGACCATTGCATACCTTTGCATATAGTAAGATAGGATTCTTTATATTCTTTCCCAGGATAGCTTCTTCAATCTTGGAGTATATTGCTCCTCCCTTTTGTATATATTTTATTGGATGTTCTTTGAATTTTTATTGGATTTCAATCCCATTTACAAACTTAATATGGTATCAGCAGTCCAAGGTTGAAACGATCTTTATTCTCTCTTCCACTTTTCTTCTTCTTCTCCAATGGCAACCACTCCAAAGTCCTCTGCAGTTTCTGGGGTTGGTGGTAATGGGGTAAGGGTATCATGGTCAGGAGGGCAAATGGGGAAGACATAAGATGGGGATGGGGTAGGAGAGGTGGATAATTGGTAAGGAAAAATTGTCTCGTGAAAAATTACATCACGGGAAACGTATATGGTGTGGTTTGATAGGTCATAAATTTTATAACCCTTTTGACCATGAGGGTATCCAATAAAAATTCCTGATAAAGCACGTTGGTCAAATTTGTGTTTGACAGATGTATTTCGAGCATAACAAAGGCAACCAAGGATCTTAAGATGGGAAAGGGCTGGAATTTTATGAAATAAAATCTCATATGGTGTTTTCCCATTTAAAACGGGTGTGGGTAACCGGTTTATTAAGTAGGCAGCGGTAAGGACACAGTCACCCCAAAATTTGAGGGGGTTGGCTTGAAAGCGAAGAGCCCGAGCAATGTTGAGGAGGTGACGGTGTTTACGCTCCACAATGCCATTTTGTTGTGGGATGTGAACACAGCTTGACTGTTGTAGGACCCCCAAAGTTTGAAAATTTTTGAAAGTATCTTTATTAAAAAACTCATGGGCATTATCTATGCGAATTTGACAAATGGATGTTTTGAATTGAGTTTTAGCCATTTGAAAAAAATAGTGAATGAGAGCATAGCCTCGGTTTTGTGGTTCATCAAGTAAACCCAAGTGGCACGGGAGTAGTCATCTACAATAGTAAGAAAATAATGAGTGCCTGAAAGAGAAGGGGTATGATAAGGTCCCCAAATGTCCGCATGAATTAAAGTAAAACAAGATGTAGTAGAAATTGTACTCGATGGAAATGGTAAACGTGTATGTTTTGCAAGAGGGCAAACAGTGCAAGGGGTTTTATTAGTAATGGAAAATTCAGTATTTAAACGATGCAAATGAGAGATAATAGATTGGGCCAGCTGCCTATGACTCGTCGTTCCACCACCGGGTACTGCATCTTTCTTGGCTCTAGTCTGGTCTCATGGAAGACAAAGAAACAAACTACGGACTCTCACTCCTCGGCGGAAGCTGAATATCGGGCAATGGCAGTTGCTACTTGTGAGATCACATGGCTTTCATAGCTCTTAAAGGATTTGGGCGTAACTTCCACTTTGCCCATCCACCTTCACTGTGACAATCAAGCAGCTCTTCACATCGCTGCAAATCCAGTTTTTCATGAACACATCAAGCATATTGAAATAGATTGTCATGTCGTTCGTGAGAAAGTGCATCAAGGTTTGATCACCCCGACAAAGATTGATTCGGCTGATCAAATTGCAGATTTGTTTACTAAATCCCTTGGATGACCTCAATTTCTACATCTAAAGTCCAAGCTGGGCATTCAGGACCTTCATGCTCCACCTTGAGGGGGAGTATTAGCATATAGCCGTTGAGATGATTTCTCAATTTATGACCATTGCATACCTTTGCATATAGTAAGATAGGATTCTTTATATTCTTTCCTAGGATAGCTTCTTCAATCTTGGAGTATATTGCTCCTCCCTTTTGTATATATTTTATTGGATGTTCTTTGAATTTATTATTGGATTTCAATCCCATTTACAAACTTAATAGGTAGAGGGAAGGAGGAAAGACCAGATCAAAAGAATTGAAGAGAAGAGAAAACGAGGGTTAGATAGACGACAATTCATTTGGTGGCGGTGGTGAATACTCCATTCTTGCACTGGTTCAAGTTCTCCCCACTGTTCCCCTTCAATTTGTACCTTCCAATGTCAAGGCGTGTCTAGGATGTGCGATACCTTTCCACGGCCTCATCTCTACTGGGTCGCAAGAGGGTCTTGAGTCTCTTCTTTGTGGTTCAGTACAAATTAAGGTTTTGGGAAGATGGAAGAAGGGTAAAATAAACATTTCATGTCAACTCTCAATGGGACATCAACAGTTAACGTTGGATAACTAACGGTCGGTTAGTTCAGCAGGGTTTTGAAACTACAAGGGTGTACTCGTTCACTTTTTGAAACCTAGGATCGATTCGTATTTAACGCTAAGTACAAGGGATGTAGGTGTAATTTTCCCTTCTTTTTTTTTTTTGGGTAAAGAACATTCTATTGGTTAGAAAGTGTGGAACCCCTAGAAGGAGAAATACATGATTCCACCAAACAAAAAGTGGAATTAGGTCAAACTGTCGTACATTGACTTGATAGAGCCTTCTGGGCTAGAGAATTTGTAATATTGTTGGACTCCCTAGAAATAGAGCTGAACTTACAATTGGGTACAAAAGTGCTGAGGTACCTAATATCCGAAATGATTGCTGGAGAGAAAGGGGAACGTGCTTCTGAGGATCTAGGAGGTAAGATATAACCTCCTTGTTATCAGATTCAATAATGAGACCTAACCCCCAACGAGATGCCTTTTAAGATTCCAGTTAGGATAGCTAAGGCCTCCCCTTTTGAAATTTTTGTAAATATGGTTACCTCATATTTTGCAATGAGAAGTCTTCCCTCATGATTTCAGATAATCACACCAATGCCACATCTTTGCTTCTCTTGACAAAGAGATGCATCACAGTTTAATTTTAGAAAAAGGCTGAGTAGGAGCCTCCCAAGGATTTGAAATTGAGAGCTTGCCTGGAAGAGAAGCAACTGAAACCGTAGGAGTAAACTAGTTCAGATTAAACTCTGAGAAAGCTTGTTGGGCAGCATCAATAAGTTCTCTAGGAGACCATTTTTGTTTACCAAATACCAAGTCGTTTTCGAGCCCTCCACAGGTACCATGCAATAAGGCTGGATTGGCCAACAAGAGATTTATACTCCCTTCTTTCCAAGGCAATGAAGTTTCTGCCAATCCTCAATCCATCTAGCAATAGCAAACTCATTTTCTTGAGGGAGCTTAAGAGAGAGGGAAGACTCAAACCAAACTACCTGAGCAAATGTGCAGTGGAATAAAATATGCTTGATCGATTCCACATCCTTCACACATCTTTGACATTGAGGGTCTACTGGGATACGGTGTTTGATAAATCTTTCACCAATTGCAAGCCCATCAGCTGGGAGGATATAGCATTCCCAAATCTCTTTCCATATAGCTGAATGAGTAGACTTCCACTTACAGCGATTGGATGAATAGGAGAGAGAGGATGTCTTTCAATCTTCTTCGTTGCAAAGCAGATGATATGCAGATTTCACCGAATAAATTCCACTCTTTGCTACTCCCCACACCCGCTTGTCCTCTGAATGGAAGAGGGAAAGTTGAATTTTAAGGATGACCTCTTTAACACTGGGGCCGAATAGTAGAATTCCACAGCCGGTTGTCTTGAATGATCAGATCTGAAACCCTTTGATAGTTGTTATCAATAATCTCCTGGGGAGGTATTTGATAACCTGATAGGAAGGGGATCTACTTATCTCTCCAAATATCGATACGATCACCTATTCCAACTTTTCAAAAAGGCCAACTTCAATGACTTCCCTCCCTTTTATTATATTTCTGCACGCCTATGATGGGTTGTGACCTAATTTTGCCTTCATAAAGTCACATTTGGGGTAGTAAGCAACCTTCATAAATTAAGCCCAAGGGGACTGAGGTTTGTGGAAAAGTCTCCAAGTTGCTTTAGATAGAAGGGCTTTGTTGTGGAGAACCGGGTCTCTAAGGCCTAGAGCTCATTTTTCCTTGGAATGGCATAACTTTTTCCAAGATAACCAATGAATCTTTGATTTGCCATCCTTACCTTCCCAATAGAATCAAGCAACCTCACTTATAGTTTTGTCATGAAACAATCTAGGTAGCTTACAATGAGTAGTAGCAAATTGACGTGGGAAGAACAACTGACTTTAGAAGTATCTCCTTGCCTGCATGAGTCAAAAATTGTTGGGTCCATCCATGAATTCTCTTAGAGCTCCTATCGCTGATCTCATGAAATAAGTTTATTTTGTTCACACCAATAACTGAAGGTAGACTATGGTATTTGGAAGGACCATCTCTATAAGGGATTTTCATAATCTTAGAGAACCATCTCTTTAACTGGGATGCGCTATTAGGGCTAAAATAGAAGCTGGTCTTCTTAACATTTATTGCTTGGCCACTTGCAAGACAGTATCTATCCACACACACCTTCAAATTATGTATCTCATTGAGTCTCACTTCAGAAAACAATACACCGTTGTCAATGAAAAGTAGCTGAGTGAGGGGTTGAGACCTATTGCGAACCTTGATGCCATGGATTAAATCCCCCCCCCCCCCCGCATTTTAGCTTGATTAAGAACACTGTTGAGGGATTAAGAACAACAACAACAACAACAACAACAATAACACAACATTATCACAACTAAATGGGGTCGGCTACATTGATCCATTCAAAAACAAAGGAAAGTAAAAGAAATTTAAAAGAAATTGGATAAGAAAGGCAAGTAATGGAGAATGAAAGATAAAAGTAAGAGGAAAGAGGATAGCCCAAGAATTCAGGAAAATTTCAACTACATGGTGTTGATAACATGGATCCTTGCCCTCCAATAGGCTCTATTCGAGGTCATACTTGGTACAAGACCCAGACTATACATGTCATTCTTCACAACCTCTCCTATGGTCATTTTAGGCTTGGCCCTAACTCTTTTAGCTCTTTTAATCGGCATCAGATCACTTCTCTTTACTGGGGCATCCCCAGCCCTCCATTGTATAGGGCCAAACCACCTCAAGTGACATTCTTGAAGCTTGTCGTTGATCGAGACGACTCCCATATTTGCTCTAATACGTTCGTTCCTCACTTTATCCTTCCTAGTTTTTTCACACATCCATCTTAACATCCTCATCTCTGCAACATATAACTTCGCTATATGGCACTTCTTAACTGCCCAACATTCTGTCCCATGCATCATAGTCGGCCGGATAATAGTCCTATAAAACTTTCCTTTAAGCTTTAAAAGAATGTGTCGGTCACATAGAACTTCGATCGCACCTCTTCACTTCATCCATCCTACTTTAATTCTTTATGAAACCATCATCTATGTCACCTTCTTTGTGTATGATAGACCCCAGATATCTGAAAAAGTCACTTGGCGGTATTTCTCTCTCCTCAATTTTCACCATATCATCATCCATCATAGTGTGACTAAATTTCACATCATATATTCCATCTTTGATCTACTAATCTCAAAGCCTCTTGTTTCTAAGGTTGATCTCCACATCTCTAACTTAGCGGCAATCCATGCTTTTGTTTTATCCACCAAAACAATATCATCGGTGAAGAGCATACACCATGGTACCTTATCTTGGATGTTCTTTGTTAATTCATCCATGATAAGTGCAAACAGATAAGGGCTTAGGGATGATCCTTGATGTAACTCAGCCATAATTGGGAATTCCTTGCTCTGGCCTCCCACAGATCTCACACTAGTCACCACACCATCGTACATTTCTTTAATTACCTCTATATAGTTACTCGACACCCCTCTCTTCGTAAGAACATGCCGTATTAAATCTCTAAGGACTCTGTCATAGGCTTTATCTTCTTAAAGATCATATGGAGATCCTTCTTCTTAGTTTTACATCTTTCCATGAGCCCCCTCAGAAAGTAAATAGCTTATGTCATAGATCTACCTAGCATAAAACCAAATTTATTCTTTGAGATATAAGTCTCTCTTCTCAGACGGGCTTCAATAACCTTCTCCCAAAGTTTTATAATATGACTCATTAGTTTTATGCTTCTATAGTTATTGTAGCTCTAGACATCCCCTTTATTTTTGTAGACCAAACTACAATGACTTTCCTCCAATCATCTGCCATTTTCCTTGAGATCATACTCATGTTAAATAACATGGTTAACGAATATACCCCACAAACTCCTAGGGCCTTCCAAACTTCAATTAGGATCTCATCTAGGCCTGATGTTTTGCCTACTTTCATCTTTCTTAAGGCTTCTTTCACTTCCGTCATACCAATCTTTCTTACATATCTATGTTACATGATGTCTTGATGAATAATACAGTTTACTGATTCAATCAGATTTGAATTATCTCTATTTAAAAGACCACAAATATACTCATCCCATCTTCTCACAATATCATCATCCCCTACTAACACTCTTCAATCCTCCTCATTTATACATTTAACCTGGTCAAAATCTCTACTCTTCCTTCTCCCATTTTAGTTATTTTATAAATAGCTTTTTTCCCTTCCTTTGTATTTAGATTAATAGAGAGTTCCTCATATTTCCTCTCCCTAGCTATCCCCACCAAATTCCTAGCATCATTTCTAATCTTAATATACCTCTTTTTATCTTTTGTTTTCATAGTCCATTGCCATGTCTTAAACATCTCTTTCTTGGTCTTGATGGCTGCTTGGACCTCCTCATCCCACCACCAAGTCTCCCTAAGGGCCTGACGCCTACCCTTTGCTTCCCCTAGCACTTCTTTGGCAATCCACTTAATATAAGTCATCATCTCGTTCCACATCTCATTGGTGTCTCTCTTAAAGTCCAACTTTCCTTGTTTCACCATATTTTCAGTAAATGTACCTAGGGACTCCCCTTTTAGTCTTCACCATCTTATCTTAGGGTATATAGGTTCCCTCCTCCTACGCTTTTGTGCATTGAGGCACATATTCAACACCACCAATCTATGTTGGGTGGCTAGACTCTCCCCAGGAATAACCTTACAGTCCTTCTACAACAGTTTGTCTGTCCTTCCAAGGAAGAAATCTATTTGACTGGTATGAATCCCACTTTTGTAGGTAACTAAATGTTCTTCTCTTTTTTCAAAGAAAATGTTCACAATGGATAGATCATAAGCTACCGGTCTAGGATTGAGGTCGCCTCCTCATTCCTCTACCCAACTCCAAAGCTTCTATGGACGCCTTCATAGCCTCTATAATTGCTCCCAACATAGCTGTTCAGGTCATCTACAATAATAATCTTTTCATCATGGGCAAAACCCTGTACTAACTCATCCATGTTGTCCCAAAATAGCGCTTACTACTTTCATCTAGTCCTATTTGGGGTGCATAAGTGCAAACAATATTGACAACCTCTTTCTCCAACACTAGTTTGATGTATATAATTCTATCACCCAATCTCATGGCCTCCACTACATCTTTCTTTAGATTTTTATCTACTATAATCCCCACTCCATTTCTATTACTTTGGTCTCCCGAATACCAAAGTTTGAAGTCGTCCAACACTTTAGCTTTGTAACCCTTCCATCTAGTCTCTTGAATATAAGCTATATTAATCATTCGTCTCCTCATAACATCTATCAACTCCAAACCCTTACCCGTTAACGATCCAATGTTCCAGAAAACCAATCTAATCTTACATTTTTTGTGTTGGAAAAATTCCTCTCACTTATCCTTGCCTACTTATCACCGCATCTGGACGTTCATGTGGTGCGTCGCATATTGGGGGACACCCTAGCCAGGTAAGGACAAGAAGACATGAACACAAGAAAAGAACAAGAAATCAAAAAACAAGAGGATCCATGCATAAGGTGATTGGCTCAATAAGTAAAGTGTCGGTTGCCAACCTAACGCACCACTATAAGAATATATAATACTAAACAAATAATATTGGAAAAAAGAACACTAACATAGCAAGGGTACTTAATACATTAAAAGACATTAACACAGTATTAAAAAGATGCATATACAGACAAGACAAAAAAATCAGGATGGTATTACAGTACATAAAACTAAAAAAATAATATTGGAAAGTATAAACCAGTGATACAATAAAGTCAGTGCCAATGCCTAAGAAACTAACAGTCAACCTTAACACCAAAGGATAGAAAGCACAATCCTAGGGATACATGCCAAAAAAATAAGAAAACAATCTAAACACTTCCAACTCCACCAAGTGTCATTATCTCACAACATATGTAATTCAAAGTGTAAAAGACAAAGGGTTAGAATAGTTCAAAGCGATATCTAATTTAAGGCATAGAATAAAATAAATAAAAGAATATGTATAAGTACTCCAAGCTTGCACAAATATCTCTAATAAAATAGAAGTACAGGAATATCAAGTTCAATACGGTAACAAAAGTGAAGGGAAAGAGTAACTATGATTAGCCGCTTAGGTCTACTATCTTGCATTACTAAAATAAAATAAGTAGACTAAGGAATGTAGTTAAAAGTAACAAAATAAATCAAAATAAATCAATAATTATAAGCAGAATAAATAAATAAAGTAGACTACAATAACAATAAACAACAAAATAAATCATTAGTTATAAGCAACAAGGTCAATTTTAAGGCAATAAATAAAATTTGCAGTCTAAAGAGTGTCTCAAAGCACATAATGACTCTAGTGTTGGTGTTGGGTGAATAATATACGACAAAGGATGGAGAAAGCTGATGTTGGTGTTCGGTGAAGGTAAATCGTGCACAGAGGGATTCAATGGTGGGATAGAGGACTCGAGGGAAGAGGGTTTGATGGTGGGTATATAGGTAAATCGTGGGAAGAGGGTTGAAGGTTTGTTGGTGGGTAAAAGTGAATCAGGGTTTGCTGGTGGGTAAATCGTGGAAGATGTTTTTTTTTACACCAAAGGTTGTAGTGGATGCGGTGGATAAGGTGGAGGTTTAAGGTTGGAGAAGGGGGTAGAGAAAATGGGGTTGGAGAGAGCTAGAGAGAACCAGTAGGTGGTCAAAACCTAGAAATAGCAACTGTTCCAGTTGGTACCCTGAGCCTACAGGTAGCAACAACAACTCCTAAAGCTCAAATGAGTGCCTTCCACAAGGTTGTAGCACCATGAGAAGCAGCACGGTACTGAGCTTCTCCACAAGATCGAACACCGTACCCCAAAAGAAAAGGAATTCGACCGTTAGAGGTGCTCCGTGGAGAAAGGATCTCTTTGTGTACCGCCAAAGGTTCACTGATTAACCTACCTGAGGTGAGTCCGAGAGAAAGAGATCAGCAGTGAAAATTACCATTGACAAAGAAATCTAATCATAAGGTTTCATACAAAAAAAAATCACAAAATCATATCATTCAGTGGTGAAAAAAAAATACTTCGATCATTAACGAGTGAAAGAAACTTGATCCATATTTTTCCCTCCTCATTCCTTTCTCGTTATGCTTTCGTAAATGGTCATGTACTCACATTACGGTCAAAAAATGGCAAATGTCTTTCTTAAGTAAAATATAAACAAGTATAAAAATAAAAAAAACTGTTTAACCAAGTGGATTGGGTAACTAACCCCTTCTTAGGTCAATAGCCTAACCCGAACTAATCTCTTTTAGTCGAATCAATTAAGAATAGAGAATTTTTTTTTTTCAATGGATCCTAAACCCTAGTCTAGGTGGAGACCCTTTAGAACCAAATTTCTGAGGACAAGGGTTTTTGGGATATTCCTCCAACCCTGAACAACAAAAAGATTATTGATCTCATACTTCCCCGTGTTGCTATAGTGTGAATGAAACTTACACTATCAAATCCATTTTTAGGATTATAAATATTTATTCACACTTTAAATGATGTTTAAGGCTATAATTTTCGTTGCCGCTAGAATCTGATCCGCCACGTAAGTGGCGAGACCTACACACCACAAGGTAAATATAGAACAAGAGAGAGGGCCAGAGCATAAAAATGACCCACCTATGGTTGTTTGACATGTGTCTTAAGATCCAGTCAAAGTGGAAGATTAAGGTGAATATTGTTGTCATCCATCTAAGCATGAGCCTTTGGATCATATAACCATCGTTGTGATAAGGGACCTTCCACGGGAGAACTTACTTTATTTTATTGACATGATACCATATTTCACTGTCATACACCCTATATATATGAGGGCATTGTACAAGGTAACAAGATGCTTAATTGCATTTATTACTCTCACCTAACTATTTACCCAGTTCCCAATTCTCTCACTATTGTTGCTCAGATTACTGACTTTAGCATCAGAGAGTCCATTGTTGGATAACCTAGAGGGGGTGAATAGGTTATCACTAGTGGATTTTACTTGTTTTTCAATTAATTGTACAATTAGGTAAAATATGAGTTAATTGACATGCAATATAAAAAAGCACAAGTAAATGAGGCACAAGATTTATAGTGGTTCGACTCCAAGAGTTTATATCAACTCCTCTCAATTCTTGAGAGAATCCACTAGTATTTTCCTTTCAATATAATAGGTGGAGAAATGACACATTTACAACTCTTTTTCAAGGATAAGAGGATTCTTACAATCATAGTTACAGGCAAGAGTATCCTTCCAATCTCTTATGAATGAGAGGGTCATTGTACTAATCTAAGTATAGTCTAAATTAATACAACAATGCTTTCTCAAATCAAAAGCATAAATAATCAAATACAATAATGAGTTGTGGTATAAATACCTATCAAAGGGTAACGACACTTTTATCCTTTGAGTGTTGGTGTACAATGGCATGAATGCGAATAATGCACCTTGAGTCTCCTAGATGACTCTCCTTGATAATGTGAGTTGGAGAGAGTATGGAGAATTTGAAAGCTTGAAAATCTCTTGTTGAAGAGCTTGAGTTGGATTCTTTTGCTTTTGGACAAATTAACATTTTTTCTCTTTTCAAAGTACTCTTATTTGAATAATATTTCTAATAATCAAAACTAAATTTTTTGTTCCTTTTGGATGTGTTTTATAATGCCAAAAGTTGGAATTTGTTTGAGGACCAACGATCATATTTTTATCCTATCGGTCAACCCACAGGCTTATAGGTCAACCAAGAAATATAGCTGTTAGCCAAAAACTAGCCGGTATTGGCTTACTAGGCCCGATGGTCGATTGTCGGTCGACCGATGCATCGCCTGACAGGTGTCGATTGACTGACAGAGTCTGTCAGTTTCAACCAACAGACTACTGCCCCTGATGGTCGAAAAGCTCCGGCTGTAGGTCGACCTACTGGTCCGACCTACAAACAGTATGCTGATTTTTTGACTGTCTGACTTAGGGTTTTGATCCAACTTGTTTGTGGCCTTATTCTTAGGTCTAGGGTATGGTGATGGGTACCTCCTAGAGTCTCTAAAGTGTGTGTATGCAATATGATGTGCAATTAATTAAATTTGTGTGAATTGTGTTCTAAGTGCACTTGATTCTTCTTGAAACTTCTTCCTCTTATAGATGATGGTTCTTAACTTTCTTCAATGATGTTCTTCAATCGTCAATCTTCTTCTTTTCTCCAATCTTCAACATGTACCTAGATGATCAAAATCTTGTAAGTCCTTCTTGAGGGCTTAATGTCTTCTGAGGTCTGGCTGTGGTGATGTATCATACACTCAAATAATTTAGTGTTAGTATTTAATTATGTTTGTTATCATCAATATAATTCTATGGAGAGGTGTGTTTTCTAACATCCACCTCGGAGCAAGCTCCGACCTTGTCTCTTATTCTATATTTACCTTGTGGTATACAGGTCTCCCCACTTATGTGACAGATCATATTCCAACAACAACAATCCCGTTACACATTGTGAATATCTCTTTGGCATCGAAATGTATTTGAATACGGATAAATTCCATCTCAAGTGCTAACATATATGTTAGGTTCTTAAGGGTTTTTTTCACGTACCACCCTGAGGTTTGACGTAATTATAAAAACATCCCTCAGTTTTGAAAAATTCTACGTGCCCCCCTGTGGTTCTTAACAGTTAACACATAACCTCAATCCGTTAGTCTAGGACTAACAACGTTAAAAGCATTGGATGAACCGACAAAAACGCCCCTCCTAGTTGGAAATGAAAACCATTCTACCATTTAGGGTTTGAAAGTTAGGAGAAAGTCCCAAATCCCATCTTATCCTCTGCGTAATCTTCCTCTTATGTCATCTTCCCTAATCGTGACTTAGAAGAAGAATCACCATCACTGCTAAACTGAAACAACCCCGCGCAATAATGGTCTGAATCAATTAGAGTTTAGTCTTCTTGTTATACCCGCGCCCTGGGAGTATAATTAATTATTATTTTCTTTCTGTAACGTGTGGTTACCGCTGCCATATATGTTGGTGAGCTGTTCTCACTGGTGGTCAAACGTAGCTACAAAATTATTGACCACAGTACGGGTTTGTCTATAGAGGAAACTATCGGGGTCATGGGGGACAACCATGATGGCTAAGAAGTAAGTTCTAGTCCTTAATTTTATTTATTTACCCTTTCCCTTGATGTCCTCGAAGTGCGGGTCAAGGTTTGAACCACCTAAGCTATTATGCTTGAATAGAGAATATTTCAATAATGGGTCCCACTGATTTAAGGAAGCGTGTGATGGGCTTATAATCCCATGGTGGATGGACCCATCCTTAAGTGGGTTCTTTTCTATTTGAAATCAGTGGGTCGACCCATTTAGCCCATTAGCCTCACTTGACTTGATGAACTAAAAATGGATTTCTATTCTAATGTTATCCAACCAAACGGGTCCTAAAGTCACATCTGCCTATCTAGAACTAAAGGCATTTACTTCTCTGTACTATTCTCACCAAACCTAAAATGTGGAGGAAGGAGAGAAGGGAGAAGAGGGATGAAGGAGCCTGATAGGGGGCTTGAGGATCTTGCTTCTTAAAGCCTCAACGTGAGTACCACTTCCTTGAGGTAGGTAAGCCTTTAAGGCCTTCTTCCTTCTTTATTTTGGATTTTGGAGTTGGGAGATGGGAGAGAATTGGTCTAACATTTATGTTGAGACCCAAGGATCGATGTGAACTTATGGCCATGATCATAGTGGAGCTATCTTACTCCTTTGGCTAATCTCAAAGCTCTCAATCCCATCGCAATGGAAAGACCTAGGGTTTCTACCCTATTATGCCCTAAATGAGGTTCTCCTTGCTTTCCTTTATTGAATCCTTGGGATGCATAGGCCTAATGAGGTCTTAGGACCCTAATATGCCAAGGAGGAAGCTCTCTTGGTGTTTCCTTTCCTCCAATCTACTTGGAAATGGAAGCCTTAGTGAAGAATCCTTTGATTTTGGGGTTTGGAGACATGTGGTTTTACCTGCGGTTTCAAGACCTACGAGAAACCGCCCTTGTAACCACCCTAAGACCATCCTCTTAAGAAGTTCTCGGTTAAAGTTGGTTTTAGGTGCGGTTTCATATACCCTCAGAAACCATCCATAAAACCGCACCTAGCAGAACCCTTCCTAAGCCCCTGTTAAGGTTGGATTTACATGTGATTTTAGGTTTTGGCATGAAACCACCCATAAAACCACCCTACCTTTAAAGTCTACAACTTAAGTAATTTATGGGGGACCTTTTGGAGATCCTCCCCTTTGACATAATTAATCCTATTCTCACTCTTTTACAAGGTTAAATCTCCCATTTTTGCAACATGCTACTTAATCGCGGTGACATCTCATAACTTCGGGATATAACACCAAGGGTGAGTGGGTTTGGTTGTTTGGGGTTGTTACTAATATTTACATTATGTATTATGATATTAGTATAATTTATTAAGCATATTTGTGCATTTGTATACTTTATTAAATGATTGATATGATGATGTTGTGGTTGCTTTCCATTTCTTATTGGGTTACGGTGTCGGTGAATGCCAATGCCAGAGCCCCGGATTATATATATAATATCTTTGATTGAATTTCATATTGAACTGTATGCGCCGTGCCGTGCAGATACTCGGGTGCTAAACCAGATGAAAAGTTGATGCGCCCGGAATACCTCTTGGGACGATAGGACTTGCATGTAGTATATCTGTGGCTAGGATTTTTGCACCCTTATGCTACGACCCTTACCAACAGGGGTTTAGGTGTTGGGTAACCAGAACTCTGGATTCTGTGGAGGTAGGAGAGGCCAGTCATGGTAGTAATGGTTATCGAGGGCTGCCACTGGGTGATTTTGGTGGCTTCGACCGGCGTAGGCCCCCTGGTGATAATTGAGGATTCATTATGGCGATAAGATAAGTGACTTATAGTGTCTTCCGAGTTGTCACAGTAGCATATATCTTTGACTTAATTGTGATGATAAGTGAAAATTTTATTTAACATATGCATGCATCATTGGACTATGTGATCTGTGTGTTGTGCATCCCCATCCCCTCACTGGCTCGGTGGAGCTAACCCCCTCATGTACACACTTTTTAGATTATGTTGCAGGTGGCAGAGGAACACGGCGATCGATGTCCTCGAGATGATTTTGCCTACAGGACATACTGATGGTTGAGACTTGGTCCCCTTTCATATTTTAACTTTTAGGGCCTTGTGCCTTTGTAATAATATTGTCTGCTTACACTATATAATTTATGTAGAAACTTTAAACTATATGTATCACTTAGTAGTTTGGGCATGAAACAACTATCATGGTAAACGCTTCCGCTTGTATTTCTGAATTTTCAACAATGTAATATTTCTTCCTCCGCGCTCTAATATTACTGTGTCGTTAATATTAGTTCTGACTGTGTATTAGGACACTGCGACTGTGATCCTGACAGTGGTTGGGATGACACGTGTTGTCCTAGTCATACCATTTTACCATATTTTATCCCTTGCAGGGATGGGAGTGTAACAGAGTGGTATCAGAGCGTGATGCTCTGCACCGATCACAGTCTAACGAAGACTCCCGAATTACTTTCCTTAATTAGATCTTAATCTAAAACATGTAAGACAATAAGCTATATGGTTGTGAACTTAGGAAGATGACTAATTGGTATGAAAACTGAGAATAGTAGCACATAATAGGGAATATAGTACACATTAGTATAAGTTAAGTCAATAATAAATTCCATTGTTTGGTACTCGGCCTTCTACTGAGGCGGTTATAAAATTTGATCAACAAGGAAAAAACATATATCTGATTAGTTAGAATCCAGCTGAGGATTACTTTGACCCTGTAAGCGGGTATATTATTTAAAAAATAAAAAATAAAAACCACTAAAGAGTACAATTGTGATTAATTGCAATAAAGGCTTAAACCCCAACAATGAAACCAAGTAATGGGCAATAATAAGTAAAAAAAGGTACAAATGTCTATCACACTCCTGGTTCAAAAAATAAATAAATAAATAAAAATTTATATATATACAGCAATGAGAAGTGTTATGTCTCCTAAGTGTAGTTTGAAGAGAAAAAATGAGGTTTGTTCCCTTAGAAATATCAAATTAATGAACTTAAGAATATTTGATTAAAAATAAACTGAAATGCAATTCGAAGAACTATCCTTCTCTCACCTTAACTAAGAAGAATTGGAAAGGATCCACTCTAGAGAGAGATTTTACTTGCAGGCATTCTTTTAGGAACCTATCTCAATAGTCCAAAGCATGTGTAGATGGGTCTATACAGCAAGTATATGAGAGATAAATGGTGGATGTGTGCATAAGCTTGCGGATTTAGAGACAATCAAATCAAATAAACTATAAGTTGGTGTACACACAGTGATTATTGCACACATGGTTCAAGTAATAAAAATATAAATAAAAAAAAAATCTCAGCCAAGGGTGGGAAGTTTTCCAAAGTAGAGTATAGAATCTAGAATAGTGGATCAAGTGCATGACTGAAATTATTAAGCAACTTAAATAACTAGTAGTCTATGGAAAGATGACCTCATACATGCCCTGTTAATTGTGAAACTAGATTGTAAATTGAATTGTATACAATGAAGAGATTACAATGAGTATTTATATACAAAAGGTCGCATGAAAAGATGAGAGAATCCTTAATACAAAAACATTATAAGAGATAAAGTGGTGGAAAATGGTTATATACATGTCATATCAAAAATTCCCCAAGGACAATAGAGAAAATTTGATTATAATGGGGAAGGATCCAAAATCCTTGTCTAAACTTATGGAAGCAGTGATTAGGAGCTTAAAATGTAAGAAAACATAAAGAACTATGGACCCTAAGCTTAGGATTTCATGTCACTGTCACTGTCAATCTCTGTGTTTGAATGTAAATATTTTCGGGTGGTTTATCTACTTGTAAATTGCACTTCCATCGCCCAAGCCAACAGTGGAATTTTTGACTAACTTCGCTTGGCCAATCCAATTCTAACTCATAGTACTCCTCCTTTATGTTTTTCCTATCACTTACAACTTGTCGTGCATGCATATGAGTGTGGGAACTCAATGACTTAAACTCTTCTTTTGTGCTTTGTTATTTTGACTGATTTTTTATGAGGGTGACGAATGAGCAGGTACTTGAAATGGTTCGTACCCGTTCTAGTGGGAATCGTTCCCCTCCCCATGATGAGGTCGCAGACTCCTCAGGTGCGGTTTTGTTAGAGACGCCTCCAGTTCAAAATAATGCGGAGGTTACCGCAATGCTGGAGAACAGGTTGCAAGCTATGCTACAAGATCAGCGGGCCATGCAACAAGAGCAGCACTTGTTCATGCAAACCATGAATCCCCAATCACAGGTGCCCCCATCACAGGTGTCACCACCTGTACCTCCCTCGAAACCTGCTACCACTGGTGTGCAGGGCAGCCCACCCCCTATACCTGCTGCACAATCCTCCCTCATTGCTCACGATGTCACCACTATGGTGAATGATATGATGAGAAGTTTCTTGCGATGCCAAGATGAATTTTTGAAGGACACATTCTTGGATATGCTAAAAGACCTTCAGCAACGTCAAGAACTATTCATGAATGAGGTAACTACTACAGTACAACATCAGCAGCAGCAGTTCATGGCTAGTCTGAATGCACAGTTTCACACTGTGCAATGGGCACAGGCTGTACCAGTGACTGCTCCAGTGCCTGATACACACCTTGTACCTGATAACTCTGGGAAGGATAGACAAGAGGAGGAATACGTAACTCAGCCAAGATCCAGAAAGAGACCTACAAGTCCATAGGAACCCATGGGAACCAATAAGAATTGTAAAGGGACCTACCCTAGTTCAACTCCAGTGCAGCCTGGGAGACAGAATACAACTCCATATAACCGGTCGTCAAGGTCCACCAATACCCCTCAGGCTTGTGATCCGAATATTACTTGCTATGGATGCAGCGAGCGGGGGCATATGATTAGGAATTTCCTATATTTTAAGGCCGAGTACGTGTCGTATCTGAATGTCTTGTATCCCGAGGAGTTACAGTGGGATAGTGGGTCCCAAGGTAATGTCTCTCCATGATTCTAGAATGGACAGAGTCATCACCGAGCGCAGTGACAGGTATCTTATTCCTAACTCCTGGCATGCATTGTTTCCTTCACATTGCTAACATGACTTTAAGACGAAGTTCATTGTGTCAGAAATCCCTTAGTACATAGTCTATTATCGGTGAGGGACTCACCAAAGTACTTATTACGTAGTCTAACAATTAGGAGGGTTGTTCCTTTTTTTTATTTTCTCTTGGCCTCAGTGATTGGGCCAGGCTTTTTTAGGAGATACGTGTAGTACTAAGATTGGCCTCGAATACCCTTGGACATGCCTATCCTTGGCCTTATTTGCCCCTGAGTACCACTTAAGATTGTTAGATGGAGATTTTAGTATTGGCCCTGAGTATATCTCAGGAGAGCTGATTCTTAAATCTTGCCTGGCCTTGAGCGACACTTAGGTGAGTCGACCGAGTTTGAGCATCGGCCCCATGCGTCCCTTTAGAATTTGCTATTCTTAGAACTCTTTAGTGACCGTATTAGAAGTACTGAGAGTAGTCCTGAGTGCTCTTGGGTGAGCCTATGGAACCCGTGTCACTTGGGAGTGCCATTCCTTGGACTTGTTGGTAACCTCTGTGACTCCCCTCTTACATAGAAAGGGGAAGAGTTACCCTTGAGGATGAAGACCCTTAGACCCTGTGAATTTAAGGACCCAAACCATATGGATAGGGAAACCTAAATCTATGCAGGTAGAGACCCTTAATGGGGTGTGTAGAATCTAAACTTGTGGGTAGGTACTAAGAAAGGAAAGTAATAGGCTGGTTTCAAATGGGTTAGTTGAATAATCAATAGAGACCCTAATTGGAGGTCATTTGTGACACCTCAAGTTAATGACAACTCTATTTGAACTTTACTTGGTCCATCCAAACCTTGTTTAGACTCATAGAGAAAGTCCTACACCGTGATTTGACTTTTCAAAAGGACTTAGTGAACCGTACCTGAGAACTTCTTGTTCTTGTGGATTGATCTAGATGACAGTTATGTTCATAGGGGTATGAATATAATTATTGAATTTATGCCTACATATTGGTGTGATAAATATATATAGATATCCCTTAGAACCTTGGACTTGTGTGACTAGAGTGATTCTCTGGTACTACAAGTATGACCTTACCTCGACCTTGCTGTGTAACTAGTTGGAGCCCTGACCTTGGTTGACCAAACCTTAGGGTAATGGATAATGAATTTAATGACCTAGTAGGTTAAATTATTGAGACCTGCTTGAAGAGTTGACTTGGACCAAAACTATTAAAAGGTTATTGGTTCTCGAAAGAGGACTGATGTGGATTCTTCCCTGTGGGATAACTGTGTAGTAGGTTTAAAGGTTATGAAAGCAGAAACTGAAGGATGTAGCAAAACCTCCTCCAAAAATAGATATGAATGGAGTAATGGGTCACCAAATGGGTTCCCTCCGTACTAGGAGTGAACAATAGGAGCTTCCATCAACATTTCAAATCATTCTAGAGTTGGGTTAGGTAATGAGATAACCTGAATTGAAAGCATGCAGCATGTAAACCCTATGTTGGGACATGGACAGGTAAATCCTATAACCCAAGAATGACCAGAGTAGTGAAGGCTAGAGTGGTATCACCTGATCTGGAAGATTTAGGGAACTTTTGTTCCTTGAGACTTAACTTAGTAGTTAGAACCCTATTTTCCTAGGGTTATTGTGAATCACACCCCTATGGTAATGTGACCCTGTAAGGAAAAGAGAATTGTGGAACCTGACTTGCTGTGCCATGTAGGCACTGCCTCATCTTGACCCGACCTTTGACTTAGTTCAAGATGTGGGTGACTTGGGATGTTGTTATCCAACAGCCCTTATCACTTGAGACCCTAGCTGCCTCAAATTTCAGGGATGAAATTTCTTGTAAGGTGGGGAGGATGTTATACCCGTATCCCGGGAGTATAATTAATTATTATTTTTTTCCCGTGATGTGTGGTTATCGCTGCCATATATACTGGTGAGCTGTTCTCACTGGTGGTCAAACCTAGCTACAAAATTATTGACCACAGTACGGGTTTTTCTGTAGAGTAAACTATCGGGGTCATGGGGGACAAACCATGACAGCTAAGAAGTAAGTTCTAGCCTTAATTTTATTTATTTATCCTTTCCCTTGATGTCCTCAAAGTGCGGGTCGAGTTTTGAACCACCCGAGCTAGTATGCTTGAATAGGAAATATTTCAATTGTGGGTCCCATTTATTTAAGGAAGAGTGTGATGGGCTTATAATCCCATGGTGGATGGACCCATCCCTAAGTGGGTTCTTTTCTATTTGAAGCCAGTGGGTCGAGCCATTTAGCCCATTAGGCCCATTTGACTTGATGAACTAAAAATGGATTTCTATTCTAATGTTACCCAACCAAACGGGTCCTAAAGTCACATTTGCCTATCTAGAACTAAAGGCATTTACTTCTCTTTACTATTCTCACCAAACCTAAAATGTGAAGGAAGGAGAGAAGGGAGAAGAGGGGTGGAGGAGCTTGAGAATCTTGCTTCTTGGAGCCTCAACGTGGGTACCACTTCCTTGAGGTAGGTAAGCCTTTAAGGCCTTCTTCCTTCTTTATTTTGGGTTTTGGGGTTGGAAGATGGGAGAGAGTCGATCTAGGGTTTATTTTGAGACCCAAGGATTGATGTGAACTCATGGCCATGATCATGGTGGAGCTATCTTACTCCTTTGGCTAACCTCAAAGCTCCCAATCCCATTCCAATCGAAAGACCTAGGGTTTCTACCCTATTATGCCCTAAATGAGGTTCTCCTTGCTTTCCTTTATTGAATCCTTTGGATGCATAGGGTTAATGAGGCCTTAGGACCCTAATGTGCCAAGGAAGAAGCTCTCTTGGTGTTTTTTTTATCCAATCCACTTGGAAATGGAAGCCTTGGTGAAGAATCCTTTGATTTTGGGGTTTGGAGACATGTGGTTTTACCTGCGGTTTCAGGACCTACGAGAAACCGCCCCTACAACCACCCTGAGACCACCTCTTAAGAAACTCTCGATTAAAGTTGGTTTTAGGTGCGATTTCATATACCCTAAGAAACCACCCATAAACCGCACCTAACAGAACCCTTCCTAAGCCCCTGTTAAGGTTGGATTTACATATGGTTTTAGGTTTGGGCATAAAACCACTCATAAAACCACCCTACCTTTAAAGTCTACAACTTAGGTAATTTGTGGGGGACCTTTTGGGATCCTCCCCTTTGACATAATTAACCCTATTCTCACTCTTTTACTAGGTTAAATCTCTCATTTTTGCAACGTGCTACTTAATCGCAGCGGCATCTCATAACTTCGGGATATAACACCAAGGGTGAGTGGGTTTGGTTGTTTGGGCTTGTTACTAATATTTGTATTATGTAGCATGCTATTATTATAATTTATTAAGTATGTTTGTGCATTTGTATACTTTATTAAATGATTGATATGATGATGTTGTGGTTGCTTTCCATTTCTTATTGGGTTATGGTGTCGATGAATGCCGGTGCCGGAGCCCTGGATTATATATATAATATCTTTGATTAAATTTCATATTGAACTGTATGCGCCGTGCCGTGTTGGTACCCGGGTGCTAAACCAGATAAAAAGTTGATGCGCCCGGAATACCTCTCGGGACGATAGGACTTGCATGTAGTATATCTGCGGCTAGGATTTTTGCACCCTTATGCTACAACCCTTACCAATAGGGGTTTAGGTGTTGGGTAACCAGAACTCCGAATTCTGTGGAGGTGGGAGAGGCCAATCATGGTAGTAATGGTTATCGGGGTCTGCCATTGGTTGGTTTTGGTGGCTTTGACCGGCGTAGGCCCCCTGGTGACAATTGAGGATTTATTGTGGTGATAAGATAAGTGACCCACAGTGTCTCCCGAGTTGTCACAGTAGCATATACCTTTGACTTAGTTGTGATGATAGGTGAAAATTTTATTTAACATATACATGCATCATTAGACTATGTGATCTGTGTGTTGTGCATCCCCATCCCCTCACTGACTCAGTGGAGCTAACCCCCTCATGTACACACTTTTTAGATTATGTTGTAGGTGGCAGAGGAACACGGTGATCAATGTCCTCGAGATGATTTTGCCTATAGGGCATACTGATGGTTGGGACTTGGTCCCCTTTTATATTTTGACTTTTGGGGCCTTGTGCCTTTGTAATAATATTGTCTGCTTACACTATAGAATTTGTGTAGAAACTTTAAACTATATGTATCACTTAGTAGTTTGAGCATGAAACAACTATCTTGGTAAACGCTTCCGCTTGTATTTTTGAATTTTTTAAAATATAATATTTCTTCCTCCGCACTGTAATATTACTGTGTCGTTAATATTAGTTCTGACTGTGTATTGGGACACTGCATCTGTGATCCTGGCAGTGGTTGGGATGACACGTGTCGTCCTAGTCATACCCTTTTACTATATTTTATCCCTTTTCGGGATGGGGGTGTGACACTTCTACCTGCAACTCCTCCGCTCAGATCAGTTCTTGGACCACCATTGTTGAACCTACAACTCCACCCAGATTGATTCTTGGAACACCATTGTTGGACCTACAACTCCAACTTGCTCGATTCGACCTGTAACTCATCCCAACAAAAATTTGTTATAAGTGGTTAATTAGGTTGATCAAAAATCTTGATGTGCAATGCAATCGTATCTGAGATTTGAAGTGTTTTAGTGGTTTATTAAGGTTGAGTAGGGGTTTCAGTTGGACTTTTTAGGAGTAATCGATTGAGTCAATGCTGGAAGATACTGTTAGGTAGCCAGTGAAAACTTATAATATCTTCCAGGTGGATCAACCCACAACACTTACCTGCCCAAATGCTCCGCTCCGCTCTGCTAATGCACACACTTAAAACCAACACAAATAATCTATCCTTTCAAATTGTTCAAAAAGCCCAAGCAACTCTTTTAGTGGGTGGATCCAGTTGTTCTGATAATTGGTTTCCTATATTACTTCAGGTATCCAATCCAAGTCTCTGAACACTTACCTAATGAATTGCTAGACCAGGTATAGGTCCTGTTGGTCTAGGTCCTGCATTCCAGGTCAAAAAGAAAAGCTCTGCTTTCTGCTTCCTGAATAATGAGGTAAAAAATAACCAAAACTAATGAGCTCCCTGCTTCCTAATGAATTGGTGGACCAGGTCCAGGTACAGCATTCCAGGTCAAAAAGAACACTTACCTAATGAGTTCCCTGCTTCCTTCCCAAGACTCTGACCTTAAGAGTCTCGGATCAATAAGATTCGTGGTCCAACCCAAGTGTGTTCCATCTAGTCACTTTTCAGCCAAAGAAGTGTTATTGATGAGTCTCTCTCTTGGCAGCATGTATATACCACAAGGTTTGGCCCCTCTCCCTATAATAACCTGGTTACCCAAAAGAAAGAAAGGAAGAAATTAGAAGATGGAAGGAAGGGACTAATATTAATGAGGCTGATTGTTTGTGGTCTGGAGTGTTAATGTTTAGATTCAATGTTATTTTTACAGGTAAAATGACTTCTGTCAGGGTCAATGAGATCAATTCATGCTATGCTAAGTTTGAGAACAAACTGTGTTTTTGTAGGAAAAGAGCTGCTTTGAGGATCTCGAACTCGACAAACAACCCAAGTAGGCTATATTATAACTGTGCAGACAAAAATGGGTGGATGTAACTTCTTCCAATGGTTTAGTACCATTAGTGAGCCAGGGCAATTTAGCCTTTCCAATGCTCTAGGTCCATCAAATAATGTGAGTGAAATTAGTATGGAAGAGCAACAGAAGAAGGAAGAATTCTGTGGTTTGAAGAATAGAATGATTGAGTTGAAAAAGTCAAATGTGTAATGAAGATGTTTTGTCAAATTATGGTCACTTTGTTTCTCTTGAACTTTGTTGTAATTGTTGTGAAGATATGATGGAGTGTATGGGAAAGGTACCTAATTTATGAGAAGGAAAGTTTCAGTAAACATGGTCTTGTTTGGTATTTGGAATGTTAAAACTATATGTTATTATGAATGTTTGAAAACTACATCTGGCTTTATAACAGATGGTGTGGCAACAAAGGCATGCATTTGTTTTTAGCTGTATAGATTATCATTATATTTGCTTTGCTGAGTTTCCTTGATATCTATTTTCAGATAGGCTTATAACATGGAGTGGTCTTGTATTGGTTTAGTGAGGTCAACTCGAAAGTAGTAAGTAATGTGTTATAGACAAACCCTGCCATCAAAGTGGGGGTCTTGAGTGTTGGTTCAGTCCTCCAAATTCCAACAACAACAGGTGACTGGATGCACAGATCAATGGAGTTGAAGTTGCACAGTAGGACCCTCATCTATCATTGCAACAAATAGGACCCTTGTCTAATTATCTGAAGGAGATTTTAGCACCAACAATACCTTTCGGTTGGTCTCAGTTATGCAGGAAAAAAAAAACTCAGAACATGTAAGTAGAGATAAGGTAACGATTGGAGAGAAGGTAACATAAAAGGATAGGTGGATCGAGCTTCTCTACTTGCACCTAATCTCACCCAAAAAGCCTCTCACCTTACTATATCACACAGTCCATTGCGCTAAGCAAGCTTCAATTTTCAGTCATAAAAATTGAATGCAAATCATTACACTACAACCAACTTGGTCCATCCATCAAGTTAACAAAATTATTTGCAAACATAATTCAAATTATTGATCCAAATCCAACTCAAACCATTACATTACTAAATGTTTTCCAACATAATAGGTCCATCAAAATAAAATTTGTTCATTCATAAAATAGAACTTGATCATAAACAACTCCACTCCCTTAGACTGATCCTAGACAACAACTCCATTTCAACTCCTAGTGAAAAACTCCACTTCAGCTCCTCTTCAACTCAACTGCACATGGTAAAAGAATACATTGTTTCAGGAATTTAAAACTTGGTTATTTTCAGTAAACATGGAGACACATACCAACTTCCATGTCATTGGGTAGCTTTGCTTGCTCTCCTTGTCTTCTCTCTAATAGCCTTAGCTGTCATCCTTTCTTGAATCTTCTCTTGTCTACTTGTTAGTACCATTGTAGAAGATTGTTGTGATGACCTGGTTACTCTTTGAGAGGATGTTATATCATCAAGTTCATCATTCCTTGCTTTCCTCTATAGTGGCATCAACAAAACATCAGGGTTAAAATTCTAAAGATTTATGTACAAGAATTTAAAAGAAAAATGATAAAATTCAATTAATAGTAGTACCTTATTCTTAGAAGAAGATGACCTCTTCTCATTAACTGGAGGTCCTTTGCATGTCTTCCTATTATGATCAAAAGAGTTGCATTTATTACATCTTACAGTGCTAGACCTCTTCCTAGTGTCTCCTTTAGGCACCTCATCTGGTTCTCTCTTCCTTCACTTATTTGGTCTACCAATTGACCTTTTGAATGGTGGAGGAAGTAGGGATTTGTCTTCTAAAGTACTGAGATCAGACATTGGATCAATCATTCCCTCATGAACCAGAAGATACCTCTTTATCGTGTAGTATGAATCACAGTATTGTAGAAGAGGTACCCTATTAAATTGAATACATGTTCCTACATATTTACTTGGCAATCCAGTTGCTATGTAGATCCCACACTCACATATGTTATTTGTCATGTCCACCACATACCTAACACTGCCATCCAGTACCTCATATTTATCTCTTCCACAATATGTTGGTCTACAATACCCGACATTTTTCTAGAAATCATCAAGTTTTTTCTTTATTCTTAGACTAATGAAATCTTCAAAATTACAACCCTTTGCAAACCTTTTCTGTAACCTACCCATCAACATAGACCTGATTTGATCGATTAAGGTAAGGATTGACTTTTCCCTGCAGGGTCCAACCCACTAGTTGAATGACTCAATCATATTGTTGGTTATATGATCACTCTTGGTTCTGTGATCAAATGCATATCGACTCCACATACTAACTGGAATCTTCATCAACCAATCATATGCATCATTCCTTTATTCTTTCATACCATTTATAGCCTTTGGAATTGAAAAACATTGTATGTTTTGCTAGCATCCAATAAATAACCGCTTAATGTAGGCCCACCTCCAAATACTTTCTTAAAATTGTTGTATAAATGTCTATTGCAGTGTCGATGGTTTGCTTCTAGGAAAATGGTTGAAATTGTTTCAATAAGACCTTGTAAAATATATTGATTCACATCATATTAATAAACATAAGCAATCTGATTAATGCAAACCATGTTTTTCAATTGACTTAAGAAAAAAATTATACTTTTTGTTTGTTTGTCATAAATGTGAGTGGTATAGCAGGGGTTGTTACTTCAATGGATCTGTCTATGTATCTCTTAATGGACTCATGTAAATGGTGGAGGAAGAATAACCAACTGTCCTTTCCTTCAGATTCTACAACTCCATATGCAATTGAAAATATCACATTGTTTCCATCTACTGAAACTGCAGAAACTAAGACTCCACTATATACACCTTTCAAATGACAGTCATCAAGGCCTATGAATGGCCTACATCCCTTTAAAAATCCTTGTATGCATGCATCAAAGCATATAAACATATGCTTGAATTGTGGATATACACTCACTACCCCATATGCTTTCATCTCTCCATATTTATTTGCATTCTGGTATTGGATCACAAATGAATTACCAAAGTTTTTTGCCATTATCATATCCCCATATTTTTCAACTTATTAAATGAATTTGCATGGCTTCCATCAATTTCTTTCCTACCTCTCCATCTTGTCCTATACAGTCGCATATTGGTTGTGTCCACATTATACTTCTCTTTCAACACATTTTTCATTACCTTGTTGCTCAATCCTGGGTCTGCCCTAAGATTAGAAGCAAGTTTTTTTGCTATCCATTTTGAAGTTACATTTGTTTTGCTATCTCCTTTCTGACAAGTATGATTGTCATTAAGTGTTCTGACCACAAATGTGATACTATCCATTGGCATTAGTGAAGCATGGATCCTCTATGAACATCTTTTTCCCTCACATATTGTAGTTACTCTTAATTTCTCATTCCTTTGTCTCATAGCATGGAAGCCCTCTTGAACTTCATAATCCTCTAGGACCTCTCTAAAATGTTTCACATTCTTAAATTATTGACCAACTCTAAATGTGATCTTTTGGTCCACATCCCCTTCACCATCAATCACATTATCCCCTTCTTCAAACTGACATTCAGATATGTCATCATTGATGTCAGTCTCTTTCTCCACCTCTTCATCACTAACATCATTTTCACTACTAGTTTAACTCTCACTTATTTCATCCGACTCTCCAACTTCCCATTCATCATCTGATGAATCACTACTGAGTTGATTTTCATTCATTTCCTTGTTAGGCAGCTTGTTAGGTGAAACAATGGTTTCAAATTCAATACTGGTAGCACTTGTGGTAGCTGCCCTAACAAATCCACCTCCCCTACCTACACATCTACTAGACATCCCCACCTCTTCAAGTGGCATACCACACCCACTCATATTTGCAGTACTCTTGTTGTAAAATATCACACCAGTAGGATTTCCATTTATAGGCCCAAGAACACATGTGTTACTATAATCATTCCTCACAATAGGTGTAGTACTAGTGACTGTACTACCAATAACACCACTCCTTCTCATAGTGGGTGTAGTACCAATGGTTTTAATACTAGTGGCACCACTCCTTAAATTGGGTGAACCTGAAGTAGCACCACCCCTCCTTACAATTGCTTTTGATCTCCTACTAGTAATCTCAATATCTCTTGGCTCTTCACCACCAAATAACTCTACAGGTGAAAGTAGTGTCTCTCCACTTCCAAGTCTATCAATGGCAGTATCATCACCAATTACTTGAATACTGTGTACCATTCACATAAGTACATGACACTGGATCACCCACTTGCACATTGTAAACATATAAATCTAGTTCAACTTGGTCCTTCAACACATCAAACATCTTAATCACATCTCTATCTATCTCCAAGTTTATCTCTTGACCCTTATCAAGTGTTACATATTTCACCCTGAAGCTCACAGACCTTCCCTTGGGTATATAACTCAACACTAAGTTATATATGTTAGCAATCAAATCCAAATAACCAAATCTGTCCACATCTACTACTCTGGATTCAGCCTTTACATAATGATAGACCAACTTGCATACAAAATTTGACATTACTCAAATCTTACCCTGTCTTCAAACACATTGTATAAATTGCATAGACATAACATATTATTTCATTAGAAAAATATATAACATACAATTGAAAACATATGGATTTAAGAATCAAATGATCTATCATAAAAAACATTGTACAAAATGCATAGACATAACATATTATTGCATCTGAAGATTGTGAATGCAGTTTGATGTTATTTACTGATATTGTGAGTGTATAATGTTACATGGTATACTATGGTAGCTTAGGAAATACAGTCCATGTTCTTGTCCTATTTGTTTGCTTTATATTCAATAGAGTTTACTATCATTGGTGCACTATTAGATACATGTCATATCTGACTGGTTAGTAGGTTACTACTAGTCAATGATTTATACCTGTAAAAAAAAGTGAAACCAGTACATGAGGAACTATATGTATTTCAGAATAATTTTGTGCTACAGCCATCATGCATATCTTATTGTTTATGGGACCAGTGTCTCGAAGGAGTTAAGACCTTTGTGGATCCTTGGGCCACTGATAATGGCTCTCTACATTCAAATGCTCCTGGGGTTCTGTGCTCTAATTGTAAGCAATCAGGTTTTGAAAGAGTAATCATCATCAGATTGTGAGATTTTATTGCAAGGACAATTCTTTGCTAAATGGAAGGGAATGAAATAGGAGTTCTTATCAACATATGGATTTACATGAGTCCACTAGGGGAGAGTTCAGATCTTGATAGAAGAAACTACACATAAGATATATGATTCCAACATTCCAGAAAATATGGGATTTTATGTTAGTTGATTATTAAGTGGACAAGATATGAAATTGGTAGGTGATTAAAGATATAAGAAGCCTAACAACTCATTGGATTATTAAACAACCTAAAATGCATAACAAATTAAAGGGTGGAGCAGTACACCAGCTTAGAATTAATGGTTTTCACTTACAGAGAGGTCTCAATTGAAGAGTTGTAGGTCGATCGGACAGGCGTTGCCACTATATCTTCAATCCGCTTGCTCCAAGTTGCAGTCGAACAAGGTGGAGTGTACCAGCTTACGACGAGCTAGGGGATGACTGGCTTCTCAACGCTAGGTCAGGATTTATGGACAATGAAATGCAGGTATCGCAGAGTAGAGGAGATGATCCCTTATTTGGGGAAGATGACTTTCAGACCACCATTGCGCTGGGTTGTTTCAGTTTAGTGGTGATGGTGATTCTTCTTCTAGGTCACGATTGGGGAAGATGACACAAAAGGAAGATTGCGTAAAGGATAAGATGGGATTAGGGATTTTCCCCTAACTTTCAAACCCTAAACGATAGAATGGTTTTCATTCCCAATTAGGACAGGCATTTTTGTTAGTTCATCCAATGTTTTTAACGTTGTTAGTCCTAGACTAACGGATTGGGGTTATGTGTTAACTATTATGAACCTCAGGGGGGCCACGCAAAATTTTTCAAAACTGAGGGATGTTTTTATAATTACGTCAAACCTCAAGGGTGGTACGTGAAAAAAAAAAACCCCTTTTTTGTTTTAGCACTCTCATGACATTCGTCAAGGATGCCGGTTGAGCCCTTTTTCATTACAGTAGCTATGGAAGGTCTTTCTCGTATTCTAAATGTATATAAGGATTTAAATATGTTTAAACGAACTAAGATAGGAAGCTACTACGTGGAACTGACCCATATTGCTACTCTACATGCAATTCTCAATTTGTTCCAAGATATCTCTGGCCAACATTTATTTTGAAAAAAGTGGTGTCTTAGTTAGTAAACATGTAGAGCCTGACATCAAGAATACAATGACATGTAGATTAGGGATCAGTTCTATCTTTGATCAATCTTCTTATTTGGGTACTCCCATGTACTTATCTAGAAATAAGTGTAGGAATTGATCTATAATGTTTCAAAGAGTGAGACAAGAAGTTAGGGAAATGGAAAATTCCATTGTTATCTTAGGTTGTAGATACACCCTAACTAAGGATGTGCTTAGTTCGATCCTCACTTATTAGATGTCTTGTTTTTTATGACCAATCTCTAATAAATTGGACTCTATTAATGGTAAATTATGGGGAGGTGAAGAGGATGGGAAGAAAAATAGAGTGTTGTCAGTTGGTTTTCTGTTTGTAAACCTAAGATGCAAAGTGGTTTTGGATTTAAGAATTTTTCGATGCATAACTAAGCTATTCTCCTTAAGTTGGCCTGGTGATTATTAACCCTTCAATTGCTTAAGGGTGATATTTTCACTCTTATAACTTCTTTTATGCATCCACATTAGCTAAGCGGGGATCAATAATCTGAAACAGTGTTATTAGTGTTTTGCCCCTTCTCAATAAAAACTGGTATGCTAGAGAATTGGTTTAGGAAGGAGTACAAGTACTTGAAATGGCCCTTGGATTCCCTCCATACCTGGTTTTAGTATTTCATGTTATTTTCGGTGTAATTCTCCTTATTCAGTTGTTAGTGATCTTATGAGTTATGGTAGTTTGATGTACGCAATGTGTACACGATCAGGTTTGGCCTATCCAATCGGTTTGGTAAGTAGATACCAAAGTAATCATGATTCTACCTATTGGGATGCAATGAAAAGGATTATGAACTATATCAAATGAACTAAACACTTAAAATTGTATTTTCAAGAAGAAAAGCTTAAGATAATTGGATACTCCGATGCTGACTGCAGAGGTAATAGAGAGGACTGTAAGTCCACCTCTGGTTATGTATTTGGAGGTGCAGTTGTTTCTAAGAGTAGCAAGAAACAATGGTGTGTTGCTAAGCACACGTAGGAAGCTAAGTATATTGCTTGTAGTATGGCACATATTCATTCAGTTTGGATAAGACGGTTCTTAATGGAATTTAGGTTGGATCTTGTAAATGATCCAGTGGAAATCTTATGTGATAATCAGGCAACAATAAGCTTGATACATAGTGGTGCAAATAGTTCAAGGGAAAAACATGTAGAAATACAATATCACTATATACAATATATAGTATAAAAATGTGAAATCAAAATAACCTATATACCTACGAGTGATATGTTAGTTGATCCCCTTACAAAGGGAGTTCGTGTGGAACCCTATATTAAACATGTGAATTTAATAGGACTTAGAGCAATCTAAGTCTAGAATTAGAACTAAATATTTGAAATATTTATGGGACTTAGAGCAGTTTGAGTTTGGAACAACAAAATATTTCTCGTCATGACAATGAAAACCTTATAATGATTGTTTCTAGAATGGGAACGGAAATGAAAATTTCATGACTAATGTTCTTGGAAATAGGAACATGAAATATGAATTCGGCCAACATGGCCAAGTGGGAGATGTTAGTGATGTGACCATGTGACCTCATCCTTATCCATAAAGAAGGGTGAAATGACTGACAAAGAATGGAGATAAAAATAGGGATGGGCAATTCTGTGTCAGTATGAGCCTTTATTCTCCAACGGCTCCTTTGTCTCGCAAGGTCTCCTATATGAACTATGAGTTGGGAGATGGAAGATACGAAGTGAAATCAAGGGCAATCATAGTGGAGTCCTAAAATCATCCAATATTTCAGTCATTGGTATCAAAGCCAAGGTGTGGGGAATGTTGTTGGTATGATTCCAAAGCGTGGATGTTGTGCTACGGAATTTAGTCCCACATTGGTTGTGCCTGGACCATGGAATGTCCATATAAATGGTGGCCAACCTTCACATGATATGATGTATTTTAAAGCCGTGTGACGAACCTTAGCCAAAGTGAACAGTATTGTGACATGTGGGACCCGCCGTGGATTATGACACGTCATTCAATTGCTTAAAGGTAATATTTTCACTCATATAACTTGTTTCATGCATCCACATTAGCTAAGCGGGGATCTATAATCTAGAATAATGTTGTTAGTGTTTTATCCCTTCTCAAAAAAATGGTATGCTAGAGAATTGTTTCAGGAAGGCATACAAGTATTTGAAATGACCCTTGGATTCCGTCCATACTTGGTTTTTTAGTATTTCATGTTATTTTCGGTGTAATTCTTGTTATCAGTTGTTAGTGATCTTATGAGTCATGGTAATTGGAATGTTAATGTTTTACAATCCCTACTCTCTTCTGATGTTGTACAGGCTATATGTAAAATAGCTATTAGTAGTTCTAATCAAGATGTCTAGATATGTCCTCAAGTAAAACAGGTGTTTTAACACTAAGATTGTTGCTAGATTATTATGTCAATAGATTAGAGTATGTGTCTCACTGTTTGGGAAGGAATGTGTGGAGTTTGTCTAGAATTTACAAATCCATCTCAAATTTATTTTATTCTTCTGAAAAGTTTTAGATAATGGGATTAGTAGTAGTAATAAATTAAGTTCCTTTTCTAAATATTGATCCTACTTGCTGTCTTTGTTCAAAGGAGAATGAGACTGCTTGACACTTGTTCCTATCCTGAAGTTTTACTAAGCGAATCCTTGCTTGCAGGCTGCTGGGTTTAAGGACAGATACCCTTTTTACTACTATTTTTGAGTCAATTATCTACTTTTTCTTCAATTCCGCTCTATCGAGATTTGAGAAGAGAAGCTTATTATTTATCCTTGCTATATCCTTTTATTTTATATGGCCCCATAGGCATACTAAACCCAATCCTTACTAGGTATATTGTTAAACTGATTTATTAATGGTCTAATGATCTATTCCTGCTGACTCTCAATCCGTGCTAACAGCTACTGATGCAACCACTGTTGCTGCGAAGCACACCTATGAGGATTACCAGAGATTGTTGGAAGGGGAAGAACATTTTCTTATATGTGTTGGTAGCTATGAGCCTTTAACAGATGCAACGGATTGGGCATCAAAGTTAATTACTCTCAATTTGTGTTGGTTTCTACGAACAATGGTGGTTTTGCAGGGTCAACACAATCGGAAATTCCGGGGTTATTACAAGGGATGCAATGAGCGGAAGCGGAAGGATGGATAACCGTATCAGTTTGGATGGATTGTAAACAGTTGGTGGACATGCTGGTTCAGGATTCTCCAGGATGGCCATGGGAAGTTTTTAATCTATTACTAGACATTGAAAAAAAAAATTCAGGAAGACTATACATTGCTCACAAAGAGAGCAACTATGGCTAGGAAGGAGAAGTTATCTGCTGATGTATGTACTTATCTTTTTTTTTTTTGCATAAAAAATTGTTTTTATTTCAATCACAAACCTTCTTCTTTCCCCCGCAAAAAAAAAAGGGGGAGGGAGAGATGGGGTGAAAACAATCATTTGAACCAGTATAACAAAGGCAACTTCTACGACCCTTGAATTGTATAACAGTAGTACCCAAAAAAAATTTTGCATAACCGGACAGATGAATGGTGAAAATATATTAGATCTAATTACTCAATTAGTTTACTGTACTTATGTACATTGGGGTTCAAAGACATCTTCATTGACTATCTTGCTTAGGTTTCTGGCTCAGCTCTGAGTAGTGACCACCCATTAGCTGCAAAATTTCCTCCCACAGACCTTCAGATGAATCTGGTGTATTATCAAAAATCAAATTTGCACTACAGGCAGCAACATACCAATAATCTGATTCAATTTCCTCCCTCAATTGATCAAACTGCCACCCTGCATATCCAACGAAGAATCTGAAGTCCTTGGGATTAAGCATCCCTTTCTTCACAAGCCCTGCAGCTTCATCCAAACTATTTCTAGCACCAAAACATAGGCCTGGTATCACCTGCTCAAACCCTGGAAGTTGGGAATTCTCTTCTGTCCTCAACAAGAACATACTTGCCTCCAGTGGTCCACCAATATGCAAAGAACAATCTGCAAAAGTGGTTGCTAGATCCAGATTTGAGGACTTCATGTGCTTGATCCTCTTGTTAAGTGGACGGTTTATGATGACTCCGAAGGGCCCCTCGTATGGGGATCTGGTTCCAGATCTGAGGAGAAGAACCACAGTTCTTTCGAAAGTGTGAACACCATCAAGCTTCTCAGTGGCAACAAGTACACAACCTGTCTCTGGAACAAGAATAGGATGGGCCCATTTTGAGCCAAGCGGTTTGGAGTCCTGGGAACCTGCTTCTTGGCCAGCAGCTTCAGTATCTATATTATGCACCTAGAGAAGAATTTCAAGCGTAAATTTCATTTCATCTTGTAGGTACTAATTCAAGCATCAAGTAATTATACTCAGCTCAATCAAATAAAATACCTGCATATTTCTTTTGGAGGAGGCCATTACATTATTTGAACCACAACTTTTCAAATGCCATCAATCATTCATAACTCTATTTTACAGCAATATAAATAGCAACACAGTTGCTGTTCGCTACACTACAGTTTGTGGAATCCCACGGGTTAACTTCAACAAGACCAGGTAATGAGATGCTCTTTCCCAACTCAATTTTTCTCTTCATCTTTTCAAGGAATTTTTAATACTCAAAACTACAAGAGCAAAGGGGAAAGTCCAATACATGGAATTCCATACAGTTGACACAGCCAAGGAATGAGAAAGGGGCCAAATCAAATGGCAATCCTGCATAATGGGGTTTCCTCAGTCACCTCAATATTAGGGTTTATAAACCTCATTTAAAACCAAAATTGCAGGGATGGGACCAAAATTCTTAGGAGAAAACCCAGTAGATGATTCAAAACAAAATCAGAGGAACCAGAATATCTCGCTGAATGGTCTATTAGGTATGGAGAACAAACCATCCTAGTTGGACAGTAATCAACAACCAGATTTAGAGATAGGAAAGAATCCCACTTTAGGAGGTTACCAAAACCCAGACAGAAAATAGAAACCAGAATTAGTAACTCAGATTTTAGGAAGTAGAGTTGAAGGATTTCAGAAATCGATGAAGAAACTAAGAATTAGAAACTGAAACTGAATCAGAATTAGAAACAGGAAATCATAAGAGAAAACTGAAGAATAGCATGGAGGAAAGCTAACTATTATAACAGGGATTGATTTAGCAAAACAGAATCAAAGAGATTAGGGAAACTAGCATGCTCAGGAAAAGAAAAGTCCAGAATTTACCTGATATGTGAAGGAGAAGAAGAATAGATAGAAGAGAAGATGTGATCAGGAATCCACCTGATCTGTAGGAGCAGGAATCACACCAAAACTGTAACCTGGAATCCACCACGAACAACTACTGAGTCCACAACAGTCCACTTATGAATCCATAGAAGTAACACTCTTGAATCTCACAAGAGTAAGCCTGAAATCAACAGACCCAAACAGAAAAAGCTCCTTTCATTCACCAAAATTGTTGGTAGGGCCGTAGCCCTTTACATTCTCATACTCTAAGAAATAGAAACTTTGAAAAATAAAAACTACGGAAATAGAAACTTAAGGAAACTAACAAAAAATAGGTCTGGATTCATAGTATCTTAATCCAGCCCAACTATTACAATATAATAAGAAAAACAAGAAAATAAACTCCAAACTGAACCTGGTATGAACAGTAGCCACTGGCTGTCATGTCACAGCTAAGTGGCTGTCATGGTGGTGTCACGGTGCCTGCCATTATGGCAAACTGGCTACCATGTAGATTGTGACAACTGTGATGTCACAGCCAGTTATAACAATTTTTTTCTTCTCTTTCTTCTGCTGAAATGGCTGGAATTCTGTCTCAACTCTCCCCAGCTAGAAAAAACTCAGACCACAAATTTTGCAGAGTCTAAGAGCCCGTTTGGTAACGCTTTTGTTTCACGTTTTTGGTGCTTTTCTGTGCTACTGGCACAAAAAAACGGAATCTACCGTTTGGGTCCACCGGTCTGTTTTTATGTGCTACTGAAACAAACCGGGTAAAAAAAAAAAGTAAAACACAAAATTACGAAACAAGGTTTACCTTGTTTCTTCAGTTTTGAAACACTTCAATTGAAACAAAATAGAGAATATGTGCCCGATAATTCTTGGACACCAGCGAAGGACTCCTTCAACAAGAGACTCCCTATCTCCATTGTCTTCTCCACCGAGCCACTGGTTCCTTGCGACAGCATCTTCTCCAACTAAACCCTAGATCTGTTGGATAGGTAAGTTGCTTCTTCTCTTCTTCCTCTGCTCTGCTTCTTCTCTTCTTTTTTTATGGATAGCTAAGTTGCTTCTTTTCTTCTTCTTTTCTTCTTCTTCTTGTGTTACATTTATATAAGCCTTGTATTCTGTTTTTTGCAGAAACCCTAAAAATCCAAGTAAGATTGTGTGGCTTTTCCCAATGATCCAAGTTCGAGTCACAAATTCTGCACCAATCCAAGCTTCACAGGTAAACCCCTCTCTGCGACCTCATATTTGTCAAACAACCCCTTCTCTGATAGAAGTGTATACTGTCATGGCCTTTGTCTTCTCAGACCACCGATCCAAGCTTCATGGCCTTTGTCTTCTCAGACCAAAACCATTTCTGAGAATGGAATCTAATAATAATCCATGACAATATTGTAGTAGATAGGCGTACTTTGTTTAGACTCTTTATGGATCTCCAATCTTCATAGGTTATAGACAGCTATGGTATTTCCAGATTGTTGCTATTTGTATTATATATAGAAAGTCAAGAATGGCTTTGGTGGGTCTTAATACGATTCAGTAGCTTGAAGGCCATATCTTTGATTTCTAGAGTTTGGTAATTGGGATTCGTTTGGGTTGTACGCTGCATTTGGTTTTGTATGGTTTAATTTCTAGTTTGATGATTTGGTTTTCACTTGGGATGGTTAAATAATTTTTTTTCAGTCTGATGCATCGTATTATATGAAAGGGGTGGGTGAGCGTGTGTAGAGGCAGCTAGGGGTGGGTGAGTGGGTGTAGGGGCAGCAAGGGGTGGGTGGGTGTGAGTGTGTGAGATCTAAATTGGTTACAAGGGTGTTATCATATCTAGAAAAGGAACAAGGGTGTTAACCAATGAAGCTGCATTGGTGAAATCTGCTGAAGAAATTGGTTTCGAAGTTGAAATCTTGCTACCAAAACCCACAACAGAGCTGGCGATGATTTATCAGGTTCTTAATTCTAGTGATGCCATGATTGGTGTCCATGGTGCTGCTCTAACACATCTTCTGTTTATGAGGCCTGGCACTGTATTCATCCAAATTATCCCTCTTGGCACAGACTGGGCTGCAAATACTTACTGTGGTGAACCTGCAATTGTGCTTGGCCTTAAGTATATAGGCTATGAAATACATCCAAAGGAGAGTTCTTTGTATAATAAGTATGATGAAAATCATTGTGTCCTCACAGATCCTCATAGTGTAAATGCCTTGGGTTGGGAACTCACTAAGAAGATCTATCTTGATGGCCAGAATGTTATATTGAATATCCTAAGATTTCCCAAGTAATTGTTGCTAGCCTATAAGTACGCCATTGCCAAGAGAACAGCGATGGAAACTGCAGTGATCTCCAAAGCTTCTGCTGATTCCTAAATCTGGTTCTTTCTCCACCCATTACTCAATTGTTTGATACTATTGTTCCATTTAATTTCATCTGCTCTGAACAAGGAGATCAGTTTTCTTTTTGTCTCAATTGTATGTAGAGATTAGTTTTCTCTTTTCTCTTCATATGTTCATCTGTACAAAATAAAATTTTATATTGAGATGAGATGTATGAAACAAGAAGTAAATTCTATTGCTTATGAGAACTTCCCCCATAAGTACTTGCAGATTTATTCATATTTCAATGGACCATTTCTAGTTGTAAATGTCAAGTTAATGATTGCATAATAGACCATTAAATTAAGAAACTTACTTGAGGATTAGGCTCCAAGCACTTCTTACCATTTACATAGATGTTAGAAGAGAACTTTATTGTTTCCTTAAGTTGTTGCTTGTGTTTATTGCCAAAGCCTTGAGGAGTAGCCAATGGAATATGGAAGAAACCTCTATATTGAAATCATTCTTTCATGTCACTCTCTCTTTAGGGCCTACTTTATTTTTTAGATGATTTTGGTGCATAATTTATCAAACCCTTGAGAATCACATGTAACCAATTTAGATCTGATGCAGTTTTCATCTCCAATTATTTTTCGTTAAATTCTCCCTCTCACCTCTTTACTTATCTCAGTAATTTGCACCCCCAATGTCATACCTGTACTCTCCTACAAACTCTACCTATTGGGTCTTTAGCTCAAATTGGTAGAGCACTTGGAACATGAGCGTGTCTCAAGCATGTTCTAAGGGAATGGTGGTTCGAATCCACAAAGATCCTTTTTGGATATTCATATATGATCATGGTGGATGTTTTCATCTTAATTTTATGTAAGTTTAGTCAAGTAATGACATTTTTGTAATAATTCATTAATTTGGTTACAAGTGTTCTAGAACAAGTTTTACCAAACGGAATTGTGTTGTTTTTTTGTTCTAAAAATGTTTCTGGAACAAGTTTACCAAACACCATTTTAGAGCCCAAAAACATGTTTCCAGCATAGAAACAGAAAAAAATGATAAAAGTAAAAAACACCTGTTCTGGAACAGAAGTGTTACCAAACGGGCTCTAAGGAATTAACATTGTGTCCATCTTCAGCCCATAACAGAACTCCACTTGCTCACAAACCAAAAAAAAAATATTTGCAACTTGTGGAGTCTTCTCATTGAAGAAAGGAGGTAGAATCATAAACTCTATTGCCTCCAAGAACAGTCACGACTTCATATGGAGTGTTCTTGAATTCTTCCTCACTCTAGGCCTCATCTTCTGCCACTGCTTCAACTTCTTCATTTCTATCTTCTTTAGTCTTTAACGTTGTCTTCCACACCAGAAAGTTCGACTTGTTGGCCTTCCTTCTTAAGGATTTTCAAGCACTGCCTCATTGTCGTTTATCCTCGAACTCAAGCTCCTTTCCTTGACTAGTTCTTTCCTTTTTTTGTTCATCACTAGATTAGGTAAAAAACGACTCAAATCCTTGCACAAAGCTGATATATATTTACATATTGCATAATAAGGTGTTTGTATGCTTTAAAACTGTATTTTATATGTATCCTAACTCCTAAGCACACCCATATGTTTCTTGACCATTTCCATGCGTATCTTGCGTCTCTCCGATATGCACGATAGATCTCTTAAAATCACCCTTCTGATACGATACCAAACAACGAAACTTAAATCCTTGATCGTTATTCAACTAAGCCTTGCCACTCCCCTTGATGCAGACCCAAATGGGTAAGCAAGCCAAGATCGAATCTGGAAGAGAATGAAGATAAATAGACAAGTTGTAGATGAAGATAGATATGTGACATTCTAGAGTCCCACTAGTTTCCAACCATCGGAGTCCAACCAAGGTCACGATCGAAGGAGTCCCACCTTGATCGCACTGTAGGAGTCTCACTTAAGCTCACTTGATGTTGTCACAAGTAGTTCTCAACAAGAGGAGTTTTTTTTTCTTTTTTTAATTTCTAGATGCTGGAAACAGCCTCCCACGAATTCTATATATGTAGGGGAGAAGGAGACTTAATAGTCCCTTGAGTAAATAAAAATTGAATTAAAAGGACTGATGTAATGCCCAGGCTAAATGGAATTCCCAACACCTAGAAACCAAAACCAATACATAAAAAATAATTCCTAAATTTAAAAACTAACCCCAAGATATTGAAAACTGTTCCCAAGACATAGGAACTACAAACAAGACTAATAACGGGAGGCACTAATGCTGCCTTGGAATATGAAAAGACAAAAGAATCTGCCAGAATTTAACTGTTCCAGGAGTCCACAATTTGACTGAGGGCTGGATCTGAACCAGGCCAGGCTAGGCAGTGGTTCTGGTCTTGGACTTGGGCCTGCGCAAGTGGCTTTTGGGGAATAGGCATGCTGGCCTATTGGCTGGTGGATGCCCCGCATCACCCCTCCTCCTCCCCCTTCCATAAAGGGTAAAATAAAAGGAAAGAGATAAAGACGGAAAAGCCTTAGCCCAGTATATCGGAGTTGTCTACATGAATCTTATTCCACCATTCCATCTCTATAGGGTCACAATCATGTTCCAACATGAGCTTCAACTGAGAATTTTCAGGATTTTTACAAATTGTTTGGATAAAAGGTACTAATACCGGCAGTGAAACATATATAACCTGCTTACCTCAGCTTCAAACAGGCAGCTGCAAGTACCAGCAGATTGCATGCATCATAATGGAACTCTACTTAGTAACCACTAAAAATGAGAACTTTCCTACACCTCATCACTGTTGAGATTTATTTCATCTTTATATTTCAACTGAAACTTAGATGAATCTAGTGTTGTTCTAAGCAGGAAGAAAGAGTAATCTCAATTTGAATTGGAAAAGCGATAGTTTACCTGCTCCCGTGCAACAAGATTTGCTCTGACTGTTCTCCAATCCGAAATGACTTTGTCAGAAGCAGGATTCTTCCCTTTGGAACCATCTCTTTCTGGAATGGATTGATCACCATTTCCTGTAATAGAAATTACCCCCAGGATTTACAACTACTGTATGTTATGGACCTTATCATAGATCATGTGCACATGCTCGCACACACACACCCACATAACACAAGTGCTCACACTAAATACTCAAAGAGTGCAGGAAAAAGAAATCGAAACGAGAAAAAAAAAATTCCATTAATAGCATGGGAAAATGAATTAAGCCCTTGTTATAATGCTTAAGCAAACAGAAGAAGTTTCTTAATCAAAGACAAAGTTGGGTTACCAAGAAATTTTTGAAAAAATTAATACGGAATAACATCTACTTGGATATCAGATGATTTTAACATATAATGTAATTGATTTAGTTACCCATAGGATTATTTAGGGGATTTAGATTATCTTGTAATTTTTGCAATCTTATTTTATTTTAGGGAAGTTGTGTATGCATAGGAGATTTGGTTGTTGTTAAGATATGTAACACAATAGGGGGAGTGTCCTTATCGTGGTAAACTGAGTTACATTACAACTCTACATATAGTTAGAATTTGAAAACTTACTCAGGAAAACAACTAACGACTAACTCCCAACTCCTACTAACAACCAAAGACTTAAAAGTACTACAACTCTACATATAGTTAGAGTAGGAAAATTTACTCAGGAGAACAACTGACTAACTCCTAACTCCTACTAACAACCAGACATAAAGTAATAAAGAAAACCACGATAGGGACACTCCCATCATGGTACATATCTTAACAGTTGTTATTTAGTTACCTAGTTTACTACAGTTTCTATTTCTGGTTAGTTGCTATGTTTGTCTTTGGAGTCTTAAAAGAACTTTTAATTACCCATTGATGGGATAGATTTTGGAATTTGGAGAATGATTGAAGATTTGAGTCTGCTACCTGCTGCTATAGGTTGACTGCTGGTCATACTGTTCCTTTCCCCTTCCTTCATCGATCCAATCCTGTGTCTCCCCTCAGGTACAACTTCTTCTTCCCCCCTTTTCGGTTCGCCTTTCTAGTACTTTCCTGGTTTCAGTTCTTGAGTTTTTTTTTCCAATACTTTGTTCCTGGGTGGTACTTGCAGACACGGAACTAAAACTGACGAGATCTCGGTTTTTCCCAAGGTCGAGAAGAGATAGCCTGCGAGTTAAAAAAGTGCAATATGTCGGTCGAAATCTCGGTCGAGTCGAGATCTCGGCCCGACCCAGATTTCGACCCATTTTACCTTATAAAAGTACCAAAACTCGACAGAACTGGTGAGTTCTTTGTCGAGTTCTACTGAGACTGTCATTTAGATATACAGACACCTATCTATGCAAACCTTGGTATACACACTTATTTATGCCTAATATCATTTAAGTAAATGTTTTTGTATTTCATTTACTTAAGATATTATTCATAAATAAGCAAATACCCCCTATTTGAATCCAATAAAAATAGTTAAAAAATCAAATTCGAAAAGGAAAAAAAGTCAACCTTCAGTGAAACTCCTATTTGGACTTTGTTTTTGCAAAATCTGAGAGTGTCATTGTATTTAAATGGCCTAAAATAGGCTGAGTACCAAGTTTCAGACCCAAACCAGATCTAAAACCCACCAAAACCAGCCTTCGAATTGGAAAAAAAAATACACCAACTCAACCGAGATCTCGTGAGATCTCGAGTCAACTCGGTTTTTTCCAAGGTCGAAACCTGGTCGAGTTCCGAGTTTTAGTTCCTTGCTTGCAGCACACCTTGGTTAGATTGATTTCCATCAAATCAGCTCCTTTTGCCCGAAGATTCTGGGTATAAGTTGCCCCTCCATAGGAAATCCAAGCCGTCGAGTTTCAAATCAAACTTCCTTTTCTGATGTGAGATTCACATTGAACTTCAGTTCTGGTTCCTTAACTACCACCAGAACCTGTTTGCAAGGAATATTACTACTTTAATATTTAACCTTTAGATCTGTTGGTCAATCCTGAGAGGCATAGACGTTACAATTCTGTATATAAATTTGGATCACTTAGGGTCCTACAGAGTGAGTTTTTTCACACGATAGCAGGTTGGGTTATCGCTGTCTTGTTTTTATCAAAGGTTAAAGAACAAGCTTAATTCTTCTATTTACATTTAAGCCCCTATTACTTGATATTACAATAAGCGCCTGATTCTGGAATTTTGTTTCATTTTAAATCCATATTCATATAACTTTCCAGAATTGTCCTTTTTCCTTTGAGTTAATTCCTGTTTTGTCCCCCGTTAAATTAATTTACTCTCACTGGTTCTAAATTGCTCCAGAAATTACGAGATTGCCAATGATCCTTTCAAATGAGTAATTTTTTCTTTGGTGGGCCCATAGTGACCTATAATCAGGGTTATTGAACCCTAGTTTGCATCAGTAATACTGGTATAACATGTAACTGGTGGCTTCTCTAGAACCCAAAAGAAAACATGCAAGCAAGAAAAGGCTATAAATCAAGCGGTATTCCAGAAATAACACCTCTTTTGGTCCTGACTGACTCGTTATGGCTAAAATCCCAAGCTTTTAACTAGTACTTGTAGAAAGACAGCTCGAATGAGGGTCACTAGGCCATCCAGCAAAATGGGTCAGAAGATGACAAAAGCTGGAGCCAAGTATTAAAAAAATAAAAAAGGTGGTAGAAAAAGTAAAAGAAAAGGGGGAAAATAAAAGAATGAAGCTCATATGCAATCCAAAAGAAGGCCCAAAACAGGTCCATTTGATACAGATACATCACCAAAAGAGGCTTATTTTGATGGGAATATAATGTAGTCCTAGGTAGGAGTAATCCCACTAGGAACCAGGGTAATAGGATCTCTTAACAAGGCTGGCCGATTGGGACAGCTTAGGCTAATTAGGGCAGAATTAGGGTTATGGTTAGGGTTTCGACTTAGGGTTTTATTTGGAAATGATGTGCAGAATTTTATGAGTCTAATGGTATAAGTTGGATCAAATTTGGTTGAGGTTGGAATTCTAGGGTTTTGGGTAGGATGCCTTATGAAAATGGACTGTTCGTAAGATCTAGGGTTTAGGGGTAGATTTTAGGAAAGAGGTTTATCGGGTATTAATGGGCAGGTCTAGGGGGTTATTTTGGTATAAAGAAGTTAGGGTTTGGGAAGGTTTTAAAATTCTGCAATTTAGGGCAGAATTGGATTTAGGGTTTTAATGGAGGTTAGGGTTTGATGGATGGAGGGGAGTTTGGACCAGGTCTAATGAAGGGGAATGGCTGGACAGATTAGAAGAAGAAGGTTTGAAATCAAATCTCAGATTGAAACTTACTGGATTTGCAGAGATCTTCAATGGTAGCAACTTTGAAGATGAACAATGGGGTCTCCTGATCTATAAGATGCAAGGAAATAAGTAGCAGCCCTCCCGATCTTCACAATGCAAAGAGTCGATTGGAGATCCACCAATCCCTTCACCTTGATATTACTCACAAGGCAACCTTGATATTACTCACAAGGCACACTCACGATGGAGCAAAGGCAGCAAGCATAAAGCTGAGTTTTTATTAATCAAATTCGTCTATAATGCTGGCCTCCCTTACAAACTTATATAGAAGACTCAAAAATAGACTTAGACACTAAAAATGAATGGCCTAACCTTATCCCTAAGCTATTAGGTAACTTAAACCAACTAGGAAACTAAAATACTAAAAGAAATAGACTCAAAACATGGCTGGACTTATAAAGTCCTAATCTAGCCCAACTTACATCACATGACCACTTAAGTTGTCACATGATCACTTAACCAAGTCACATGATCACTTAAATTGAACCAATTGGATGCAACCAATTTGAACCGGTTCAATTAAAAAACATAAAAATAAACTAAGTATTGGGCTAATCCCGTATGCAACCTATATACCCATATTTTAGGCCCATAAAAGTGGCCTATTACATTAGAAACCCATGGGATCAAAGGCCCAACATATATATATCCCAACCCTACACTTATTCCCATTGAAACAAACCCTATTTGATGATGAATCTGCATCAACTCTCCCCAACTAGAAAAAATTCATCCTCGAATTTTGTAATGATGAGGGGGAATCAACATGTGATCAGCAGCTTTGACCATCCCCAAACAGAATTTCGGTGAAGCGGGAACATTGGGGATAAAGTCTTCAATGCGTGGAGCGTTCTCTTCAAAGAACCATAGTGGCATAACAAACTCTATGTGCTCGACCTCTTCAAGAACAACATCTTGGATGTCGATGATATCTTGTGGAGTGTTGTCAATCACCACTTCATCTTCCATATCCTCAGCCTTGTCTACTTTGCCCTCTTCAGTAGTTTCTTCTACCATTGTGTGTTGGACCTCCACATCAATTTGATGGCCGAGCTTCTCAACCATGATCTCAACTACTGGTGCAGTTTGATATTCTTGAATTTCTTTAGCTATAGGTTCTTGAATCTCTTCAACACAAACCGCTTTAGTAGAATCTTTTGTTGGTGCATCTGCCATAGGTGAAACTTCAAACACAGTCGATGTCACTTGCATTTGAGTTGACATGTTCGGTAGTCCTTGTGGCTGTACAGTCGATGTGGTCACCTTTGGTTGTAATCCTTTTAGAGTAAACAAATGGTATAGACGTTGTCGATCAGGTAGGACACACAAGTTGTTTTCCGGTTCAATCCAACCTTGTCGCTCGTCCAACCAATTGCAACCTCCTGCAATAAAGCTCCTTGGAGATGGTACCGGCTTACACCAAGCACCATCATGATATGAAGAACACCCAAATTCAACACAGACTTTCCCTGTAGGCTCGATGCAAATCTCTCCTGATTGGGACAACATATCCACCACGGATTGTGAAATAATGTTGTTACATCTCCTCTCATCAACAACTAAGATGGCTGTGCTCCCATTGGGTAGACGAACTTGGGTCTTGAAAACGAAGGGAGGTGGGTCTTTCAAGGCTTGGTTGGAGCTTCCCTCCGCCATAGCTTTGATACCAATTTAATGTAGTCCTAGGTAGGAGTAATCCCACTAGGAACCAGGGTAATAGGATCTCTTAACAAGGCTGGCCGATTAGGACAGCTTAGGCTAATTAGGGCAGAATTAGGGTTATGGTTAGGGTTTCAACTTAGGGTTTTATTTGGTAATGATGTGCAGAATTTTATGAGTCTAATGGTATAAGTTGGATCAAATTTGGTTGAGGTTGGAATTCTAGGGTTTTGGGTAGGATGCCTTATGAAAATGGACTGTTCGTAAGATCTAGGGTTTAGGGGCAGATTTTAGGAAAGAGGTTTATAGGGTATTAATGGGCAGGTCTAGGGCGTTATTTTGGTATAAAGAAGTTAGGGTTTGGGAAGGTTTTAAAATTCTGCAATTTAGGGCAGAATTGGATTTAGGGTTTTAATGGAGGTTAGGGTTTGATGGATGGAGGGGAGTTTGGACCAGGTCTAATGAAGGGGAATGGCTGGACAGATTAGAAGAAGAAGGTTTGAAATCAAATCTCAGATTGAAACTTACTGGATTTGCAGAGATCTTCAATGGTAGCAACTTTGAAGATGAACAATGGGGTCTCCTGATCTACAAGATGCAAGGAAATATGTAGCAGCCCTCCCGATCTTCACAATGCAAGGAGTCGATTGGAGATCCACCAATCCCTTCACCTTGATATTACTCACAAGGCAACCTTGATATTACTCACAAGGCACACTCACGATGGAGCAAAGGCAGCAAGCATAAAGCTGAGTTTTTATTAATCAAATTCGTCTATAATGCTGGCCTCCCTTACAAACTTATATAGAAGACTCAAAAATAGACTTAGACACTAAAAATGAATGGCTTAACCTTATCCCTAAGCTATTAGGTAACCTAAACCAACTAGGAAACTAAAATACTAAAAGAAATAGACTTAAAACATGGCTGGACTTATAAAGTCCTAATCCAGCCCAACTTACATCACATGATCACTTAAGTTGTCACATGATCACTTAAATTGAACCAATTGGATGCAACCAATTTGAACCGGTTCAATTAAAAAACATAAAAATAAACTAAGTATTTGGCTAATCCCGTATGCAACCTATATACCCATATTTTAGGCCCATAAAAGTGGCCTATTACATTAGAAACCCATGGGATCAAAGGCCCAACATATATATATCCCAACCCTACACTTATTCCCATTGAAACAAACCCTATTTGATGATGAATTTGCATCAGAATAAGTCTAGGGTTAGGTCATAAACATGTTGGGCCTTTGATCCCATGGGTTTTCCATGTAATAGGTCACTTTTATGGGCCTAAAATATGGGTAATTAGGTTCCATAAGGGATTCCATACTTAATTTTATTTTTATGTAATTAGTGATCATATGACTTGGTTAAGTGGTCATGTGAAATACATCGCCATTATTTCCAATTTGACATCCACCCCACCACCTCAAAGGGAAGGTAAAAATATTCCATGAATACTGATCCAACTTGTATTTGTTACAGCTGATCCCTAATTAAGAAAAAATACAACCCATTTTCTTCTTCCCATCTTATTCCATTTTCTCTATTTGGATCTCTGGACAAGGCCCAGTTGTTCCTCCATTCTTCTCATTTGTGTTGGGCCATCAGAAACACTTACTATAACTGGAACAGGGGGGGGGGGGGGGGAGGCACCAGCCTTCAAACAAGAGAAGTGTGGGAATTCTGTAGACCACACAGATGCTGCCACCCCCTAGTGATGCAGATAAGTAACCTAGAGGGCCCATATGTCTGTATTGGGCCTTTGTTCTATGTGTTTGCTTTGTAATGGGTCACTTTAATGGACCTAAAACGTGGGTAGAAGATAGGCATACGGGATTAAGCTCAATAGTAGCTTATTAGCTTTACTTTCATTCCTAGTAGAAGTATGGGAATAGTTGTTTTTATTTTCAGCTAAGTTGTATGCACTCCTATTCATAGTGGGAGTATATTTTAGTTTTCCTAGTTTGATTAGGAGTATTGATTTCAATGTATTTAAGCAATGTAAGGCTGCTAACCCTTTTGGACGATTTTGATTAATAAAGTTTGAGCTGCCTTGCTGAAAGAGAACTTTGTGATACCGTGGGTAAGAGACCCTTAGACCTGAGATAGGTTTTCCCCTTCTTCTTCCTCTATTTGCCACCATCTACATACTGTTTTGTGATCAGTTTGATAGCTGCTGCTGATGGGTGTTTTTTGGTTCCAGATTCCATTAGATTAGTTGATCCTACTTCCAACATCATATCTCAGTTCACAGGTCAGATCAGATCAGGGTTTAAATTTCTGTTTTATCATTCAATCACATGCTCTGTTTTTTTCCCAGTTTCAGCCAACCTTGTTCATCCTATAAAACCCTATCCCTTGCCCTGTTTCACCTGCAACTTTAGGACAATATAGCCTCGCTCTCGATCACAGTTTGGGGCCCTTCTGATTTCTTGTTTGTGAGAGACTTAAAAATCTCTCTTTTCTCAGTTTTCTCTATTTCAGAATTTGGTTTTTCAAAATTATTTTTAATCCAGCCATTGGTTTGTATTGGAACCATAGGGCGTTAATTTAAACCATTGAACTTGAGGTCTGTCTCGAATTTCAGACCAATCCATTGGGTGGATTGAAATTAATTTGAGTTTTACTGTTCCTGAGATCTAGGCCCATGAGATCACTGGTACCAAAATTACTCCCAAACCGCTCATCGGATCATTCTCATCTTCTGATGGGTTCTTATCCTTTCTATTAACTATTGTTTCCTAAAGTTTGGTGTTATTCTGAGATGTTTGAGTTTTCAGTCAATTTTCGGGTTCTATAGGAGTGGGGGTTTTGTCTTGGGATCCTATCTGGGAGGGTTTTAGAGTTGTTCCTACCTACCCCCCCCCCCCAATCACCTAGAGTGCTGCCTCCTAAGGATAACCACAAATAACCCTTTTTTGAATTGCTATGCCTCCCAGAGTTGCAGGTACTTTGGTAATTTCACCCGTTAACTTTTCATGGCATTTAAAGTAATGTTTCATTTGACTTCATTTTGTGCAGCCCATATTTGGGTGTTTAGATTGTATTTACATCAAGTCAACATCATTTCTAAACATTATTTAAATGCTAGAGTAGGAGTTTAGTTCTTTCAAATTCTAGTCTCTTCACTACATAGATTTAGAAATAGTATAAGAATCGGCTGATTCAACTCGGAATCGATTGATGCCGATTCTGATAAACCCTGATTCCTAGAATACTGAGTTAAACTGAGTCTGGTTGACTTCTGGTCAAGTCCTACCAAGGCTAGGACAATACCCTCTGATTCCAAACTGTTTTAGAAACCGATCCTTTACCCGATTCTGAAATTTTAAACCAAACTTCCCTAAGACTTGGGTTTCAAGCTCTATTGCCGTCATGGCCCTTATCTATTACTACCATAAACAATGCTTTTAGGATAGTTAATGATATTCAGAGGTTTTCTTGCTCATGCGTTTCTGCAAGGGAAGATCTCTATAGGCCTCTTATAGAGATTCTACAGTAATTCTTAAAAGGGCGTACCCAGTGCACGAGGCTCCCGCTACTGCAGGGTCTGGGAGGGGCATATGTACTCAGCGTTACCCCCATTTTTTGTGGGGAGGCTGTTTCCATGTTCAAACCCACGAGCACCAGGTAGAGCAACCTTACCATTACACCAGGGCCCACTCTCATTCTACAGTAATTCTTCTTCCTCCTTATTTCTTTTTCTTCCTTTCTAATTCTCTATGAATTTCTATTTTCTTCCTCCATTATCTCAGAAATCAAATTCAAAATCCATCTTCACTTACATGCCTAAGCCTTATCATTCCACCATCTTTAGTTCCAAAATACCAGTCCAATCCACTATTTTTTTAAACCACTACTTGATACAAGAGTTCCTCAAGCTTAAAATAATATATTTCTTACTCAGATTGTTAATATTCAACTCAAGGGAAGTTGCGTCACGCTTACATGGATAAGCATGTGCAATTTTCCTTTTTAATTTTTTAGTCATTTATCACTTTCCACAATCAAATTAAAGCAAGGAATAGATGTACAGTTGTGGACTTATAAGCTGAAACAGGAACCTAGTTAAATGCAATTTAAGATTATGAAACTCGAATTATTATGTTGGGTTTTGTAGAATGAATATAAGCCCAGCCCTAGTTGCTTCCCAACACAACTATCAAACAATCCTATTGTCTAGTCATCTTCCAAGCACGCAGAGTTGAAAGCAAAACCCTTGGTAAAATGACATAGAAATCAAGCACATAAAACATGCTGCATGCTGTGAACATACTGCACTAATTCAGGAATGAAAAAAATCCTACCTATTACTTGATGTTGAGTGCCAGAAGACGATAAAATTGTATCATGATTTATGATATCTTGATGAGTAATACATTCACTAAAACGCAGATACCTTAGCGAATAAAATAAATTACAGATTAAAAGACGCACCAGTCTATTAGGTTTGAAACTTGATATTTGACTTGCATTCCAGTTGTCATTTGGTCTAAAAGGGTCAAGAATAGTCTTCCAAAAAATTTTAATTGTCCCAAAAATCTCCCCACACCAGCTCAAACTGATTAAAACAAACCTTAATTGAAACTAACAGGCAAGTTGAAATTTTATAGAATTACACACCCGTGACAAAATTTTAAGGATTTCAAAAGTTTGCAGCCAGCTTTTGGAGTAGAAAGTGGGCACCTAAAACAAAATATTTCTAAAGTACTATACTGAAGGACATCAACGATTGAAAGAAAAGGGTTATAGAAACACTAGTTTGGTACCCGTAAGCTAATGCCTAAAACACTGGTCTCTACAGTTAAGAGTTCAAACAGTAAAAATACATAACAGGCAAGTTCCAAATGCCTAATATATTGAAACTCATCTCTTCAAATTCAAATCATTCAAACAGGATCAAATCAGGTAAAGGAAGCTACATCCCTACAAGCACAACACCACCCCCCCCCCCCATTAAAAAAAAAAAAAAAAGGGTTACGATCACAGGTCTAATTCAAAAAGATTACATAAAACATAAGAGAAAAATATACTTTTTCTAGGGCTACTTCGAGATTTTTAATTGCAATGAAGAAATATAAAGTCATAGAAAGTGTCGGAAATTGTGGGGGGGGGGAGGGAAGTTGAATAATTTTAAGCTTCTGTGATTCAGAAATATAAATTCAGCAAATAAATCCTTACAATCCGACATCATTGAACGGCCCCAAAAGCTGAAATTAGCAAAAACATAAGAAAATTTTGAGATATTTTATACGCAAAAAACTAAGCAACTCTTACCAGAGGAAGATGGGTTCTGATGATTCTTCTTTCCCATGGCTCTTACGACCAAAGATCGACACAGAGAAGCCTTAAATTTCTTAATCCTAATCTCCATGAACCTTCCATCTTCCGCCCTTAAAGATGCAATCTTTCCCATATCGCAAGAAAAGGGTCTTTCGACCCATGAAGTTCTGTGTGAAAAAGAACAAACTTTAGAACAGAAAGGGACACCGTTGGTGTTCTTCACTTGAAGGGACCAAAGATCCATATGGCCCCTTTCAAAGGAGAGCTCAACTGTTCTCTGATTGAATAACGATTTTTTCCCCCTCTTTTGTTTTGTTTTTGTTCTTCTCCAGCGTCAGAATCTAATGATAAGAAGAGTTTAAGAACCGGGAAGAGAAGAATAAAAACGGATCAGACAAGGAGGGAGAGACGAAAATGCTTAAAACGGAACAATGGAGTGCATCAGAGCAGAAAAGTTGATGAAACCATAAAATATTGGTTCGTGTCAGGTTGCGCACGAAGGAAGCAGAAAACTCGACTCTGTTAAATCGATTTTTCATCATTTGCTTTGTATTATTCTACCCAAAAAAAATCATTTGCTTTGTGTGTTATTTTTGGTAGTGTTTTCTGCGTGGGACACAGATGGGCCACGTCCATGCACAATAAGAGTCGGAATGACCACCATGCCCCCATGTATGGCAAAAATTTCGTTCTCTTTTGTGCCATTGTGTGCATTCTCATTGGTTGGCGTGTGGTGCAGTCTTGTTATGTACCACCCAAAAAACAGTAGTCCAAAAATAATAGGGTTTAATATGCATATCCCCTAAAATGCACCCAATATTCCTCGTACCCCCTAAGGTTCTGACAAGTCCACGTACCATCTCTATTTTACCACTCTAAAGCCATTTAAGTCAACAGCAGGTGTTAAATGCTAAAAAATGATCAAACTACCCTTTCTTTTATCTCTTTTAAAATTTGAAAAGACTTACTTGCCCTGATCTAATTGTTAAATTTTAAAAAGACCAAAATGCTCTCATCTTCCTCAAATCATCTTTCTTTTACATTCCCAATACTACCACCACCACCCACCATTAACATCATCACCACCGTGAAGCCCCACCTTCAGCACCACCTCCAACTCCTCCATCTTTACCGATTTCACCACCTAAAAAGGAAACAGGATTGAATCAATAGGATTAAAACTCGAATTAAGAGGACCAAGTGCCTGCAGGGTACGAATAAGATTTCTCCCAACGTGATTTGCAGATTGAAGCGTCATAGCCAAGAGCTATGAGTCCTTCGGTGACGAATTTTCTACACTCGTCCTTGTGCTTAGAGCTTTTGTTCTTGTCCACAATTTTTGCTGTATCGGCTAACAGATTCCCCTCCGTAGTGCTTGTACAAGGAACCAGGCTCTGCACATTTCAAAAGAATTTATAATTAGCAAAAGGGGGGGAAAACCTTTTACACCTTCCACCCACTTATTGAACAGTTCAAACAAAAAAATGATGATTTTTTGGCTACTGAGAAATAATGATTATTCAAGTAAATCGTCGTCAGTTACCTTAAGAACTTCGCAAGCCTCACCAGATGAGGCTGCCGCCACCGACTCGCCGAAGCCATTGAAGAAGTCGAATTCATCGTCGGAGCTGTCGGTACAGTTGCCATTGAAGCAATTGCAGCGATTCCTTCCACATGGTGCAGTTGACGCTGGCTGCTTGTCATTACTCTCTTCAATGAAATTTTGTATCATTTTTGCCAAGCACACAGAACTCGGCTCCCAATCGTTACTACCATCTTTGTTGTACTGAGGTTCACCAACTACGAGCTTGTCGACCGATGAAATTTTCAAAACACTCGGAAACTGTCGCTCGAAGAGTCTCTTGAGTCGCGATTTCACCACAGGCTTAAAATTCGAAAACTCCAGAATAAAATCGATACCTTCCTCTCCCGATTAATATATTTATTGCTTCGGATTAGAAAAATAAGCGTGGAATAACTTCCAGACCCTGCCAAAGAAAGTGGCTTCTTGCTTAGGGTTTCCACAAATGGTTAAAGCAGGTTTCATTGAAGACATGAAAGCGAGGGAGATAGGGACATTCCGGCTAGACAAGGAATAACAAACCGCTGGAGGTGGGGCTTCACGGTGGTGATGATGTTAATGGTGGGTGCTGGTGGTGGTATTATTGGACATGTAAAAGAAGATGATGATTGGGGGAAGATGAGGGCATTTTGGTTTTTTCAAATTTTAGTAATTAGATCACGGCAATTAGGATTTTTCAAATTTTAGAACAGATAAAAGAAAGGGTAGTTTGATCAATTTTTAGCATTTAACATTTGGTGTGGACTTAAATGGCTTTATGAAGGTAAAGTAAGGGTGGAACGTGAAAATTTCAGGGTGATACGTGGACTTATCAAAACCTTAGCGGGGTACGAAGAATATTGGATGCATTTTAAGGGGTACGCATATTTAACCCAAAATAATATCATCCAAAATAGGTTTTACATCTAATGTTGTATTGCTTTCATTTTTTTTTTGGTGGAGAAGCATAAAAGTATATTACTAATTAGCTAATATTTGTACAATAGTATCTGAGCAGTCCGTAGAGAGCCTATTGGTTCTAGCATACTTAGCCAAGACATCCACATACTTCAAAGCAGACTTGTGTTTCTTAATAATTTTTACAGACTGGGAAGAAAGGGTGTGGGAGATATCAAAAAGAAAGTGCATATAAATCCCACGGCCAAAGAAAATCTGCAGAGTTAGTAAGCCAATCAGTGAGTTGTTGGGAGTCCGTCCACATAATCACTTTGTTTACTATCCAATCAAAGTGACTTTTCGAGGCCTGCTTGGAATCCTCATAGCTCCGCTTCTTGGGCTAACCCTACACCACCATAATCCATAGCCGAAGCAAATAATTGGTGGTTATCAAAGATTAAAAAACTCCATCCTCCAAGGGAGGAATTTTGATAGTAACTCCCATCACTTCGAATAACACAAGTATCAGTTGTACCAAGGCCCAAAAGATCCGACCAAGGGAGAGAACTCAACTACCCTTAGGTGATGGACTTACAGATTCAGCTAATGGGGACTGAGGTGGTGAAAATTGATCAACATGCAATTCTTTTAGATCATAAATCCAGCGGTGGACATTGCTTAAGATAGCAAAAGGGTTGACTGGTTTATTTTGGAAAACAACCGCATTCCTATGTGTCCAGATGAAGTATAAGGTGATAGCCATAATACCCAAGACTCTGTTTTGGTCCCCTTTGTCCAAGTGTGTAAGGCCTACTGAGAGAGCATCCACAATTGTATTACCAACTAAATATTCAGTTCGAAGTCCTAAAGGGCCAGCTGCCCAAATACGTTTAGTGAAATTACAGGACAAAAACAAATGCCATATTGTCTCTCTTGCAGTACCACAAAATGGGCACAGGTAAAAGGTGGGTTCCAGTCCATGAAAAGCTGATTTAGTAGCAACACCCGATTGCAGAACTTTCCATAAAAACAGTTTGAATTTAGGTGGGATCTTCAGCTTCCAAGCCTTAATCCAAATGGGCGGGGTGGTAGTACTCAATGAAAGGGATTGAGAAGTTAATGTTAAGGCAATCCGTTTAGTAGTTAAGTTCCCAGTTTTGGAAATGGGGGAGAAAATATGATCCGGATGTGAAACTTGAGATAGGGGAATGGAAAGAATGGTTGTACTTATATTGAGGGGGAATAGTGAATTAATAAGGGGAGTATTCCAAGTTCTATTAATCATCAAATCTGACACAGTTAAAAAATGAGGGTGGGATGGGGTAAGCTGATTGAGTGTTGTAAAGGATGAAGACGGTACCCACAGGGCATTCCAGATATTGATATCACGGCCATTCCCTACATGCCACCTTACCATGCTTATGAGAACGGGAAGCACCGCACGTATACTATTCCAGGTCCAAGAACCAGGTTTGAATCTGGAAAGAGGATTAAGGATGGATGAATGTGGAAAATATTTGCCTTGAACCAGGTTGTATTGCTTTCTTTACACTAAGATAGGAGATAATATTTTTAGGCAGAAGTTTTTATGCACGGCCGAGCGCATGTAGGGTCTACATTAATTATTGTTAGATGGACATTTATGCCCATTCAAATTGACCATAAAGCCCCTACATCCCTGTTGAATGAATGAGGCATGGAATCTACAGTGCACGAACTCCTTTCCCATATTTTTATGTTCTGATTCCACCATCAAGCGATCATACCCCTTCGAAATAACTTCACGAACATTCACCAAATTGCCATAGCTTCCCCCCCCCCTCTCTAGAACGGGTTTTTATCTGCTCCATTTCTGACATCCTCCATTTTGCTTCATTTCTGCCTTAGGATGTTGACACTTGTATTATATTAATTCGACGGTCAAAATTAAAGACTCCTTTCCCAAGCTTAACTATGGTTTTTTTTTTGGTAACATGAAGTTTAACTATGATTTTAAAGCAATACAGGTGTCAACATTCTAAGGGAGGAATAGAGCAAAATGGAGGATGACAGAAATGGAACAGATAAAAATCTCGTTGCATGTAGCATTTTAAATTTTTAACACCACTCTATATAAGAATGCAAAGTCCCCAGTCCTTTCTTTCCAGTTTCCACTCTCACCTTATGGTGCAGCATATCAAGATCATAGAAAGTATGTTGTTCATGGCCAAACCAAACCGTATATTGATTATGTAATTTTTCTTTCTTCTGATAAAATTTCTTTGTTAATTTTCTCTGTAACTTCTTTTTTTTTGTGTGTTATGCCTTGGGAGAGAAGAAAATTTGAGTGATAGGTGTGTTTTGATCTTTTGAATAGGGAGATGGTGGAGAATCATCAGGCATTATTAATCGATCGTTCTTGGTTCAACCAGATTGCGCAATAGACCGACTGATTATAACCAATTATTTGAATCACCCAAAACCTGGTTGAATAAGATTAATTAGATGACTAATTAACCAAAATCAAATTTTTTCTGGTGTAATTTTTTATGATTCTTTTTTTTATTTTTTTTTTGGGTAAAATGTTATAATTCATTTTACTTAAAATTTTCAACATGATCAACAGGTACGACGTAAACACTTTGCTAGACCAAACTGGACCAAGGTCTTCTCAAACTTGGGTATTACACATGGAAGAGCATGGATCGGTGAGTCATAAGCAAACCCATTAGAATCCTCAAAACCAGTAACTTGGAATATCTATCTTATTTTGTACAAATCCATAGTTCCATATTTCAATTTTGAGCTTTTAATTTAAGTTAGAAGTATTAGGCATTTAATCCCTAGTTCGAAGTGAAAATTCTCAAGTGAAAGCCCTAGATGTGAAGACGCTGCAAGCCTTTGGAGCAATTAGAAAAGCGTGGAATTTGACCTTACAGTGCTAAATGGAGAAAAATAAGGCTATTTGGAAAGAATGGATGGCTGAAAAACACAAAGGACCAGAATATATCAATACATGGGAAAATCATATATGAATCAATTTCAGTCTACCATGCATCATTCGTATGTTAGAGATGATTTCGATGTAGTTCTTCATGATCTTATCTTCTTTAGTTCTGAATCTTCCACAACACATCAGACCTTTTTTTGCTTTATCTTTTGTGGTAAAGTGGAGAAGAATAGAATAAGGGTTATGAGACCCAAAACATTGTATATATATAATACTGTCCTGAACCTAAACCCTAAACCACAATGGGTCGGGTCAGTATATCCCTAAACTGGAGAGAACCGAATCGGTCTGTGAAACTTGATTCTCATCAATTAATCAATCAATCTAAATAATTAATTAAATTCATAATTCTTACAATCTCTCACTTGGACTACATTAATTATAAAGATGTTTTTTAAATTGGTGTGGCTATAGAATCTCATTACATTAATTAATTACTCTTACTTTAATTCAGTTGAAAAATCCATCAATGTCGAATGACAGCAGAAGATACACCTAAACATACGACATACAATTTTCTGTCATTACAAACATAAATGAATTTATCAACATGAACCCTGTAGGATATAAACATGGAAATAGCGACATTTCCTGCAGTTAAACAAATGTCATTCCATGCAGGTCCTTAACTTTGATATTAACCTATAATTTGGAAAATCGCCTTTATTCTGGAGTTAATATCTAACTGTGGCTTACCGCCTATATACTGTGGCAAAATCGCCTATGAACTATGGCAAATACCGCCTATAAACTGTGGCAAAATCGTCTTTAAACTGTGGCAAGTACTACTCATAAACTGTTCAACAAATAAATAAATGATGGAATAACTTTGCAATGGATAAATGCATAAATCAAATTAGAAATATAACCAATATTCATCAAACTGTGCCCAAACACATGGGTTAAAGTTCCAAATATAAATAAAACAATCAATAGTATAATCCTCCCACCGACCAAGCATATCAAAAGACTCGATTACATCCATGTTGGAAACATGACCTTTAAATACTCTCATTGACAAAACCTTTGTAAGAGGATTTGCCAACATTCTATCAGTCACAATGTGTTCCACTACGATATACTTTTCATTAATTTTTTTTATTTAACAAAATCCTAGAATATTCCATTCCAGATTCCTTCTTCTTCCTCACGAAAACACCCATTCAAACCCTACTCTGGCTTTTGAAACCTTCAAGCTGCGGTAGACCACGACTGTGGGCAGCGAACCAGGCCACTGCCGATCAGGCCAAAGCCCGAGAAAACCATCGCTAGCCCCGACGATGTATTTTCGGCCACAATTTGACCGAAAAACCCCAAATCACTTATGTTTTTCCATTTTTTTAATAGATTTGGTCGGCTGTCCACGCCAAAGAAGGCAGCAAACAATGGGACATAAAAGCCCACTGCCCACTGTCGGCAGCCAAGAGCTTAACCATTCAATATGGCCGACAGTCTTACCTTTGATTTCCCCCCCCCCCCCTCTTTTTTTTCATTGCAGCGGCCAATACAGCCACTACCGCAATCATCTCCAGTTCCAGTGTTCCTTGATGTTCGGTGAAGGATAAAACATGCACATCCATCACCGTACAAATCCTCATAAAATTTTGAGTAGAACAACTTGAGATGAGAAAGAAGATTCACAAGAACTGCAACTGGATGACGATCGCACTATACCGCAAAGAAGAAAAGCAATGTAGAATACTATGACCCTAACTTTTCCCTTTTCCACTTTCTTACAAATCAAATTTGATAGTATATAGAATTTGAAGAATCGGATGAATAGGCCGATCATTTAACCCCAAAATTCCATGACAATAAAACAAACATTGATTCTAGTCCTGTATGGCATGGTTTTAATACCAACTGTTAAATTAAATATTTGACACGATGTAACAATTAACTGAGAAGATTGAGTGTATCTTGCACCATTCATATGTTGGAGATCATTTTGATGCAGTTCTTCATGATCTTCTCCTCTTTGGTTCTTGATCTTCTACAACACCTCAGACCTTCTTTTGCTCTTTCTCTCTTTTGTGGTAAAATGGAGAAGAACAGAATAAGGGCTGCGGGGATCCAAAACATAGTATATATATAATATTGTCCTTACCCTAAATCCTAAAACACAATGAGTCGGGTCAGCATTTTCCTAAATTGGAGAGTGAACCAAACTGATCTGTGCAACTTGATTCTCACCAATTAATCAACTTAAATAATTAATTAAGTCTATAATTCTTACAAATCCATCATAATATTTAAACTTTCAATAATATTCAAAATGCAAACCCAAAAATACTTTCGGCCTTTGGCAGATTGACCTTTTGAGGTTCGAATTAAAGTGTTTGTTCCCTTTTACATTACTCTCCTCTAAATCAAATCCTCCTTTTGATTGAATGTTTCTGCTCTGCTCTTACTCCGAAAGGCCAAATGGTGACAGTTATATTTCCTTACTCTCTCACTTACTCAATTTATTCCAATTATGAAATGGAATTAAATAAAAAGACATTTTTAGTTTCCAACTCACTAAACTAAATGGTACTCTGTTTAATATTTTATGTAAGTGGGTAGAAGTGTGGGACTAATTAATGAGAGTAAATATGTTGAATTAATCTGGAGTGAGGTGGGTTTCTTTCCAATTCAATGTCCCTGTGTCTTTTCTATTGCCATTTTCCTTGTCTGGTTTTAATGGGTTTAACCAAAACTTTCAGTTGTAAAATGGTTTTTCAGTAGGGTTCTATGGCTTGAGATATTGCCACAGGGTCTTTTCATTGTGATAAGAGACAAGGTTTTTTCAAGTGGTGCAACAAACTGTTTGGTCTGGGGGGGGGGGGGGGATTGTAGAAAGAATAAACAGATGCCATTATGTTAACCCTTCTTGGCTTCAACTATATCCTCTAATTGCTCTTCATGTAGGTTACCTCTTGGAATAAGATCATAGACCCTTGTCTCAAGACTTATATGTGAGAATATTGACTTTTTCCATTGAGGAAAAATATTAATTTGTTTTAAGAATCTAACTTCGAGTTACCACTTAGATAAAAATTTATTCTATCAAGAAAAAAATAAATAAATAAACGTTTAGAACCACAAATAAGAATTGACATTGTGACTAAATTGGTCCAACCAAAATCGATTTGGATCAAGTTAGAATTTCGAAGGGGTTAGAAATCTAGCCCATCAATTAGTTTTCCAATTTTTCTTAAATAAAATGGTTTTTTTCACGTAGGGGTGAGGTTTGATGTAATTATGAAAATATCCCTCAGTATTGAAAAATCCTGCGTGCTCCCTTGAAGTTCTTAATAGGTAACACATAATCCTATGTCGTTAGTCTAAGACTAACAATGTTAAAGGCATGGGATGAACTACCAAACATGCCCTTCTAAGAAAAAAAAAACAAAAATGAGAGGAGGAGGAGGAGAGGACGAAGTTTCTTGTTTAGGGTTTGGAGCTAAGTCTTGTTCCTTCTTTTGATTACCAGAGCGTCACTCTGGATAAGGTGAAATCAGCCCTGGAAAGAGCAGAGAGAGAATCGGGTAAGGAACGTTCGTCTTCGTATGCATCTGCTTCGTCTTCTCCAATCAAAGAAGCAACAAAGGAAACAAAGGAAGGCGAAGAGAAGTCATCTTCTTCATCTGGGTAATTTGGTTCTGATTTGTTACTCGCTGCTGGTTGTCCTGGTTGCTTGCTTTACGTTTTGATATCGAAGAATAATCCCAAGTTCCCTCGTTGTGATTCTATTGTTCCAATTCCTCTGCAGAAGAAACCAAAAATTGATCTCAACACTTCAATTTGAGAAGAAGGGTCGAAGAACAGAATTGGTTTTTGGGTATTTTTTGTTGTTTAATTTTTGTAAATTATAGATAGATAAATCATTACTGGATCGGTTGGTTAATGAAGGACAAATTCTGAGTTGCAGCTTTGTTTCAAACCTTGTTCGTTTTTATCAAACTGAAAATTTCAATTTTTGTTTAAACCCTGTGTGGACTGCAGAAGAGCAGAGTAATCCATGACTGGACTACTTGATTGATGAACTATCACTTCCCTCTCTCTGCAAATTCTCAATTCTGTAAAAAAGTAAGAAACATGTCCTGGCATCTATAAATAACAAGACACCAGATGACAAGCAACATCATAGTCTTTAAAGAGGAAGAGACTTTAAATGGCAAGAGACAAAAATTGCTCATCATCTCAAATACTCATTCAAGAAGATGCACCACTTCGCAAAGCATGAGCCTTCTTGGGTGTCATAGAGGCCAGCTGAGTCTCAAAGTTCTTCTTCACTGGCTCCTCTTTCTCAGATAAGGTCAGCTCAATGTGACATGGAGATGACATATAAGGGTTGATCCTCCCATGAGCACGGTCTGTGCATCTCCTCTGCTTCTGCGCTTGGTTCACCTGGACATGGGATATGTAAAGAGAAATCCACATCCAAACCTTTCACATCAGTGTTGCTCTCAGCATTCTTCAGCAAATCCAGAATGAAATTCGCTGATTTCATAGACCAACGTCCTTGCCCATTTGAATGACAGTTCTTGGCCTGAGCTGTTCAACCAACACCACGACAAAATCTTCGGAATGGAATGGCTTGTTTATGGGTCAGAACATCCACATCCAAACCTTTCTTTACCGGAATTTTTCAAGCGCCTCTTGGGATCTTCAGGTTCATTCAGGTTCACAGAAACAGAGAACCCTCATCTTCCCCAATTTTCCCAAAACCTGAAACCCTAAACCCATTTCCTATTATTCGATATGGCAAACCTCCGATTAGAATCATGAACCTTCTTCAACAACATCTGCACTAGCACAAGCTACCAAAACCGCAAGGAAGGTCTATCCATCAGGCCGTTCAAGAATGCAATCAGTGGGTGGTGGTGGTGGCGGCAACAATGGTGGGTGCTGATGGTGAAGAAGAAGAAGAAGAAGAGGGCATTAGTGTCATTTTATCCTTTCAAGAGTATATTGGTCATAGCAGACCTTAAAAATTCTTATTTCTCAGAAGGGCATTTTTGTCAGTTCACCTTGTTTTTAATAAGTTTAAACCTAAACTTACGGAATGGGAGAATATGTTAACTATTAAAAACCTCAGGGAATTACGTGAAAAAAATCCTAAATAAAATAACAAGGGCCCTTCTATGTATCACGATGAAGATTTAACTTCTATTCTCGTAACTTGACTACTTACCCAGACTCTTTGATCAGACCATATGGAATCGTGTTGTGGTGAGAGCCGGTCCAACATCTCCCTCACCACCGACACTGGAACTTTCCTTTCCTTAGGACGAGTGTGGTCAGCCAGCCACATCCCCGCCCTAGGAAAATAAGTGTCGTCTCGAGCCCTCAACCTAGGGGCACGTACCCCCAGATGGTCATAGCACCAGCACTATAATCAAGAAAAAAGGCATCAATACAAGCAACGCACCCAAATACAGTTACAAGTCAAAACAAGATGCAAGGAAGGAATGATGGATTACCTCGGGCACGAACCAAGTGCCACCGAGGAACTGGGTGCGTCGTATGGCCAAGGAATCCAGCGTCCTCAGCATATGGGCATAGCCCGCTCCAGCCTAGCCAAAGGTCTTCACCCTCGACAAATCCCTCAGGTACCACACCATGGAGATGTGGATCCTCATGCCGCTGGTGCTAAACAGGGTATTCCCCAAGAGGTAGAGGATGAAGCACCTCGCCTGCTGATCAAGCTTCTCATGGCTGGATGAGTCGGTCATCGTCTTCTTATCCCACTCGTGACGGAACCATTGCACCGCCACGTTTGAATCAGGGGCAAGAGATCTGAGCTGCATCTTCAACTCTTCCTCATTGTACGCCCAGCCGCCAAGACACCCTGTCACAGCCTCACCACCAAAAGAGAGCCATGTATACAAGAAATAGTAGAGAGGCGTAATCTTCATCTCGCCCACAGGCAAGTGGAAGGCATGGGTAGTGGGCAACTAACTCTCAGCCAAGGTCCTACGCCAAGGATGTATCGAAGGACCTAGTCTGGAGAAGAGCTAGATCCTCGAAACCGGTCGCCACAATCCACTGTCGAACGGTCCCGCATAGCTAGCCATACCAGCTCAAGACAGTCGAACGTGACCCATATTTGTAATAGGTCACGGGTTCCTGCACATTAAAACAAGGCAAAACTCATAAAGCAGTTTCAAAAATCCCTAGTGGGTCAAATCAAGCAAACGGTTTTTAGAATGGATCAATCCTATATAACACAGGAATCCATAAAACAACCTTAATATGCAGATGTCCTTCCCCAATGGACCTTAGAAACTTGTCAAGGAACAATAGAGGCATCTAATCCCCAATGAACCCAATCCCAAACATGGTCAAACACAAGCAACAAGGATTCGATCATAACCACACAATACTGCGCATAATAGAGAATTACAAATGGACCTCAGCAGGACAAAACAAATGCAACAGAGCATGAGGATAATTGACAAACACAAAGAGGTCAACGCATGGCATTACAAGTGTATATTCATACATGAACTCATATGCAAAACAAGCAACCAGGCATTCTAAATCATAATTCAAGGAATTTAAATGTTTACCTTGGGCGGCTTCCAGGCTTTGCTACAGATATGGGACGGAGTATCCTTGAGTAATCGTCCCTCGTACCAAGAAGCCCTTGAGGATTCCTCGCAATCGTTGAAAACATCCTCATCCGGATAGGTCTCCGGACGAGCCAAATCGTCTCTCTCCCGAATCACAATACTCGAACTCTTCGGCCTCTTGGGAGGAGGAGGCATACCATCAGACCCCATCAGTCTCTTGCCTTTGTCTCTCCCAGACATGCTGAAGAACACAAAATGAGAAGAACGAAGAAATCCAAGGAAACCTTGGGTCTTCTTTAAAATCCACACGAATAGAAACAGAGAAGAAGGAAGCATGATCGATTCAAGCCCTAATATGCGTGATTTGATCCACAAACAAAGTCACATGCCCTCAAAATGTGGAAATCCGCTCTGGAACCCTAAGAACTCGGAGAAGAACAAGTTATCAATGATTTGGAAGAGTGACTCTCTGTATCCATAACAGCATTTTTCACCCAAAATCGACATTGAACCATGTCATCCTCGACATCAAACCACTGTCGAATAAAGCACTTCGATGTCGACGCGGGCTCTCACTGTCGAAGAAGCCTTTTTCACTGTCGAACTACACATTTTGCCACCAACATTCAAATTTTGAATAAGTGGGTCCACCCCCATGGTGACTTGGCACCCCTAGCATTCCAATGCGCACCCTACATGTGGCCCGCACCCACAATCAAGCAAGATTCCCAATCTTCAATCACGCCCGCATAATCGGCGATTTCCAACTTGGGATCTCAACCAATGTAACCAGCACTCTCTTGCATCAACAAAATTCCCAGTCTACCCTCACCATGGTCAGAGCTATACAGCCACCTATAACAATTACAAAACTATCCCTACATCGCCCAATCAACGGCGAATTTATCCCCAAGAGTGCTCGGGCTATTGGCAATCTTTTACAAGTGCACCTCGCTTTATCAACGGCAAATTACTCCCTAGAGCGCCCAAACTATTGGCGACCATCAACGACAATATTTCCAATACGCCCATACCAAGGCGACATTGTTTACAACTCTGACGGAAGCGCCCGTACTATCGACCAATCTAGTCACCCCAGTTAGCGCAGCCCGAACTATCGGCCGCTCGAGCATTACTACAAGTTCAACCGATGGAGCTACCTGTGTAGGTACGCCTCTATCCCCCACACTCCAGTGTCCCTGAGCAAGACATTGGCGAGTTTTTGCTCAATCCGACAAGACGAAGTGTTCGCAAAATCACTTCTTTGACCTACAACTGTTGCACAGTCTCAGTCAAAGAGGGGCATTCTGTAGACCTCATTTTGTCTTTCCCTCGGAGGTTTCCCGTGACGATGATGAGTACCCTCCAAGGCCTAGAGCCGGTGTATCTATGGATGTAGCGTCAGTGTGCACTGTCCGCATCCGTATACCGATCGTCCATCCCCTTGCCAGAGCCCAAACCAAAGCCTTCAAGCCCTCCAAGAACCCCTGGAAAGGCCAAGCCCTGACCCAACCCCCTTGGAACCAGCCTGGCCCAGCCCAAAACCTAGCCCATATAGTCCAAGCCATGTCTGTCGAGGTTTTGGCCTCGTACATTGAGCAAGTACTTGGTTCGACACTCAAAGGCCCTGATTCGACATTGAACCCACCTACCATCAACATCGAGACATATCCTCTTACTGTCGAACAGTGTATTTCTACTGTCTATCTCACTTCGACATTCAGTTAAAGGCCATCGACACTCAAAAACCAACCCTTGATGTCGAGTCCTGTTCATCGATAGCTACTCAATGTATGTTGTAGCCCACCTCGATGTCGACTCGGACAGTTTCACTGTCGAATATCTACATATCTGAGAATCCCAAACTTTCCATATTTTGCTCTGATTGCGATACCTTTCGTGTCCTAACCTATTTTTGGCACCTTGATCTCAATCTTGGCTCCATTAGGCCCCAAGAAACACCCCCTAAGGCAATAAAACACTTGCAACCCATCAATTGGTCCTTACCTTGACTTTACACCCACCGTCGATGCAAAGACACCTCTCTTGGACAATCTGGATCAACCCAGCCATACCTACACGAATTTGAGAGTGCACACACCCCTCTACATCTATAAATACACCCCCTCTCACGTTGAGGAGGGTTACATGCACTTGATATGAGCTTTGCCAAGTTCCCAGTTCAGAGACAATGCTCCCCTACACCCATACTTAGCTCCCCATTCAATAACCTTTGAGTCCTTAGCTTTGGCATCCTACTTGGCCTTAGTCTATTGCCTCTCCACCACTTGAACATCACACTGCTCCACTAAAATCCTAACACCAAAGCCTAGAAAGGTCAATCCGACGATTTCGGTGCCTAGCCAATGAAGCATTCAAGTATAAAGAGACAAGAGAAGCCTTACAAGCGGCGATACTTGCTCAATGTACGAATCTTCTGAGTTACAAAAGGAAAACCTCCACACTCTTATCTCGGTCTTCTTTCACTAGGTAAGCCCTTGGTCTTCTAACTCTATCTAATCTACGTTGTTTTTCACTTTTATTACATTTTGCATCTCCAAGAGGAATGTGATCCCGTCTTCCTAGACGGGGGTCACACCCTGTTTTTCTCTCCTTATGCTTCTTTCCCATGTTGTATTTTATCTTCCATGCATGCATCTCCATGATCCCAATCTCCCGTAATTTAAGACTCCCTCATCCATTCACGCCATTTGCACATGCTTTCATTTTCAATTTCCAATGTTTCTCTATCCACATGCATTTATGCCGTCTTCGTTCTCACGCATTTATCACTCCATTGTGTCTAGCTTAGAGTCAATCATGCTTAGGTTATTTAGGTCCTTGAGGCAAACAACCGCTAGTTCGGTTGGTTGGAGGCATTGCAAGTTGAATGCATGCCCCCCAGGAGGTCAAGGAGTCGACTCTTCTGGATTGCATATTGTGCCAGAAAGGCACCCCTTTCTCCCCTCCCCCCCTACCCCCTACCCCCTTTAGTTGTAGATTGTGTGCTTGTTTTAGCCTTCCCCCTTAGCTTGTAGTTGGCCTTTGGGCCCTTGAGTAGGATAGACCCAAAAAAAAAAAAATTAGGTCCTTGAGTCCTTTACTTTTACACTCTCGTATACTAACCCCTACAATGCAGCCAAGCTTCCAGGTATGTTTCCTTACATTTCTTTGTATTGTATTCACTTTCTCTTGCATTTTGCTTCCTTACAATTCTACGTGTATTCCACATTCCCCAAAGCATGTTATACCATTGCCTAGCCAAGTAATAGGAAGACCGGCTTGACCAGGCGGACTGGGGTGCCTAATACCTTTCCTAAACCGTAATTTGACCCATACCCAGACCAATGGATCATTTTGTCCCCAAAAGGGTGTTTTATGAGAGTCATTACATTACAATCTTGGGTCCTAGACGCTCCTTTAGGTGGCGACTCCAACATTCAATTCACTTCTCTTCTCCCTAAACAGGGATGAGATAGAGGACACGTGGCAATCCCTCGCCATGTCATTGTCCTCATAGTATCATGGGGCATACTTGTACAATGGATCCTAATTGATCTTCCACGTAGTAGATATTGGGTCTAACCACCTAATGTCCTATGCTCAGACAAAATTACTATTTATTTAAGGTGTGTTATGCTTCAAAATAGGATTTTGCAAGTATTCTAAACATACCCATGCGTTTCTTAAGCGTTTCTATGTGCATCTTTAGTGTATCTTGTGCGTCTTCTTCCAGTTACGTCTTTGAGACGTCTCTTAAATGCACCCTCCTGATACATTGACCGAAATTGATACTTGACACCTTGATCTAAATGTCAAATCTCACAACTTATAACAAACATATGATTCACCATCTACTTGATTTTCCTTAATGTATTTTAAGCTAGTAAAATATGATCAAACCTATAGGTGGCCTATAGAGGATCATGTGGATTGATTTCAAGGACAAAATCAATATAAAGTCCACAATGTATTAGAACTTTTCGATGGCAAGATTGAACCGTTGAGACATTGTGTAATTTCTTTGGGCTAAAATTTACAAGTCAAGGTGAAGTAAAATATAGCCACAAATTATAGAACATACACAGACAAACACACGGGAGGGAGAGATTATTTCAATTGTTAATCAAATAAGATGAAAATCTAAACAAGGTGACCCAAGAGGCTTAGATGGGCTACTAAAGAAAATTCTCGCCTTCTTTCTTTAATGTGACAGATGTAAGTGCTCATAAAGGAGATAGGAAACCAAGTCCAACAAACCAGCATAGGAGAGCACACCAATGATGTGTAGCAAAGTGAATTGTACTGAGGGCAGAAAAGTCATTCCATGTGAGGGTGAGAAGGTGCTAATGTACCCTTTGTGGTCGGCTCAAAGAACCTTTTCTGATAAAAAAAATAAATAAAGGGAAAAAGAACGTTAACCAGTCGCGTGGTTCCTATGCCCAGACACAATTGTGCTCTATCCGACCATTCAGGCCATCCGGAGGACTACTCTCTCCGACCCAGGTTCATCAAACATTCAACATTCAATAGAAACAATGATAGAATAGATAAAATGATATTCGATATTTTTATGTAGTGATGTAATGATAGAATTATAAATAAATAAAAATATTATGTTCTTGAATAAAATAGATAAAATAAATGCTGACATTCTAATATTAGAATGTTATAATAATAATAAATATATATTTCTAAATAAAATATAAATATTATTTAAAAAAAACGTCCTAGTGCACAAGGCTCCCACTATTGCACAGTTTGGGAGGGCAAATGTACGTGAGCCTTACCCCCGCCTCACGATGAGGTTATTTCCATGTTTCGATCCCACAACCTGATGGTTGCAATAACACAACTTGACGCCCAAATAGAATAGACACAATGATAGAATAGATAAATGATATTCTATATTTCTATGTAATGATGTAATGATAGAATTATAAAATAAATAAAAATATTCTGTTCTTAAATAAAATAGATAAAATAAATTTTAAGATTCTAATATTAGAATATTGTAATAATAATAAATAAATATTCTAAATAGAATATAAATATTATTTATAAAAAATAAAAAATAAAAAGAGCCTCCTAGTGTACAAGGCTCCCGCTATTGCACGTTTGGGAGGGGCAAATGTACACAGCCTTACCCACTCTTTGCAACGAGGTTGTTTCCATGTTTCGATCCCACAACTTGATGGTTGCAATAACACAACTTAATGCCCAAATAGAATATAAATATAATAAAATATACATTCAAATGTAATAAATTTTTAAAATGAAATAAAATTATTTGAATTGTTTTATTTTTATACCAAAATTTAATAATTATTATTTGAGGACAAAGCATAGCTAATGAATATAATCTGGCCATAAAACAGATAAGAAGTCTCTCAGACTTAAAAACAAGAAGAAGCTCACAGGCATTCAGGCTGCATATCCATATCGGTTGTTATGTAAGGCTTAGGTATTACTACACTAACCCCAGATAGGACCACTAATTAACTCCAAACAGCCATTCCACGGTCCCAAAAAGTCAGTTAACCTTTTGGGATTGGTGTGTGGTTTGTGTGATATCACTATCAAAAAAAGGAAAAAAAAATCTTCAAAACTGTGAACAATATATACACTTGACTCAAATAGAAAACAAGCACACTCATATCAGTCCCTTGGATCCTCCCACAATGCCTCACAGACAACGGAACAAGTCCAAATAATATGCACACAAGGCATGCAGCAGCCTTCACCCCTATCGCAGACTCAATTAGAGAGCCAATATTTCTGAAATAAACTCAAAATTAAATAGCACAACAGCAGCAGCCAATAAGGAAATAAAAGGGCAAATATTATCATCGATTGATATGAATATTGATGTGATTCAGACCTACAAAATCAGCTCCAGTTGATGGTTAGGGCCTGAGATATGGTAGGATCATGAAAAAAAGAAACTAAGTTCTCAAATTAGAAACTTAGTGGAGATAATCAGATCCAGCCAGTAGAATTACACCAAAGTGAGGTCTGAGTGTATGTCTCTATACAAAGATGCTATGCTCTAAATATCTCTCAATTCCAATCGGTGGTTGCTGAGATACAGAACTCTGAATTTGCAGTAGTGTTAACTAGAAGAACAAGGTAGCCATAGGTATAACTTCGGAGATTTCTAATAGCTTGCAATACAAGCCTCTGATATGGGGTATATAAGCCCAAAATATCAGCAGCAAAAGCTCTCAGATTACAGCAGGGATCTATACACTCAAACCAGCAGCAGAACTTGAAGGAAAAAAAAACCGTAGGTACTGGTTTGGGTCTCAGATCTGCAATAAAGTATCAGCAGGAGTGTAGGGCTTATTATGAACCTCAGTAAGTGATCAACAGCTTCAACCTTGGTTTCGGATTACCTTAGTTCAATTCAGAAATTAAAACAGAGAAAGGGAGAAGAAGGGAGATCAAGTGGAGAAGGAAGGACATGGATAGGTGGCTATTTCAGCCAAGGGACTCTCTCCCAACAAGGTCTCTCACCTCAGCCTCTCACAGGACAATCCATTGCACAAAACGAACAACAAGCTTCTTCATTAATTCATGGGGAGGGACGTAGAGTCCATTACATTTTATATGAATTACTTTCCAATAATACAGTAAGGGTACTAACTTAATCTCCAAGCTATTACATAGTTGAATCACTAAGCAACTAAAACTAACATAAAAAATACAAAAATTGGCTTAAGCTAAAAAGGAAACAAACTTAGCTTAAAAATAACTTGTTCCCCAAGTTAATCCCCATGAACTGGTTTTGGGAGAACCAGAAAACTCCCAGCCACAGGGAGCTGGCCCAGCTTATAGCCAGTTGACTTTAACGACCAATGGGCTGGTCCATAAATTGGTGCGATGAAACACCCTTTCCACATCGTTGCGGATGTACTTGAGACCATGGAATCGATCTGCATCAGGTTGGGACTATGGAACCCCAACTGTTCAGAGAGGATACAAAAATAAACAAAATTCTTTGCCTTTAGGGGAATTCAAATTTAGATCTGAAATGGAAGGTTGATGGCGGAGCTTGATGCACAGAACTTCAATAAATGACATCAATAGATTAAGAACTGGAGAAATTATAAATCACTACTACCAAAGGACAACCTATATGGTCAAATTATGTATTGAGCGCCCCCTCCCCCCATCAGAAAATATTGACTATTGACTAGCGCCACTGTAACCCAAAAGGATATTTTACTGAAGTTCAATCGACAAGCTGTATGAACTGAGCTTGGTCATTGAATTAGCGCACTTACAAAAAACAAAGTAGACAATCAAAGGCAAATAATATGTGCTAATGTGTTTGTATATATGCACGAGTCGAATGAGAGTGTGTGGAAGAGAGGCATCAAACTCTAGAAGAATGCCATCTCCTTCTACTAACCTTCATAAAGGGTGTACCCAGGCTTCCACCAATCCGGGGTCTGGGTAGGTCATAATGTACACAGCCTTAACCCACTTCACCAAGAGGCTGTTTCCCAACTCAAACCCGCAACTGGGTCGCAGTGGAGCAACCATACTGTTGGACCGAGCAAAATATTTAGATAAGAAATCAGTGACGGTCCATTTTGATTTGTTCTCTATTGAACTTTCCAAGGACAAAGGCTCAATGTTCAATGCAACTTAAGTAGATGTAGCGATGGTTACCCAATTATATGATCAGATGCAACAAAAATTCTCTGTTAGCACTGATGGCAGCAATTGTCGGACAAACGCAGAAACTGAGAGTCAATATTAGTAGTGGTGGGAACCATAGAAGCACATCATTTTTTCTTTTCTTTTTTTTTTTTTTTGTGTGGGGGGGAGGGGGGGGGGGGGAGGGGAAGGGGGAAGGGGGTGGTTAGAGGTCTGAAAGAGCACTTCGAGTAACAGCTCTGTTACTACCGCAGCACCTGCCACTTTGTACGAAAGAATATAGAGATCAAGGTAGGGAGGCAAACCTACTCTAAGAACCCCAGGAAGAAACAATCATATTGAGGTGATCAATTATGCAGTTGAACTTTTCTCCAAGTTGTGTAGTTCATAAAAAAGAGAACGATGTACCAAAAACCTATTATTTTCATTTACAAATAAAAGAATTTCTAGTAGATGTAATGTAGTGCTAATCCAGACCAGTGAAGTCCAGTGAGAGATTGATTAGCTTGTGACAGCAGGATCACAAGGAAAAGAATAAGAACCAGATTTGGAGAAAGTAGTATAACCCAACCAGAACAAATCTGATGTGCATAAAATTCTAGCCAATAGCTCTAATAAGTCAATATAACAGGTATGCCAAATATGATTTAAATCTAAGGGTGAAATTTTAAAGATATGATAGTTTCCTTCAATCGATAGCATCGACTTTAAACCACAATTCAGTATTAGATTAGGGCAAGATTCAAGGATTGCTTAGAAAATTAAAAACAAACAGAGGTAGCATCTCAAATTCGGGAAACCCTGAATTTTACGAAGTAGAATGCAAGTTGGATTCTATAAATCGATCTGAAAACTGAATGTTAAAACAGACTCTGAAACCTATTTATCAAGGAGGCAAATCGATGGAATGATTCACCAAGATATCCAGCATTCAAACTGTTAGAAGTTAATCGGTTAAAGGTTCACAACACTCGTGAACAAAATTCACGGGTACTGTTCATGTGAACAGTAACTCGTTAACAGTAACTAGTGTGGTAGTATTTTGGTCTTGTATCCTCTTTTATATAAATTAATTGATTAGGGCTTAGATTAGCAGCTCCTCTTGTGGTTGCGGCTCTGCCTCCTTTCTCTTCCTTTCATTTTTCTTAACTTAATTCACATGGAATCAGAGCAATAACACTAGGACCTGCTCTTGAAGTTCTTTTTTTCTTCTCCATCACTTCTTCTCTCTTCTTTTTCATCCTTTCCCTTGATCAAACCATTGATAACACCCCAGAGGACTTGCGGTAAACCAAGAGGGGGTGTTTTCACCCCCTGGTTTGCGATGGTTTAATTTTCTGATGGCTGCGATGAAATATAGTCATCTTCTGGAACCTGCGATATATTTTTTGGTGCATTTCAGGTAGATGCGATACACTTTTGGTGTTTTTCTGATGGCTGCAATGGAGTATGATCAGGTTATGATGTCTGCGATATTTTTTTGTTTTTCTGTTGGTGGAATATAATTCTTCTGGTGGTTGTTTGCGATATTTGGTGACAGTGTCCTTGCTTCTATTGCTGGTTCGTGATGGGAGATACAAAGAATACTTTGACTGAGGTAGTTTCTTCTTCTTCCAATCATCTCACAGAGAAAAAGTTGGAAGGAGTACATAATTTCCAGCAATGGATAAAAATTGTTTGGTTAGTTTTGACTGGTCATGATCCACAATCTCATTTAATGGAAACTAAGCCTAGTGGAGATACTACTTGGGACACAGTTGATGCACGCATTCTAGGGCACATGCTAAATTCTATGGAACATCAGATTGTGGATCTTGTTACTCACATTAATACTGTGAAAGAACTTTGGGACTATTTGGGAGTTCTTTAGGCTATCTATGGTTTGATTTATATTTATGTTTATCTGACAAATAAACATAAACATGGGTGCTTGGTATGATTTATAGCCCTTATTTCTATTTATTATAAATAGAAATAAATTAAAAGGCATAAAGAGGTGGGGAGCTGTTTATGATTTATTTGCATAAAGTGTTTATTTCTCTTTATGCGCTGCACTTATGAAGGGGATAATAGGTAAAAAATGAGGGTAAAATGGTCATTTCAACACTCCTTTATAAAATCATCTCCCTTCTCCTTTCTTTCGAGGCGACCCTTCCTATTGTTAACTCTACCTCTACATCTCCTCACCCCTCCTCCAATGCCTTCCTCCACAACGAGGCATCAAGGGCCATATCAAATCTTCTCTCTTCCTCTCTTTCCCTTTTCCAAGCCCTTTTCTTCACAATAAATGTTGGATTTAATGCATAGTTATCAAGGCGTCGCCGTGCCATGGCGGGCGCCTTGCCGCCATGGCTGTGTCGCCTTGATTTTTGCCCCTCTAAAACGCCAAGGTCTCCTTCCCGCCTTGATAACTATGATTTAATGATAGGATCGTATATATGCATCACCTGAAGATTTCCGTGATATGAAACATACAGACAAGATTAAAGGGCTTCACTTGCCGGGAGGTATCATGAAATTAATTATATATTCCCCTTGCAATCACCACCACTCAATTTCAATGGCCGCATCCATGTCCTTGACCTCACTCCATTGATTGGAAGGAACCCAATTTGCAAAGACTCCTTCTTGACCTCTTCTTGGGACTGCACCATCGAGCTCTGGACTGTCAATCAACCCACCATCGTCCGTATCTTTAAAGAGCACACCACTCCTCTGTTTGGAACGCTAGCCATGGCGACGTCTTCGCCTCTGTTTCCTGTGGCTGCACTGTTCGTATCTGGGATGTTCACGAACTGGCTTCCACCATGATTATACCTGCTCATGACTTCGAGATTTTGTCTTGCGATTGGAATAAGTACAATGATTGTGATGCTTTGAGGATATCTGAGTTTCTATCGGTTGTTATGTGTTGCTGCTGAGAGGTCTGTGGTGCTGCTGGGAGATTAGAGTTGCTGCCAGTTTACTCTGTTTGCTCCAAAGGCTCTGCGTTTCAGCTTGGAGAAGGGTGAGCAAGAGAAGCTGTTGAGATCGAGTTTGGTGAGAATGGTGTTGCTGTGTTCATGCTTGGGTAGGGAGGTGCTGTTCCATTAGAGCTTGGAGTAGGGTGGTGTTGCTGAGATTGGGTTTGGTGCAAGTTCTGCAGTTCTGCTGCTGTGATCTAGCTCAGAGATGGGTGTTGCTTGCTGTTGAGTTCGAGCTTGATGTTGTGGTGTTGCTGAGTTTTTTCCTTGGTGGAGGATATCTCCTTTGGAGGATATGTATGTTTTTGTCCTACAAAGAAAAATCCCAACACACGGAGAGATGCACAATGGTTCCCAATGAAGGAACATATTCTGCATATGCATATACCAAACCTATTTTTTCTTATATAATCTATTATGTATTGTAGTAACCAAACGTTTATTATTTATAACTCATAACCTATTATTATAGTTGATTACTCATAAATAGGTTATAAATATAAATATAAACTATGCCAAAGAGAGCCTTATTCTGGTCAGAATAATTTATCACGTATATTTGAGTTGTCTCAGAATTTTACAAGTTGAAAGACCAGTTGTCCAATGTCCAGTACTTGGCTGATTTTAAAAGAATGTATGAGGAGTTGAATGCTCTTTTATCCATTACAGCAGATGTTAAACAGATGCAGGAGCAACATGAACAGTTGGCTGTAATGAGTTTTTTGGGAGGTGAATATGATGTTGTCCGGTCTCAGATACTTGGTGGTGAAAAATTGGCTGTCCTATTGGATACTTTTTCTCGTGTTTTGCAAGTTTCTCGTGAGAATACATGTGACCAGCCAGTTGTAGACAGTTCGGCCCTTGTGCCTCAAGGTGGTGGAAGTCATCAAGGACGAGGTACATGTAGTGTAGTGGGACACAAGGACGAGGGGCTGTTCGTGGGTTTGATAGAGGCCATTCGGTTGGAAATTCTGGTGTCGTGACTGGTACAGAGGGGTCTGCTAATGTCCGTACATGTCGTTACTGTGGAGAACCAGGCCATATTCAGAGGTTTTGTTGGAAGCTTCATGGAAAACCCTCTCAACCATAATTTGCTAATTTGGTTACTAGTTCTGACCTTGCTGCTTCTACTGTTCCATATTCCACATCTGAAGCGAAAATGGTCCGGATGACTGATGATGAGTATGCCCAATATAGTCAGTTCCAAAGCTCCCACTCTACTGGTTACACTGCTACTTTTGTGTAGACAGGTAATGCCACTACATGTCTCTCTACCTCCCGACCTTGGATCATTGATTCAGGTGCATTGGACCATATGTCTGGTGTTTCAGGTATTTTTTCTTCTTTCCATCAATCCTCTTCAAGTGTCACATTAGTCGATGGTACTTTAACGCAAGTTGAAGGCATTGGCACTGTTTTTCCAACTCCTCCTTTATCCCTTGCATCTATCCTTTATTTGCCTAAATTTCCTTTTAACCTTTTATCTGTGGAATAATCTCACCAAAGATTTTAACTGTTCAGTGACTTTCTTTCCTGATTCTTGTGTCTTTCAAGATCTGTCAATGAAGAAGACGATTGGTAGAGGTCATGCTTCGGGGGGGCTGTATCTTCTTGAGGACTCTGCATCTATTGCTTGTGCTGGTGTTGCTTCTCTACATCAAATTCATTGTCGTTTAAGTCATCCGTCTCTTGCGAATTTGAAGAAAGTTGATTCTCAATTTGTTTGTGTCTAGTCTGAATTGTGGGTCATGCCAGTTTGATAATCTACATCATACTAGTTATCCACCTAGTGTCAATAAGCGCTTTGTGCACCCTTTTTCCTTGGTTCATTCTGATGTTTGGGGACCCTGTCCAATCACGTCTAAGCTTGGTTTTCGTTATTTTGTTGCTTTTGTGGATGACCACTCTTGTGTAACTAGGAATTATTTAATGAAACAACGTTTGGAGTTATATTCTATCTTTTGTGCCTTTATTTCTGAAATTCAAACTCAATTTGGCATCCTTATTAAAGTTCTTCGTAGTGATAATGCTAAGGAGTATTTTTCCGAACCGTCTTCTCAATTTATGGTTCAACATGGCACTGTGCATCGATCTTCTTGTTTTGACACACCCCAACAAAATGGTGTGGCAGAATCGTCACTTGATGGAGGTTACTCGCTCTTTGTTGTTTGAAATGAAAGCAGATAAGTCTTTTTGGGGTGATGCTGTTTTAACGACATGTTATCTCATAAATCGCATGCCCATCCTATGTTTTGCAAGGTGATATTCCATATTCTGTGTTATTTCCTTTGGCATCTTTGTTTGAGTTACCTCATCGGGTTTTTGGGAGTTTGTGTTTAATTCGTGATCATCGTCCTGGTTTATCTAAGTTGGATCCTTGTGCTCTTCGATGTATTTTTATGGGGTATTCCCGTACTCAAAAAGGGTATCGTTGTGTCTCTCCTGAGCTCCGTAAGTATTGTCACTGCGGATATCTCCTTTTTGAGTCTATACCATATAATGATAATGCTGCCTGCCTCCGTTCCTACTGATCTGGATGATGATCTTCCTACTTTTATCATTGAGCGTTCTTCACATTTGGTTCTTCTTTCACCTCCTCTATGTCCCTCCCCTTCTGTTTTACACAAAGTGTACAGTCGGTGTCCCAAAACTGCTACAGCCCCTGTCAATGTCACGGTCCCTGCTTCCATCTCTTCGGCGAAGGTACTTGAGATGAGTTCTTCTATTCCATTACCCACTGTTTTGATCCTCCCATTGCTATTTGTAAAGGTGTTCGTAGTTGCACACAACATGTTATTTCTAACATTGTGACCTATACTGGTTTGTCTTCAGGTTATCGTTCTTTTCTGTCCACTGTTGAAAATTATCCCCTTCCTAAGACTATTGCAAAGGCTTTATCTGGTCCTGCCTGGAGGACAGCTATGGAAGAAGAGTTACATGCTTTGGAATTTAATAAGACCTGGGATCTTGTTCCTTTAACAGCGGGCAAGAAAGCAATTGGTTGTCGTTGGATCTATGCTGTGAAGGTGAACCCAGATGGTTCTTTTGCTCGTTTAAAAGCAAGGTTGGTGGCTAAGGGATATGCCCAGGTATATGAGATTGATTATTCCAACACTTTTTCTCCTGTAGCAAAGCTTGCTTCTGTCCGTGTGTTGATCTCTTTAGCTGCCACCTTCCATTGGCCTTTACATAAATTAGATGTGAAGAATGCTTTTCTTCATGGTGACTTGCAGGAGGAAGTTTATATGGAGTAACCTCCTGGGTTTGTTGCTCATTGGGAGTCTGGTCTGGTATGTAACATTAAGAAGTCACTTTATGGCCTTAAGCAGTCTCCCCATGCATGGTTTGGCCATTTTACAGTGGCTATGTTGGAGTTTGGCCTGTCCCGTTGTAGTGGTGACCATTTTGTATTTAATTGTCATTTTGCTGTGGGCAGAGTTTTTCTGGTGGTCTATGTTGGTGATATTGTTATGACAGGGGATGATGCAGTTGGTATTGACAGTTTAAAAACTCATTTGCATAAGAGCTTTCATACTAACGATTTGGGTAGGCTAAAATATTTTTGGGGAGTTGAGGTGGCTCCATCCAAGAAGGGTATAGTTCTCTCATAGAGAAAATATGTGCTTGATTTGCTTACAGAGACTGGTATGTTAGGGGCCAAGCCATTGGATATGCCTATGGATGCCAACATGAAGCTGACAGCAAAAGAGGGTGACAATCAAGAAGATCCAGAGAGGTACCGCAGGCTTGTGGGAAAACTTAATTATCTGGCTGTAAGTTTGTAACCTGTCCAGACATTGCATTTCCTGTGAGTATGGTGAGTCAGTTTTTGTCTTCTCCTCAGACTTCTCATTGGGATGCCGTTATTCGCATTTTGCGGTATCTCCAGAAAGCTCCAGGGAGTGGTTTGATGTATTCTGAAAGAGGACATGCTAGAGTTGAAGGTTTTTCAGATGCAGACTGGGCTGGCTCCCTGTCTGACAGGAGATCTACTACAGGTTATTGTGTTTTTGTTGGAGGTAATCTGGTTTCTTGGAAGAGCAAGAAACAGAGCGTGGTTGCCCGGTCAAGTGCTGAGTCACAGTATCAAGCAATGGCTCATACTACGTGTGAATTGAAGTGGATGAGGCAGCTGCTGATAGAACTTGGTTTTCAAGAGCCTTCTCCCAAGTCATTGTGGTGCGATAATCAAGTTGTGACTCATATTGCCTCAAATCCTGTGTTTCATGAGAGGACGAAACATATTGAAGTAGATTGCCACTTTGTTCGTGAGAAGATGCAAGAGGGTTTTATTTCTACTAGTCATGTTCGTACTGGTGAAAAACTGGCTAATGTGTTTACTAAAGCTTTGGGGAGTAGGCGCATTGAGTATATTTGTAACAAGCTGGGCATGACTGATATATATGCTCCAGCTTGAGGGAGAGTGTTAGGAGTTATTGGTTAAGGGTTCACAACACTGTTCATGGGTACTGTTTATGTGAACAGTAACTAGTGTGGGGATATTTTGGTCTTGTATCATCTTCTATATAAATTAATTGATTGATTAGGGCTGCTAATCTAATAGATTAGCAGCTCCTCTTGTGGCTGCGTCTCTGCCTCCTTTCTCTCCTTTCTCTCCTTTCTCTTCCTTTCATTTTTCTCAACTTAATTCACACAAACAAAGCCTAACCTGAAACTAGAAATTAGCAGAATTGCAGTGTAAGAGAGGTATAAAACTGACTTGAAATCTGAAGAATAAAAGAAGATATGATCAAGATCCCATCTGATCTGCAGGGTTGGAATCTCACCAAATCCTAACCTAATCCCACCAGGATTCACTACCGAAACTAGAAATTAGCAGAATTGCAGTGTAAGAGAGGTATAAAACTGACTTGAAATCTGAAGAATAAAAGAAGATATGATCAAGATCCCATCTGATCTGCAGGGTTGGAATCTCACCAAATCCTAACCTAATCCCACCAGGATTCACTACCGAATTTTACAGCCATAGTTGTCATGGCAACGCGTCGACACAAGGTGGTGGCAAGGTGCTTAGGCGCCCTGTTGCCGAATTTTTATTGTATGTGGTTCCCTAACCGGTGCGGTTCCCTAGTGCCTCTCACAAGAGGAGGGTGGACCCCACCCGGGCAGAGTGTTAGGTCAGGTGCCCCGGGTGGGTCCCACCCCCTCTAAAATTTGGCATGTTATGTAAAATGGGGGCACATGTGTATACTGTCATAATTTTTGTCCTTTATTTTAATTTTAGAGGACTCTACCTATTATAAAAGTCAAAGATGAAAGTAAATACTACATAGTTGTCAAGGCATCGCTTAGGTGACCGCCTTGGCATCTAGGCACCTTGACAACTAGTGTCACCTTGGTCACCTAGGCGGGCGTTTTGATCATCTAGGTCACCTTGCGTCCAGGCCCCCTCCAACACCTTGGTTAGCCTAGACGCCATGACAACTATGAGTAAATATCTTACGCTGCCCAACTCTACCTTTTCTATCAAAAGGAATTCAAGTCCATCTCTGCCCAGTCCGCCGTTTTTTCTCCTCCTTCCGTCATGCTTTTTTTTTTTTTTTTTTTCCTTAGCCCTTTTCTTGTTCTCTCACTTATTTTCCAGGCTTCCAGCACTGATGGTGGTGGCGGTTGTTGTTGCTCTGCTGTTGCTGCTGCTTTTCTGTAACTCCAACAGATAGAGCTACCCAAGCATCCTGAAGAAGTATAAAGGGGGGAAAAAAAGAAAACAGAAACTGAAACAGGAGAAGTGATGTAGACAAGATATACTCCAAACAGTACAAGAAGAAGAACCAGGCCCTCCAACAGGCCAAGGTTCTTCAACTGGACCTTCTTTTGGTTCAGGCCAGACCGACCTTGATCTGAGTGCTACTGGTTCACTAAAAACCAGAATAGTATGGTCCATATTGTAGTACTACAACATAGACTCTCTTTGGTTGGATTTCGATTTCAATGGATAATTTCAATTTATGAGAATATTTAGTATTATTTTTACTTTCTATTTATGGGAAATAGAAAGTACTGGAAGTTGAAATCCCAAAATAGTTGGGGAGCTATTTCTATTTTGCTAATTTTGGGAATCTCTCGATATCCTCTCTCGTGAATCTTTCTTTCTCAATGTCTTCTATGCAACCTCACCCCAGCCCCTTCTCTGCAACACATCCCCACCCCCTTCTGTACAGTCCTGTTTTATATTTCCTTCTCTAAAGACAGTGACACAGTTTTCACCCATTTCTCTCCTCCACTCCAGGTACTCTCTCCTTTTCTCTGCATCTTCATCTTCTTCACTGTATTTTCTTCCCAATTTCTCTCTCAATGATTGAAAGGCAGTCTCTTGCACTCGAAGTTAAAAGGATTCCATCTTTCATTTCTTATCACCATTTTTTGTTGTTATCCTTTTTCCCCACAAGGTTATCGGTGAAATCAAAATCTTGTTTTCTTCCTCCCTCCTCTCCTTCCCGTTTGAGTTCTAAGAAATGAAAACCAGAACTGGTACAATTGGTGACAGTGGGATCACATTAACCAATATTTTCTTCCAGATTTCTCTGAAAAATATTTCAACATTTATGAATTACATGCAAATTCCCCTATCAGATCATTGCAGAAAGGAAATATATAAATTCCATTCTTCCATTTTCGAATCCTCTTTCAAGTCTTTAACGCCCCCCTTTCAATTGTGTTTTTGCAGGCATGTCATTCTCCCTCTTGAAAGTGGCCATTTTTCCATTTTCTTTCACACTGCTACTTTTGAGTCTTGAACGGCAAAGCTCCCCATGATGCAGCTAAAACTCGAACTTGGAAAGTGGCCATTTTCCATTTTCTTCCACGCTGCCTCTTTTAAGTCTTGAATGGCAAAGCTCCCCATGAGGGTGTAGTCCTACCTTTGAAACCTTCCAACGACTTCAGCTTCAGTCACATCCAATGGCTGGAACTCCTTCAAGTTGTAAGTGGTTATTCTGCCCTACTTTCTAATTTCAGAACTGTGGCGTTATCTCTACATCTGACCATCAATTATCCACAGAATTTTGAAGTGTTAATCTATTGTTAGACCTTACCTTCGACCAAGGTTGTAGTGCCATCTGCCGGTCAGTTTGTTACTTATTAGTAAGTTACTCAAACGAGGTTCTTGGACTTGGAACAGCATTCGAGCGATTCTACCATTTTTAAGAGGGTGTGTTCGATGGAGGATTGGGACCAGGTCCTCTGTTGATCTTTGGGAAGAACCTTGGGCCCTTCCAGGAACCCTTAATGCTCATGTCCCCACTTCCCTAAATCAAATTGTCCCAGTCAACCCCTTTTTCCGAACTGTGAGTGAACTTCTTGTCAACAGGGACTGGAATAAACCCTTAATCTCTTCTCTTTTTCCTCCACATATCTATGCCTCTATTCTTGCCATTTAACTTTCGGTTAACCCATTCCCAGATCAATTGTTTTCCCCCTTGACAAAATCTGGCATTCTTACTACTAAAAAACTGGCAACTCTAATGGTGGCCCAGGCTCCATCTACCCCAACTACCCTACCCAATACTTTTTGGAAGAAACTGTGGGGGCTCAAAATCCCGCCAAAATTCACACTCTTTGCTTGGAGGGTGATTCACGATGGAGTTCCCACTCAATCAAAGCTGTTTTGGAATGATCAATCAACTAATCGATGTCCTTTCTGTTTCTCTGAACTTGAAACACTGTGGCATCTTTTCTTTTCATGCACTATTACCAAACGAATTTGGGCTGCGGGGCCTCTAGGGCTCCGCACTGAACTTCTTACTGGAGCCACCGTGGAGGAGGCTTTGCATAGTTTCCTCACTAACTGTATCATGATTCTAATTCCTATATTCTCAGCATCATTTGTATTACTCTTTATTTTGTTTGGACCCATAGGAATCAGGTTCTTTTCTCCAAACACAATGTCAATCCAAGACAAATTTTGCAAAACATTTTACGCTGGTCTAATGACTGGGCTCTCTACCCCCCTACCGCCCCACAAAGCCCATCTCATCCGACACAGTCCACACAGCTCCATGATATGGATCTCCCACAATCTTATTATTTACAATTAGGATCCGGGGGAACGTGTACTCTCATCTCTGATGAGAGCTATTGTCATTCCACTGCATATGGGGGATGGGGTTTTCTAATCTGTCATAACAACAGTTTCTATGCTTCTGCTATGCATTGTGGTACTGTAGGGTCAGCACAAGAAGCAGAGTTGCGAGGACTCCAAGCAGGACTCCAAAGGCTCCAAAGATCACTTCCACTGGACTGCAAGGAAATAGTGGTGTGGACGGACTCACAGGAAGTACAGGACTGGCTACAACAACCAAATATTTGTGCTTGGCCATATCAGCTTTTTACTTTACTGTTTGATATCTCCCACCTCCGTTCATCCCTCAGTACTGTACGTATTATTAAGCAACTTAGACCTCTTATAACACCGGTAGATAAACTTGCAAGACATGCTCAAATTACTCAATCCTCATCGGATGACCTCCAGGGGAATGAAAGTATTATGTTTAGTTAGTAAAGTTGTTTGTTTTCCACCAAAAAAAAATAATAATAATAATAATTTGTGAGGCTACTCACTATTTTAGAGGGTGGGCCTTGTTGCAATAAAGGTTGCTCCATTGTGATCAAGTGGTCACGGGTTCAAGCCTGGAAATAGCCTCTCTGTGAAAGCAGGGGCAAGGCTGCGTACATTATGACCCTCCCTAGGCCCCGCAAGTGGCGGAAGCCTCATGCACTGGGTACGCACTTTTTTTTCTCATATGCCCTAATCCAAACATTGATTGCAGCCATGCTTTGAGGGATTGTTCACCTCTACTAGGGAGATATCAAACCTTAGTTTCATGACCATCAGATTTCTAGTTTTTAGTTATTGTTAGTTTCCTATTCTTGTCTTATTCAATACTCCCTATGGTTTTACCTTGTGGCTGGTTTCCGTGGTTATTTGTTACTGAACGTAGGAACTCATTAAAGAAGAGGAGAAGCTTTCATCAGCGTCACTGTCGGCATTGGGCAGCAAATTCTCCTCTTCGTCTTCAAGTTCCTTCTTTCTTCTTCGACTTTTATTTCGTTCTTTTTTTTCTTTTTCTTTTTCTTTTTTTTTTTTAAAATACATATGAGAGAATGTATGGCAGTGTATCAAAATAGTGTATACCATCCAACAAAAATGCTAGAAAAGGCATCAAAATTTTTGTTGCTAAAAAAATAAAATCAAGGCATTGTAACAATAAAGCACTTGCACGCCCAGGTGTTGGAAAAACACCTTGTCGCCTAGGCGACACCTTGACAAATATGCGCACAACAGTTAAACACTCTTGAATCCACAAGAGTTAACTGAATCCTACATATGCAAACCTGAATCCACAGACCAATACAGGACATATGCCGTCTTCATCCATGTAAATTGATGGAGGTTGTTAGGCAATTATGTATTTATATAATGCAGAAAAGAACTTAAAAGAAACTAACCACAACTGATTCTAATACATCCCCATCGACCAGCCAGTTAGAAGACTCCTAGACTAACTCATCACTTAATTAAATAATGAAATAAATACCAAACTGAAAAAGTAAATACCCTAATGGGGGACTGGAAAGTAGAAAAGAAAAGTCAGGAAGAAATCAGATTAGCAGGGGGGGAAAGAGAAGAAACCGTGAGAAGAAGAAGAAGAAGAGGAGGGGGGAGAGAAGAGTGCACACGCACACAGCCACAAACACAATTCATTCTATTCTCTGCTCAATACGTTAGTTGCCAGCATATAAATAAGAAAATAAAAGACTTGAAGAAGGAAACAACTATTCTAGGACTCTTAACAACAAAGAAAATTTAAAACTTACTAAAACTCATCCTATGAATCCTACCCAAATTAAAAGATCTCCTTACATAATTATCCCAATAACATAAATAATAAAATCCTAAATATCTACCAGAATAAAACCATATTTGGATCCGGTTCATCTCCAGCTGGATACGCAACTGAGTTTGGGTCGGTCCAAGGTAGTGCACCAGTTGGGTCGGCCCGGTCCAAAATCCTCCTGCATCATATCCTCTAGCCGTTGGCTGACTTGGAATGTCCTAATCTACCATAACAACGTCATCAATAATAAAAAAAAATAACTCAACAAGGCTGGTGATGCAGTATCCTGCTAGAAAGAAGAAAGTAAACCAGTTCCTTAACAACTTCATCAATAATCCTCTCTCTATGAAAATTGTTTTTCTAGAAGTAGTATGTGTAGAGAAGATGAAAGTGGCAGCGAAAGCATGGTTTGAGGTATCAGTATCAAATCGCCCGATACTGCACAGTTTTGAAGGTACCTGATACCGATACCTGGTCAATACCGTATCGGTGGAATGGTACAGACAAGGGGTAAAATAGTCAAGAAAACCCATTTTTAAGGAAACCCAGGGGTAAACTTGGTCCGATACGGCCAATCCATGCTGATACCGAATCAGTATCGTATCAGTTTTGAAGATGACCAATACCCAATCCGATACTTTGCACTAAAACCATGAGCGGAAGTGAAGGAGAAGAGCAACCTTGCTTAATTCCTCGCCCACTTTTAGCCACAAAAAAAGATATCTGACAAGGAAGAGTGGTGCCAGAATATCTTCAAAACAAAAGAAGATGCAACAACCAATTGTGCAAGGATTTTCTTCCTCATCACTATGCCTAGTGAAGTATAACGCTTCACTAATTGCCACATGGCAGTAATTGAGATGTACGTGGGGTCCTCTCTCACATGGACTAGCCCATGTAATGCCAAGTGGAAAATAGTCAAGAGTTATACTTCGCTATACATAGTGACAACTAGAAGGACCCATTGTGCAATATGGTGACAGATAGTGGTAGTTGAACTTGAACAAGCATTGTTTCAGAGGATGCTATACGCAGTTGGGTTGAAGACAGAGCTGCACCCAAATCCTTACAAAGGTGCATGGGAAAATAACACTAACCTCAAGATTCATGACATGTGAGAGATGTTTGATCACTTATTTCATTGGCCAGTTGGTGGACATAAAACAGTGTGATGTACTACCTCTGAAGGTCTGTCAAATTCTACTTGGTTGGTCGTAGTTATTAGACAAGGAGGTGCAACACTGTGTTTATGAAAATACATAATCATTCAAGCACAAATGCTTAAAAATGAAGCTTCTCCCTACCCAAGGGCCTACGAACTATTAAACTTAAGCAGACAGCAGGATTTTTTCTTCTCCCGCACGTTGAATCCAATGGAATACTTTTCTCTACATTTATTCATTCTATCACTATTGCAGTTTGCAAGGCACTAAAGTTGTTTGAATCAGTAAGAAACTATTCCAGAAAGCAGGTCCGTTTGAATAACAAAATATACCAAATCGATGGTTGTTTCTTCCCCTTATTTCGGTTGTTTCTTCTACTACCTTATTCTCTTATTTCTATTCTGTTCTGTTTTATATACATATATATCTTCTTAAATATATCACTCTGCTGACTATATTCCGAGTTCAGACTACTTTCTTGACAAAGTTCTGGATACTGCAGAGTGCCGCCCTTTAAATTCCACTTACTATGGTGTTTCTGCCTTTCTGGGCCTTTCCAGCAGCTTGAAATCCATTTATACCTCAATTGGAAATTTTGGACAGCTGACTGCATTAACTCAACTGTTTCATGTATTATGCTGAATCCACCAAGGGATTCATACTGCAACCAACTTTATCAAATGGTGACATCAAATCAGAGAAATAGAACAGAAGCACACACCGAATTACAAGAAGAAAAATCACATAACGGAATACAAATGCATTATTAGGAAAATTCGTATGTGAATAGATGAACCCAAAAACACAACTTTTTGGGTTTTGTATTCTACATTTTCTCAAAACCAAAGAAAAAGCCTCTTAACATCACATAAAAACCCACGGTTTTAAATTAGTCTCATTTAATATTAGACAAATACAAAAGGCACGATCGGATGAAAAAAGCTTATTATATGATTGAAACAATGAATACCTAATGTCTTGAAACCTGGATCATTCATCAACCTCTGCCTTGATCTCTTTCATAAGCTCGTCCTTGTAGTCCTCAAATGTCCCGGGGAAGTTTCTCACAGTCCCATTTTCAACAACCCAGATCTCACTCTTCTCTTCATCATCGCAGACCCTCGATATTAGCCTAGAATCATGACTGACCAATACTACTCCACCAGTAAACTCATCCAGTGCATCAGCCAGTGCATCAATGCTCTGCATATCCAAATGATTTGTGGGCTCATCCAATAACAAAATGTGAGGCTTTGACATAGAGATTGAGGTAAAAACAACTCGGGATTTCTGCCCTCCTGATAATTTCGCAATAGGAGTCAGGTGGTTATGGCTAGGGAGCCCAAATTTTCCAAGCTTTGCACGAACAGCCTCTTGTTTGCTTAAACCTTCTTGATCTGGATGAAGCCGGAGAAGATATTGAACCGGGGACTCATCCATAATCAATAGATCCACAAAGTGCTGTGAATATCTCCCAATCCTCAGCTTCTGACTTCTCCTCACTTCTCCCTCAGATGGAACCAAATCTCCTGCTAAAAGATTGAGCAGGGTTGATTTCCCAGCTCCATTAGGCCCAACAATGGCTACACGGGTTCCCATATCAATACCCACATCAACATTAGAAAGCCTGAAATCCTCCCTATTTGGATAGCTAAAACTGACTTCAATGAGCTGCAAGAGAGGTGGGGTGAGCTCAGTCGGCTCAGGGAAGTGGAACTCCACACTGTAATCCCTCCATTTCTGAGGAACCTCGGGCGGGGCCTCATCTTCATCAACCTTCCCCTTTGACTTATTCTTTGATGCTTCCTTTGCCGCAGCAAACTTAGCTCTATCCTTAACCTTCTCCTGTTGAACCCGATTCCCAGACCTCTTTGCTGCCTTAACTTGCTTCTCATAGATCTCAAACTTCTTGTTCATCTCCTTGCGTCGCTGGTCATACCCAGATTCAAATTCATCGAAATTCCCTCGATAGAAGTGGAGTTTCATATCATGTAGATGAATAATATCAGTGCAGACAGTGTTGAGGAAATCCCTATCGTGTGAGACCACAACAAGAGTCTTCTTCCACCTGCACAAGTACTCCTCTAACCACAGAACAGCCCTGAGATCAAGATGGTTTGTGGGTTCATCAAGCAACAGAAGGGTTGGCTGCACAAACAGAGCCCTAGCCAATGAGATTCTCATCCTCCACCCACCACTAAAGGACTTGGTAGGCCTCCCTTGCATCTCCTTAGTGAAACCCAAACCAGCAAGAATCTTTGACGCCTGGGCCTCTGCTGCATCAGACCCCATCAACTGCAACCTATCATACAAATCTGCAAGCTTCTCACCTGCATCTCCATCATCGTCTTCTTCTTCAGCGGAAGCTCCATTCTGTAGAGCAGCAACCTCCTGACGAAGCTTCACAAGCTCTTCATTTGCCGAAACCACAGCTTCAAGCGCCGTCCTCTCATCACCAACCACCTCCTGTTCCACCAAAAGCACGTCTATGTTCTTTGGCACCGGAATCTTCCTCCAAGCGAGAAGCTTCAAAAGGGTCGACTTCCCCTTCCCATTAGGGCCAATCAAACCGTACCTCTTGCCATGCGAAATCTTCACTGAAGCATTCTTCAACAACTCTTTCCCTCTCGCCGACACAGAGAAATTCTCAACTGTAATATCCTTGACATTAGCATCTGCAGAATCTTCACCGTCAAGGACCGAAGCACGGCTACCGATTACAACAGTGAAGGCATCACGATCGTCTCTAAGGGCTTCTCTGCGAGCATGTTCTACAACATGGGCAGCGATCATATCCTTCTTCTCTCGCTTCTTTAATTCTTTCTCAGATACAGAAATATCAAGGGTCTTTGGATCGAGTTTCTGCTTAAGGACTTTCTTCTTGGCTTCTAATTCGTCATCGATTTCATCTTCTTCATCTGAGGGAGGGAGATCGACACCGTCTGTATAAGAAGAGAGCTTTGGGGCTGATTTTGGTTTTGAGGAGGAAGAAGAGGTCTTATTGGGTTTATCAGATTTCTCATCCATGCTTGCAAGCATGGCTGAGACGGAGAGTCTCTCTTTCTTGCCTTCTTTGGGTTTTGAGGCCGCACCCGTTTGTTCAGCCTTCTTCTTCCCCATTTCACTCTCTTCACCTTGAAAGCTCTCTTTTTCTTTTCTAGGGTTTGTTGCTACGAGTTATATGAAGGGTGAGAGGTTGCAGAGATAGATTTAAGTGAAGAAATAGCAGAGAATCGTTTTAGCGTTTTAGGGATTTATAGCCTCCCTTTGTTTGGGCACGTGGGTGATCTGAGTGAGCAATCCTGGTCGTCCATCTCATGAGTCATCTCCCATATGAATCTGGTTCTTTCTCTTTGAAAGGGAAATATCTTCACTGTACATTTTAAGGAATCCTCTTTATAAATTTATGGGAGAATGTTCTCTGTGCCGCAATGCAAGCTACGTCAGGCACATGGGTCTGCCACTCAGAGGGGCAGGGTGGTTATTGCACCTACCCCATATGTTTGGGCGTAGTCTACGTTGTGGCATAGAGAACAGCACTCCTGAATTTATTTAGGACATATTTAGAGGGATATGTCTTGACAAAGAGTGGATTTCCCCATATGTAATGACACGTTTAATTCATCTTAGATAGATACAGCAGCCATTTGATTAGTTCACATGTCAAAGTTTGTGAATCATTTTAGTCCGCCTAGTGGATCTTTCTCCCATTTCTTTTACAATGAAAAAAAAAAAGAAAGAATATGACTTGTTTTTAACTTGTTTGCCAAGGGAGCAGTAAGCACCCCAAAATATTGTTTTATTCTTTTGTAGACCCATGATCGAATTCGAATCGGATTGGGTACTATACGAATTCGAATTCGTTTACAATTCCACTATCCGAATTCGATCCGAATATCCGTCGAATAGAATAACACAATATCAAATTCGAATTCGACTTGTTAAACGGATTCCGGATATTATCCGGTTCGATTCGTTTAGCAACGGATACCAAATATCCGAATGTTTCTATCCGAGTATCGTCCGATTGTCTCCTTACTGTTTTCTATTTATTGTGGTTTATTTCTTCTTGGAAATGACTTCATTACACTCCGTTTTTCAAACCGATTTGAAATCATGTATCACATAATACATAAAATGCAAGGAATTACCCAAAAATAAAATACAAAAAGAATCAATAAAAACCTTGTTGGCTGTTGCTCCCTCCCATTCATCCTAAAATATCCTTTAAAATTACATGCCAAGATTGAAGTAAATGAAATCACACAAGAATAAAAACCATGTTTGTTGTTGCTCCCTCCATTTCATCCTAAAATATCCTTTAAAATTACATGCAAAGATTGACGATTGAAGTAAATGAAATCACACAAAAATAAAAACATTGTTGGTTGTTGCTCCCTCCATTAATAAAACCGACACTAATAACTGAAACCGACAATCATGCTCATGCGTCAATAGTGGAACTGATACAATAAAAATAATAAAAATAAATTAGTACGAACACAAGAACTATATATGCTAAAGATTAGAATGGCTAAAATAATAAACTTTGTAACACTTACCAAATTTGAATGATGGCAACCAATCTTTCAAACAAATTAGTGCTTCAACAACCTCTGGGAGTAACTGTGAGCGATACTCGTGATTAATCTACCTCCAATGCTAAAGGCGATTCCGAGGCAACAGAGATGCAAGAACGGCCAAGATATCACGAACCATTCTTGAAAGAATTGGATACTTGCGACCATAGTGTTTCCACCAATGCAAGATATCAAAGCAATACTCATCTTCTTCATCTTCCACAAGAAATAAACCCTCATCTAGATACATATCCAATTCAGACTTTTGACCTTTCCTTATACCTCCAGGGCGATTTTGTGTCCATATCTTGAACTCTCCACTAATATTTGTTTTATCTCTCTTAGGAATTTCATGCAAAGAGTTCATCTCATTGCCACCAACACGATCAGAGGCATCTCCAGATACAGTTGGACAAGAATCATCATATTTACTAGCATACTCAAAATAAATATCACCCACATCAAATTGGATTTTTGTAAAATAATAATTAGCATTGTCCCCATAAATCTTATTCATAACAAAGACAATAAGTTCCATCTTGTAGCAAGGATAAAAAATAACCCCAAGTGCCATAAATAAACTAATGTTCTTCCAATACTTGTCAAATTTTAATCTCATTTTAAAAGCCATAGAACTAATACAAGTATCTATGCTTTTTTCCCATTCAAGCAGATTTTGATGAATCTCACCGACATCCTTAAAAAAAAGTTTGATGGGATACTTGGTACCTAAAATGTGTTTTGTGGCATCATAAAAACTTCTAAGCATTGCTCAATTTTTTAACATTTCTCCCATTCCTCTTCTGTTGGTAATGTCTTGAAATTATTATCTAATTCCGCTAAACGTTCAAATCTGCTCTCACCTCCAAAGCATTGTGAAGCATTTCAAAAGTGGAATTCCACCTGGTTGGAACATCCAAAGAGACACCTTTTTGTTGAACAACTTGCATTGAGCCAATGCATTTCCCCATTTTTCAGATCTAGATGGTGATGCATTTATCCACTTAACCATGTCTCGAATCTTTGCTAATGCATCTCTAAGTTCCACCAACCCATCATGAACAATAAGATTTAAAATATGTGCAGTACAACGGACATGAAATATCTCACCATTATGCAATAGAGCTCCTTTAGGACCAATCCATTCCCTTAGATGACTGATCATAACATCATTGGTGGATGCATTATCTCATGCAATGGAGCAAACTTTCTTGTCAAGATTCCAACTTAATAGTTGAGCCTTGATGTGCTCACTAATAGCCTCCCGAGTATGGGGGTTGGAAGCATCTTATAAGAAAGAATTTTCTTTTTCAAATCCCACTCATCATTAATATAATGGCATGTAAGTACACAATACCCAATGTTCGATGTTCGAGATGTCCACAAATCAGAGTCAAACTAACACGAGAAGACAACTTATCCAAACTTGCATATAACTTTTCCTTCTCCTCTTGAAATTCACTTATTACATCTTTCCTTCATCTGTAGTTCTTGAATAAAACTTAGCCATGGGATTTAAACTATTAGCATATAACTGAAAATATTCATGCTCACCATGTTGAATGGATAAGTATGTTTGGCAATCATCCTAGCAAAATACTTCCGGGTAAGCTCGGGATCAAACTTATAGTTTGTCAACTTAGTTGACTCAAGCAACACTCTTGAAAGTGATAAAAATTGCTGCCCAACATCTTTATGGGTCTTCCTACTACATGTTTTTCTATGATTGTGTAAATGAGTAGTACCCATAGAACTTGAGCCATTAAAAATTCTTTTGCAATGTTTACATGTGGTTGTCACCCTATCCCCATGAACTGTCCTTTCAAAATCACTCCAAACTTGAGGACGTAATTTTACGACGCTTACGTTTTGAAAGTTCTACATCTACACAACTATCTTTCTTCCCTTTCCCACTCTCTTTCTGCTTCTCCATCTCATTCTTATCCTTCTCCATAACATTAGATGAGTTAGTATCCACATTAACAGAGTGGCGAGAATCAATTGTGACAGGAGTAGAAGGCGATGCAGAGCACTTAAATGAAGATTTTGATCCATCTCTACAAATCAGCCCCTATTAAATATTGACTATAAAATATCAACAAACCATAGGTCCATAACCAAACATTGAGTTTGGCAACAAAAACAATATAAATCAAGTAAAAAACTAAGAAATAAAGGTCAAAAGTCATGGTATAAAGAAAAGATGACCACGTATGTAAGACCCTTCAAAATAGCAATGAAGCCTCAACTTGAGCATTTTCAAGAATAGAACGAAAAGAAACCAAAAACTAGGTGAACCAGAGAATAACAATGAAAGAAGTTAAGTTATTAAATACGACACAAAAAACAAATCACTAATATAGCAGCAGGAAGCGAGTTCACAAATGAAAATGCTAATTATCGAAACACTTCAGTAGGCATCACTTAGCTACATATTAAGGCCAAATATCGAACCTCAATGAAGATATAGTAAAATGAATCAAGACAAACTAATACACGGTAGTAATGCATTATTTAGAAAAATTCATGCATCTTTGAACCTTTATTGATTGAGTTTATGGTGCAAGGTGGTACCCTTGGACTTAGTGGGAACTAGTTCTTAGAGAGGTTTTGAAATTTGTTATAATCATATGTTGAACCGGGAGAACTACAGTGCATCTGTTTTGACCTTCATCCCGAAAATAATGTGCTCAAAACATCTATGGAAGGCTGTTTGTTGAGCTATTTCATGATTTGGGAAGAGTCCATTTTTTAAAGTTCTCATTATTGCAAAGGGGAATTCCAATAGACTATCAATCTTCAAATCCAGGTGGTCCAATTTGATTCCGCCTCAATATTGGGTTCAAGTTAATGAGATGTACCTAATAAAAGCAGAAGGCACGATCTAAAACCCAACCAAACTTGCGGTATATGAATATGGAACAACCCAACAAATATAAAGCAATAGGTGATACGAGATAAGACTAATAACAAATCCAACATACAACAACCAGATTCATACGGTGAAAAGAAAAAAATAGAATCGAAGATAGAAACTCACGTAAATCTATTGCCGACAAGCTTGAGATCGACAACTGAACAATGAGTACGGGACTTGGAGGGCGATCCAAGAGATGGATTCCTAGAAATTAGAATGGTAGAAATGGCATCGGGGGTAGTGCTATAAAGAAGAAAATGATGCATATGAAACAATAGAGAGAGAGAGAGAGAGAGACTTACCTTTGACGATTGCTTGTTGATTGCGCATGCACGAACGCGTCTCTTGTAACAACGAAGATGTGCTTTTGGAAGGCACGATATGTATATGAAACCAGAGAGAGAGGGATTGTAGATTTGTAGTCACGTGAATGGAAGGCAAAGAGAACGTTGAGCTTTAGGGTTATACTTGAGAGTCTTGAGAAGTTGAGAAGTTGAGAGTTGAGAGTTGAGAGACCGAGAATCCAAGATTTCAATTTTCAAAGTGGTTTTTGGCTTTCCAAGCAATTTTCAATGTGGTTTTGGCTTTCCAAGTTTCCATCGAGATTTTTGGCTATCAAATCCTTTTTGTCTTATTTACATTTTTACTTGTGGCTTTCCATCTAGACTTTTGGCTTTCCTAATTTCTTCTTCTCTTTTTTTTTTGGTCTTATTTACATTTTTATGTATTTCTACTTTTGTTTTGTTTTTATATGTTTTTCTAATAGGTATATGATAACATCTATCATAGTCAAATAGTAATATATATAAATCAATCATATTTTCTAACTTACTAGCTACTAAGTTATAAATATAAATAAAATACAAAATCCAAGAAGGCAACTTAATCGGATAGATGGATACGAATATTTTATTTCGGATATTTTAATACCGTCGGATAGTTAAACGAATCGGATAATAATCGGTCGAAACATGGATTACCATATTTGTATTTGATTAGTTTCGGACGGATTCGGATAGTTTCCGGATAGTGAATTTCCGAATCACGAATCCTCATAAGCGAATGCGAACCCGGATCGAATACGGATTTTCGACTATCCGTTTGCATCTCTAACCAAAACATTGTGACATAACTTAAAATTAAAACATTCAAAGTTATTACAATCCATATAAAACCTGTCTTGGATAATATCGTTCTATATTTTTCATGTACTTTCTCTTATGTTCAAGGGAGAACAATAGTGTTGTTTTTTTTTTTTTTTTTTTTTAATGCAAAGCAAAAGTATATTAAAAGTTAGAAAGAAAGGAAAATTTGTACATCATATAAAGAGGGAGGTATGGTGGTTCGATTTGTAGTACAAGAGCGTGTTAAAGTTCAAAGGTGATTAGACCATTGAGTTGGTTTATGCACAAAGGTTATGCTAGAAAAGTTTACAGTTTCTTCTGCTAGCTGAAAGAAAAATGGAAGTAAGTCCTTGAAAATGTGCAATTGTCTTGGAGGAATAAAAAGGTCTTGTAAGTTATGATTTGTAAACCAAAATTCAGTGAGATGGAGTCCAATCTTCCAAGCGTGTTTCCACCCCTGCAAAATTACGAATAGTTCAGCCTTCATTTTGTCAGTTGAGCCTGAAAATCCTGAAGATGTTAAAACACTTAGGCCATCTATCAAAAAGCAATATGCCCAACCCGTTAATGCTACAGAAGGTTCAAAAAGGCCTACACAGCATAAAACAGGGAATTGTAATTCCTAGTTAGATAAAACAGAAATTGTCAAGTCATGTGGGGTGCATATAGATGGAGTACAATAGTGTTGTTGACTCCCTAGCAAGGAAGGCACTGTTTGTTACATGTACAACAGTTTGATCAAATTTTGATTTATGGATTTTGAGTTATGTTCGACGCCTTCCATGTGTACTATACATTAGACTTAATAAAGTTTATCTTCTTCTATCAATATATATATGAATATTAAGCAGAATGACCCCATAGTCATACCACCTGACTAAATTTTGGAAGCAGTGACACCAACTGTGCTAAATTCAACCACGCCTCCACTTATGTATATCTCAATCTTATGGCTGCTACTCGAGCAAGACCCCTTGGCTTCAGCCTCAATCTTGTCATCTGTCCAGCCAAAACCAAATCTGGCAAAGGTAAATTGTTTTTGATGAACAATCAAACAGAACCATCCTGCCTTAAAAGTCAAAGTGTCAAAAGAAGTAGCCACATAATTTAGTAATCCAATTAGCTAAGAGTGAGTCACATTTCGTAGAATTGGACTTTGATTAGGGGAATTGGCTCCCCTTATTCTAGAACATTGTGACGGTTTGGCTAAAGAATTGGATCAGACCAAGAATCAGCCAATCCAACCAGATTCCATAGGGTGCATACTTTCCATGTATCACACTTTATCATATATTTAAGAAAAACACACTAGAACTTCTAGAATAATGCAGAAGAACCAAGAGAGAAGGAGAAATGGAGGCCAAGGGAGCTGGAGATGCAGAGGGGAGAGGAAGGAGCAGTCGGAGTAGGAGGGGGAGGGAGGGGAAGGAGAGAGAGAGAGACAGAGTTGCATATCGAAGGTGGAGTAGATGTTGTGGTCAGAGAACAACTAAAAGTTGCAAAACTAGAGTTATAGTAGTCTATAAATGTAAATTGATGCAATGGGGCCTTTTCGCTACAGTTTCGGGGGGAGGAGAGTTCTCTTGAGCCATTAGATTTTGTCGTGTTCTTTGGAAGGTGGATGCAATTGTGAAGGTGGTACTTAAGTTATCCTAGAGAATTACCCTGGACTAGTACTTCAGTTCTTATTGAAGTTGAAGGCATCGATGGATGATGCAAGCTCCGAGTTCAATTCAGCTCTCGCAGCTCAGGCTCTCCTCTGACATAGTTGAACTCGATCGGACTAAATCGGGGGCTCAAAAAAAGTAGTGCACAGGTTTCCTTCAATGCTCAGATTTTGCACAATGCATAGGTTCTTGTTGACCATTGGGTCTCTAATGTTTTGATGATGAAACAACATTGTAGATGATGGTATTTTAGAATTACTAACTGGTATTAGTATGTGAAAGGACCAATCAATCTCATAAGAATTTTGGTATCAAAGAGGGTTATCTTTGTATACAAGCATCAACGAGCAAAAGACAATGGATATTTCAAAGTTTAAATGGAAAGCTTCACCAAGACCCAAGCTAAAGAAACAAAATTGTGGAAGCTTTATGAAGAAAGAAGACTCCATTACTCATAGGATTTTGTTATTTATGTTACAATCTTTGTAAATCCTATGATGTAATGTCTATCATAATCTGATGATTACTACTCTCTCTCTCTCTCTCTCTCTCTCTCTCTCTCTCTCTCTCATTAGTCTTTCTTCTCATTGCAATTCAAGCCTTGTCCAAGTATGGTAAGTTGGCATTGATCGCAATCTTGGCATGTCCTCAAGAGTAAGTCGATGACTATTGTAATTAGCATATTGCACCATCCTCTAGTATCTCATCGCAATTCAAACCTTTTCCAAGTATAATAAGTTGTTTGTCACAATAGTAGCATGTCCTCAATAGTACGTCAATGACTATCTACTTTAGCATACTTTGCATTATCCTTTCTTTTCATCGTTGCAGTCCTAACATATCCAAGTACGCTCATCGTAATCTTGGCATGTCTGGAACAGTAGGTTAATGACTACCTACTTTAACATGGACTACATCTTTTTTTTACTAACAATCTTACTAACCAAGGAAGGTTACATGTAGCGCCCCCAAATCCGGGTAAAAAAATGAGTGCAGACCCTTGTGGGCAACCGTTAAATAATGGTGTAAAAAAATTTTCTTTTCTTTTACTTGTTGCCTATATATGCGGAAGCTATTAATCTATCTCAAATAATAACAAAGACACCTGAGTTTACTGTGACACATTAACAAGAAACATCCCCATTAACATTTAAAAACCTATTAATACCAGTCACATTATAATAACATCCATCCATGACCTGTAATTATATAATCACATAAACAGCCAACTATCCGATGCTTTTATGTAATAACATCCATCCATGACCTGTAATTATATAATCACATAAACAACCAACTATCCGATGCTTTTATGTATCCACATAAATATCCATCTATCACCTGTAACTATATATCCAAATAAACATCCATCTATTACCGATAACTATATATCCACATTCATTTGTCAATTGGCATGTCCTCAAGAGTAAGTCGATGACTACTGTATTTAGCATCTTGCACCATTCTATTGCATCTCATCGCACTTCAGGCCTTGTCCAAATATAGTAAGTTGGTGTTTACCGCCATAGTGGCAATGTGGCATGTCCTCGATAGTAAGTCGATGACTACCTACTTTAGCATACTTTGAATTATCCTCTCTTTCCTTCATTGCAGTCCTGACATATCCAAGTGTGGTAAATCAACGCTCACTGTATTCTTGGCATGTTTGAAACAGTAGGACGATGACTACCTGCTTTAACATGCACTGCATCTTTTTTTGACTGACAATCTTACCAATCAAAGAAGGTTAGGTTCTAAAAATGATGTTGGTCATTATTTGCATTCTAATATAAGAACTCTGGTCTTTCTAGAATCTTATTGCTTTCTAGTATAACGACCTTGGTCTTTCCAAAATATAACCGCTTTCTAATATAACGACTTTGGTCTTTCAAGAACCTTACAACTTTCCTAATATTTTGGTCACTTCCATAAATAATACATTGTTATATATATATATACACTATTTTGGTCATATCCGGAGTTATATACATATATTTTAAGGGAAAGAGAAAGCCACCCGATCGCGCAATGCACGCCACCCCTGCGCCCTTACACAAGGCGCATAAAATGACTGTCACACCTAAATGACCATGGATGTGGTGGTCATTTTGTAATCCCCTGTGTCAGGGCATAGGGGTGGTCTGTTTGGCGCGATTGGGTGGCGTTCTTTCACCCATATATTTATTATTTTACTTTAACCCTAATGCATCATTGTGTTGTCGATTTTTCTACAAAACCCTTCATTGTCAATATTCATTTTAGATGCTTTCAAAATCCTAATATAGGTTTTAAATAAATAAAATGGGCTTTATCACCTATTTAGATAATATAAAAATGAATGCGGATTTTGTCGACCAATCATGGCCTTCAAAATGGAATCTTTTCCAGTGGGAGACCAATTGACACCTATAATCAGTGTCATTAGACTTCATTCAATGTAAATAGAAAATTTTGACCTTAGATGCACCAAATTTTTGATAGATTCTATCGGCCAATCTCGGCCCTTGAACAGAGTTTTTCTTGTGGAAATTCGATTGACACCATCAATGTCATTAGACCACATTTACCAAGGATAGATGTTTTTGACCTTGGTGCCCTCGAATTCCCAATGGATTCCCTAAATCCAAGGAGGGCCATCCAAATGGAATCTTTCACTATAGAACTCCAATTAAGGTGGTTTCAACATTTTTCGACCTCCAATAAAGTACATATATTCCATTCAACTTTGTAAATACGTCAGGGGTATTAATTGGTCCGGTTCCTTAGTGGTTCCATCTCTAAGATATCAGGGACCAAAACCGGACCAATAAGATAATCGATTCCATATCTAAGATCCAGGACCGTTAACTAATGGGTGGTATGAATTCACTTCTGGTTCCTAAGTAGTTCCAAATATTATTATAATATAGAGCCCAAAATAAGGACACTGAGAGTTTCTTTAGGAAGACGAGAGCTTCATCATATGTAGACCATAGTTGTGTAGAGCCCAAATAAGGACATTGATGCGATACATCAATAGGGAGACACCTTTAAGAATTCATAATTTTCATTTCAAAGTCAACTCATATAGTCATATATTGATGGCTATCAAGCAACAAAAAATAAGGGGTACTTAAAAGTCCCAGATAATGTAACAGAGTAATAGACTAATAGTTCTGTCATCTCTCATCTACATGTTGATTCTGCTACGTAATTTTCAATCAAACATTTCTATCTACAGAGGCTTAATTTAAGGAATGAAAAATCTGACATGAGAATTTCAAATTCTGGAATTCTTATATAAATGAAATTTCAAGAATTCGTTCATAAGCCAAATATCCCTTACAAGCATACAAATTATGACCCAAATTTTAGAATCCAAATCAAAATCGTATAAACACTTCTAAATTGTTCAATCCAAAGAGTTTTAAGCAATAATCATTCATAAGTCAAATATCCCTTATAAGCATTAAAATTATGACCAAAAATTCTTAAATCTAAATTTCTTATTCAATCCAGAGAGTCAAATAAGAACTCACAATTTATCACTTTATTGCAAATACATCTTTATTGTTCATGGAAACACTTTTTTACTCTCTGTCATATCTTCGATCTTCTCAAAACACTAAATAATTCCTACAATTGAGAATTTAATAATTTCAATAAAAAATATTTAAAAAAAAAAAAAACTAAGAGACAGAATATATAAATTAAGTAGTGCATACTCAAGTTAACTATCATACTTGATGTCCATCACTCATCACAAATGGAGGAAATAGCTAATTCAATTAGCATTGATAAGAATATTGCTCAAAGCATCGGCCAAGTCCTCAACATCATTATCAAGTTCGGTTCAATCAAAAAATATGAACACTATATTAATACAATGCACATTAATATAAATTGAAAAATAAAAATAAAAATTACCTCCATGATCCATATTTAATCCAATCCCGCTAGCAAATCAAGGCTTCAACGATTTGGGGGACTAATTTACTTCGATATTTATCAATCACTCTACCCTCCATGCTGAAAGCGAACTCATGCAACAGTTGAAACAAGAATTACCAAAATGTCACGTGTCATCCGAGCAAGATTAAGTAATTGCTCCTCACATCCCTTTCAGTATGTCAATACATTAAAGTCTTTGCCATTAGGCTTTGGATACTCTTCTAAATATTGATCAAGATCAGACTTGTCTAAACATGCAATAGTCCTAGAAAAACAAATAAAAAATTTGTCCAACCAAGTAAGAAACATGCAACATGACATTACTGATTACATAAAATGAACATAGTTATAGATGTGGCTTGCCCCTCACGTTGAGGCTTTAGTCCTACATCGGGTGGGAGGTGTGTGCGTGTTTGTGTTTATTTGCACTCCGCAACTTGAAAGGTTGGTTAATCCTTTTGAGTTGGCGTGTGCGCTTGACAAAAAAAATATATAGTTATGAGAATCATTAAGTATAAAATAGAAAATTTATATACCTCCATTGAAGCATCTTCTTCCTCACAAACATTACTCAAAGGCTCTTCAACTGTTGGCATGCCCTTGTATGCTTAAAAATTTTGGTACAAGTTTTTCTTGAGACATGAAATAGCCTTTTTACCTAAATCACTACTCTCATAAATCCTATCATATGTCCATTCCACAATAGCCACTTGTGTCAAGGATCAATAACCATTGCAACGATAAAATTAAACTATATTACTCCCAGTATTTATCAAACTTCCTCCTCAGTGCATTCACCATCTATTTTCATAAAATTTTCATCATTTGCAATCTCTTCTTATAAAGTAATTTGAATTTTCACTTAACTAGGGAAGTACAAGTTGAAAGTGGGATATTTAGTATCAAAGTGCAAATTGAAGATTTCGTCCAAAGGCTTTAAAAACTTTGTGATCTTTTGAATACGAATCCATTCATTGTCAATAGGACGTAACATATAATTTAAATCCAATGCACCTAAGTTATCACAAGCCCCACAATAAAAGACTACACTCCCAAGCATATGAAAGGTCGAATTTCATCTAGTAGATACATCTGCATTGAAGGCCTTTTTACACTCAATTCCCAACTATTTATTGGTTTCCATTAACTTTATTTTTCTTGCTTGTGAACTTTTAACAAAATTTACACTATCTCGAACCCTCTCTACAAACTATTTATTAGATTAATCTTAATTTAGGGGTGTCCAAAAAAATCAGGCTAGCCCGAGCCTGCCCCGAGCTTGGATAGGGCTGGGCCAGGCCAAGCCTAGGTTAAGACCTCAGGCTAAGCCTGGTCCTGGATATATATATATATATTGATCCATGCACAGGTAATCTAAAATAAAAGAAAATAAAAGAAAAATAATAAGGAGAAAATAGGGGATGAGTTTGGCTTAATTAGGAGGAAGTCGATCATCTTAACTTTACGGAGGACGTCATGCCTCGTTTCTCAATAAAGAACTTTTAGGGGTTCAATTCATATCCAGTCCTTTCATATGCTATCTATTAAATAGGTTTTGCTAACAAATAGTTATAACGGTTGGGAAGAGATATAGAAAAACATTTCCACCTATGTGAATCAAAGATGCAAACAAAACAAAAAATAAAAACGAAACAAGCAACCACAAACCATATGAACAAAAGATTTAACGTGAAAAACTCTTCAATGTGAATGGAAAAACCCACGGGCCAAATCCGAGAATAATCCACTAAAACAAATAAAAGATTATAATGATTCACCTCTCAAGTTTATGCCTAAACTTGAGATCCACCACAAGATTGAGAAAAGAAGTAACAAACACTTGGAGAGATTACAAGTTACGTTACACTTCAAGAAAATGTAACCAAATCACCTATAAAAGCTACCAACAATTTCTCCCAAAGCTTGGAGAACCCAACTAAACAAGCAAACTGCAACCTCGATTACCCGACTGAACAAGAGCATGAGATGTATCAAAATGGCCTCAAGAATGACCCAAATGTGAGAGTAAAACCACCACAAAAAATATGCACTTCTTCTTGTCCAAGAGTTCTAAGAACAATTTTTTTTTCTTCTTCTCAACAAAGATGAAAAAACACTTTCTTTCTCTTTAGAGAAAATCCACTAATTCTCTCTCTTCCTTTTCTTATCTTGGAAGAAAACTCAACTATACACTTCACAAAGTGGCTCTTTGAATTCTACAATCCACTAAGGAAGGTAGTGAATGCCAACACATTGGCCCTTTGACTTCACATGTATTTTGGACCCAACTTTGCCCAAGCACCCAAATAGCTCCACATGGAGTTGGAACAACATAGTCCAACACCCAATAATCTCTTCCTGCAGTCCCATAAGGAGGACTCCCCCATACTGCAGCTTCACATGGAATTTATGCCAACCAAATTCTTGCGTAGTTCATGCTTCTCCTTTGGCACTGTCTTGGTCATCATATCTGATGGATTCTTATCAGTGTGAATTTTATTGATCTTCATCAAACTACTTTCAAGGACATCTCTAATCCAATGGTATCAGACCTCAATGTGCTTGGTCATAGAGTGGAATGTGATTCTTGCTCAAATCAATGTCATTTTGACTATCACATCTAACAACAATCTTCTTTTCTTTCAAACCAACTCCGTAAGAAAACGCTTTAACCATTGCATCCTCACAAGCTTTTGTGGCAGTAATGTATTCTGCCTCTATAATTGATAGCACAACATAATTTTGCAACTTTGATTTCCAAGAGATGGCTTCCCCTACAAAAGTAAACAAATAACCCGAAGTAGACTTCGTCCTGTGAAGATCTCCTATCATATCTAAATTTGTATAGCCTTCTACCATGGATGATGAATTTTCAAAGCATAAACAAACTTTAAATATTACTCTAGATACCGTAGAATCCATTTTACAGCTTTCCAATGTTACTTACCTGGATTTGCTAAGTACCTAATAACAATACTGGTGGCATGTGCTATGTCCGGTCTGGTACACATCATAGCATATATCAAACTCCCTACAACTAAAGCATAAAGGATCTTCTCTATTTCCTTTCTTTATTACTAGTTGAAAACAACTTAGCACTTAACTTAAAATGACTAGCTAATGGTGTACTCATAGGCTTTGCATTCTTCAGATTGAATATTTTAAGTACCTTTTCAATATACTTTTCTTGTGATAACCATAACTACTTATTTTTCCTATCACCCTTGATTGTCATACCCAAAATCTGTTTTGCAGTCCTTAGGTCCTTCATGTTAAAGACCTTGTTCAATTCTTTCTTTAACCTGTCAATCAAGTTACCATCTTGACCAACACTAAGTATATCATCAACATACAATAAGAGAATAATAAAGAATCTGAATATTTTCTATGGTACACACAATGGTCAATGGTGGTTTTAGTAAAACCATTACTTATCATAAATGAGTCAAATTTAATGTACCATTGTCACGGTGCTTGCTTCAATCCATACAAGCTCTTCTTCAACTTACATACCATGTGTTCCTTGCCCTTTACAAGAAATCCTTCTGGCTGCTCCATAGAAATTTCTTCCTTTAAATCTTCAAGCAAGAAATTTGTTTTCACATCTAACTGTTAAATCTCCAAGTCTTGACTAGCAGCTAGGCTAAGAATAATACGAATAGAAGTTATCTTCACCACGGGAGAAAAAATTTCATCAAAATCAATACCCTTTTTCTGCCCAAATCCTTTTACAACTAGCCTTGCCTTATACCTCATTTTTGTCTTGTCATATTCATTTTTTAACTTGAAAATCCACTTGTTTTTCAAATATTTTTACCCTTTTGGTAATTCAACTAACTCATAGGTCTTGTTCTTATGCAAAGAATCAAGCTCTTCTTGCATAGCTTTCTTCCATTCAATATTTTTTTGATAAACCATGGTTTCTTCAAAAATTTTGGTTCACACTTTCAATGAGTGTCAGATACTCTGGTGATGAATATTTTGTTGAAGTTTTCCTTTCTCTTTGTGACCTTTTTGGCATTAGTGGTTCTTGAGGTAACTGCTCCCTTGCTCAACATCACCATGTGCATCATCATTTTCATACACATCATCAACTATTTGAGGAGCCTCATCACCCTCAACTTGACCTTGTTGTCCACCATCACCATAAATAGGTAAAGCGAGTTTTTCTTCTAGCAATTCATCTACAACCCTTTTTGGTAATTCTCCTTGTCAAAATCAGCAAGTGTTTGATTTTCTCAAAAAATCACATCTCTACTTCTAATAATCTTCTTATCAACTGGATCTCATAATCTGTAACCAAGCTTTTCATCTACAGATCCCATGAAAATATACTACTTTGTTTTGTCATCAAGCTTGGACTACTCATCTTTTGGAACATGCACAAAACCCTTGCAATCAAATATCTTCAAATGACTATGGAAAACATCTTTCCCACTTCACACATTTTGTGTAATATTTCCATTCAAAGGAACAGATGGAGATAATTTGATTATGTAGCTGTCCTCAAAGCTTCTCCCCAAAATGAAAGGTTATTTTGCCGTTGAGAGCATACACTTAATTCTTTTCATAATGGTGCGGTTCATCTTTTCTGCAACACCATAGGTTGTCGAGTCATGCAAACTATTTGCTCATGCCGAATACCATGAGCTTTGCAATATTTCTCAAAAGGACCACATTCATCGTACTCACCATTATTATCTGTGCAAATGTATTTGAGGGATTTTTCTGTTTCTCTTTCAACCATGACATGTGTAAGGGTCAGCTAATGAAAGAGCGATGTCTCTCGCGGGGTTTTCCTTTCGGAAATGGTCCTCCCTTCGAGGACTAAGGTTTTAAAAGGGTGGTTCTATAAAATAAAATGGTTACACAATCATTACACGGTTTGGGATCATGCAATATATAAAATAGAGTCGCTACCTAGGATTAGGGCTTAGGACCCGACTGGTGTAGCCCTATAAAAGGCTACATGATTTCATATAGTCGTCTTAGAGAATTTGGGTAAGCTGTCAGGTTACGAGAGTGGGAAGATGTTAGGCACTCATCTTGTCCTGTTGAACCGATTTTTCCACTAGATGCTTGATTTCAAATATTCTCCCATTATGACTAAATTTATACTAACATGTATGATAATAAATATATAAAATAATGATAAAAACTGTAAAAATAGTAAAATATATTTAAATAATCTACATTATGTCAAAATAAATGACCAAAAAATGTGTACCTAACGGTAAAATTTATAAAAAACACGAAAAATGAGCAATGGATCACCATTAGCTTAGGTGGAGATGGAAAGATTACCTAACTCTCTCTTGTCGGGTAGAATAACAGCTTATCAAAAATATGTTGTTAGGGCTTCCGCCTTGTATTGCTGAACACCAACAAGGCTTCCTGAATTTCGGCAAGGCTTCTATGTTGTATTGCCAAATCACCAACAGAGTTTCCTGAACTTCGACAAGGCTTGCATGTTGTATTGCCGCATCACCAACAGGGCTTCTTGGACTCTGGTAAGGCTTCCGCGTCTTATCATCAACAAGGCCCTCGAGGGTAAAACGAACGGAAACTAAAGCCTAAAAAAAGAAATAACTTCTCTAGGGGTCAAAATCTCCCTCTTTTCTCTCTTTCTCTCTCTCTCTTAAAATTTTTGGATTTTCAGGACTTCCTCGGGACTTTCAGAGCTCCTTTAGGCTTTCCCCACTGTCAAACTATGTTTTTTGGAGGAAGAGGTGGCCTCTATTTATAGAGGCCTAAGAAAATTGGGTGACGCCACCTAGCTCCCAACAGGGCCACTGTGGGTCCAGGCCAGGCCATCGACCGACCTTCTAGCCAGTGCCACTGGGCTTCAGGCAACTCTATCGACTTTCAACGATTTTTCCTTTGAATTCTGGGAAACATTGACCAAATATGGATCAATATGGTCATTTTTCTTATATCTGGGTTTTTATCATGGGTTTATGGGTGACTTGACAGTCATCTATCCATGTTTGTGTTATCATCATTATCGGAGGTGACATGAAATTATTGAAAGATTCTAAGTACATGATTTTTAGTCTTCATGGTAAAACTCCAAGCTTTCCTGGATGCATCATCAATAAAAGTGATAAAACACAATGCACCACCAAGAGTTTTTTCCCTCATTGGACTAAATACATCAAAACAAATTAAATCAAGAATCTCAGTTTTTGTTTAGTTAAAGCATGTGAAAAAGAAACTCTATGTTGCTTTCCAACTAAACAATCATCACAAGGGGACAAAGACGTACCTTTGAGATTTGAAAGACAATTATTCTTCACCAAAACCTCCATACCTTTTTCACTTATATGACCAAGCCACCGATGCCACAAATCAGAATACGTTTTCCAATGACAGTGTTCACATCGCCTTTGGATAACTGAGCTTTGGTCTTGTAAAGAGAGCAACATTCTTGTTTTTTCCATAACATGAGAGCCCTTTTCAGCTTCCACATCTCATTACCAAACTGTGACTCATACCCTCCATCATCAAGCTTCCCAGTTGAAATGAGATTTAATCTGAGATTTGGAACATGTCTCCCATCCTTTAAAAGCAACTTATAACCAACATTGATTGTAATACAAACATTACCCATTCAAAAAAAAATTTATTTTCCATTATTTTTCATCCTTACCGAACCAAAATCTCCTTACTTATAAAAATTAGAGAAATCTTTATGTGAAGTAGTATAGAAGGATGCTCTTGAATCAATGACCCAATTTGAATCATTACATGTTGCATTTACACAACCATCAACACATGTAGAAAAAAAGTAGAACTCCATCAGAAGAAACTGCAGTGGTTTCTTATTGTTCTTTGTTTCTATTACCACTCTTTTCTCCCTTTTGATTTTTCTTCAATTTTCAACAATCTTTTTTTATGTGTCCTGACTTCTTACAATAGTAACAAGTCACACATTTTCTTGATTTAGATCTCCCTCTTGATTTGTTTTGACTATGATTTTCTTTATGGTTTGATCTTCCTCTTTTCTCATTAATCAGAGCATGTGGATTCTTTTCACTTCTTTATTCAACAAACTGCTTGTAACTTGACTCATAGTAACAATACTATCGGGTGTTGAGTTGCTAAGAGATACAACAAGAGTCTCCCAACTATCAGGTAATGTGCTTAGCAATAACAATGCTTGTAACTCATCATCAAACACTATCTTCATGACTACCAACTGATTAATAATGTTTTGCATTTCATTCAATTATTCTGCAACCAGCCCATTTTCTTTGAAATTCAAGTTCACAAGTTTTTTGATTAAAAATATTTTGTTTCTACCTATTTTTCTTTCATATTAATGCAATTTTATTCCACAAAGAAATTGCACTAGTTTTTGTTAATACATGGTGGAACATAACATCATCCAACCATTTTCGAAGACAAGCAATCATTTTTCTGTCCATTTTCTTTCAATCATCATCTAACATAGTTTCTGATTTTTTTTTTTCTATTCCGTCAACTGGTGAATAGAGGTCTCTTGAATAGAGAAGGTCTTCCATTTCGGCTCTCTAAGGAAGCGTTTGGTTGCGTAAACCTTTTGGATGTGGTCTGATTGTAGATCGTCATCCACTTGAGTTACCATCGATTGAATCGTAAGTTCAGAAAATAAACTGTTTGGTTACCATGATTCTGTGACGTGATTCTTCTGAAAAAACTGTTTGGTTATCCTGAGTCTGTCACTTGGATTCATCTTGAATCTATTTGAAAAATCGTTTAGTTACCCTGAGTCTGTGAGTTAGAATCACTTTAAATCTATCTGAAATACAGTTTGTTTACCCTCACTATGTCAGTTGAAATTATTTTTTTTATTTTTTTATTTTAATACATGGCCCCAAGGTTACCACAACAACAAATAAACAGTGCAAGATAACATCATATAAACAAATGGTGTCTACAACTTTGGGACACAAATAACCATGTCTTTAGATAATTCCATCCTTTCGATGCCCATAAAATAATTAAAGATAACAATCGATTAAAATAATCAAACATTAATATGATCATCTTCAAACAAAAGGTGACACAAGCAATGGTTACCCTCATACTATCTTCAAAACTAGTGATACATGGTAATGATTAACCACATACATTGGAGTTAAAAATGTCACAAAAGGTGTAGTGGTGCAATAGTTCTCAAGTCAACCGATACAACCAAAGACCATTAAATTATATAACTCCATTAGGCTACACTTTAATGGTCCCACTCAAGAGTCAAGAGTCACATTAATATATCATATATACCTGAATGAGTATCACGACTCATCAAAATACCACCCATCTACCTCTATTCAGTTAGACCCATTCAATCTATTCAAGACCAAATATAGAGACACATTGTTTCACAACACTAAATCAGGAAACCAAGATAATAAAATAAGATTCACTCCAACGGTTCTCTCTCTTTGCTTCAAGCAACAAAATATGGAAAGTTATGAGTGCATTATCAAAATAGTTAGTACAATAATTAAGATATCTCAATTTTTTGGTCAATAATCCATATCAAGTAGGCATTGAATGCAAAGATACAATTTAATTTAATCACATAAGTCACAAATTTTGGGCATGCACCCCCTCTCAACCTCCTTCCATACTACTTCACTTGTTAAGATTAAGTGTTTTGACAGCATCAAGCACCTCCTCCAATGTCTTAGTATGTTGTTCGGCATCTTTAATTTTTACTGTGAGGTATCCCATCAAATAGTCCTTGGATTGACATGGTGTTGGTGAGATGGTTGGTGGATCCATGACATTATTCCTTGGTACCTGATTTGAAGATGAAGATTCTCCCTCATCTATGAATTTAAACAACCCACAACCATCATTTTTCCCTATATACAAAAAAAAAAAGATATTTATAAATATAGGGAGACCAAGTGTGTTACAAATGAAAATTAAAAAAATAAATGATATGTAACCATACCGATGTGGAACTTGGGCAATACCAGAAATCTCATCCTACAGAAGGCCTCTAGTGCATCTTCTAACCTTGCACTGTCCTTTGCCACAGTCACACATTCTGAAGTGGTTGACCCACATAAAGATTGGTGGATAGGGCACTTGTAGAAACTTCTGCCCAGATTAGTTTTGATTTTCGAGATTAATATTATACATTGCTCACCACAAATGTTACATCTAGCCACAATGTCCATCTAGGCAGTTGATCCCTCTTGATTTATAAGTTCTTGACGGGTAAGGCAAGGAAACTTTCATTTTAGTAAGATGCCAATTTAGTTATTTTGTTAATGTTGTTCTATATTATGATGCCAATACAAGATTCACTGTCTCCAATAAGGAGAAAAACCAACATTTCAAGCTATCATCAAATTAATATCAGGAATTTCATGAATTTCACAAGACATCATGAGTACAATTCAAAGGCATGAATCGACTTAATTCACTGAACCTGATCTTAAAAGAATGCTGAGACCATTCACATGGACTATAGATAGACTGTTTATAGATTGTCACTACTGTCCACAATACTAATATAACATACCAAAAGGATGTTGTCATCTGGTCTTAAAAGAAAGCTACAACAATAGCAACAGAACCAAATTGACATGAAAATATCATGCCATTTTGTCTAAAAACTAACTGAAATATCAATTCTAAAGTGGCAATAAACTAACATCCAATGTAAATTACTAAATAAAACCCATCTACCCAACAAGACATAAATAGTTCAAACATCTACCAAAAGGTAATAAACATCCACCAAAACACATCTAAACACACAAACATCTTCCCAACAAGACATAAACAGTTCAAACAATAGTCCTACGCAAACACATCAAACACCTAACATCCATCCAACTAGTTCATCCTTAAAAGCCTCATCAGTCACATCTTCAACTATTCTGGTTAACTTGACAAATATGTTGTATGAATTTCGGCTTGTCTTCTTCACTTGCAGTCAAGAAAAGACTAGCCACGTCCTTTTCTTTCATTAAAGCTATTTTTGCCTAGATTTTCAGTAAGACATCAATACCATCAATTGTATCAATTGCATCAGCTACACTTTTTGCAAGTTCTGTCCGTGTGATGTTTTTGTTGACTAGGTTATCTATGGCAGTAGCTATTTTTTTCAAAAGACTTGACACTTTTTCAGCACCCCCTTTCTTTTTCTTCTCTTTACCACCTGTGACATCTACATGTGACCTCCCATGAGTACGACTGCTACTCCCACGATTACGACTGCCACTTGCAATGAGAGTGGAATGAACACCTTCATATGGAATGGAAGTGTCAACTACATTGTCATCCATACTTGGAGACTGAACCATATGGTCATTGTGAACATAATCAACTGGGTGCATAGCATCTTCCCCTGTTGCTATCTCGTTTTCTAACCAAATCGCAAGGGCCATGTGGATGGGAAGCACTTTATATGACTGCCAATATTTCTGTTCCTTTTTCTGCCACAATCAATTAAAATAAATTGTAATATATGTATTGTCATATAATAATTATAAATTTAAATTATTGAAAGAAAAAGATTATTACTTTGAACTCAGTCCACACATGTTGTGGTGCATCGAACCTCAGCTCCACTGGATTCTAGCCCATCCCACTATTTTTCTGTAAGTCACACAAAGATTTCACCATTGCTTTCCAAACTCTGTAGTGATTCCGAGTTTGCTCCCAGTCATATATCATGACATGCTTCTCTTTTATGGCATTTGCTATGTCCTGCCACTGTTCCCTCCTCAATCCATTGTCCCCAGTCGTTCCACTTTTATGTTGTTCTATGAGACGTTCAATCATGAAGTATTGTCTCACTATGTACAATTAATTCAATGTACTACCCACATACCATTTTCATGAATAAATTGCTACTTATCAAAAACCTTTCAATATAGATCAGCAAAAGTAAATGTAGATGTATCAACAATGGGATCTCACAATCTGAAGGATGCATCTTGTTTCACCTAACAAGTAACACGTTTCATCAACCCCCACCTGCCTCCATATAGATCAGCTAGCTAAGAAAAATAACATAATGGCTGAAGTTCCTCACATTAGATAATTTTCAGAAATTAACCTACATATAGAATGCACCTTTTTCAAATTTGTTTCTCCATTATAACAAGAATGAATTTAGTTAATAGTATCACAAAGTACTTGGCTGAAGCCATTTCTTCATTTCTCCTAAACTGTGTAATTTTTTTCTTGCTAAAAAGTCTAATCACTTATCAGAAAAAGGATGTTGACAACAAAATCAGGATCTAGAAATCTTCACAACACACTTTTTAAGAGGGCATTCTACCCAACAACTTCAAAACCAAGGCAATAGGCTTCTTCAGTTCATGGTCACTTTCCATCTGATTTCATACAGATCTTTCAGTAATCATACATTTATGTTTTGCATTATCAAAAAATACTTGATGAAATGGAAAATAAAAAACTCAACTACAAACTCCAACACATGCTCTGTGAGTTCAAGTTGACATGAATCTTTTAGAAGAAGTTAAGATAAAAAGAAAATACCTCCACTACTTTGAGCAATGGCTACGTGCGAATTGATCCCTCACCGATTTTAAAGAAAATTTCTACAGAGAAGAAAAGAAAAAAAAAAAGGAAAATAGAAAAGAGAAGAATAAAGAGCCAGAGAGAGACCACCGAGCATACCTACAATCCAAAGCTTGACAAAGCCTTATACCCAAGTATCTCTGCTCCAAAAATCCCTGCAATCCAAATAAACCTACAAATCAAAAACCCTAAATCTTAGAGAGAAGGAGAGAGATAGAGGGACAGGGAATACTGCTCACCCTTGCTTTCAACGATTTCCAAGTTAGGAGATAGAGAGTCAGAGAAGTCGTAAGCAGCCAAGCACCTCCATATTACAGATATTCTTCTTCTTCGTGCGTCGAGAGCTTTTCAACTCTCGGTGGTGTTCTTCTTCTTTTGCATCGAGATCTTTTTGATTTTTTCGTCAAGAGCTCTTGTGATTTTGGAATTAGGGTAATCCGAAAGGTGAATCATGATATTTATATGAAGGCTGTGAATGATGATCCATATCTGAGTTTACCTAGAAAGCTAAACTCAGATATGGATTGTGTTTAGTTATAAAAGTGAAATCATGTAATCCTGGTCATCCAATGGAATTAGGCAACCAAACACTTTAATTTTTTCAGAATTGTGATCCAACAGAATAACATCATGTTGATTTACGCAACCAAACGCTTCCTAAATCAATCAATTGTTTTCATTAAAACTAATCATCCTTGAAGAAGTATTTTAATCTATTTTTTATTTACACAAAGCAAAACCAATCAACCTCTGATACCACTTGTTAGGAAGAGATGCGACAAAATCTTCCCACTTATGTGAATCAGAGAAGCAAACAAAATGAAAAATGAAAACGAAACAAGCAATCACAAATCAAGTGAACACAAGACTTAACATGAAAAACCTTCAATGTGAAGGGAAAAACCCATGGGACAACTCCGAGAATAATCCACTAAAATAAATAAAGGATTACAATGATTCACCTCTCACATTTATGCCTAAACTTGAGATCCACCACAAGATTGACAAAAGAAATAACAATCACTTGGAGAGATTACAAGGGTACCTCACACTTTAAGAAAAATGCTATCAAATCACCTTTAAAAGTCACCAACAATTTCTCCAAAAGCTTACAGAACCCAACCGAACAAGCAAGTTGCAACTTCAGTTACCCGACTAAATAAGAGCATGAGATGTAGCAAAACGGCCTCAAGAATGACCTAAATGTAACAGCAAAACCTCCACAAAAAATCTGTTGTTCTTCTTCTTCAAGAGCTCCAAGAACAAACTTATTTTTTTCTTCTTCTTAACAAAGGTGAAAAACCACTTTCTCTCTTCTTAGATTTAGTTCACTAATTCTCTTTCTTCCTTTTCTTGTCTTAGAAGAAAACCCCACTACACACTTCACAAAGTGACTCTTTGAATTCTACAACCTACTAAGGAAGGTAGTGAATGCTAACACATTGGCCCTTTGACTTCACATGTGTTTTGGATCCAACTTGGCTCAAGCATCTAAATAACTCCACATGGGACTGAACCAACATAATCCAACACCCAACAATAATTTCTATAATTTCTCCACAAAACCCACTTACAACATAACCCCAATTATTCTTTAACTCCCTCCCATAATATATACACTAATAATAACTAAAATACAAATAATAGTTACCACGGTGTCTAGACGATCCAAGATGTTTGAGAGGGTTTAAAATAAAGATGACACCAACTAGGACAACAAGGAGTCCGAGGCACGCCTAGGCGACCAAGGCAGCGCTTGGATGCTAGGCGATGCCTTGACAACTATGATACTAATTACTAAAAATATCCTAATTACTAAAATAAAGATATGTAACATTCCATCCCTTTTTAAATCGTCCATGTCCTCAAGGATAATGAAATTGAGGAAGCTTCTGCCTAGATCCCATATGGCAATAGGAAAAATCCAAATTAATGAATTAGGATTGATCATCTCACGGCATATCAATGTCATTGTAGAGAATGTTATCACTTTGAAGGAAGTGGTGCATGATTTGCATTGTTTGGGATTCTTCTTCTTCTTCACCTTCTCTATCTTTATCTTCTTAACGTGGCATGATTTCTTTCGTAAAAGTCAAGAGGATCAACTTCCTCCTAATTAAACCAAACCCATCTTCTATTTTCTCTCTCTCCCTTTCTCTCCCTATTATTTCTCTTTCTCTTCTTATTTTATTTTACATTGCATTTGGTTGCATAAATTTCTGGATGTCTGTATTGATTCAGATGTAACATCCATAGATCAGAGTATTTATGGATGAACGAATTTGACAAAATAACTGTTTGGTTACCCTGATTCTGAAACCTAAAACATATCACACACACATGGTTACTACTCATCCCACACACAGATTCATAGAGGATACAAGTAGATTTCAGGATCAGAAGATATTTATTTCAAAAGCCCTAAAACTTACCTGATAAGTTTTCTCCGACCTAATACTAGACACTCTTCTTGTAGGGTGTTTATGATGCGGTTTCTCTGGACAAAATAGGAGAGGGAATAACCTAGGTCAGATGAGAACTTCCCACAATCGAAACCCAAAAAACAGAGAGCGCAAGAAAGAAAGCGAGACTGAGAGAGAGAGAGAGAGAAATCTATGCCAATGGAAGGATCGAACTCACCAGAGCGAGATCTCTCCTTCGTTCTCCTTCAACTTCTCCTATCTTCAAGCCTTCAACGGTATGCCTCTATTGCGATTTTATCTGAATCTCAAGATGTTAGGCCTTTTATACCTGTTGCGTTTGAAAACCTCCGATGCTTGGTTCGCCCACAGATGAGCCTGCAAAAAGCAAGCGATGAGCACAAGAGAACCGGTGTGGCTCCGGCCTAGGACTCTCCGATGCTCAAGTCAGGTCTCCAATGCAACAGCGTAACTGCGTAGTAAAAAGCCAGATGATCAATGGTGTTCCATACCTGGGTATTTATAGAGTGAGGAGGAGATGAGGCGGTTGGGAGAGTCCTAGTATGGTAGGAGTCCTTCTTTCGGAAGGTTCTCTCGCGTGAGAGCGAAGTGGAGAGCTATTTTTGGGGTCGGACTCTTATTAAGGTAAGAGTCCATGTAGAGTGCGATTCCGTGTTGCGTTGGGATCGTGGCTCGATCCTTATCCCGTGATTCTCGAGATGCGCTGACGTGGCCCGGAGATCCACGGTGGGGTGCTATGGCAGCTTTAGTGGAGGAGGGCTCGGCCTCGGAGGTCGGCAAGGGAGTTTGGCCTGAGAGGTTGGTCTCGGCCACAAGATCGGCTAGGAGTCTACGGCTGACCTGTATGAGCTCGGCTTCATCCACCGGTTAGCTCGCTCGAATCTGGCTCTGTCATGTGACTTATCGGAGATGGGGTCGGCCCAGTCTCCCGCTCGGCCCAACTCGGTTCTCGGACTGAGGTCGGGTCGGCCATGTGGCAGCCTCTGATAGGTGGGGTGTTTTATGCCTCATCAATACCATAGGCAGCATAGGGTTTAGTTTCTTGAATCTTAGGTTTCACCTCATGAGGTAAAATCTCAAGATTCAGATTTTTTGTGTAAAATGGTGTATCTTAAGATTTGGTGATTCTTAGGATGTAAATCCGTTTTTCCAACCAAATGGTTAAAAAAATCAAGATTCATGTGTCTACAGATGTAACACCTACAGATTTACGCAACCAAACGCAATATTAGATCATCTGTGCACACAACATTTGGTATCAAAGCCAACTAATTACCTACATGCTATGGAGCAAATTTTCTAGGATATTCAAGCAAGAAATTTGGTTTTGCTTGATGAAATCATGAAAAAGATGTTCGACAAATTTGACTCCATGTTGCCAATTGAAACCACCATAATAGTGCACCCAGAGCATCCCAATAAAGAAGAAGGTAAAGAAGATGAAGAAGAATCCCAAGTGTTGCCACTGGATTCTGTCCGAGCTGAGATGGAAGACCTGTAAGATAGATAGAGAAGGATCGGATTGACCCAAGATTAACTCGTGGTAACTCCGATGATTAAGTCAGAACCGGATAACTGTAAATATGAGAGAGAAACAGTAAGAGTAATAAATGTGAATACCTACCTCCTTCAGACACTATTCCTTATATAGTCTAGGTCGGTTTGTATTACAATCGGACTGAGTGGATGGTGGATTGTCACAGCCGACTGTGCTAGGTCGGTCGTGCTGAATCGTCATTGGAAGAGATTAGAAAACATAATTTCTAGGATGCAATAATGATGGGGGGACCCATATAGGCGTGTATTGTTAGAAGAGCCTTGTGCATGTACTGACACCTGTATAAATAGATTTATATATATATATATATATATCACCAAGCAATGCAAGTCATGCACCACCACCACCGTTAAGAAAACAACGCCCAGAATGACGATTTGCAGAAGAAAACGAAAAACAGAGAAGACACACAACACCAGAGATTTACGTGGTTTAACCCCAAGATGGGAAGTTACATCCACGGCCAAGCAATAGAACATATTTCACTATCTTTTGGAAATGTTATAAAACCTCTCATACAACCCTCCTAGAGATAAGAACATTATATATAGAAGCCCTAACCCGAGAAAGTACAAAAATGCCCCTAGACCCAAAAATGCCAAATCGGACAGGGTTAAACCAAAACATAACATAGATCCCAAATATACCGTTTCGAAGATCTCGATTAGCCCAACACAATTCAGCACCTTTGGCAGTGATGTACGCCATTTTTCGGCAATCCAAGGTCGTATCGAGGTCGAAACGACCCTCCGAAGATCCCAACTGCACTTTCTAGACTGAAATTAGGCTTCACCAATAACAACCACTACCACCACCATCAAATGATATACTTCTGTGAAGATGCATTGCATACGTGTTTCTGTTTTCCTATAACGATAGAAACATTTTTTTATATTTTTTTTTTAAAGTTTACCATACAACATTTGTTAGTACATAATTGCTCCAAAAAAAACCAAAAACACAAAAAACTATTTTTGAGTAAAAAACAGTTACTTGAAACAAAAACATTGCCATACAGAACCTTTACGTCTTCAAGACGTCTCTTAAAATAACTTTCCTGATACATTGATCGAAATTGATACATTTTTTTTTGTTAACGATCGAAATCGATACTTAACACCTTGATCTTTAAACGTCGAATCTCACAACTTATAACAAATATATGGTTCACCATCTAGTTGATTTTCCGTAATGCATGTCAAGTTTGTAAAATATGATCAAATCCATAGGTGGCCTAATAGAGGACCATGTGGATTGATCATCTTTAAAGTTTCATGGCCAAAATCAATCATAAGGTTTCCGTTAAAAAAAATCAATATAAGATCCACAATGTATTAGATCTTTTCGTTCTCCAAACCTTGGCCAAGATTGAACCGCTAACTGTAACACATTGTGTAATATTTTTGGGCTGAAATTTACAAGTCAAGGGTGATGTAAAATATAGCCACAAATTATAAAAAGCATACATAGACAAACACAAGGGGAGAGAGAGAGTGATTATGTTTCAACTGGTAATCAAATAAGATTAAAAAATAAACAAGGTGGCCAAAGAGGCTGAAATGGGCTACTAAAGGAAATTCTCGCCTTCTTTCTTTAACATGGCAGATGTAAGTGCGCCATAGGAAACCAAATCCAACAAACAAAAGAAGGGGGAGAGTTCACTGAGCAGCTAGCATAGAAGAACGCTCTAATGATGAGCGGCAAAGTGATTTCGTACTGAGGGCATAAGTCATTTTATGTGAGAGAGGGTGAGAAGGGGAAAAAAATCCTCTCCAATTCCCCAAAATTGGCACTTCGGGGTGATGTCGACATCTGGCGAACCCGACATTCAACGGTGCTGAGCTCGAGGTTAAAGTAAAAAAAACACTAGGGTGGTGCAACTCGAACCATTGGATGTCGCACCTGCCAAGTGTCGACCTCTCCACCCAAACTGCACCGCCCTGCACCATGGGGGAATTGGAGAGGATTTTAATCCGAAGGTACTACTAATGTAGTAAATGTACCCCTCCATGGTCCGCTCAAAAAACCTTTTTAAATAAAAGAATAAGGCAGAAGTTTTGACACACGGTTGTGCATGTACACGGCCTGTATGAAGAACCGCCAGATGGGCATAAATGCCCATATAAAATGACCATAAAGCCCCCCACCCCTCATTGAATGCATTGATGCACGAAATCTACCGTGTACCAATACCATCCCCAAAGAATAAATAAAAGGAAAGAACACTAATCGAGACATCATCAACATAGAATATGCATCGAATTTAGATCCTCTACGGCACACTGCTCGTAACGGACAGACTAAGTTGTGCATGCAATGACCACTTTACCCCTGCCCAAATGCCTTGCTCGAGCAGGGGTAAGGCGATCATTGCACGCGCGACCCCAATCTGCGCCGCACAGGCCGCTATGAGCAACACACCGTAGAAAATCTGGATCCATGTGCATCAGCCTCTAAATTGCCATGTGGCAACTACATCAATTTTATGGATAATTCGGAGAAAGCTGTAACATTTTGAAGGGAAAAAGAACGCTGCTTGGTCATGCACCCTTATGCCAAACACAGGGTTAGCATAATGACCATCCAGACCCCCATGTTGGGTGCACGCTCCCAATGGTCTTCACGCTGCACAAGGGCCACGCGACGAAGCTAAGTTCTCTCTTCCTATTTTGAAATTCCGTCTACTTATTCTTGAAACCCTGTTTGCTTTGTTTGTAAAGTTCTTCCTTTTCATCAAACCTTTTTATATGGAACAAACAGGGCCTAATGAATCTTTATCATCGAATGGGGGAAAATGTGTGGGAGAGTGGGAGTAGATCCCAGAGTCGAAAGCAAACTCACTGATTTATCCCAAACAAAAATAAAATTGTTATTGTAGAGAAACAAGGGAATGTAGAAATAGAATTGCATCAACAGATCAACGTATCAGACTTAAGGGATCAATTATATTTTTTTCTTATTTGCAGACAATAAACAGCAGAAAGTGTTACCACTACACCAGAACAACAGAAAACTCAAAAGCCATGACGAGAAAAGAAAATTGTAATCTTTCAATCACGGTTATGCAAGGATTCAATCTTTGAGAGACCATTCTCAAACCAGAAGACCACCTAATGATGATGATCTTGAACATAGCGGAGGCCACAATATTTGCAAATAGCAGGTTCGTTCAAGTCGAGGCATATGAATTCAATTGGGTGCCCAAGTGCAGGATTGGTGTCTGCATCAGAAATAACAGATGGTGAGAATACCATCAGAACAAAGGAACAGAAATGGTTTTCCTATCGACTCTTCTCCGAAAAATGAAGGGAAAACGTTTTGGTCACAAGAAATGAGGACAGACTAGTTTAAGCTAGCAGTTCGTTATGAACCTACCTCCTTCACAAGCCACAATCCTGCCTTCAACTCTGATGGGTGGGACATCATTGATCAATTCCATTGGAGATTTTCTACTTGTATCCTGTTAATTATTACATCAAATAGATTCTCTTCAGAACTTAATGTTTTATAAAGTTTTAAAGCAAGTACACAAAATAAATATGCAGCAAGAGGAGGTTAGGGAATGACAAATTGTTAACCAAACAAAAAAAGAAATGACAGAAATTCACTTCCGGGGATGAAGCTCTAAATCCTAGAATTCACATATCAATGCTATGACTAGATCTGATGAACCTTTCCAGCTTTCATGATTCATTCCATCAACCATAGAATTTTTTTTATTTGTCATTCCTCAAACATTAAACATTCAGGAAAATTACACTGCCACTCCTAGAGGTTTGTATTAAATACAGAGCGCCCCTATGTTTCTAAATTATACAGCCACACCCCCTGAGTGGACGGTGTTAGATAATACAATGTAAAATGCCAACTTTACCCTCTTCTAATATCCAGTAAAATAATACTCAATGAGAAATGCCCACTTTGCCCTCTTCTTCTTCTTCTTCTTCTTCTTCTGGTTTTCTAACTTCTTTTTTTTCTTTTCTTCTACATTCAAAACCCATCGATTGAAAGCCAAGCAAATCGACTATGTTGGTTTTTCCGGTAAAATTCCCAGGGTCATATCTTAATTGATCAGTGCAATTTTTTTTCCCTTTTTTACCGCTGCTTAAGTTCTTGAGTTCTTATTACTTCTGTGTTAATTTCCTCCATAGTAGGTCAGATCGATATCTTTCTATTACAAATAAAGCTTAACAAAAAACTGGTGGGGAGAAGGCGAAAGGAGACGAGATTTTCCTCTCTTTTAATTACTAATCAAAACATAAATAATCAGGTTTAGAATCTCAGTTTCCACACATCCACAGAGAGACGGATGAAAAAATGTCAAAGAGGAGGTGGAGAAGGAAGACTCAGAAAGGATGTCTTTTTGATCCCTTTCTCCCTAACCCAGATAAAAAGGAAATCTAAAAGCAAAAAAAAAGGTAGACCCTCTCACACACACTCTGCAAATCTGTGTTCATAGACAAATGGTTTTATTGCTTTAACGTAAGGGAGAGTTTTAAAAAATAAAACTTTATTCGAAAAAGGGAAAATTGTGAGAATCGAAGAGCATGAGGTTTGTTTGCCACTTTGCCCAACATTGCAAACATCTCCTAATAAGCAAATTAATTATTGATATCATCACATCTCACTGATCTCATCTACCTTCCTCCTTTTGCCTTTCCCCATAAGTGTTCCTTAGACTCTGGTTCTAGGCTTCAAAAAACCATCGCAAGAATAGTGTTCGACTCCAAAATCTGCAGGGGTCTCTCCCAATTGAAATAGAATTTCAGATAATGGATGGTGAGAGGGTTTTTGGTTAATTGAGGAAAAAAATAAAAGGAGAAGAACGAGAAAAAACTGGGTTCAGAAGATAAAAGAGAGGAAGAAGATGGGAAACAGAGAAAGGGTTTTGCGATGAAACCCATCTGCAGGTGGCCTCGCTCAAATCATACAAAGGCAGATTGAAAGCCCCAATTGCCACAACCAGTACCCAGAACAACGAATTGATTCCTCCGATAAATATGACAGGAAAAAGGGTCTGTGACCCAACAAAAACACCATCGATCATCGCAAAAACCTGTCGGAAATCTCCATTACCTCGACCTGTGGGAAAGTTGTTCAGTTTGATGTAAGCATCGGGAGGGTTCGAGTACCAGAACTCATCATTTCCATGAAACGACACGTAAATCTCCAAACCAGCTTTGTAAGTATTCAGGGGAATCTGGATCCGTTTCGAGTGAACATCCAATTCATTCTCAATTCGAAACCAGAACCCAAGCCGCAACGACTCCTTGTCGCTTGCGCTACCGTCGTTGCACTCAAACGTGACCCCTGGTCACTGCCTCCTATCACCGTTGCGCCCAAATGCAACCCCCTTAGTCGTTGTGCCTTCCTGCTGCGGCTTCTCTGTCGCAGGTAAGTTCAAGTAGCAGGGGAAGGGAAGGGAAAGGAAGGGGATGTGAAGTTTGGGCTTCCCTAAGGGCAAAATGGTAAGTTCACACCCCATTAGGGGTATATTAGTCATTTTAAGGCATCAATGGCCAACACATCAGCAACTAACGGAAATGCTCTAACGGATGGGGGCTGAGTGTAACAAGTACCCTAAACTCAGGGGTATCGGGTGTATATTTTCAAAACACAGGGGGTTGCCCTGTATTTAGTACAAACCTCAGGGGATGGCAGTATAATTTTCCCTAAACATCCTATAGATAGAATGATAGAATAGATAAAATGATATTCTATATTTCTATGTAATGATGCAATGATGTAATGATAGAATTATAAATAAATAAAAATATTATGTTCTTATATAAAATAGATAAAATAAATTCTAATATTCTAATATATAGAATATTGTAATAATAATAATAAATATATAATTCTAAATAGAATATACATATTATAAAAAAAAAAGTGTCCCAGTGCACAAGCTCCCACTACCGCAAGGTTTGGAAGGTGCAAATGTACGCAGGGCTGTTTCCATGTTTCGAACCCGCAACGGCACAACCTGATGGTTGAAATTATGCAATGTAACGGTTGCACCAAAGCTCGCCCAAATAGAATATAAATATAAAAATAAGGGTGTACCCAGTGTACGAGGCTCCCACCACTGAGGGATCTAGGGAGGGTCATAATGTACGCATCCTTACCCCTGCTTTTGCAGAGGCTGTTTCCAGACTTGAACCCATGACCACTTGGTCACAATGGAGCTACCTTACCATTGCACCAAGGCCCACCCTCTCAAATAGAATATAAATATAAATATAATAAAATATACATTTAAATGTAATAAAATGAAAAATGAAATAAAAATAAAGATCAAATAAAATTATTTGAAATGTTTTATTATTATTTAATTAGTAATTATCATTTGGGAACAAAGCATGACTAATGATTACATCTGGCGATAAAACAGATAAGAAGTCTCTCTAACTTAAAAACAGGAAAAAGATGGGCAAGAAGAAGCTCACAGGCATTCAAGCTGCATATCTCAACACATTCAGTGTTCCAGGTGAAAGCAACAGGTTATCGACACATATCAGTATCCAAATAGGTTGTAATGTAAGGCTAGGTATCACTCCAGACAGGATCACTAATTAACTCCAAACAGGTACTGACTTCAAAACTGAGAACAGAACATAAACTTGACTCAATCAGAAAATAAACAAACTCAAATCAGTCCCTAAGACCCTCCTCCACAATAACTAACACACAAAGTAACAAGTCCAGATAATATGCACACAAGGCAAGCAGCCTTTAACCCCTATCGCAGACTCAAAACAGAGCCTATAATTCAGAAATAAACTTGTAATTAAATAATACAGCAGCAGCCAAGAAATACGACAAATATTACCATCGATTGATAGTAATGTTGGTGTGATTCAAACCTCCAAAAATCAGCTCCAGTTGATGGTTAGGCCCTGAGATATGGTAGGATCATAAAAATAAAAACTAAGTTCTCAAATTAGAAACTTAGTGGAGATAACCAGATCCAGCCAGCAAAATTGCACCAAAGTGAGGTCGACCGTAGGTTTCTATATGGGGATGCTATACTCCAAATATCTCTCAATTCCAATGGGTGGTTGCTGAGATACAGAACTTTGAAGTTGCAGTAGTGTTAAGTTGAAGAACAAGTCAGCCATAGGCATACTTGGGAGATTTCTAATAAGCTTGCAATCCAAGCCTCTGATCAGGCTCCTTTTCACGTCGAGTGGGGCTCTTTGATGAGGTAAAATAAGCCCAAATATCAGCAGCAAAAGCTCTCAGATTGGAGGGAACAATACACTCAAAACAGCAGCAGGAATAAAAGGAAAAAACCAACCGCAGGTCCTGGTTTTGGTCTCAGATCAGCAATAAATTATCGGCAGCAGTGTGATGGACCACCTTTTCTATGGTCTCAGCGGCTGTACTTGAGACCATGGAATCAAGCTGCATCAGGTTGGGAATACGAACCCCAACAATTCAGAGAGGATACGAAAATAAAATAAAATTCTTTGCCTTTCAGGGAATTCAAATTTCGATTTGAAATGGGTGGTTGATGGCGGAGGTTGATGCAGAGAAGTTCTATGAATGACATCAATTGATTAAGGACAGGAGAAGGTATAAATCACAACTACCGAAAGACAACCTGTATGGTCAAATTCTGTACTTAGCCCCCCATCAGAAAATATTGATTATTGACTAGGGCCACTTTAACCCAAAAGGATATTTTACTAAAGTTCAACTGACAAGCTGCATGAACTGAGTTTGGTCATTGAACCAGCCTGTTAGTGCACTTATAAAAACAGAGTAAACAATCAAATGTGTGCCAATGTGTTTGTATATATGTGCAAGTCGAAAGAGAGAGAGAGTGTGTGTACAAGAGAGGCATCAAACTCTATAGCAGAATGCCATCTCCCTTCTAATTAACCTTCATAAAGGGCGAACCCAATGCACGAGGCTCCCGCCACTGTGGGGTCTGGGGAGGGTCATAATGTACACAGGCTTACCCCACTTCATAGAGAGGCTGTTTCCCAACTCAAACCCGGAACCACTAGGTTGCAATGGAACAACCATACCGTTGCGCCAAAGTATGCCCTCCCATTAAACTTCATATAAAGATTAAAAGGCCAGGAGATAGGTGCCATGTTATTTCTAACCTGAACAAAATATTTAGATAAGAAATCAGTTCCGGCCATTATTTATTTGTACTCAACTGAATTTTCCAATGACTATGCTCAATGTTCAATGCTACTTTAGTAGATGTAGCGATGGTTAGCCAATTGTAATCAGATGCAACAAAAATTCTATGTGAGCACTAACGGCTGCAATTGTCAGACAAATGCAGAAACTGAGAGTCAATATTTAGTAGTGGTGGGAGCCATAGAAGCACATCTTTTTTCTCTTTTGGAGGGGTGGTTAGAGGTCTGGAAGAGTACTTCAAGTAACAGCTCTGTTACTACTGCAGCTCCTGCGACTTTGTATGAAAGAGTATAGAGATCAAGGCAGGGAGTCAAACCTACTCTGAAAACCCCAGGATGAAACTTTGAAATAACACAAAAAAAAAAAAAAAAAAAAAAGAAAGAAAAAGATAGAAGGTTGTGGCTTATTAGCAATAGTGAACAATGAGATTAATGAAGTGATCAATTATGCAGTTGATTTTTTCCCCTAGCTGTGTAGTTCATAAAAGAGAGAACAATGTACCAAAAGCCTATTATTTTCATTAACAAATAAAATAATTTCTAGTAGATGTAATGTAGTGCTAATCCCAACCAGTGAAGTCCAGTATGAGATTAGCTTGTGAAAGCAGGATCACAAGGAAAAGAACAAGAACCAGATTAGGAGAAAATAGTATAACTCAACCTGAACAAATCTGATGAGCACAAAATTCTAGTCGATTGCTTAATAAGTCAATATAATAGGTTAGTAAAAGATGATTTAAATCTAAGGTTCAAATTTAAAGATATGGAAGTTTCCTTCAATCGAGAGCATGGATTTTAGACCACAATTCAGTATTTGATTAGGGCAGTATTCGAGGATTAGTTAGCAAATTGAAAACAAACAGAAGTAGCATCTCAGGTTCAGGAAACCCTGAATTTTAGAAGTAGGATTCTTTAAATCAATTTGAAAACTGAAAGTTAAAACAGACTCTGAAACCTATTTATCAGGGAGGCGAATCAATGGAATGATTCAGCAAGATATTCAGCATTCAAGTCCTGAATAAGATTCAAACAAACCCTAACCTGAAACTGCAAATTAGCAGAATAGCAGAGTGCGAGAGAGATATAAAACTAACCTAAATAAGGAATAAAGAAAGGAAAAGAACATAGAACCCCAAAAACCCAAATTAACAATGACAAAACTACCCCTAATTTTCAACACTCCCCCTCAAACTGGAGCATATAGGTCTCCCATGCCCAGCTTGTTACAACAAGTGCGAAAATTAGGAGCAAATAAAGATTTGGTGAAGACATCAGCCAGCTGATTTGAAGACGAAACAAATGGAGTCTCAACTAGCTTCTTCAAGACGGCATCGCGAACAGAGTGACAATTAACTTCAATATGTTTAGTCCGCTCATGGTAAACCGGGTTACTAGCACTATATATCGCTGCCTGAGCAAACAAGAGGAACAGGAACAGGGAATCCAACTGTAGGGCTCGAAAGTGCTCAGAAAACAGAGCATCCACAGGAGCTAAGAAGAAACCCAGAAGCACTTGATCAATTCACCAGAGTAGACTAACAATCAGGTCAAGTCTCCCTCTAGGCAGGTACAATCAGCCCTAAAAAAATCAGAACCAGAAGAAACAAAAATTTTGAAGAAACTCCCTTGTTTCTATTTTCTGAAAATAGAAACATAACTCGATCAATTCCAGAAAAAAGAAGCCATCCATCCTCCAATCGAACCTTCAAGGAATGGTCTCCAAAGCACCAACTACTATCACAATTAAACACTCCATTCATGTGTATATGGAGTCTTCAATCCATGAACAAAAACAAGGAGCAGCAACAGGTGGCTGCACACTAGAAAACTTAAACCGTGAGAGGAATCAGCAGAAAGAGATGAGAGAAGACCCTTCAGCTAATTAGTATTGCTCTGATACCATGTTAGAAATCAGAACTAACTAACTAGCAGAAGAGAGAAAGAAGAAGGGAAGCACACTACCGAGAGGAAGAAACAGCAGCCTGCAATAGAGAATATGTTCTATCGCAGGTTCTGGGTTCTATAAAGAGACACATAATATTAGGAAGTTGGTTAGGGGTTTATAAGATATTACCCCTAAGCCCTCACCTATTACATCTTAACAAATAAGGACTTAAAGAAAGGAAAAGAACATAGAACCCCCAAAACCCAAATTAACAATGACAAAACTACCCCTAATTCTCAACAGATCCTATGGGTTTTCTTTGTAATAGGTCACTTTAATGAGCCTAAAATATGGGTAGAAAGTAGGAAAACGAGATTTACTTCATTAGTTTAGTTAGAGTCATGTTTTGAGTCAGTTTAGTTACCTTATTAGTTAAGGATTGGGTTGGACCTTTCCTTTTTAGTGTTTTGAGTCTGCTATATAAGTTTGTAAGGGGCTAGCCTAGTACGCAAATTTGATTAATGAGATTTTGGCTTGACCCTTTTCTTTTATTCTATGAGACTCAAATGGCTGTGAAATGTGGTGCTATGTGATGGGATACCATTAATGGTTGGTGGGATTACAGTCGAGGCTAGGTGGGATGCTTAGTCATATCTTCTTCTTCATTCTTCTTCTCCATCAACACTCAATTAAGCAATCCTTTGTTTTCTGCCGTTGTTGTCTGCGATTTGTCAGTCCTATCACTACTAGGAATTGTTGAGTTGGATGGTAATCTCTACTCTTGATGCAGTTGCCTTGTCTTGGCTGGACAGACACGACCCACTTTGGAAGCCTAAGCCAAGAACCAGTCCTAAACAGGTTTTCTGGTCTGGCAAGGGCTGGGAGATGCAATATTTTGTTTATTTTATTCTCTTTATTTTAGGAAGTTGAGTAGATACGTAGGAGATTTTTCTTGGGATTATGTAGTTTCCAAATCGGTTAGTTTCTATTAATACATTTTGATTTTTCCTTTATATTAGTCATGTAATACGATTCTGAGAATTAGAATGACTTGAAAGAAATTGGATTTGGCTACCTGTGTGGTGTGTTGCATGGTCTTGATAGCCAACCGTGTGTTCCTCTAACACCTCTTCCCTTTCTCTTCCCAGGTATTTCTTTCTTCTCCTTCTTCATCTTTTACATTCTCCTTCTATTTCTTCTTCTTTTCTTCTATTACTTTTCCTTGTTCTAGTTCCAGGCGGAAGCCGCGGAAGTCAGAACACTGTTTTCCTGTCCAGCAATTATTGAGATCTACACACTATATGTTCATTACTCATTGATTTGTTCTCAAATTTGGTAATTAGTTCTCTGTCCTCCATCTCTCTGAACTTCTGTTTCTATTAATCAGTTTGCATTACTATATTGTTGCATCCACCGAACCTGCCCTGTTTTTGGTTTTTCCGTCGGCAACTGTTCATAGCTCCATTCCAGCCCATTTAAATAATATTTTCTGGACTGGTTCTGCTCATCGGGGCTAAGCGACTCCACCCCTAAAAGTTCCAGGTTGATCGATGCCCAAGCGAGTGAGTTTTCTCCTTCAAAGTGACTCCTGTTCTACCGCCCTGGTGTTTCAATCAGGAAGAAGAGGAAGAACTCTTCTTATTATTGCTGTTTAAGCCATATTTTAAGTTACTTACAAAGAAGCCCTTATTTCATTAAATTTTATTTGTTACTTCCCATAGGTTCTAAAATTCCAGTTTCCTTCTCTTTGAACTCAATTACTATTCAGCCACTGTTTGTTTATTCTTCCTTACAGTACTTTGGACATCAGAGTATTTACAGTTTTGCCACTAACTAGCTTGTTTGAGTTGATATATGTTCGGGTGGGCCCATAAGGAACCCAATAAGGGTTATTGTAACCCGGGTTTGCACCAACTCTGATCTTTTTCTGATTTCTGTCAGTCCTATCACTATTAGGAATTGTTGAGTTGGAAGGTGAATCTCTACTCTGATCCTTTTCTGATTTCTGATTTCTCTTCTAGACATTTTTGTCTCTCAAAATCTGTTACCTGAATCTGTTGGCTAATTATTGCAGTTCTATTCATACTAGGAATGCTTATTTTGAGAGTTTTCTATTGCTGATTTCGATTCTGACTTCAGAATTATTCTGTCGAAATTATTAGCGTTAATATTCTGTAATCAATTTTTTCGATACAATCCTATACCAAGTAGGATTGCATCTAGGGGCCTTGAACCTGAAATCGAGTTATCTGTTCTGCTGGTTTGTTTGATCTGAAAATAACACAGTTCAGTATCTATTAAGTATTAGATACAATCCTATACCAAGTAGGATTGCATCTATGGGCCTTGAACTCAAGTTATTCATTCTGCTGGTTTGTTTGATTTGAAATTAACACTGTTAAGTGGTATTCTGCTGGATTAACTAAATATGTAATCTATGCTTTGATCACACTCATAGTTTGACAGATTTGCCCCTGTCCTAGTGAGTAGCGTCACTAGGATTCCTTGTTATTTTCTGATCTACCCAATGATCAGTCTGAGATTTTCAGCAAAGGTTTCCCTTTTTGATAAGAGAACTCGACCTGAATTTTGGGTCCATCTAATTGTCTGATTTTATTATATGAGTTTTTTCCTATTGCTGGACTTTTGTTCTCTGTTTTCGATCCTGTTTTGGTACTGTTTTGATTACTCCAATTCAGTATTACATTAGTAATGCAGTCTTCCAAAACACTATTACTGAAAGTGTCTTCATATAGTAGGCTGCAGAAATAACCTTCCCATCTCTTCTTAATGTCCTCATCTCTTATTAGTACTTTACCATCTTCACTTTTATTACATCTAACATGATCAAGATCTCTACTCTTCCTTTCCCTCACTTTAGCTATCTTACGGATAGCTTTTTCCCCTTCCTTTATACTCAAATTGTTAATAAGATCTTCATATTTCTTCACCCTTGCTTTTCCCACAATCTTCATAGCTTTGTTCTGACAAATTTATATCTTTGTAGATCTTCTACATCCATAGTCTTTTGCCATGTCTTAAAACTAGCTTTCTTAGTCTTAATGACTGCTTGAACCTCATCATCCTACCACCAAGTCTTTCTAGAGGAATGGCATTTTAGTTTTGATTCGCCTAAGACATCTTTAGCAACCTTCTTAATACAAGTAGTCATCTCATCCCACATCGTATTAGTGTCTCCCTCAAAGTCCCACTATTCTTGTTTGACCACTTTATCAATAAATGATTTCAAAGTATCTCCCTTTAAGCTCCACCACCTTATCCTAGGGCAAATAAGTTCACCATTCTTACAATTCTGTGTAGTTAGGCACATATCCATGAACACTAATCTATTTTGTGTGGATAGGCTATCCCCTGGTATAACCTTTAGTCCTTACATAAGGATCTATCAGACCTTCTAGTTAGGAAGAAATCTATTTGGCTACTATAATGTCTAAAAGTGAGATCCCCTCCTCATTCCTCTCTCCAAAATCATATCCTCCATGTACACCTTCATAGCCTCTATGATCTTTCTCAACATATCCATTCAGATCACCACCTATAATAATCTTTCTCTTTGACTAAAACCTTCTACTAATCCATCCATGTGTTCCCAAAATTGTAATTTACTACTTTCATCCAATCCTACTTGAGGTGTGTAAGCGCTAATTATATTGACAATCTCTTTCTCCAACACAAGGTTGATAGATATCCTACCTCTAAATCTTTTAACATCCACCATATCATTCTTTATATCGTTATCCACTACTATGCCCACTCCACTTCTATTACTTTTATCCCCCATACACCAAAGTTTAAAGTCATCCAACTCCTTAGCTTTTTTACCCTTCCATCCAGTCTCTTGAATACAGGCTATGTTAATCCTTCTTCTCCTCATAGCATCTATCAATTCTAGACTCTTACATGTTAAAGATCCATAGTTCCAAAATGTTAATCCGATTCTACACTTTTGGACTAGGTTCTTTACACGCACTCATCCACGGTGCAACAACCCTTGCCTACTATTCACCGCATCCGGGTGCCGACACTAGAAGGGACGCCCTAGCTAACCCTTGCTCACTTTTCACTACACCGGGGTCATAGTGTAACACGTCGCTTATTCTGTCGGGGAACGCCCTAGCATAACATTTATAATATAAGGTTGTAGAATCCATGTAAAAAAGGGTTTGGCTGGGTTTTATTCCGGTGCCAGCTGCCGACCTAACGCACCAACTCTTCCTTTATCCGAGCATGGGACCAACAGAAAACACTACAGGAGTTCTTTCTTAGCACAATGTTTTTAGGAAATGAACATCAACATGTGGTGGGGAAGAAAGGGAAGTAAACTGGATAGTACGAATTTATCAATGGCATGTTGGAAGACAAAACCCGACCAGCTATGAAAAAATAAGAAAAAGATTATAAAAATCTTAATTCTTAATGCTCAAGTACTTCCTGTGGTGACCAATCTAATACCATAAGAACTTTGGGGAATCAAAGGGGGAATATCATCAAGGTTCAGCATAAGCAGCTAGTTCAATACCTAGAAAGAAGTAAGAATAAAAAGCTTTGGTTACAAAGATTATTTTTGTCAAAAATCCTTCATTCGGAAATGGAGGAAGATTTAACAATTAACTGGCTTGTCGTATGAGGAAAAGGGTAGTCCGTGTAGGCTTTCGTCTCGGTTCAACCACAATAAGCACAAACAGCAGGAATATTATAAGGACTTCCGTATTGTAAGCATTCTGACAGTGAATAACCAATTCAATATTCATCTTCTCACCTTAAGGGTCTCTGTTAAAAACATCCAAACAGAAACTTTGTGTTTCCATTCGCTCCTTTCACAAAATTTAACAAGAGACCAAATCCATGCAAACAGAGATGAATCGAGGGTTTCGTTTAAGCCAGGAGAGAAAAATCAAATCAAATCAAATCAAATAAGTCAGATTCAAGGCAATCTCGAGCATTTCGATAAAGAAACGCAGGAAAGGTAAACAAAAATTGAAACCCAAAACCCTCAAAATTTCAACTTGATAGCAATGGATCAATTGATAATGTTGAGTAGTACCTGCATCCATTTAGCGGTGTGACTGGTGATGATTTCACTGCTGACCATACGGAAACTTCTGGCGCTAGATGAGAGAGGTGACGGAGCCGTTAGGGCTTTCAGGAGATTTGACGCCATAACGAATCCTTGTCTTCTTGCTCCTGCAGCCATTGACATACAGAGAAAGAGAGACAGAGCTAGACAGAAATTTTCTTGTCTTGGGTTTCTCAGAGATAGAAACTTTAAACATTGGACATTGGGGTTCCATACCTTATTTCAAACTTTTGCTATGGTTGGTCATGCCATACCGTGCGCTCTATTTTAAGAACCGTCGATTTAGAATCTTTTTGTTAAATAGCTAGTATGAGGTCTATGTCTCTACGGTATACACATATGGCCTAAGGCCCAAGTCATGAGTCATGACTGCCTCATGGGCTGATGATTTGAATTATTATTTAATTTACTTGGACACCCCCTGAAACAGTGTTAGTCTGGTGTTAGTGGTTGAATGGAAAAATCCATTTTACCCTATCACCTCTTCAATTGAAACTTGTGAAGTGAAAATTACCAATTTACCTTTTCAATGTTTTAACCTTAAAAAAACCTAAAAACCCAAATCGATTCTTAGCACCGTTGGAGAAGAAGCTTGGGAGTGCTGTATATCCATCATCGGTGATAGGAGAGAGTGAAAAAGATGACTAAAGTTTTCGACAAGGTTTACCGCCACAAATCCCAGCAAAGGTATGTCTCTTCCTCTCCTCTTATAAATTGATTGGTATATGCTCTTACTCGCCTCTCTCTCCCAGACGATGTGAAACCAGGGCAAATTCCATTGTTTTTGTTTTGTAAATTAGGGCACAATGTGACTGTCCATTCTCTCCTCTCATCTCGCTATACATATATGAACTAAAGATGCAATAAATCCTGTCACATATGAATAACCCCACAATGTCATTGTCCATTCTCTTCTGTTCATATATGTATGACAGAATTCATTACATCTTCTGTGTGAGTAGCCGAACCAACAAATGAATCCTGTGAGAATGCAATAAGGCTCGATGCATCTCATCCTCTTCATGTGTGAGTAATTGAAAAATTGGAATGCTCATTCTAGCTATACAGTTGGTGTAGATAGGATAATTTTGATTTGCAAAAAAAATTGGATCAGTTTGCTTTCCTTGTAACCTAGTCTAACTGAAATTTGTTAAGTAATTGTTACTATTTTTTGCAGATATCATGTCTACTTCAAGTGTGTGTGTGACAACAAGTATGAAGGGCCAAAGTATGTTAATATGATTTGTAGATGTGGAGTAAAAACTGCTGTTAAGATATCGAAGTCTGTGGATAATAAGCACAAGCTCTATTACTCATGCGGAGGTCCTAATAACAGATATGGTTTTATCTCTTGATGTGATCTCATTAACCAATACCCCCCTGTGTCTTCGGTCACAGATACACCAATAAACAATCCCAAATCCTCTTGATTCTCAACAGTTGAATGAGGAGATGCAAAGTGTGAAGCTGAGATTGATAATGTTGGAGAAGTTCAATGAACCACTTAAGTGTTTTGGTCAAGTTGTATTAGTTTTCTTTCTTTTAGTCGTTTTAGCTGTTGTTGTTAAATTAATATGAAAGTATGCTAAAGAGCAACATTTGTGGGCACTGGTACTTGTGCGTTTTGATAAACTTTGTGTCTGTACTTGTGGTTTTTATGTAAAATCATATGCTACAAGCATAAGAATACCACATCAAAAACTTTGTCCTCACTTCACCCTTAGAGTAGGAACTAATCCCATTTAAGGGACTGTCCTCATAACTTTTCCCAAATGAAGGGATATACCCGGTAATAGGTCTATCAAATTGGTCCAAATTCAACACCTAACAAAAGAAATAAGGTGGTTCAACACCAATAAATTACATTTTGATAGGCAAGAGATGCATAAGGGAAACACAACATCCTCCCACTCCTTAGTTAATCTCAACAAAATTTTCATTTGGGCTGGTACAGGACAATATTGTGAGAGATTGGCCCCATTTGGGACTACTCCTTACCTGCTTTTGTACAGGGTCAGGGCATACTTTGATTTCAAGGCAAATTTTTGGATTCTGAATGCATGGGTCATGTCATTCAAAACTTATTAAATGACATGAGTCATATGATTCAACACTTAGTCATAATCCAAATGAACAGGTATTTGAATTTTAAGGGCTCAAAACTTGTCTCAAATTCGATTAACAAACCTTCCAATCAAATTGGGAAGGTTGATTGAGAATGAGAGCAACAAATCATCTAGTATTAATTTAAGAATGTCCCCTGCTGTAGCATCTGTCAGTGCCTCGTGCCTCGTTAGAGAAGACCAAACCAGCTAGCAAAACAAAGTAGATGAATTGGGAAATGGATGTGCTCCATATTCATCATCCATTTCCCAATCCATGAATAAAACATTCTGCTGAATCCAATTAACATGAACAAAACATCCTTCTGAATCCAAATTGTAAAACAAAACATCCATTTCTCAATCCATCAAACAAAACATCCATTTCCAATCCATGAACAAAATCAAACAAAACACTACCATTACCTAAATGAACATGTCAAACACAAAAAATCCATAGGATAAATCTAAATATATTTTTTGTTCCTCAAACCCCTTATATTGTCACAAATATAATACAGTCATTCCCAACCCATGAACATATCAAACAAAGTAGATGCATGTGATCTGCAACCATCTCTCAATTCTTCTTTGCTATTTTTTTGTTTTTTTTTTGTTTCCTCCTTGCAAGCTTCGCAGTCATTATGGCTCTTATCTTGTTTTCGGGATATTCAGTTGTGTTTACAGTAGATGTCTGTGATCTAGTAACTATTTGAGAGTTGCATGGGCCCGGGTCTGTCTTCTTTTTTTTCTCTACATAAACATGAAATAAATTTCATTAGTCAAACAATAAACATGTGAGTGTGCACAATCATAATTTTTCTATAAAATAAACATTAAAAATATACCTTCACACTAGCTGTCCTACTACTAGATGCTCTCTTTTCTTTCATTGATGCTCTCTGGCATTTCCTCCTATTGTGACCAACTTACTTGCAGGTGTCACATCTGACACGTCGAGTTCTCTTCCCAAATTTAGTAGCAGGAGCCTCATATTATTCCCTTCTTCTATTTATATGAGGTCTATTAGGCATCCTTTTTAATTGAGGAGGTTGCACCATATAATTCATACTATCTTCTCTCAACTCATTCAGATCAAGAAGTGGGGCAATCAACCCCACAAATGTTCTCATATAATTCTGCATATTGTAATATGCATCACAGTATTTCTCAAGTTCTTCCCTTTTGTGTAAGATAGCTGATGTTGCATGCTTGCATGGCAGACCAGTAGAGTCCCATACTTTGCAACAACATGTATGATCTTTCAAATTTTCCACACATCTACTTGCACTGTTGTCTGTCACTTCATACTGAAAGGCATTTGCTGGAAGGACCCGAAATTATCTTGATTCTTAATGGACCTTGTTTAATTTGTTTCTAGCTTTTGGTGTTACTATATCCAGATATGTGCACCCCTTTGAATACATTTTGTAAAATATGCCCATTAGTTTGCTCCTTAATTAATCAAACAATATGAGAATGGGTTTGCTCCTCAGGTCTACAATCTAATTGTTAAAGGATTTACTCATATTATTTGTAATATGATCACTTCTTGTTCTCTTGTCAAAAGTATGTCTAACCCACATGTTTGGGTGCCTTTTCATCAACCACAGGTAGGCACCATCAGGCTCTTTGATTGCATTCATTTTCCTTTCAAACACAAGAGAAATATAGGATCTTAAGGTTGACCATAAATGATTACTCAATAACAAACCACGATAATATTTCTTAAAATTCTGGTCTAAATGCCCACTACTACATCTTTGTTGTGCATGTGGGAAGGTTGTAGTAATGACATCTAACAGTCTCTACAACATATAAATTCACCACTTATAGTCAATCATATAAGAGTATTAATTTGACAAAAAAAATGAATAAATCATTAATATGGACTTAGATAATTTATCTTATGTCTATCTGACATAAAAATCAAATCATCTGTAGTAGTATGGAGAGCCTCAAATAAATTCTCTAGAAAAAATAACTAGCTATTTTTACATTCAACCTCTACTATTCCATGTGCAATAGGAAACAATGAGTTGTTCCCATCAACAGAAATTGTTGACAATAAAACCCCATCAAATCTGTCTTTTAGGCGGCAACCATCAAGTCCTATAAAAGGTCTACATCTCCTTGAAAACTCTTTACTGCATGCTTTGAAACAAACTAAAGTCTCTTGAACTGTGGATTTTTTGACATGTCTTGCCTCTCCTCAAATCAGAGGATGAATATGCTCTCAAGATTCTTCTATAAAAGTATATGACCATATTGTGGTAACCGTGCGTAAGACTTTGCATGGTTACCTTCATTGATTTCTTGGGCAATCTTTTTTACCCTCCACAGCTTCATGTAAGAAATTTCAAGATTGTATTGCCTATTCAAATAATCCATCAAAGGTTTCACTTTTATTACGGGGTCAAACTTTAGCAGAGGTGCAATGTTCTCACCTATCCATCTACAAGTGACATCTTTATTTGTAGCCTATTCAAATAATCCATCAACGGTTCCACTTTCATTTCCGGGTCAGACTTAAGCAGAGGTGCAATGTTCTCACCTAGCCATCTACAAGTGACATCCTTATTTATACTAACCTTTGCACATGTGTGCAAACCATTTTATGATTTCACCATAATTGTCTTACCATCATCAACAAGAGAAGCATGAATTCTTTAAGAATACCAAGGACTTTTACCCAAAGCAAACACTCTATGTTTCTCATTCTTCCTTTTTAAAACCTCAATACCCTCTTGTATTGCATACTCTTTGAGGGCATTCCGAAATGCATACACATCACCAATACCTTGTTAAGGCCCATAAACTCTTCAGAGTCAGTCAGATAATTCACATGGAAGCTCAATCTCGGTCCCATCACCATCCCTATTTGCATCCCTCTTACTAGGAACATCAATGTCATTATCTTGCTGTTTATTTTCTTCACTCCCCTCATCACTGCCCTCATCACTGAGATGTCTCCGATTTAAGTCATCACTTGATGAGTTAGTTGAATGCAAAGAATCATTTGACCTGATAGCACTCATAGTAGCGCTTCTGGTAAGACTCCTGGTAGCACTCCTAATAGCATTCCTAGTAGTTGTCCTATTCCTGCAATATTTCTCAATCCACTACTAGTTACAATGCTTATAATAGTAGCTCTTCCACTTGGTTCAATACTACTCTTGGTCCTTGTAGTTGTTTTTCCATTATCAGGATATCTGGCACTAGCAACACATCTAGCACTAATACTACCATTACCATTACCACTACCACTGCTAGTGGAACAAGAAACAACCCTGCATACACTACCACCCCTTCTGACATTATGTTTTGTCCTATTAGGCCCAACCCTATTTCCTGGCTCAGCAGTCTGACCATAGTCATCAACTATGGAAGTAAATTTTGGATGCATTTTCCTTTATTTTTTCTTTCTCTATAGATAATATTATTGGGGAACCCATTGACTGTATGAGTCTCAGTATCAGAAGGACTTGATTCAGGATTATAGACATACAATTTGATGTCATCCATATATATCATGATAACCAAATAAATCAAAGAGACTGTTATCATCTATCACTTCCACATCACCCTGGCTTGGGAGTACACTGTTGACATTAAATTGATATTATGGCCTATATGGACATGGTCAATGACTGAACTATAAATGCCAAAGATCATGTCCAAGTACCCATATCTATCTGGGTCAAACCATTTTCTTTTCACTCCCCCATTCAAGTGGAATTCAATTGACTCATTGCAAGACAATTAAGAAAAACCCATAACACATTATTAGATGAAAATATTCAACACCCTTTAAAATCATCACATTGCATATAATACAGTTCAATGAGATACTAAAAAGGATTCAAAAGCATACTCATCATTTTCATGCATATAATACAGTTCATACATAATATAATACTGAAATTTGTAAATCCATCCATCCATTCATATTCCATAATCAAGCCTTGAGAACAAGCCTCTATTGGATATATGTGCCCATCAAACCTGGTTCGATCTGGTTCAACCCGATTTATTATGTATTAAACATTTTATACATTTTGGTTAAATATGATCACATGCGATATAAACTTTTTGAGAAATGTATGTCCATAAGTTATACTTTAAATTAGTAGTCACGACTAGGGTTTGGGCTAGGCACTCTTATCATATAGTCGTCACATTGGGTATGCCTAGACATGTTGATGTCAGGGTACAAATGCAAGTACACACATGGATATGTATTGATGAAGAAGCTTATTTTATCGATTCCCTCAAGCCTTACTACCAAATGTAGGTTTGACATGCGTCACCGAGACTCAGTACCTGAGAGGGCCTTGTTACTGCATGATGTGAACGTATTCTTTGGTTCACCAATGACTGAGGTTCAAAAAAACTAAAGTCAGTGTTCTGGGAATGCGTAAATATAATGTGAGTGAAAGAGTCACTCAACATGGTCTCCACTGCTCGATTGAGGAACATTAAGGGGATTTAGTTTATGGATGGTTGGATAAGAATTAGGATCATGTACTGTTTTGTAAATGGTTTTACAAAACATATTTTCACATAAAATGATATATTATATTTCAACCATGACTTATGGAGCGGAATGTTGGGCTGTTAAGAAGAGTAATATAGATAAGATGAGTGTAGCAGATGTTGAGGAGGATGTGTGGCAAGACTAGGAGAGATAGAGTAAGGAATGACTGTATTAGAACCAGATTGGGCATTGGACCAATCCAGGATAAGCTTCGTGAGAGCCGCTTGAGGTGGTATGGTCATGTCTAATGGAGACCGTTGGACGCACTGGTAAGGAAGAGTGACCAGATTCAGTTTGACGGAGCTAAAAGAGGTAGGGGCAAGCCTAGATTACAATTGGAGAAGTGGTAAGAAAGGATATGCATGTGGTAGGGCTCGATCCTAGTATGACCACAAATAGAGTTGTTTAGTAGGGGAATGTTTCTGGGATGCTGCTTTGGCTACTGCTTTGAATTTTTTCCTTTACTTATTTTCTATTCTTCTTCCTTTTACTTCTCTTATTTCTTCTACTGTCAGAGCCTCTATCGGATCCATGTAGCCGACCCCATTTAGTTGGGATAAAGTTATAGTTGTTATTGTTTCGATTAAATTTGTTAATCGTGTTTTACGAATTCCGATCACGTACACAGACGCTCCGATATGGATATGTACCATGGAATGGGGGTGGCTTCCACACATTATTGCATATATGCGTGGGTGTGTCTCAAAGGAGATGGCCCTCATACCACCGGGCCCTCGAAGTATCCTCACAATCACTTAATATGTCCTCATCAGGATCAATGTCCGGACGGTGAGCAGAATCGTCTCCCTTCCGGATCATGATCCCTGGCTCTATGGCCTCTTGGATAGAGGTGCACCACCGGGAACTTAAGGCCTCTTGCCCTTGTCTTGCCTACTAATGGCAGAAGAGAAGATAAGACAACAAGAAAGAACAAAGAAAACACGAAAAAGAAGACTTTTTCCAAAATTCCACTCGGATAGGAAGGAGGAGAGTAAGGTGATCAATCCGTATCAAAGAATGCAAGATTTGGTTCACAAATGGTGTCTCACTGCCTAAAATGGTGAAAATCCCCTTGGAAACCCGAAGCACTTGGAAATGGCAAGAAACAAAATGATTTTGGAATGAGACTTTCTATTCATAACAACAGATTTCACCCAGAATCGACATCAATGCACTGTCGAATTGGGCACCTCGATGATGACTCGGGTTTTTAATGTCATTGAAGACATTTTCAATGTCGAAGAGCACATTTTGCCACCAGATTTCAAATTTTGAAAAGTGCGTCCAATCCCATGGTCACTTGGCACACTTGACTCACCAATACACGTGGCCCATGTCTGCACTCTAAGCGAGATTCCCAATCTCCAATCACGCCCACACAATCGGCGATTACCAACTTAGGATCTCAATCAGCATATTCCGCACGCCCTTGCAATGGCAAAATTCCTAATCTGCCCTCACCACGGCCAGAGTTGTACAACCACCTGTAGTAATTTCCAAATTACCCCTGCACCATGCCCCATTAACGATAAATTATTCCAAAAGCACCCGTACTATTGGCGACCCTTCAATTGCATCATGCCCTATCAACAACGATATTTCCCAGTACACCCGCACCATGGCAAGTATTGTGTACAACCCTGACAGAAGAGCCCTACTTGCCCTAAGTTCAACTGCCTTACTCTAGTGCTTAGAATCCCTAGTCTATAGCCCTCCACTTGGCCTTATCCTACTGCATCCTCTGCTTCTTGAATGCTATTATCCACACTTGAAGCTTCAAGATCATAGCTTTGATGATTTAGATGTTTGATAAAGAAGTATTGCACACAAGGAGGTAAGAGAAGCCATCACAAGTGGCGATACTTGCTCCACGTACAAACCCCCTAAGTCACGAAAGGGAAACTTCCACGCCTTTGATTTTCGATTTACTTCCAACTAGGTAAGCTTGCTTTCCTTTTCTTTGTTTTATTCGAGTTTTCATCGTTCATTTGTTTTGCATCTCTTGTCGGAGAGTGATCACATATCTTTAGATTGTGAACACACATCCCCTTTGTTGTATTCCCTTTCGCATGCATGCATTAATCCATGATCCCCATCCCCTGTAGTACAAGACTCCCCTTACTTTCCTTCATGTTACAAGTTTGCACGCATTCAAGTGTTTTGCATGTTTTTTTGTCCCTTTTCCATACATCCTTAGCTTTGTCTTTGTATGATTATCCTCATGCTCAATGCACTTAGTCTCTATTCGGCCTGCTTTGATATTTTCCATAACATATATGCAATTTAGGATCTAGTCCCTTTAATGTTTTGCTGTCTATTTCACTTCACCATATGAGTTTCATGTTTGAATCCATTTCCCCATTATCATCGTTAGCATGTTTCACATGACATAGGCTTTATTTACTTCTTTGTATACTAACCCTTGTTTTGTAGCCAAACTTCCAGGTATATCTCCTAACTCTATTTGAATTTATTTCACTTTAGTTTCATTCTTTCCTATATTTTACGTTCCTGTCCAGAAGCATGTTATAACCCTACCTTGCCTAGCAATAGAGAGACCGTCAAGTCCAGGCGGACTGGGGTGCCTAATACCTTCCTCGGACTGTAACTGGACCCGTACCCAGACCAACATACCATTTGTCCCCAAAAGGGCATTTCATGAGAGTCATTACATTATAATTCTGGGTCCTAGACCCTCCTCTAGGTGGCAACTCCTATATACATCCGATCCACCTCTCTCCTTCCCCCACAAAGAGGGATGAGATAGAGGACATGTGGTGATCCCCCACCATGTCATTGTCCTCACACCCATTAGAATTTTAAGTCAAACAAGAGAAAGGGTGTCAGGAATACCATCAATTTAAACACACCATAGGGGAGACGACTAGCACTCCTCTGGATGAAATTTCTCCCCCCTTTGGAAAATTCACCCCTCTCTCTCTTTCTCTCTCCTCTCTCTTCCCTCTTGCTCCCTTGCTCACTTCAGTAGTGAAGCTGTTTTAGGACTTTGGAAACCTAGTTTTTATGGATTGGATACTGTTCTTAGAGAAGAGGTTTTGGTTTGGCTTGAGGATCTTCTACTATGATGGACCACAAATCATCCCAACCTATCAGAAGATGCCACGTGTCCTTGAACAATAGGAGATCCACCTGGACACCAACAACAGGAGATCCACCCGGACACCAATAGTAGGAGATCCACCTGGACACCAGCTACACCTTGGGCGCCATCACTCGTGCTTGGGCGCCATCCACCAGGGTGCCAGCCGCCCTGGGCACCACCCACCTTAGGCCAAGGACCACCTGGACATCTTTCCCTCTCAGGCCTCATCCACTGAGGTATTGAGACCTCGACAGGGTGTAGGTACAAGTTGGACGACACCACCACCACGTCGCCAATAAGATATACACCACCGCGAGGACTCCGGGCCATCACCTACCACTTATGTAACCCAGATGGACTCAAGCACCAGGGACCTTATCTACCACGTAGAAGGATCTATCCACCAAGAAGGACAACCCTACTGGGATACTAAATCGCACAGGAAGACAACCAACTAGGGAGGAGCCCTGCTACTCAGGACTCCTCTACCCACGAAGAAGACTCCACATCAACTAGGGACTCTCCACTCCGCCACAGACCACTATAAAAGAAGAGATATCTCACACCCTCAACCCATCTTGAATAATTACTATTCATCTATTTGCTCAGGAGATCTGACTTTGGCATTGGAGAGCCCTAGGCCGGAACCACACCGGTTCTCTCTGGTGACTTCTTTGTCCTCTTGCAGGTGACGACACTCGTAGGACCGCCCGATGATTTCCTGACGCAACAGATTGGCGCCATCTGTAGGAACGATGCTAGCCATCATACCTACTAGCTCGCTTCCATACTCATACAATGCCGCCACGAAGGAAGACTACCTCCACCAACAATGTTGCAAGGAATGGATCACCCCCTCCAGAGTGCTCTCGTCGCAGAGCTAATGGCTAGGACCATGTCCCTCTGGAGGAAGAGATCCCTCATGATGACCAAGTTAGAGTAGACGAGCCCAACAACGACCCACCAAACGATGTAGTGGTGGAGGTGGTACCTGACCCCAATGCACTAGCCACCATGGGTCAGATTAACGACCTACAAAGACAAATCCTCGATGAACAACGACTCTTTCATGACTCCCTAAGGCAGCGGGCCACATCCCACCACCGTAGAACATCGTCATCACTAAGAGCAGAGCCTGTACCACGATAAGAATCAAACCCTAGGAGGTCTTCTCCCAGGGGTAACAGATCGGGGAGAGCTGTAGGGCGAGCAAGTCTTGTACACCAGCAGGGGGATCCTTCCCAGCATCCCAAAAGGACGGCAGACCTCCCTGTAAGGTCAGAGCGTGGGAGGACACCAACACCTAGGACAAGGGTCCCAAACCCGGAGAAATCCATCCGGAGGTCCGTGTTCGAAGGTCGACTGGGAGGAAGTCCCATACCACCATATAGCCAGACCTACAGGGAGGAGAGCCCCTCACCTTCGCTCCAGGGTTCATCACGGTGTGACCACTCACCATCCCGCCAGCAATCAAGGCGGGAGGGAACTTCAAGGAGAGGACGGGAACGAGGTCGTAGTGAACGTCCTGCCAGGCATGAAGGATAGACACGAGATGAGGAGCTAGATTGAAGACTGCATGACCTGGACGAGAAGCTGGAAGGGTTAAAGAAGCAGACCAAGGGCGAGACACATTCCATACCAGGTCAGCATCCATTCTCCACAGAGATCATGTCCGCCACACTCCCCTCCAGGTTCAGGTTGCCTATCTTTGAGCTCTACAATGGTACCACGGATCCTAATGACCACATCAACTATTTCAATGGGATGATGACCCTGTATGGCGGATCGGACGTGGTCTCCTGTAGGGCATTCCCTGCATCCCTCAAGGGTGCAACTACTTCATGGTTCTCCAGGCTACGACCAAGGTCGATAGGTTCGTTTATGGAGCTGTGCGAGCAATTCATCACTTGCTTCCATAGCAGCGTCAAGCAAAAAAAGACCACCGTCAATCTACTGAACGTGGTATAGAACCCCAGGGAATCTCTCAGGGAATATGTCAGCAGGTTCACCAAGGACTTCTTGGAAGTTCGAGACTTGGACGACCAGACCCAGCATGCAGCCTTGGCGGGAGGCATCAGAGACCTGGACCTGATCAAGGACCTGGCGCGTCACGAGACCAGGACTATGTAGGAGCTCCTGGAGCGGTGCAATGAGTTCGCCAATATGGCAAAGGTACTGCAAGCCAGGAAGAAGGTGATCGAGGCCAAGCCGTAAGACAATAAGAGGTTAGCACCAGACGATCGTAATGAAGGCAAGCGGTCAAGGATCGAATGCCGACAGGAGAAGAGCGACCGTCCATCAGGAAGAACTGATCGTCGTCCTGAGAGAAGTGAAAGAGCCAGCAGCCCTAAGTTCACGCCGTTGAACACAACCAGGTCACAAATCCTTATACAGATCCAGGACCGTGACCTAATTCGTTGGCCACGACCCATGCTGACAGGACTGGAGAAGCTGGACCCTAATAATTACTGTCTCTTCTATAAGGAAAAAGGGCATGATACAGAAGACTGCTACCAATTGAAGAGGGAGATAGAGCAACTTGTAAGAGCAGGGAGCTTAAACAAGTACGTGAAGGGGAGACGTGATGGTCGTTCGGGTCAAGGAGACAGAGGTCGTGATTGAGAAAGAGAAGAACCCAGAAGAGAAGAGAGGAAGACGGATCGAGAGAGAGATCGCCCAGAAGAGCGGAGAGATGCAGCAGAGCCTAGTAGCACCAAGGGAACCCCCATCCTCACCATACTAAGAGGACCGGGGCAAGAATCCACCAGGAAGGCCAAAAGCCCATGCCCGGTTTGTGGGAGTTACAGAGAAGCCAAGTAAGATAGCCAAGACCGAGACGGTGATCTCCTTCTCGGATGAAGACCTGGAAGGACTAAGCTTCCCACATGAGGATGCCCTGGTGGTACGGGTGGAGGTAGCCAACCGACCTGTGCACAGGGTACTGATAGACACAGGAGCATTTGTAGACGTGCTCTCCTTGGACTCCTACCGACAGTTCAGGTTCGGGGATGATTAGCTCAAGCCAGAACCGACCTACCTCCATGGATTCTCGGGCGCGATCGCCTCCATCAGAGGCACCATAGAGTTACCAGTCTCCTTCGAAGTACACCCTCAACAAGTAATGATCATGGTGAACTTCATGGTTGTCAAGTCTGTGGTGTCATTCAATGGCCTCCTAGGGCGACCATCCCTGATAGCCCTTAGAGGAGTCGTATCGCCACTCCACCTGAAGATAAAGTTCCCCACCGATAATGGGGTAGGTGAGGTCCGGGGAGATCAGAAGAAAGCAAGGGAGTGCTATGCGACCTTCAAAAAGAAGAACAATGGCAACACCCGAGGAATGACATTCTGCCTAGAGACCCTGGTCAGCGACCAGAGAGATGAACTGACAGAGAGGAGAGGTAGACCGGTAGAGGACCTCGTCCCATGGCCACTCAGTAAGGATGACCCCTCCAAGGTTGTACAGATAGGCTCACTGTTGAACAACGACCAGAGGAATGAGCTCGGGCACCTCCTCTAAGCCAACATGGATGTCTTCGCATGGTCGACCTCTGACATGCCAGGCATACCACGCTCCATAGTAGAGCACCGGTTGCACATCGATCCGACCATGAAGCTCGTCCAACAGAAGAGGCGTAACTTCACCCTCGACCGACATGCAGTAATCAAGGAAGAAGTCAAGAAACTGAGCCAGTCGGGGTTCATCAGGAAGGAGAAATTCCACACCTGGCTGGCGAACGTAGTCATGGTGCCGAAGCCTAACGGGAGGTGGAGGATGTCTGTTGATTACACCGACCTGAACAAGGCCTGCCCCAAAGATGAGTACCCACTGCCCAGGATCGACCTGTTGATCGATGCCACAGTAGGCCATGAGATGTTGAGCTTCATGGACGCCTACTTGAGGTACAACCAGATCCTAATGCATGAGGGTGACGAGTCATACATGGCATTTCAGACGGACCAGGAGAACTACTGCTACCGTGTCATGCCGTTCGGGTTAAAGAACGCAGGGGCCACCTACCAGAGAATGGTCAACAAAATGTTCGAAGAACAAATTGGGCGCAACATGGAGGTGTACGTGGACGACATACTCGTGAAAAGCGTCCAAGCCCAACAGTACCTCACCGACCTAGAGGAAGCCTTCATAGTACTGAGAAGGAACCAGATGAAGCTGAACCTTGCAAAGTGTGCCTTCGGGGTAACGTTAGGAAAATTTATGGGGTTCATGGTCTCAGTGTGGGGAATAGAAGCCAACCTGTCCAAGATAAAAGCCATCTAGGAGATGGCACCCCCCCAGACGGTCAGAGAGGTGTAGAGGTTGAATGGAAGGGTCGCAGTCCTTTCGAGGTTCGTGTCACGGTCGGGCGACAAGTGCCTGCCTTTCTTCAAAACATTGAAAAACCTCAGAAGCCCAAAGGACTTCACGTGGACAGAGAAGTGCCAGAAGGCGTTTGAAGAACTGAAGGAGTACCTGGAAAGCCCACCACTACTGGGGCGACCAGAACCCAATGAAGACCTACAGGTCTACCTGGTGGCCACCCCGGTCGCTGTAAGCGCAGTACTCCTGAAAGAAGAAGGCAGGGTCCAGAAGCCCATCTACTATGTTAGCCATGTTTTGATCGATGCAGAGACCAGGTATATAAGCATCGAGAAGGTCGCCTATACACTAGTAATCGCAGCTAGGAAGCTACGACCATACTTCCAAGCCCACACCATCACAGCCCTCACTAACCTACCCCTGAAGAAGGTACTCCACAAGCCAGACGTATCTGGATGACTCATAGTCTGGGCAGTGGAACTGAGTGAGCATGACATCAGGTTCCAACCCCGGACTGCCATCAAAGGTCAAGCTCTGGCGGACTTCGTTGCCGAATGCACCCTATCTGAGATTGAGCCAGAGGAAGAAGAACCAGAGGAACATGGCCGCGGATCGTGGATGGTTCGAGTAATGCAATAGGAAGTGGGGTTGGCTTCATACTCACCAGCCCCGAGGGATTCCGGATCCAGTATGCCCTTCGATTCACCTTCTAAGCATCCCACAACGAAGTCGAGTACTGCTAGCTGGACTCCGAGTGGCCAAGGCCGTCCAAATCACACACCTATCCATCCGGAGTGACTCCCAGTTTGTGGTGAACCAGGTAAACGAAGAATATGAGGCAAAGGACGAGCGAATGGCGGCATACCTAGCACGTGCCCGATCATTGATCGAGGGGTTCGTGAAGTTCGAGATGGTTTGTGTTCCAAGGATCGAGAACACCACTGCCAATGCTCTATCCAGGCTAGCCAATGATGAATTCCGAAACTGGGCAGGGGCGATGTACATTGAAATACTACATGAACCAACATACCAAGAGAAGCAGGTTAATGCCATCAAGGAAGGGCCCAACTGGATGGACCCTATACTTGACTACATACAGAATGACATCTTACCAGAGGACAAGGTTGAGGTGAGGAAGGTCAGGATGAGAGGGGCAAAGTACACCATCCTGGATGGAGTACTATACAAGAGGGGGGTCACAGCACCACTACTCCGGTGCCTGGGACCCAAGGGAGCCGAGTACGCCCTGGCTGAAGTCCACGAGGGGATATGCGGAAGCCACATGGGAGGACGACCCCTAGCCTACAAGGTCCTCCGCCAGGGACTCTACTGGGCATGAATGCAAGAGGAGGCCATACAGTATGTCAGGAAATGCGAGCAGTGTCAGTTGTTCGCCCCAGTACCCTATCTACCCACCACCAAACTGACATCGATCCTCAACCCCATACCCTTTGCCATGTGGGGGATGGACATCCTGGGCGACTTCATGGAAGCATCGGGGAACAGGAAGTACTTGGTCGTCGCTATCGACTACTTCACCAAGTGGGTCGAGGGTAAGCCATTGGCTAAAATCACAGAGGCAAAAATGGTGAAGTTCATCCGCGATGACGTCATCTACAGGTTCGGGGTACCAAAGATCCTAGTCTCAGACAACGGCAAACAGTTCGATAACCCTAAGTTTAGGGCATTATGTCAGAGCTACAACATCGACTATCAGCCTGTCTCGGTAGCTTACCCACAAGCCAATGGTCAGATGGAGGTGACCAACAGAACATTACTAGAAGGGGCCAAGAAGAGGCTAGAAGGAGCTAAGGGGAAGTGGGTCGAGGAACTACCAAGTGTACTATGGGCGTACCGGACCACAGTCAGGACACCCACAGGGGAGAGCCCATTCCGCCTGGCATATGGCACGGAGGCACTGGCACCAGTCAAGGTCCTCGCTATATCCCATCGAGTCCTACACTTCAACGAGCGCACCTATGTCGACGAACTACGGGCGAACCTGGACTTCATCGATGAAGTCTGGGAGAAAGCACTCCTAAGGAATGTAGCCCACCAGCAACGAACCGCCAAATACTACAACACCAAGGTTAGAGAGAGGCTATTCCACCAAGGAGACATGGTCCTGAGAAGGGCCAGTGCTTCCCAGCCAAGGAAAGAAGGCAAGCTATCAGCCAACTGGGAATGACCTTACATAGTCTCCAAGCAGATACGTCCAGGGACCTACCGCTTAAAGACTCAGGGGGGCAACAAGATAGAGCGCACTTGGAACTCAGAACACCTGAAGAAGTACTACTACTAAAAGAAACAATAGCAGCAGTAGCAGAGTCGCCTGTCAACCAAGTAGGAGTAACAGAGTCGCTAGTCAGCCAAGTAGCAGTAGCAGAGTCGGCAGTCAGCCATGATACACAGTAGATTTGGATTTTCAAGAGTTATTTAAAATTTATATTTGAAAATTGGGATACGCTTGTCTACTCCTGCCAGCTGGCCGACTACCACCAAGGTCCAATGACCACCAAGGCGCAAGGCCACCTAGGTCCGATGACCACCACGGTGCAAGGCCACCTAGGTCCGATGACCACCAAGGCGCAAGGCCACCCAAGTTCGATGACCACCAAGGCCCGTAGGCCACCTAGGTCCTACAACCACCAAGGGGCAAGGCCACCCAGGTCCGATGACCATCAAGGCCCGTAGGCCACCTAGGTCTGATGACCACCAAGGCCCGTAGGCCACCAAGGTCTGATGACCACCAAGGCGCAAGGCCACCCAGGTCCGATGACCACGAAGGCCCGTAGGCCACCAAGGTCCGATGACCACCAAGGCGCAAGGCCACCCAGGTCCGATGGCCATCAAGGCCCGTAGGCCACCCAGGTCCGATGACCACCAAGGCGCAAGGCCACCCAGGTCCGATGGCCATCAAGGCCCGTAGGCCACCCAGGTCCGATGACCACCAAGGCCTGTAGGCTACCAAGGTCCAATGACCAATAAGGCACAAGGCCACCCAGGTCCCCAGACCGCCAGGGACCGAAGATCATCAAGGTCCTAGGTAGCAAGGAGAAAAATAGAAGGAAAACACATCAACTACAAATGACAGAGATCACAACTACAACTAAGTTCAGCATCCCAAGGTTCACTGTTCAGAATACATAGAAAATCATGGGGCGTCGATGGGAGGAGTCACATCGGACCCTGTAGGAGACATCATGTCACCCTCAGGGGGATGAGCCACACTCTCCTCAAGTAGGACCGCGCTCTCCACAGGCAAGGCTGCGGTCCCCACAGGCAAGACCGCTCTCTCCTCAGGCAAGACCGCACTCACCTCGGACGCCACAAAACCATCCCCAGTAGGAACTCGAACCAACACAGACAACACCAAGGCGAACTCAGAGAATCTCGAGAAACCATAACCAGGGGTCTCCTCCAAGATGCGATCCGCCAAATCTCGGACACCCGCCTCATATACCTCCTGGGTACTCTCGTGGAACAAGTCTAATATCACCTAAGACTCCTGAAACTCATCCACAGCTCGCTCCCCAGCCACGGACAGCTCGACCTCACGACTCTCCCTCAGCGCACGAACCTTCTCCTTCAAGGCGTGGACTCTGGTTGAACTCTCAACCGCCGCAATAGACGACACTTGGAGCTCCTCGGACACTACCCTGAGTCCCTCGGATGCCACCCTGAGATCCTCAGCCATGCTCCCTCACGAGCCGCATCCTCCTCCCGAGCCGCCTTCTGCCCCTGGAGCTCGCTCTCCAGACCCTGCAGCCGACGGGACAACTGAACCTCCCAGAAAGCGCGTCTCTCAAGACGGAGTACCGCCTTCATAGCACGGTGCTGAACCTGTAAGCAACACAGCCATTGAGTATACAGGGAAAGCTACAAGCACGAAAGATTAAGGGAAAGAAGAGGTAGGACTTATAGAGGCCATGTCATGATAAAGGGTCTGCGCCAGGAACGCGTCACTAAGCCCCTGCAGGGCTGAACTCTCAGCAGGGAGCCTCCCCTTATCCAACCACTCCCGTGGCACGCCATGCCCAGACAGTGTTGCACCCTCCTCAAGATCCAAGGAAAGCACCAGTGACGAAGGGAAGAAGAACTCACCCCCTTCCCCATAGAGGAAGGCAAAGTAGAAGGCCCAGGGGGGCAATAGTGGGAGGCGAAGCAGGAAACCCTGAAGCAGCAACGACGGGGGGAGAAGAGTGTGGGAGGATGACACACACGCCGGACCTCGTCACATTGGAAGAATTCGGACCACCCTTTCGCTTGGTCCCAGCGATCGTAAGAGAAGAAGGGGCAGGGACCGGGGGAATGTCGACACCAGCAGCTCCAAAACTAGAACCACTAGCAGGAGGAGCTACCGAAGGGCCCTTCCTCCACATATTGGACCGATAAATGTTAAGGTCTGGCCGTATACTCACTGCATAACAACATCAAATCAAGACCACATGATAAGTCAGGCAGCTAGTAAAGTAGAAGATAAACATGGATGCAAGCAAAATAGGAAAAATCTTACCAAGACTAAACTTTTGGAAGCACAAGAAGGCCTCAGAATCCAACTGATGAACGTCGAACTGGTCACGACCCTGACACTGCCGGAGGGTGTCGAGCTCAGAGTCACTCAGCGCAAGAGTGCAGTTCACCCTCTTGAGATCAATGGTCTCCCAGGTAGACCGCAATGCACATCGGGGGACCATGGCAAAGAAGAAGTGATCCCTCCAGCACGTCACCGAATCGGTAATCCCCACAATAGGATCAAATGCAGTAAGAGCCCCCTTGGGAGCACGATGGGCGAAGTGGTAGCACCCGTCGTCCCCCTTCCTCAGAACGTAGAAGTACGAAAATAGGAGAACAGTGGCTGCACGCCCCGCCCGGGCAAAAAATACATATACTCTTAAAATAATCTGCCAAGAGTTGGGCGATACCTGCCCAGCATTAAGGCACCAATGCTCCAATACCAACTCCACAAAACGGGAGATGGGAAGACGAAGATCGTAGGTGAAGAAAATGTGGTAGAGGCAGACCTCGTCCGCTCGATGGGAGTAGGCACGATCGTCAGGACCGGGGACATGAAGAACGATCTCAGGAGGGATATAAAACTTACGACGGATAGAAACTAAGTCCGAGGCGGTCAGGACACTAGCAGTCTGGGCCAACGTACTGCGAGGATCCCCAATCGAGGCCCGGGGAACCCTGCGACCCCTACTGACACTGGAGGCGGAGCCTCTAGGAACCTCCTCCTCCCCATCACTAGCAGGGGGAGAGGGCAATGACGAGGCGGTACCCGCCGGGGAGGACAACCCAGACAAAGACTCCCCAAGATACTCAGTCGGGGCCGTGGCTGGATCGGAGTCGTAGGGAGATGACATGAATAAAGAAGGAAGGATCAAGCTACTTACTCGGAGCGACAATCTCCAACGCCCGAAGAGGGTTGTCAACCTGCAACCACCAACACATGGGAACTGGTCAGGGAAAATCATCTCAAAAAAAAAAGAAAAAGAAGAAGAGTATAGGCTCTTACCAGGCGCCAACCGCTACAAAGGCACTGATCGAAACAAGGCCAAACACTGACTACTACATAGATGCGGACCGCAGACCGCAAGCGCCAAACGCCAAGATAGGGACACGACCAAGGCAGGCGCGACCAAGAGAAGGTGGTCGGGCGTGACGCGATGGTGACCGTGACCGAGAGAAGATGGGCTCGATGACAGGCGGGCGCGACGAGTAGGGTGCGACGAACAGGCGGGCGTGACGAACAGGTGGGGCGACAGGCGGGCACGACAGGCAGGCGCGACGATGGCAAGCAGACGTGGCTCGATAACGACAGGCGGGCTCGATGGTGCAAGTGTGGCCATGACCAAGAGTTGATGGAGCAGGCCAAAACCAAGGTCCAAGCACGGGTGGTGGTCAGAGCACGAGCCGAGGAACAAGACCGTAGGCACACCTCCAGCAGAGAAGACACCACAAAGGCAAGCTCAAGGCAAGCCACAAGACACCAAGTCCCAAGGCTAATAGGCAAGGGAGGACATGAGAGAGGACATGTGACAAACACTTGGGGGGCGCACTAAGAAAAGAGCCAAAAAACAAAGAAGTGGAAGGAAAAAGACAAGAGAATGAGAGGAAATGGAAAGTGAATGAGAAAAAGAAGAATATATATCTCTACAAAAAAGAAAAAAGAAAAGAAAAAGGTAAAAAGATGTGAGAGTAGGGGTTTGAACCCACAACCTCTCCCTTACCCAACAATTTACAGACTCACCCCCTGAGAGAGATTATTTGCCGCCAACCCCCTGGGTAACATACAAGTGTATAGAGAACTCTCATGAGCACATTGTTCCAAGAGAGTGGGGGGCAAATGATGAACCACAAATCATCCCAACCTATCAGAAGATGCCAAGTGTCCCTGAACAATAGGAGATCCACCTGGACACTGACAGCAGGAGATCCACCCGGACACCAACAGCAGGAGATCCACCCGGACACCAGCTACACCTTGGGTGCCATCACCCTCGCTTGGGCGCCATCCCCTGGGGCGCCATCCACCAGGGCGCCAGCCGCCCTGGACACCACCCACCTTGGGCCAAGGACCACCTGGACATCTTTCCCTCTCAGGCCTCATCCACTAAGGTGTTGAGACCTCGACAAGGTGCAGGTACAAACTGGACGACACCACCACCACGTCGCCAATAAGATATACACCACCGCGAGGACTCCGGGCCATCACCTACCACTTACGTAACCCAGATGGACTCAAGCACCAGGGACCTTACCTACCACGTAGAAGGATCTATCCACCAAGAAGGACAACCCTACTGGGATACTAAGTCGCATGGGAAGACAACCAACCAGGGAGGAGCCCTGCTACTCAGGACTCCTCCATCCACGAAGAAGACTCCACATCAACTAGGGACTCTCCACTCCGCCACATACCACTATAAAAGAAGAGGTATCTCACACCCTCAACCCATCTTGAATAATCACTATTCATCTATTTGCTCAGGAGATCTGACTTTGGCATCGGAGAGCCCTAGGCCGGAACCACACCGGTTCTCTCTGGTGATTTCTTGGTCCTCTTGTAGGTAACGGCACTCGCAGGACCGCCCGACGATTTTCTGATGCAACATACTACATCCAGGAGATTCGAGTTAGGGCTTTCTTAAAGAGCTCATTAGGGGAAGAACTATTGCCTGGAGGAGGAGCAACACTTGAGGCTCTACAAGTTAGCAGATCTTGATGTTAATTATCATTCATTAAGGTTTTTATTATTTGATAATCATGGGATGTGAAGGAAACACGGATCGATCTCTTTCCTCTGTGCATTCGGGTATAGGATGGATCCCTCTTTCCATGGGATGGAAAAGAGATGTTTTTCTCTTCTCTTGTAAATACCTAATTTTTATGCGACAAGAAAAGAGAAGGTTCGGTAGAAATTTTTATGCCAAACCCAAGTATATGTTTATTGGTTTCCCATGGGCAACCATGGAGGTGATAAATAAAAGTTTAACTTTGATATTTTCAATCCCTATGGGATTGGGTGAACCAAGAGATGATCCCATGACTATGCCAACAACCTCTAAGTTGTTGATGCATATAAGTAGAATATGAAGTTAGAGACTACTACTTCAAGCCTTCAAACATTTATTTCTGCTGGAGTTGCAAACTGTAAACTTATCTTTGGTACTACCTAAACCAATTAATCTAACAATTGAACTTAATCTTACTAATCATGATAAACATGAAACATAGATTACATGGTCCATCTTCATCTTCCAAAAATGAGTTAAGCTATTTAAAGATCACATACAAGAGATCTAGCCAATGAATTAAGCTATTTGAAATTTATCCATTCAAGGGCGAAGGAAAATTTACCTTCACAATGCAAATGGACCCAAGAATCACTTAAACTTCAACCAGATTTGGGAGATTCTACCTATCAACACTAGATTGAAGTGTGGTTGTTATACATTGGTCGTCAGAGGTAGGGGAGACGTAAGGGGAGGTCGCAGGTGCTAGCGTAAGTTGAGGCACCGCTGATTTCTATTGTGGGGTGGTGGTTAGTGGTGGGCGGCAGTAATGCTTGTGGTGGAGGTTCCAGGTTAGGGTTTCAGATAGGAGAGAGGGGTTTTAGCAAGGGTCTGTGGGAAGGGTTGGGGGGATTTTTAATGTCCGGAGGTATGATCACAAGGGTTGACGGCTTTTTCCATTGAAGGGTTCCTTCGTCTTCTCCGGCGATTGTAAATTGCCAAAGCAGCTGCAGCAGAGTGGAGAGTGGAGAGTGGAGGGTTTCTCAACGATGAATTACGCATTTACTATGGCTAAAGGGTAAATGGGTCACTTCACTACCCTTAAAGGGTAGTTTAGGCATTTATAAAAATTTAACCCATGACATCATCACTAAACGATGACTGACTAACGGACAGTGCCTACTTATAAGAAATCGTAAAATGTAGGGGGTATTCAAGTAAGTTTTTGAAAAGTGGGGGGTATTATGCAATCGGGCCAAAGTACATGGGGTGTACAAGTAATTTTCCCAATAAAAATTAATAACATCATCAATTACTAGGGCCGAGCTCTTCTCAACCATTGCTTTACATGTCCATCTAGACTTCAACTCAGTAATATCTAAAAGTAAACAAAAGTTCTCCCATGGACATCCTCTACAACTTTCCTGCAAAAGGCAATCCGCTACCTCTTGGTTATCTATCCTGACTTCTAGTTGAAACCACCCTTATGCCTTCGCTGTCTGTAAGCTCTGATGCAATCCCCAAAATTTTGATGCAACCGACGTCGTCATAGTAGAAGCTAAAAAAGAAGAAGAGTGATTCAAGTGGCAGTAAACGAAGGGAGTTCAACATTGCTAATCCACACAACTAGGATAATGAATATCCGACGAGGCTTTGCCTTTATTTTCTTCGCTACAAATCATCGTGATATACCTGAATAAGGCTTGCGTATACTGGTATGACATGTGGTAGCCGTAAATATGCGGAGCGACTCATGCCCAAACCCATTGAGCTATACTTGCACAACATCCAACCGACCCAGATCAGGAAACCCAATCCCATGGGGATACGATTCCCCCAAACGAAGGCAACAAATGTATCCTAATTCGGATATATCGCCGCCAATGAATATTCATATAATCCTACAAGGAAACAAGATCTCTGACCAATCAACAATATAGAAAAACCCATCAATGGTGGACTCTCCAGCTAGCACACTTCTAATATGACTCTTACCATGATATGCTCAACGTAGAGTGAAAGACTTACTGTCTCCTAGTGGGGCTCAACCTAAGCTAACTTGGCCTATACATAGGAGGCTTAAGGGTCAGGTAAGGGAATCCATCTCAAATTTTCCTGAATTATATGTTGCTAAAGAGACCTGACTTAGGCATCAGAGAGTTCCTTGCCAGAGAATATCGGCTCTCCCTTGCTCACCTGTTCCTCTTTGCAGGTTTTATCCCAGAGGACCCATCCGACGGTTTGTTGATGCAACACATTGTAACCAGATAAAATAATTGTTTCCATGGAAGTTGGTGGGATCAACATGAAGAAGAAGATGAAGAGATGTAGTGGAGAGAGAGAGAGAGAGAGAGAGAGAGGTTAGGAGATTAGTTACTTGTACAAGCAATACAGTTTGAAATAAAACTTTGATTCAATGGGTCAGTCATTTTTTACCCCTTAATTATATCAAGGGTAAAAAAATAATTATTCTAATCCATGAAAACTTCTTTTTTCCTTAGGGCTATGTTTGTTTGCATAGAAAAGAAAAGAAACCCATACAATGACTATAAATGCATTAAACTAATGAGTCATACCATGAAACTTTGGGAGAAAATCATTGAAGCCCACCTAAGAAGAGAAACTGATATATCAGAGAACCAATTTGGTTTTATGCCAGGGAGATCCATGATAGAAGCTATTTACCTTCTAAGGAGGCTTATAGAAATCTTTAGAGCTTACAAAAGGAATCTCTATATGGTCTTTATCGACCTAGAAAATGCTTATGATAGAGTTCCTAGAGAGCTCATTTGGCATGTCCTACGGAAGAGAAGGAGCTCAAGTAACTATGTGGATATAGTTAAGGACATGTATGAGGGCATGGTGACAAGTGTCAAAATTGCCGAGGGACAAAGTAGTGAATTCTCAATTACAATTGTTTACACCAAGGATCAGCTCTAAGTCCCTATTTGTTTGCACTCATCATGGATGTCACCAGGCATATTCAAGATGAGGTCCCTTGATGTGTGCTATTCGCTGATAATATTGTTCTGATAGATGAGATAGTGGAAGAGATTAATGCGAAGCTAGAGTTATGGAGATCAAACTTGGAATCAAAAGGTTTTAAGTAAGCAGAACAAAGATAAAATATATGATGTGTAACTTTAGTCAAACCAGGAGACATGATGAAGTGGTGAAACTTGAGGAGTGAGAGCTACCACAAAGTGAATGCTTTAAATACCTAGGGTCAACCTTTAACAAAGAAGGTGATATAGAAGATGATGTCTCCCACAGAATTAAAGTAGGATGGATGAAGTGGAGAGGAGCATCAGGAGTTTTATGTGACAAACGCATGCCTATTAAGCTTAAAGGAAAATTCTACAGGATAGTAATAAGACCGACGCTGACATATTGAACGGAATGTTGGGTAGTTAAGAAGAGTAATATAGATAAGTCGAGTGTAGCGGACATGAGGATGTTGAGGAGGATGTGCGGCAAGACCGGGAGAGATAGAGTTAGGACTGTTTGTATTAGAACCGAATTGGGAGTTGCACCAATCCAGGACAAGCTTTGTGAGAACCACTTGAGGTGGTTTGGTCATGTCCAAAGGAGACCAATGGATGCACCAGTAAGAAAGAGTGACCAGATTCAATTTGAAGGAGTCAAAAGAAGTAGGGGCATGCCTAAAATGACTATTGGAGAAGTGGTAAGAAATGATATGCATATGGTAAGGCTTGATCCTAGTATGACCGCGGATAGAGATGTTTGGAGGATAACGACCCGTGCAATCGTCCCCTCATAGAGGGATGTTCTTGGGATGCTGCTTTGACTACTGTTTAGATTTTTTTCCTTTAGTATTTTTCCTTTATTTTATTTATTCTTTTAATCCCTTTCTACATTTTTAATTCCTTCTACTGCTCTTCTTTTTATTACTGTCATGGCCCCTTCGGATCCATGTAGCCGACCCCATTTAGTTGGGATAAGGTTATGGTTGTTGTTGTTGTTGTATCCATATTGTGAATGTAAGATTCACATCGGAAATTTTGCAATTTATCTTAAACTCCACATTTTTTTCTTATATCACCTCAAAAGAAATCTTGTCCTCTCCATGAGAAAGTTTTGTTCATAGGGGATGGAGAAGGATACGAAGGAGAGGGCAGTGGAGAATGGGGTGAAACAGCGAAGCAAAGAGAGAAAGAGAGGGTCATGGCAGAAGGAGAGAGTTGTAGCGAGAGAGAGAGAGAGAGAGGGAGAGAGAGAGAGAGGAAATCAACGATGATCTGTTCATTACTGGTGACTTCTTGGATAAGCCAGAGGTAGAATTTCTGTCCCTCTCTTTCGCTTCTCTGATTCCTCCCAACTGGATTCACATGTCGCATCACATTGAGGAGATGAATCCTTACTTCCATTTTAGAGGCTTAAATCTGCTTAACTTGTGGTTTTTTTTGTTTCTCTAACAATATTCTATTGCAAAGATTACTACTGAAGGGCATTGGGAGTTCTATACAACTGAATGGAAAAAACAAGTACATTGCAAATCTTTCAAAATCTAGAATATACCACCTCACAAAAGAATGTGGTTTCTTGGACCAGGCTTATCGCCAAATGTGGCTTCAGCAAAGAGAAGCATGAGACTTCTCAGATGCATAGCATTGCTATAAAACCAACATCTATACTATGGTCTGCTTGATCCAAGCTTCAACAATTATGGGATGCACTTCCTACAAACCTATGTTTAGGAGCTTCACTAAATATTATAATCCGGGTTCAACATGAATGTTCCACAGGCAGCTCCGAGTAGATATTATTTAAAATGGGAACCATTGTACGATGCCCACAGAGTGTTTGTGGATAGTCATTCCTCGACTAAATATCGTTTATTGGAATATTTTGATTTTTGGGTATATTCATAATGATCAGTTCCCCAAATGGAAAATGTTCTCCTGGGCCAAGCTACGTCCAGAAACAGTTGATGGTGAAATGATCGCCCCGTCTCCCCAGATGCCAACTCGTGCACATGACCCCTACGCTTCCCCCACAAAGAAGAGCCTGCTTCCTCTTCACGTACATACACCTACAAGTACAGGTGAATTGCAATCATTTGTCTTATTTTTACTATTTACAAGGGGAGGAAGGGTATTTATGTAAAATTAACATTTAATTGGCTGAGAGATGTATGTTCACCTACCATACGTGCAGATGATCCATTCTCCACAGAGAACTCTCTCTCTCCACAAATGTAAGAAAATATTTTTCTTTTGACAGACAAAGTGACAATAATGTGATAAATAGGAAACTTTATTTTTCTCTCTCTATTTTTTTTTCTTTTCTTTTCATTTTAAGATTGTATTATTCTCGACTTACAAACGCAGCCTAAAAAAACACGGAAAATAATCCTCGATTCTCACAACCCAACAACCCAACGGTCCAACCTCACAACCAGCGCATGTTCTTTCCCGACTCGCCGTTGAAGAAGCACGTCTTCCTTAAGAGAATCGGCCTTCCACCGGTATGTACACACACACACACACACACTCTGACATACACTCATTCTCTCTTGTTTCCCTGATCTGAGGTTGGGTTTCAAAAGGGGAGCTTTTTTTTCCAGATTTCTCCGTTCGGAATCAGTGACAGAGGAGCTCTAATTGCCTATCACCATTTCAAACAAAAGCCCTAGATTTCACTGTTGGGTTCCCTATAATTTGGCCTGAACTCACTGGTTCTTCTGTTACTGGGATCTTCTTCTCCAAATCAACATTGAGTTCCCCCTTTGTCCTAATCTACCTTCTCATCTGTCGCTCCACCCTCTTCTCCATTTTTAACATTTGTTTACTGTCTGTCATTGCATGGATGTTTGAAGCTCGAATATTAAAGTACTTGAGTTTCCTGAGTTATGAATAGGGGTTGAGATTCCCCAAGTAATACTACTTCACTTTCTGGTAAATTGTATTTTAAATATTTTATCTATGGGTTTCGTCGGAATCAATTTTGAACTGGGTCCCGCTGGCTCCTTCCAGTGTTTGAATTACTGGATGTTGTGTAGTTCTGAGGGTGCACCTTGGTGCAACGGTAAGGTTGCTCACTTGTGACCAAATGGTCGTAGATTCGAGTCTGGAAACTGCTTCTCTGCGAAAGTAGGGGTAAGGCTGTGTACATTCTGACCCTCCCCAGAACCCGCAGTGGCGGAAGTCTCGTGCACTGGATATGCCCTTTTGTGTAGTTCTCTTCTGCTTTCATCAGTAAATGTCATTTATTTTGATTCTTCGTTTTGTGCATGACTCGTAGATCATTTTGTGTTTACTCTAAATTCTAACCACATATAGATTGAAGTGATGTTTGGATGACATCAGAATTCATTAAAAGACTCATAATTCCAATATTTGTTGTTGTAGATGATGTTTAAAACTTGTTAGCACTTTTATCATACTTAACATATAACATTATGTTATGTACGTAACTGAACATAAACCTATTGAATCAAGGATTGTCCCATCTGTAGGACGGACCAATGTAATGGGTCGTTTTTCGACGTTCTCAGCACCATCGATAAACTTAAGGGTTTGTAATCATATGGTGATACTGACCGAACTTGTCTTTTGTGAGTCCATGTTCATGATCAAAATTGAAGTAGTTTTGGTTAGTTTTAGACCAAAACAGAGGAGACCAGAAATCGTTCCTAAAAAGTAAAAAGAGAACAGCTTAATGGGAAAGACTGATAGTGAGTACTCACATAGGAGCCAAACTCAAAAGAGCCATAAACAGCAATAGCTGTGCTCAGCACAACCATCCCTATGGAACCCATGTTGCATAGGTCATGTGTCTGGTTGTTAAGTGGGATAGAAACTATGTTCCATCTTGTTGAAGTATGAATACTGATGTTACAGATCTATGTTCAAAAACTCTTGCTTGTTAACTTACTCCGAGACTAGTTAATCTGCCAGGGTTGGGTGGGGAGATGGAGAGAGGGACAGGAGAAGAAACCGATTAGAGGTCATATTTATTTCAGTTTGGATTCTGTTTGATGGTGCATATGTACAACAGCAATTACTCTGTTTCTAAGTCTTTTTTGAGCTTTGTTTGTCTTGAATTTGTGTAGGACTTTATTCCTACTTTTCTTATAGTGTAATAATCATTGCATCTTTAAGCATTTCCTAAAGTTTCCCCTATATTGGATGTGCCAATGCTTAGATATTTAATTAAGGGCAGAAAATGTTAGGATCAGTTAATCAAACAACAAATTAGGTGTCTCTGCAAAATTTATTCCCAACTCTACAGTATCTGTTGGATTTCAATTAAATCCAATCTATTTAATGGGTGTTTTGTTTTAGTTAATTTTTGCACTTGCAAAAGGACTGTGAATCTTTCTTATTGGCTTTTTCCCTTTAATGCAACTGTAAAGGCTCTTCTCCTAGTGACCCCCTTAAGCTACCCTATGACTACCACATTAGAAAGTTTATAGTAGCAGCACCAATAGAGCAGATCTCAGGATGTATGACTGCTGACTAGTCTCAACAACATTGGGTAGTGCTTCAGCTATACTGGTTGTAGGTACTCCAAAAACTCAAAAAGAGTTCATCCAAGTTATATCATTCCATGATAGGATTCCCACTATATATCTTTGAATAACTATGATTTGTAGCGTGGGTACAAGATGACAACCATCGGCAATGTTGGGCTATCTTTAGACTAGTATGCTCAAACTTTACCATCATATTTGGTTCTATAGTTCTCATAAATATATCTGGACTTCCATCTCCTCATTCTAAGTCTTTTGGAGCTTCCACACACACAGTATTCCAAAAACCTAGTCTCTCTTTTCCTGAACACTTATGTAGTTCACACTTCCTCTTCTCTGATCAAGTAATATATCCACTTTCTTCAAACCTATTTACACTGTGGGTTTCATGTTAATCTTGATCATTTTGTTTCTGATTCAATCTCTTGTTATGGGACTTGGTTTTTGAGTACCCATTGTCCTGTCTGGCGCTTAAATTAGTAATGAGCACGTGTTGATAATGGCTCAAATTGAGAGCCAAAAAAATAATTTCAGATCTAATCATAAACAAAACATCAAAACCTCTTTCTTCCTATACTTGTCCGATTGTTGAAGCGAAAAATGGGGGAGACCGTACCCTAATCCCTTTAAACTGAGCAGCAGAAGGGAGGATTCGGCTGGATTTCTGCGACCTTTGAGGTACGATTCTCTCTCTGTTTGTTGGTTACTGAGAAACAGCCAGATTTCTTTAAGTAACTGCCGATGGCTTGAGCAGCGACCATATATTTGGACCCCTTTGAACTGACCCTACCCTGTCTTCTTTCAATTTCCTCAACTGTGTCAACAATTTGGGTATCTTCTATCAAAGATACCGACCTTTGGATCTTTATCTTGTTTTGGGGGATTGTAGTACTGCTGATTACCATTAACTGGACTGAATTTGGGGTTATTCTTAACCCTAGACAAGGGGTTATATGTGATTTTAACCAGCTGATTCGTGGAAGGGGGGTCGGTTCCTACCACCAGACGCAAATAGAGGCGGAAACAGTAACTACCTTTGAAGGGGAGAACTCCTATTTGGGTTCTCTGTTGGTTCCAAGATTTTAAGGGCAGGTCGATGAGAAGAACTCTTGATTGCACTCCAACGGATTTCCAAACGACAATCAAAAGAATGATATCACAGGACTGCAACTAGGGATGGCGGTAGTGGAGAAAAGAAGCATGAAAATCAGTTCGAGAGTCGACATTCGAGATTCCAGCAATATATCTACAGGGATGGTTGCCCAAAGGTAAGGAAGCTCACACCCAAAGTATGAGGGGAAACAGAAAAAGGAGAGGAAGAGTGAACCAGTCGTGTGGGTTCTGATGGTATTGCTGGAACAGGAGCAGAAAAGAAGATAATGTAGTCCTAGATAGACAAAGGGTCTAACTAGGAGCCAAGTAACCAGGACCTGCTGGCCGATTGGGCCGATTTGATGACTTAGGTCAAATTTTAGGGTTAGGGTTAGGGTAATGGGGTTGGGTTTTATTTGGTAAAGCTAGGCAGGTCTAGGAGAAGCTAATGGTTAAGGTTTGAAGTTGTTTGAGTGAGGAATTAAAAATTAGACAATTAGGGTTTCGGGTTTTGGGGAAGAAGGGGGTGATGAAATTTAGGGTTTAGAGTTGGAATTTGGACTAGGGCTTTGGGTCGAGTGCTAGGAGTAGTAAGGGGATGATTCGGTTACAATATGGTAAGGTTTGGATGGTTGGATTGGTCTAGATAGTTTTTTTAGGGTTTTGGGGGTTTTTAGAGATGAAGGGGATTAGGGTTAGGGTATTAGGATGGGCCTGCAACTAAGGTCGAGTGGTGGATCACTATGACTATAGCCCTTGGTAGATTTACCAAAGAAGAAAAAGATTTATTTGATATTATGGATGACTGGTTGCGGAGGGATCGTTTCGTTTTTGTAGGTTGGTCCGGTCTATTGGTCTTTCCTTGTGCCTATTTCGCTTTAGGAGGTTGGTTCACAGGTACAACCTTTGTAACTTCATGGTATACCCATGGATTGGCTAGTTCCTATTTGGAAGGTTGCAATTTCTTAACCGCCGCAGTTTCTACTCCTGCTAATAGTTTAGCATATTCTTTATTGCCACTATGGGGTCTTGAAGCACAAGGAGATTTTACTCGTTGGTGTCAATTAGGCGGTCTGTGGACTTTTGTTGCTCTCCATGGTGCTTTCGGACTAATAGGTTTCATGTTATGTCAATTCGAACTTGTTCGATCTGTTCAATTGCGACCTTATAATGCAATCGCAGGAGGAGGTGAGAGGGGGCTGTGGTTGAAATTTGATTGAATTTGGTTGGTGGATTTGGGCTGGGCAGAATCTAGATAACCTAGGGTTTGGGTGGATTGATTGAATTAATGGAGGGGATGATAATGGAGTCAATAGGCTTAGGTTGGAAGATTAGAAGAAGAAGGGGATTGCTAAAACAGTAAAATAACTTACTTGTTTAGCAGATCTCAATGGCAGCAGCTTGAAGAAGATAGGTCTCCCGATCTACAAGATGCAAGGAGCTGAGAAGAAGATCCTCCAGGTCTACAAGACGCAAGGAGTCAACTGGAGATCCACCAGTCCCTTCACCTTGATATTACTCACAAGGCACACCCTCAAAGGAGCAAAGCAGCAACAACAATGGCAGCAAACAAACATAAGTTTAATTTTCAAATCTGAATTGTGGGGGGAGCCTCCCATGATTTATTATTTTATAATATGGCCATAGGCCTAAAACGTATTCACCCTAGGAATTTGAATCCTAGGTCTAAAAATCGTGGAGGGGTGGAATAAAAATACTTAAAAGAAAGATTCCTTAATCTACCAATAGGAAATAAGCACCTAACAACCAATAGGATTATTTCACTTAAATTGAACCATGGTCTGAACCGGTTCAATTTAAGTTTACAATTAAACTGAAAAAAAACTAAGTATGGGAAATAACTAAGGCTGAAATAAACTAAGGCTCCAACTACTAGGCCCTAATCTTAGGGCTTCTTCTTCTTCTTCTTGCGGATGCTTGGATCTGAATCAGAAGAAAGGAAGAAGAAGGAGAAAGACGGTCAGGAAAACAGAACAGGGATGGAGAAGTGAAGGAGAATATCTGAGAGGAGGTTCCAAGTAACCAAGAAGAAGGAATAAAAGATGTGGGAGCCATAGCACACACAACCGCACAACTCAACACTGAGTGGTTCCCAATTTCGTTCAATTCTTCACTAACTTCCATTGATGGGATTACATGGTATAAATAAAAAGAAATCCAACTCAATAAAGAAACCTACTCGACTAGAAAACTAAAATAAACTTAAACAAGGAAAGTTGCAACTCCTACGTAGCTAGTTCTTACCAAAACAAAACCGAATAAAATAAAAAAGGATTTCATTGCCCATTCCCAACATAGAAATAAATCCTACCAACCTTTCTTTGACCAAAAAGTCGGGTTGGACTGGTTCCGTCTTGGCTTAGGCTTCCACAGTGGGTCGTGCCGGTCCATCCACGTCAACGTCACTGCATCAGACTTTCTCTCTCTCTCTCTCTCTCTTCGTTCTTTTCTGAAATTGTTATTATTGTAACAAATGCATCTCCATTTATAAACCAAGTATTAGTTTAAAAACTGGCATCAGCCAACTTAATTTCATAGGTCTTTGAAACTTATGCTTGTGTTAAATCCCGAGGAGTCAGGAATTAACTAGAGTAGATGCTATGCCAGTCATACTGGTGCTTCTTTTTTTCCCCCCCTCCTCTTGGCCTTTGTTTGGCAAGTTGCAATAAGTTTTCAATGAGGTCTCTTTAGTCCTACAAGCCTTCATGATTTATTTGATAAAAAAAAATTATAACAATTGATATGATTAGGTAGGCTTACATTATATTATGAACCCTCATTTGAAACATTGAAACTGTTTTCTTGGATTTAATATTAGTCACTTGCCAAAAATTTGCACAAGTTGGTGCAGGTCAATGTGGTTAGAGTGCTGAGCCTTCAACTATGACCTTCATACTTGAAATGTTAGGGCAGTCTTTGGTTCAAGAGAAGTTACAACAGTCACCAACTACAGAGACTTGTCAATGAACAAAGATTTCTTAGAAATCGCTGTTATTTGAGTTTTGAACTTTAATTTGATTTCTCCTTATTCTTCTATACTGCATCCAATTGTCCTCTTTAATTTCTGCAAGTGACAGTAGCGGATATTAGATATTTGATATTACTATTCCGTATGTTCAAGTGTGAATCAATTTGCATTGTGAATAATGTGAATTTTTCTCATAAAATTATTCTATAATATTATTTTTTTGGAAATATTTTATATTTTGATTGAATTAGATTCCATTTTTCTTCCTTACATATGTTTTGTGTGTATTTTCCTCTTGTACCATGTTGAACACATTATGTTTCCCCCCACCCATGATATGGTGTAGTGTTGGCAAAAAATGGAGGAAGATTGATGTAGGACTGTGATGTTGAAGCATGATCACCACCACTGGATGTGACTTGATCCTCTATTTTGAACCCATGAATTGTATTTTGTATCTTGGTTGTAGGGTAGGTACATTTGGTTCAAGCATTGATATTGATAGCTGTGGGGTTCGTTAGCTATTAGTTAGGAAATTATTCTATTCTAAAATTATATTAGCTAGCTGTCTTGTGGGCTTATCCTAGTCGTGGATCTGTTCAGAAGAGTTATTTAAATTGTTTAAGTTATTTAGGATATTCTATTGCATGCTTAGGAAGTAGTTGAGGTCATTTACAATTCTGTTTCTGTTTTCCTTTGAAGCATGTAAGCCCCAATCGATTAGTGAATGAAATATTGATATTTTTATTTGAAAAATGAGTTGAATATCTCTCCTCTCGCTCCTCACAGACTGTTCATCCCCTCTTTTCTCTCTACTGCGATCTGTTTTCTCCCTTCACTTCCTTTGTCCCTCTCTTCTTCTTCAATTATTTATTCTCCTTTTTTGATATCATTCAGTTTCAGCAAGGTGTTACGCTGCAGAAACAGCAGAAGATCTTCCTTGGATGATATGTTCTGCTGTTGACAGTAAGGCTTGCTTCCCAATTGTAGGTGCTGGGGATTTGCAAATTCCATATTCAAGGTCCTCTATGTTATGTGCAGCCTTGTGATTTGATTTGTTTAAAATTTACCACAAGAAAATCTAAATCAATTTGATTCAAATGAAGAAAAAAATTCCGAATCCTATCCCATAATGTTTCTGTAGAATGTGTTATTATTTGAACTCCATTCTCAAGCCTCCAACTTCCTAATCCTGTCACATGCCTGTGGTTGTACACAGGAATTAAAGTATTCAGTTGGGAAATGGAAATTTGGAGATTGTTTCATTAAACATTATTCTCTTTTGGCATACCCGCCCCTTCTGTAGCACAGTGAAGATATAGATATTTTACCATCATTGGTTCTTTAAATCAATCTTTCTTAGTTCTTAATCTTCTAATTTTTCTCTCATATGCTCATACCTGTTTCTAATGCAGGATTCAGAATTTTAATTGGTGCATTGTTCCTCTGTTGTTTTATTTGACTGTTTATTATTTCGAGTTGATGTGGTGGCAAACATTTGATGAGGCCGCTTCCAGTAACTTTTGCTGTTCTTTCCTGATAAGTAACTGAAGAAAATCGAAACTCCAGTTATGTACCTTTTTTCGGCCCTTTTGTTCCCTGGCTCTTTGCTGCTTTGAGTCTGGTTTTTGTGACACTTCACGGATCCATACTGAAAGTTTGTTTTTTCCCCTAACTGGTGGAATGTAGGGGGATGTCGAGAACCAGGGACAGAATTGAGGATTTCAAGGATACTGTGCATGCTGTAGCTCTTTCCCTAGGATATGATGAGGTTATTTAATACTCTCACCCCCCCCCCCCCTCAACCCCCTGTTTGGTGTGTTTAAGGTGTTTCTGACTGGAAGCAAATCTGTTTAAATACTTCTAATGGGATTGTAACTGAAATCTATTCTGGAGCACCTGAACTCATTCCCCTCCCAAACAAAGAGGCTTCAAAATGTATTTCTCACAATGTGTGCCCTTCTCTTGGGCCATTTTGGTTACTTTCCCCATCTAATATCTGTTTGGTGGGATCTATTTTTGATAGTCCAAAACTGCAGCAATATTGGCATCTTTCATTATGCCAAAACCTCGGCAACGGTCACCTTTTATGAAGGCTGCATTGAAAACAGTATGTACACCATCTTCTATGTCATCTCATTCAACTTTAATTGATAGTGTCTTTACTCCTATGGTTGTTAGTCTATGAGTTATTGGAAATCATGGTCCAGAGGTCCCATTGTAGGTAGAGGTGGTTTCTAGGTAGTGATGCATGAGATGCTAATAATTACTTCCTTTGATTTGCAAGCTTGAAAGCATCAAAAGTTTGGAACAGTTTATTGTTAAACATCGAAAGGATTATACGGATCTGCACCGCACTACTGAACACGAAAGAGACAGCATTGAGCATGAAGTGAGTTGACCGAATATCTTATTGCTGTTGTTGTGAATTTTGTGATTGTATTGTTGCTAATATCTGGACATCTCCACTGCAGAAGTTCCATTACATAAGCTCATTTTGTTTCTAGATCTTTCACCACTGTATACACAACTGCTTATTTTGCAATAAAACTACTTATCTGATAAATGCCTTCTATGCAGGTGGCTGTTTTCATAAAAGCATGCAAAGAACAGATAGATATTCTTAAAAACAGAATAAATGATGAAAATGAGAATATAAATTCAAGGGCATGGCTTGGGCTCCGCGGTGGTAATTCTAATGCTGATATTGTAGCCCACAGACATGGAGTGGTAAGATTTCTGCCTCCTTTGGATCTGTTCTTTGCTTTTTTATTTGCAAGACATTACCATGTGGTTGTTTGGATGCACGCTGAATGATTGTGTAAACATTTTTATTAGTCGAGTGTGTCTGAATGACACCTCTATAGGTGCATTTAGAACTTGGCACCTTTTAATTGCCACTTGTCTTATTCCCAAAAGTTTTTTAAGACGGGTATAAAAGGGTTTTCAAAAATAATTTGAAAGTGACATCATTATGTATTATCAAAAGGTGTCATGTCATGCACATTTTTCTAGTATATATGTGAAATGACATTAGTACCCTCTTTGGAAAAAAATTGGGTGTCATATTAAAAATGCAAAAATGTAAGGTTACGAATTATTTGACACCTTGAGGGGTGGCAATAAGAAAATCCCTTATTAGTTTTATACTTATTTTTTTTTGTAGATTGTGTAATTTTGTGCCATTCTTTTTGGGGGGATGGGGGGGGGGGTGGATGGGAGGGGGAGGAGAATAAATTAAGATAATATATTTAAAACAGAGGCGAGTTGGGCAGACTGGGTGGGAGTGGAACTCCTGCATCCCTATCTCTGCCATGTGGTATGCCAGCTCAACAAATCCGAAGAGGGAAGAGGACACCATGTATTGGTCGGGTGTCAAATCTGGTGCCCTAATTCAATCACATGTTTTCTTGTTTTTTCAGTGGCATAGAATTGTCCAAAGATTTATGATGTTCATATTTTTCTTTGCTTTATTTTGACTCTTTGATGCAGTAACTCTAGCCTTGCAAGACAAACATGACCCACTTTGGAAGCCCAAACCAGGAACCGGTCCAACCCGAGCTTTTTAGTTCAACAAGGGTTGGAAGTAGTTTAGTTACTTTTTATGTCTTTTAATTTCTTATGTTGCTTTGGGTAGGATACATAGGAGATCAAGTTATTTCATTTGTAGAGTTTAACTAGGAGTCTTTGGTTTTCTCTTTAAATAGTTGCATGTACCCAACAAGATTGACAATGAATTGAATAGAAAAATATTGGGTTTGCCTACTTGAGTGCGTGGTTGTGTGCTTCCTCTCCCCTTGCAAGGTTTCTTCTCTGAAATTTTCCCTTCTCGGCTTCTCCTAACTGGCCCTGCACCAAGTTGGTATTAGAGCCAAAGTTCCCCCTCTCCCTCTCCCATTCCCAGCGTTGCAACAACACCCTATCCCCTCATCTTCCTCTCTTTGTGATATCAATTCCCACGGCAACCCCCATCCTCTTTTCCTCCCCCCGGTTGTGACATACTCCCCTTCTAGGGCTCCACCGAGTGAAAAAAAAACACAAAGAGAACTTTGTCTCTTTCTTCCTCAACCCACTGCCCTACTGAAACCCGAATCCCTTAGCAAACCCCCTCCTCACGATCCCTAAAGGTAAACCCCCAACCGCCGTCCCTTTTCAAGTAGCTTCAATTGACCCCCCTTCTTGTCCTAGGGTTCCGCCAGGACCAAAATAAAAAAAGAAGAGAGTGAGAGCTAGAGAATTTAAAGAAAAAAGCCTATATTTTCCCCGGTTCCAGAGCCCTCACCACGAGTCTGCTACTAGCATCGATGCCTCCTTCAAAGTCGCTAAGCCCTCCTTTGCATTGCACCATCCCAACGTCTTCATCGAATTGAATTTCTCGAAGTCGAGATTTCCTCCATTCACACCGTTGGTTCTATTTCAACAGGAGACGACCCATCTCTCCTTATTTTCCGGTGTGTCAGGCGTCATGAAGTGGAGGTCTCCTTGTCGAAACCAAAGTTGAACTCCACCAGTGTGAGTTCTCTGCTCATTGTCTGCTGGTAGAAGACAAGTTCATCATGTCTTCCACCATAAGTACCTTTTTTTGGAACCTCAACTTTCCCATTTTGCCCTCATACCTATTTTAAGTTTAAATTTTTTTTATTTTTCCAGAATTACCCTTTTCCCCTATTTTTATTCTACTTTGTCCCATTTTTAATCAACTTCCAAGTTTGCCCTCCCACCCATACTTTACCTTATTTTTCTTATTTAAACTTCTAATATTACAGTACTGCCACTCTATTAGGAACTTTGGTTTAAATTACTGTTTTGCCATTATGCATTTGTCTTAAGTGTTCTCTTGCTATAGTGGGCCCATAGTTATTCTGAATAGGGTTTTCAAACCCTGGGATCGCAACCAATTTGGAGATCCAATCCATATCTTAGCCATGGTGGCCAATAGTGAGATTCTCCAACAGCTCAACTCCTATAATGGTGAAATTGACCCAAAAATGGACACCCTCACTGAACGTGTCGATACCCTCATAGCAGTTGTCAGTTCCCTCCATATTATGCAAGCTTCTATTGATTGACTAGTGGCTTTAGATAAAGGAGAGAGTCCCATGCAATCTGGTGATTCTTCCAACTCCACCCCACAAGACCCATCTCATGGTACACCACCATTGCCACTACGTACAAAGTTGGTAGATATGTTGATTCTATTTATGGAGCTGAAAGAGGCGCAAAGCTGGACGTCCTCTATTTTTATGGTGATAACAATCCAGAATAATACCTTGATTGGATTCACAGTTTGGAGACATTTTTCAGGTTGACTGAGGCCAAAAAGTTCTTATTTGCAGAGGCCAAATCGAAGGGCACGATTCGAGTCTGGTGGATCAAGCAACAACAATAGTATCGGACCCGAGGCATTGGGTTAGTTACTACTTGGGCTGAGACAAGCGAAGCCATGAACTGGAGATTCTTGTCTACCAACTTCAAGCAGCACATGCACCTCAAGTTTGCATAGTTGAAACAGGAAAACATTGACAATTGAGGAGTATGTTGCCAGATTCTACTATTTCACCACTCGATCTAATTTTGAGTGGGATGAAGAGGTATTGGTGGCACAGTTCCGTACAAACCCGTAGATCAATGCTGCATTCACATCTAGTCGATTGCCCACAATGGAAGATGTTGTACAGGTGGCATATTAGGTAGAAGACAGTCTGAAGCATACTCTTGGAAGATTCTCACAGATACTTTCTTCAAGGGCGATAGTCTTAGTCCGCAACAATTTTCTCCACAAGCAAACTCTTTTAGTATGCCACAGCTTAGCGGTTCTTCTATGGCACTTACACGACCGGTGTGTCCTTACTCCCCACTTTAGCGAGGTTTAGATAGACCTTACTCTTTGCCTCGGCGTGGATATGACAGGACTTTGGTGATGCCGAAGGCAGCTATTCAATGTTTCACGTGCAAGGGGTATAGACATATGTTTGCTCAGTATCCTAACCAGTTGGTAGTTTACATTGACAAGGACAACTTCATCCCATTTGTACCGGAAGGGGTATAGATATATGTTTGCTTAGTGCCCTAACCAGTTGGTAGTTTACGTTGCCAAGGACAACTTCATCCCATTTGCACCAAAAGAGCAACGGACGACAAGGAAGATAAATATGGAGGCTGAGTGTGAGCGTGAGCTTAGTGAGGTCGTTGTCGGTGACAGTGACGGCAAGCGTCAACAGTGCTATGTCATTCATCCTCTCTTGACTAAACAGAGGTTCCCGACGAGGAAGATTGGTGTCGTAAGAGTATCTTTCATACTAGGGTGCGATGCAATGACAACTTGTGTACTATGGTGATCCCCAATAGTTGCACCAACATTGTCGTTGAAGATGCTGTTCACAAGTTGGGTCTGAAGACAGAGCCTCATCCGAATATCTACAAGATTGTGTGGGGGAGCAACACAAATCTCAAGATTAATGAAAGATGTTTGCTCACGTATTCCATTGGTGGACTGATTGATCATTTATAGTGTGATGTCCTCCCTTTAAAAGTCTGCCACATTCTTCTGGGGCGTCCATGATTGTATGATAAGAAGCCTAAGCACTGTGGTTATGAGAATATACATTCCTTTCAGCATGGTGGGCTTGAGATGAAGTTTCTTCCGGTGAAGGATCTTCCATCTACGAAACTCAAGCAGACAATTGGTACATTTTTCCTCCGGCGTGTTAACCCAGATGGCATTCTTGGACCTCATTTGAACTTGATATAGTCGAGTTCTTTTCAAAGGGAGGAGAGCTGATGCAGTTGCTCTAACCTGGCTCGACACATGACCCACTTTGGAAGCCCAAACCAAGAACCAGTCCAATCCGTGTTTTTTGGTTCAACAAGGGTTGGACGTAGTTTAGTTATTTTTTTGTCTTTTAATTTCTTTTGTTGCTTTGGGTTGGATATGTAGGAGATAATGTTATTTCAGTTTTAGAGTCTAACTAGGAGTGTTTGGTTTTCTCTTTAAATACTTGCATGTACACAACAAGATGGACTGTGGATTGAATAGAAAAATATTTGATTAGCCTACGTGAGTGCGTGGTTTTGTGCTTCCTCTCTCCCCCTGCAAGGTTTCTTCTCTGAAATCTTCCCTTCTCCTAACCGGCCCTCTACCAGTCTTGGCAGATTCAGGTTGGGTCAAAGTTGGCACATCAGTAGGAGGTAGTGGGACCTACTTCTCACTAAAATTTGGGCCCTACCTGACCTTGCTCATTGGGGTTTTGTTTTTTCAATTTTTGGAATTCTGAGTTACCTTTATGAAATCTGATTTCAGTTAACTGTTTATGCATCTGTTACTAATATTTCCAGTAAATTAAATCTTCTCAAATACTAATATTTTGGTTGCTTTTAATCTGGTTATCGGTTTCTAGTTCTGGACCCTGATTTCTAGAATCCTACTTCAAGTAGGCTTGAGCTATAACTTCAGATCTGACCATCGGATTGATCTGAAATTTTAATATTTTGTTTCAGAACATAATAAACCTTTGATTATATTTCTTGCCAGATCGGACCATCCATTAGTTTGTTTTCTGAGATCTCTTAAATCTGGTTTCTAAACCTATCCCTGCGGTTCTTATTTGATTGGTTTCTGAACCTAGTATCCTTAGGAAGCGTTTAATTGCGTAAATCTGTTGGTGCAGATTCTGAGTCTGGATTAGATTCCATGAAATCAGTTTCCATGGATTCGTAATTTTGAAAGATTAACTGTTTGGTAACCCTGATTCTGTAACATGAATCTTCCTGAATAATTGTTTGGTTACCCTGATTCTGTGACTTGATTCTTCCTGAAAAACTGGTTGGTTACCCTGTGTTTGTCACAGGTGGATTCATCCTGAATCTATCTGAAAAATTGTTTGGTTACCATGAGTCTGTCAGTTGGATTTGTCCTGAATCTATCTGAATAACTGTTTGGTTATCCTGAGTCTGTCAGTGGGGTTCATCCTAAATCTGTGTAAAAGAATGTCTGCTTGATCATGTGAAAAAGGATATTGGCCAAATTATTCATTCTTAGTAAAAGTAATTTTGTGGTTAAAACTTGGCATGTTTGAAATGCACCTTCATGCCATGTAGTTGGGCCCTAACTTTTGATTAGTAAATCAAAAAAGAGACACATCTCCATCTTCTAATGGTGTTAATTACTCATGGCTACTCATGACCAAGTATTTTAACGGAACCAACATCCTTAGTGCTAAATTCAAATTCAACAAAAGGTTCATGAATTTAGAACAGTATTGCCCACATAATTCCCTACCATAGGAAGGTTTTCTGTTGGGTATTTGGTTCAGGTTCTAATTAAAACATATGGTGCCACCATAGATACCATAAATGTTTTTGTCTCTAGATATAACTTCTTTGATTAAATTTTGTTTTGGGTTGTAAATATAGTTAAAAATACTAGAAGGGCATCTCTCTGTTGCTCACTTTCTATCTAATAGAGCTTCAAAGTTAAAACAAAAAAAAATGAAATGCAAGTAACTTTAAATGTACCATTTAACTATTTGGTTTCAATATCTCCATCACTAGCATGCACACGGCAATTAACTTCAATTACATTCACAAATTTTAGTCTAACAGTTCCAAGGCAATGCATTCAAGGGTAGACATGGTCCGTCTCATCTTCTCTTCCTTCCTCCCACACTTCTTTACTTTTTCAAGTCAAGTTTTTTTACAGCTTCAAGGACGTGTTCCAACTTCTTTGTATGCTGCTCAGTTATCTTTGATAGTTGAGATAGCATCAACCATTCCATCATCTACTTCAAAAATAAAATCATAACAAATATGAAAGAAGATTGCATCAACCAAAAGAAATATGTAATAAAATAGCATCAACCATTCCAACATTAGCACTCTATGTCATATTAACTAAACCAAAAGCTAAATCTAAAGTTAATATTACTTAACACCATAAAGTATGTCTGTTAGTTCATCCAACTCCTTCACCACCATAAACCATATAACCTAAAAAACCCATGCTGGGTACTACCAGTGCATCAGTCTTCACTGATGTCTTCCCCCTCTTCCAGGTAGCTTTCCAGTATCTTTGGCTTGTCTTCATTACTTGCTTTCAGAAAAATAATGGTTTTCTTTTTCTTTACCATAAAAAGATTCATTGCACGGAATCTCGTGTCAAAGTCAATGCTTGGAATTGCATCAATCGCATCCGAGAGTCTATCAGCAAGATCATCTAGCAAGTCATTCTTAACTAGAGAATTGATGGCGGTAGCTATGGATTTTAAGGGACTTGATATCTTTTCAGCTCCCCTCTTTCTTTCTCTTTTCGCTACCACTTGCGGCAGATGACCGAGGCCGACCACGACTACGACTGCCACCTTCTAATTGAGTGGCTGGGACACTATCTTCAGCTTCAGTAAAATCTTTACCAATAGCATCAAAGCCATGTAAACCCTCTGCTGGCATCGAACTGTCATGCATATAGTCATTCACTGCATCAAATGGGTGTTCAGCTCCGTGCCCTGTTGCAACTTCATTTCCCAACCATGCTACAACTTCTAGGTGTATGGGAAGCACTGTATGTTCTTTCCAATATTTTTGTTCCTTCTTCTGCCAAATACAATCATAAGACATTCGTAAATTTAATATAAAAAATTAAATTACAGGTCTTGTAAATATTTGATATACTAACAATTTTATCTTGAATTCAGACCGCACTTGTTGTGGTGCGTCAAACCTCATTTCCATTGCGTTCCAGCCTAACCTACTTTATTTTTGTAGGTCACACAATGCTCTAAACCTTTGTGTCCATATTCTATATTGATTTCTTCATTGTTCCCAATCATATGCCATTCCAAACCGGTCTTTGATGCCAACTGAGATTGACTGCCACTGGTCTTTCCTTAGGCCATTCTCTCCAGTCCTTCCAGTTCTATGATGTCCTATAAGGCACTCTAGCATGAAATGTGAAACATCACTGGGCCATGAAGCAATATCTCGTGCCCTCGCTTGGAAACCCTCCCCTGTATCCATGCGTTCGATAGATAAATAACTCAAATTCAATTAACCATTTTAGAGACTATAATACAATCATTCCACATAATCAAAGAACTCAAATTCAATACTAGGTTAAAGAGACTATCAAACATTCAACATCATAAGAATGAGCAGGATGGCCTTTTTTAGTTTATGTCAATTGGTGCGAGAGAGGGGCCTTTTTTATGATACCAAATCAGTGCAGGTGGAGGAACAGAGTCATGCATTTTTCAAACAAATGGCCACCATACGAAAAATCGAAAAAATCTGCATGATTTGGACATTCCGGTGAGACTATAAGTAGGTATTTTAATCTTGTATTGGGTGTAATATTGAAATTGTACCCAGTATTGTTGAAGCCTCCAAGTATAACAACGCATCAGCGAATAGCAGTTAACCGTAGAAGCTTCTACCCTTACTTCAAGGATTGTATTAGGGCTATAGATGGTTCACATATCCTTGCGTGGGTACCGGTTAACGAACATCGGAGATTTCGCGATAGGAAGGGAAATATATCGCAAAATATCTTAGCTGCTTGCGACTTCCACATTAAGTTTACATACATACTTTCTGGTTTGGAAGGATCGGCATCTGATTCACGAATATTAGATGAAGCACTTCATAGGGATGGAGAAGGAAAAATAGTGGTACCTCCAGGTAAATACTATTTTGTTGATGTTGGGTTTGCCAACTAAAGGGGCTTCTTGAGGCCATATCAGAATCTTCGTTACAATATGAAAGAGTGGGATAACAGGGGAGGGTATTGAATGTTTAATAGTCTCTTTAACCTGGTATTGAATTTGAGTTCTTTGATTATGTGGAATGATTGTATTATAGTCTCTGTAATGGTTAATTGAATTTGAGTTATTTGTCTATCGAAAGCATGGATACAAGGGAGGGTTCCTAGGCGAGGGCACGAGATATTGCTTCATGGCGCAGTGATGTTTCACATTTCATGCTAGAGTGCCTTATAGGACATCATAGAACTGGTAGGACTGGAGATAATGGCCTAAGGAAAGACCAGTGGCAGTCAATCTCAGTTGGCATCAAAGACCGGTTTGGAATGGCATATGAGTGGGAACAATGTAGAAATCACTATAGAATATGGAAACAAAGGCTTAGAGCGTTGTGTGACCTACAAAAGCAAAGTGGGTTAGGCTGGAACGCAATGGAAATGAGGTTTGATGCACCACAACATGTGTGGTCTGAATTCAAGGTAAAGTTGTTAGTATATAAAATATTGAGTAAACATCATGTACACCCCCTGAGGTTTGTTGACCTATCATGTAGACCCATCGATGTTTAAACTTTACTTACAGACCCCTGGGAATAACGGAATACCCATTCCGTTAGAGTGAACTGGTTAAATGATGATGTCAGCAGTTCATAAATGTGGAAATGACCAAAATCACCTCTTTTCTTTTCTTTTTTTCTTCTTCTTCCTGCAACTCCACCGGCCACCACCATTCCCGTAACTCCACTGGCCACCACCACTGCTGCAACCCAACCAAATGCCACCTGCCCCTGCCCCATGTTGCAGCCTAACCCCACTCTACACGTTTCCCACTCCCTCTGTTCCTTCTCCAACCCCCCACACCCTGCTTCACCGCAACCCAACCCCACCCTAAAATCCAAAGCAACAAAGGCCCAGCAGAGCCCTTAGATATGAAATCGCTGTAAGACAACAAAAAATAAGTCAACAAAACACACAAGTGGGGCACAGGGGAAAAAATTAGCCAATTCCCAACTTGATACTCGTCAACTAAATCCCTGGTAGGGATATGATTTTATTCTGAAAATGAAAACTTATCGATCTGCTAGGGCACCATTTAGATCTTAATTCCTAACCATTATCTACTTCTTTGTTTGTACTCTCAGCTTCATCAATCGATTGGGCACTTGTACGCTAACTCTCTCTAGGGCTCAATGGAGGATCGACTTCAAGCTCTGAATTATCCCTAAACGCAACGCCAACAGAAGAAACCTGCCGGACCTCTTCACCAGCTTTAGACGATGCTGAAATCATTGAGGGATTGCTCACAAGCGGTTCTTCGATCTAAGGCCTGTCCGTTTCATTATGCTCTGCAACCACTAAACCATTCTCCGCCTCGCCCAAGCCTTTTTGATTGAACGTTTCCTCACCATTAACAACACCATTGGAATCTTCCAATTGCAGCATCTGCAAACGATCCTCGGTTTTTTTAGGAGGATTAATGTTAAGGTTTTGGTTGGTGGCATCATCGGACGAGGTAGGGGAGAACCGGAATCAAATGTCATTGCGACAAATTCCAGTTGAGGTAATCTGAATTTTGTTTACAGCTTCGTATGGTAGTATAGAATTCGGATTTGGAAAATATCTGAGAGAGGGGACTAGAAAGAAATCCGCAAAAAGATTGAAGAGGGGACATCTACCAGTCAATCGTCTCTCCCTTTCACAGCAAGACCGCAGGTTACAGGTGTTCAGGGGCCCTTGACTGGTAGATATCGGGGTAATTTCATCCACTTCTGATTCATCCATTTCTTGGCAAGGGAGCTTCCATTTTTGGGCTGGTCGGGTCAGGTGTGCCTGTGGGAGGTTTAGGGTCGCAGCGAGGCTGAGATCGCAGCAAGGGGAGGGGTTGCGGTGAAGCAGGGTGTGGTAGGTTGGAGAAGGAACAGAGGGAGGGGCAAATGTGTAGGTTGGGGTTGGGCTAAACGTGGGGAAGGGGCGGGTGGCGTTGGATTAGGTTGCAACAGTGGTGGTGGCCGGTGGAGTTGCAAGAGGAAGAAGAAAAAAAAAAGAAGAGTAAACATCTAGTAGACCCCCTGAGGTTTGTTCACCTATCTTGTAGCCCCCCCATTTATTAAAACTTTACTTACGTACCCATATGACGGACGGAATACTCGTTCCGTTATAGTCAACAGGTCAATTGATGATGTCAGCAGGCTATAGAAGAATAAATATAAAAAATACCCTTATCTCTTCCTTCATCGATCCTCTCTCCTCTTTACTCTTCTTCTTCTTCCTGCAACTCCACCGGCCACTACCACTGCTGCAACCCAATCCAACACCACCCGCCCCTTCCCCACGTTGTAGCCTAACCCCACCCCGCACGTTTCCCCCTCCCTCTATTCCTTCTCCAACCCACCACTACCCTTACACCTAAAACACTTAAAACACCTAAAACCTTCCCTTCTTCCTTACTTTGACCTAGGCACATACGATTTCAGGGTTTGATTCCCTTTTTCTTCCCTCAACACAGAAACAGATTAATACCCTCTCATAAGTGAAGAAAGAAAGCACCCAAGCCGTACAAAATTAGTAGAATTAGCACAAGATTCTGAAGAAGAAGAAAAATCAGGAGGATGAAAGAGATGAGGATTACGTTCCACCCGTAAGAATGGAAAGGGTTTCACAGAAATCTTCAAATTCCGTTAAGGCGCAGAAGGAGTAAATGTCTCGACTCCTTAGGTTTCCCAAAACACAACTGAATTTGTCGATGTCAAAGATTATAGACAGAGAGAACAAGGAGAAGCGTCTTCCTCAACGACAGGAGAGTTGAAAGGGAAGAAATTGATGACGGGGAACTGTTGTATTGGAACGATGATGGTGCAATCCATCACCCCACCTCCACCCCCCCAACCTCTGTTCTTCATCCCAATCAACCTTCGGTTCCATGATTCGCAGCATAATCAATAGAGAAAGGATTGGACTTCTTTTTACCCTTTTTCTTCCCCGACGAAGTCGCAGGTGCCGCACAACAGTTCCCTATGAATCACAACTAATAATGTTCCAATTCTTTTGATCTCCGAAGAAATCAAATGACAAGATTTGAAAGGGGGTCAAGAAAAAAAAAAAAAAAAACCAATCTAAGGCTGCAGATTTTTTTTCATTTTAAACTACAAAGAATCTCCACATTGAGAAGACATTAACATCAGAGTTGATTAGAAATTGAAGAACCAAGTTTACATTTTCAATGGTTTATTCCCATTCTTGGCGTCAGCAACGAATTTCTTATCCAGGTCTTATAGAGATATAGAACTCTTAGGACATCTGTTCTTGATTTGCAGATTATTGGTGGTGTGGGAGTAATACAGGCTGTGGAATGTAGGAAGTAGAAGGTTGAAGACTCAGATTGGGTTATTTTGCTTCTGGTGGCTCCGTCTTCATGAATGGGGAATTCACACGAAAATCACGTTAGCATTTCTTTCTTTCTTTCTTTCTTTTCTTTTCTTTTTTTTTTTTTTTCCCTTTCTGGAGAAGCAATTTTCACAGGGGGGGTGGGGATTGGTGCTTCCAATGATGGCAATTGCAGCATGGCAGCAGCTGCTGTTGCGACCATGCCAGGGATTTGGTTATGTGAGGAGGCGGGGTTGTGTGGCCACGGAGAGGATGGAGCTAGGAATTAAAGAATCCATATCGGGTGGGATGGGCTTGCAGGGTAGGGAGGGTGGGGTGAGGCCGATGGCCTTATTAGAAGAAGAGGAGGAAACAGGGGTTGGGAAACGTGTAGGGTGTGGTGGGTTCGAGAAGGAACAAAGGGAGGGGGAAACGTGTAGGGTAGAGAAAAGAGAAAGGAGGGAGCTGGAAAGATATCAAGTCCCTTAAAAGCCATAGCTACCGCCATCAATTCTCTAGTTAAGAATGATTCACTAGATGATCTTGCCGATAGACTCTTTGATGCGATTGATGCAATTCCAAGCATTGACTTCGACACGAGATTTCGTGCAATGAATCTTTTTATGACAAAGAAGAAGACCATTATTTTTCTGATAGCAAGAAATGAAGACGAGCCAAAGATATTGGAAAACTACCTGGAATAGGGGGAGGACATCAGTGAAGACTGATGCATTGGTGGTACCCAACGTGGGTTTTTTGAGTTATATGGTTTATGGTGGTGAAGGAGTTGGATGAACTAACATACATACTTTATGGTGTTAAGCAATATTAACTCTAGATTTAGCTTTTGGTTTAGTTAGCATGACATAGAGTGCTAATGTTGGAATGGTTGATGCTATTTTATTACATATTTCTTTTGGTTGATGCAATCTTATTACATATTTGTTATGATTTTATTTTTGATGTAGATGATGGAATGGTTGATGCTATCTCAATCATAGTTAGCAAAAACGGGAGCGACAAAAAAATGGAGTCTTACGGTACGGGTTTTAAATGGTAAAAAATTGCAAACGGATGGTAAAAAAAATGGAGAACAATAAAAAATGGAAAATGGACGGTACGGGTTTTAAACGTTTATGTTTCAAAAAACGAAACGAAAAAACCGACACTATTCTCCTATAAATTGAGGAATTTTTATTTGAAATACATGCTTCTATTTTCGGTATCTGTGCATTGACCTTGACTTGAAGGTGATATCATGAAAAATGTAGCCCTTCGAGTCATCTTTACATCGGTGAAAGAATCAGGCCAATCCGAGTTTGGGAGAGAGAGATATGGTCAGTTAAGTCCAAGGTCTTAAAAAACGCCAAAAAAAGGGAACTCGTTTTAAACGCGTTTAAAACGGGAATGCTTGTCGTTTGCTGTTTTTTACCATATGTTTGGAAAACATATGACAAAACATGTTTAAAATGGTAAAAAACGGGAACGTGTTTAAAACTCTACTTTGTAGAGTTTTAGACGCGTTTTTGCTAACAGTGATCTCAACTATCAAGGATAACTGAGCAGCATACAAAGACGTTGGAACACGTCCTTGAAGCTGTAAAAAAACTTAACCTGAACAAGTAAAGAAGTGTGGGAGGAAGGAAGAGAAGATGAGACGAACCATGTCTATCCTCGAATGCATTGCCTTGGAACTGTTAGACTAAAATTTGTGAATTTTATGTAATTGAATTTGATTGTTGTGTGCATGCTAGTGATGGAGATATTGAAACCAAATAGTTAAATGGTACATTTAAAGTGACTTGCATTTCATTTTTTTATTTTAACTTTGAAGCTCTATTAGATAGAAAGTGAGCAACACTGAGATGCCCTTTTAGTCTTTTAAACTCTACTTACAACCCAAACCAAAATTTAATCAAAGAAGTTATACTTAGAGACAAAGAATATGTGTTATCTATGGTGGCACCATATGATTTAATTGCAACCCGAACCAAATACCCAACAAAGAACCTTCCTATGGTAGGGAATTATGTGAGCAATACTGTTCCAAATTCAAGAACCTTTGTTGAATTTGAATTTAGCACTAAGGATGTTGGTTCCATTAAAATACTTGGCCATGAGTAGCCATGAGTAATGGACACCATGAGGAGATGGAGATGTGTCTCTTTTTTGATTTACTAATCAGAAGTTAGGGCTCAACTACATGGCATGAAGGTGTGCATTTCAGACATGCCAAGTTTTAACCACAAAATTACTTTTAGTAAGAATGAATAACTTGGTCAATATCCTTTTCACATGATCAACCAGACATTCTTTTACCTAGATTTAGGATAAATCCAACTGACAGACTCAGGGTAACTAAACAGTTATTTAGATAGATTCAGGATAAATCCAACTTACAAACTCAGGGTAACCAAACAGTTTTTCAGATGATTCAGGATGAATCCACCTTACAGACATAGGGTAACCAAACAGTTTTTCAGGAAGAATAAAGTCACAGAATCAGGGTAACCAAACAGTTATTCAGGAAGATTCATGTTACAGAATCAGGGTAACCAAACAGTTAATCTTTCAAAATTACGAATCCACAGAAACTGATTTCATAGAATCTAATCCAGACTCAGAATCTGCACCAACAGATTTACGCAACCAATACCTAATAGGTTAAGGATTGGGTTAGGCCTTTCCTTTTTAGCGTAGGAGTCTCTTTTTGAGTCTTTTATATAAGGTTGTAAGGGGGGGGGGGGGCATGTATTGGATATGAATTTTGATATTAATGAAAAGCTTTTGCTGCTCTTCATCTCCATTGAAGATTTTGTCCTGTGTTTGATCTGATTGACACCTTGCGGTGGGAAGCCCGGGTGGTTCTTTTGAAGCTCTCCTTTTCAAGTTCTTTGAAAATCTCCTTTAATTTTCAAAATCAAGGCTCAAGAATTATTCAAGATCCTCTAACCAACTGAGCTGCCCTTGCAACAGCAGTAAATTAGAATCATCCCATATTCCCATCAATACCCATTCTTCTTCTAATCCTCCAAACAACCCCAAAACTCTAATTTTCCCACCCATCTCTTGAAACCGTCCCATCTCCCAAAATTCTTAACAAACCATTCAGCTAACAACACCTTCACATAATTGGATCGAGTATTCTCCTGCCCAATTGGAATACTCGAAACCAAGCTGTTTTCCCATTACCCCATTCAAACCACAACATCCCACCTATTTCTGGAGATCATCCCATTACCCAAATTCTGCCCAGCCCAAACCAACCATCAGAAACACACCATACCTGAATTGAATTTCATTCCCTACACTAGGAATGATTGATCCAAACCCTAGCCCCAAATTTCAACCAAAAAAAAAACATATTGTTGACCTAGCCGATTACCCTGTTCATAATAGATCCTGGTTTACTAGCTCCAAGTTGGTCTTCTACCAATTTAGGACTGCATTACAATGTGATAGATGACTGACATAGAACAGCAGTGTGCTGATTCTAATCCTTTTCCTATGCCTGAAAATTTTGAAAATCCCGGACCTGACGAGGGATTACCAACTCAATTTAGTGCAAATAATACCATGAGAGTTGAGAGAGTATCACAGAGAATTCCTACAAATCAGCCCTCTTTTGAGGTCTACTTGCACACCTTGGTAAAGAATGGTTATCATAGGACTGATAATACTACAAATAAGATGAAACCAGAAGTTTCTTACTTTGCTGGACAGATGGACCCATGACTATTCCTTGATTGGTTAGTTTCTTTAGAGGAATATTTTGACTAGTACGACTTGAAAGAGGAGATGAAGCTTAGATTGTTCATTTGCAATTGATTGGTCGTACTAAACAGTGATGAGAGTCCATTAAGTGAGGCTTAGAGTTAGAAGACATGAGCTAAGGGCTTGGTAAGAAATGAAGCACGAGTTGAAGAACAAGTATCTACCAGAAAATATCAAAAGGAAGCTCTCCGTTCAACAACCACCAAAAGGCCTTCAAAGCTGAAGAGAGCTTGAAGCAGCCATCTATAAAATTCAGTTCGGAAATTGGAAAATGTTGGAAGTCTGACATGTGCAATGTTAAAGCACAAGCTGAGCTCAACTTTGCACCGCCAAAGGAAGAAACAAAGGAAATAGTTAAAAGAGGAGGAGCTTATCACTTTAAATGAGCTGGCAAAGGAGAATCCAGTTTTCTTACACAAGTTTGATTGCAATTGTGAAGGCAAAGAGGCGACAACAATCATAGAGGAATCAATGATTCAAGCTGAAAATCAGGTTCTTTGCAAGGCAAAAGATTGTCCTTCACTTCAAGAGGTAAAGCCTACTGTTGAAGATAAAGATGAAGAAATCAAAACAGTTTGCAACGACAAAGATGAGACAATGCTTGAAGATTTTAAAGAAGAGATTCAACATGTAGAAAATTCTGTTGTGGAAGATGACGTTGCCATACTCAAAGAAGATAGCAAAGACAAGGTTGCAGCAGAGATACTAGATGAGGTCATGGTTAAGGAAGACTTCAAGAATACTCCACTTGAAGCCGTGAATATTAAAGATGCTATTGTTACTGTGGAGGATTTCATAGAGTTCATGATTCCTTACTACTTCTACGAGAAGGTTCCCAAGGTTGCGGATTTTTTTCATATCTTCCATGTGCTGCCAGAATTTTATTTTAGACTGAAGACGCATGCTACTCCTGCAGTGTTCATTTTACGCCACTACAAAACTTGTGGACGAGTTTTTTCAAGCCGGAGAGAATTGGTGCAGTATGTAGATACCAGTAGCAATGCCAGGAGAAGAAGAATGGCTTGCGGTTTCATGAATTTCTTAATTCTTAGTTTATCTAGAAATCTATTCATTATGTGTTCTAGTTCAGGCTGGATTAGGAATCTATAAGTCCACTCCAGTTATGAATTGATTTCCTTTCATTATGTTAAGTCATTGTTGGTTTAGGAACACTCCAAACCTAACTGGAGGTTTTTGAGTCAGTTTTGGAGTTGTTTCAAGTTTTTTTATTGGTAAATTAAGTAGCTAATTTGATTAATGATTTAGGCTATTTCTAGTCATGTTAGGAGTCATTTTTGAGAGTCTATATGTATTTATGTAACCAGCCATAAGGCACACAAATTTGGGTAATGAAAGATTGGCTTTTTGCCTCCGTTATTCTGTGAGAATCAGAATAACTTTTAATGGGATGCAATGAGACCCTTTGTGGATGCTAATGTAAGCTGGTGGGATTCCAGACAAGTTCCAGGTGGGAAGCTTTTGTTTCATATGTCTTCTTCTTTTTTATTTTCTTGAAGAATCAGGTCAGTTCTGAACTTCTAGTTCCTATGCATTCTAGTTTCAGGTTTCTCTGTCAGTTTAGTTAATCACTATCCTGCTGATTTGTTTTCTGGTTTAAAATTCCATGTTTCCATTGAACTAGAAGAGTCGTAGTTCTAGTATGTTTCTTCAATTTTTGGAATTCTAAGTTACCTTTCTGATATCTGATTTCAGTTAACTGGTTATGCATATGTTACTAATATTATGGATTTCTTGTTCTGTACAATGATTTCTGGAATCCTACTTAGTGTGGGCTTGAGCCATCACTTCAGATCTGACCATCAGATTGATCTAAAATTTTAAGATTTTGTCCCTCAGTCCATATAAACCTTCAACCAGATTTTTGGCCGGATCAGACCATCCATCTCTTACATCTGGTTTCTAAACCTGTCTGTCACTGCCATTCTGGTTTCATTGGATTTCTGAACCTAATAATCTTAGGCTTCCAGAAAACCCCATCGGGACTCCAATTTACTTTGTTTTCTTTTAATTATTGCATTGTCTGTTCAGTTTTTTTTTTTTTTTTTTAAGGAATCACATATATTTAAGTCACACTCTTTGGGTGAAAACTACTAAACTCAGCTAGTTTAGTTGGGGAGTTCTATAGTTCTAGGTTTCTTTGTCACTAATCTGCTACTATGGTTGTCAGGTTTTGATTTTAAGTGAGAGGCTACACTCCGTGACAATTCAGTTTGACCAGCTTAGAGCCATTCGCTTCCAGGATGCTATTAATAGAGTAATACCAAGACGAAAGCTACACCGTGCCACTAATCCAAATACACCGATTGTATCTGAATCTGATCATTCAGAGCTCAGGGATTCGAATAATGAATTTCCATCTGAACCCCTTAGAGTTCAGCAACAGCTATTGGATGATGAAACACGAGCTCTTCAGGTAATCATTGTGTTGGTTTATGGTTGAAGGCTTTCTTGTAAAAATTCCCCTTTATGCTTTTGATGGAGTTTCTCTGCTGGTTAAGATTGAAATTGCTTGTCACTGTATTTGGACAGGCAGAATTGTCCAGTCTTCTAGATGCTGTTCAAGAAACTGAGACTAAGATGGTAGAAATGTCTGCTCTGAATCACCTTATGGCAACACATGTTCTTCAACAGTCTAAACAGATAGAGTATTTGTATGAGCAGGTAAGAATATATTCTTGTTCATCTTTTACCAGTCATTTGTCTTTTCGGACATTGCTAAATCATGGAGGGTAATTTTTGAGTTAGATCTTTGCTCAGGACAGATGGGGTTGAGACCCAACATTAAATTGAATTCAAACTGATTTAATGAGTGTGCACATCTAATTTTTAAAGCTTTCTAAGCTTATGAAAAAAAAATTTGAGAATCTAAAGAATGTTGGGTTTGGTGGCTTTTATCTAGACTAGTTGATGGATTGGTTCAATGGTCTAGTTTGGGTTGTCCATTTGAATGGGAGATGAAGTCTTCAATAAGGTTGAGTCTTCCAAGTAAGTGGAAGTGGTTAGTGGTTGAAGTTATTAAGCAAGGTGGAGTTTTTTTCCAAGAGACACTTTGGAAGAAATGTGTAGTGGGTTTTCTCTAAGGGGAGAGACAGTGCCAAAGAAGAGATGAGAGAAAAATAAGAGAGGTGTCTTCCATAACTAGAGTGAAAAGAAGAAAGAGAGACGTAAATCTCGTCTCTTGTGTGATTTTTTTTTTTTTTGTTCTTGTTGATCTTGCACATACCAAATTCGTAAGGTGTTCATATCGAGAAGAGAAAGTTGATTCCAACCCCAACAAAGAATTCTATAGGTTGAATCATTGTGAACTTTCTTCTTCTTTTGTGTGTGTGTGGGTGAGGGAATCCTGCTCCTTGTAGATCCCTACAAGGATTATTCCCATTTGACGAGTTCTGAATTCATGTTTATAGTGTATTAGCTATATCACTAATAATCCAACATTAAATGAATTTGGGTGGTCCAAATCCTTCTTTTCGGGGTTCTACAGATGAACCAAAATATTTTTGTATGAAAAAAGAAAACTAACTTCTGTAGTTGTATCATCAATGATTTGAATGCCAAGCCATCAGCATCATTCTTCGCAAACTCCTAGTCAGCGGTGTTAAACTTGTCTCAGGATTTTGTTCAGGTTCTTCACATTCTTGTGTTTGTTACAGCCCTATTTTTATGTTCTTACTTTCAGGCAGTTGAAGCTACAAAGAATGTGGATATGGGCAACAAGGAGCTGTCCCAAGCCATTCAACGCAACAGCAGTAGCCGGACCTTTCTTTTGCTTTTCTTGTTTTTACTTACCTTTTCCATTCTGTTTCTAGATTGGTACAGCTAGAAATCGCGTTCTTCCCTGGGCAGAGGTGTTTTTTTTTTTTTTTTTTTTTGGTATAATGCTTTTATGAGTTATCATTCTTTTAACATTTATTTCCCTGAAATTGCTAGCAGTGGAGTGATGAAAATGCTTGCTGGATATATAACATATATAGTCTTTAAAACCGGACTGCCCTGGCCCTTTTTTAAGTGATTTGAACTTGTAGTGAATGACTCTGATTCTTTGAGGTACAAGGGAAATGAAAACGAAAAAAAAAAAAAAGGGAAATTTTCACGTACCACCCCTGAGGTATCACGTAAGTATAAACACACCCCCAAGTTTTGGAAAATTTTGTGTATCACCCTGAGGTTCACAAAAGTTAACATATGCTCCCATTCTGTTCGTTATGACCAACAACCTTAAAAACAAGGGATGAACCGACAAAAATAACCTTGTAAGAAAAAAAAAAAAAAACCTGCAACTCATCTTCCCCAAATCGATTGGGGAAGGCGAGTTGTAGGTATCTTTGTAGGGAACACCATGGAAGAAGAGATCAAAACAAAAGAAGAATCCTGTCATCTCACAGTATAAACGACGCCAACTTCAATCAAGAGAAAACATACAACGTTAACTATGAACATAGTCAAAAGCAAAGATTTCTTGAGGTTGTGCTTAGATTCCAACAGCCTTAGATTGGATTTTCTCTCCCTCTTGATCCCCTTTCAAATCTTGTGTTTTTATTCCATACGAACGGGCCGAGGCGGTTTGCGAGATTCACCGAGCACACCCTTCTTCTCCTGCTACGTCTGCACGTTTCATCTTTGATTTTGCATTTTAATTTTTTTACTCCAACAACCAAAGTGCGAATTCGAGTTGCAGGGTTGCCCCTTTGCATAAAGGGTTTCTCACATCAATCCAGATGTGAACGCGAACAAATTGTTGCTCGTTGCAGATAAAGCACTCAATCGGTTTACCAGTTCTAGCCGCAAGCATGGATCTGATCCTCTCTGTTCGGTAAGCCGACGGTAATCCATGAATCTGGATCCAGGTTTTCATAAGGAAGAAAATATCCAAACGACCATCAATGTTAGGTGATCAAGGATTCAGGGACTACCAGTGACCTTGGATAGTCCAGGCCCATCATTTAGGTTTAGGGCTTGGTGGAAGTCGAATCTGTGTGTGAGCTTGATAAAGAAGGTTGCCATGGAAGAAGGGAGTGCTTACCGTTACTGTTCCTTAGGAAGAAGTGAAGAAACCAGATGTCAAAGCCATTGAAATCTCTAGCAAAATAATTCCTCTTTGTGATTCATGGGGAATTGTTGTGCAACGGCTGCGACCAATTCTTCAAAGGCTTTAGAGATCTCAGCTTCCATGGTGTTCCCTACAAGGATACCTGCAACTCATCTTTAACAATCGATTTGGGGAAGATGAGTTGCACGATTTTTTTATTCTAACAAGGGTATTTTTGTCAGTTCATCTCTTGTTTTTAATGTTGTTAGTCCATGAGAGCATGTGTTAACTTTTGTGAACCTTGAGGGTAGAATTTTTCAAAACTGGGAGTATGTTTATATTTGCGTAATACCTCAGGGGTGGTACGTGAAAATTTTCCAAAAATGAATTTTTTTTTGAAAAGAAAAAAGAGGTTGGAGATGAGCTAATAAATCAGTTTTCATATCTTTAAGGGATCCTAAGGTCAGGGCAGGTAAAGCCTCTATATAATGTGAAATCAGGAAAAACCTATTGGCTTTGTTTGGTTGCAAGAAAAATAAAGGATAGAAAATAGAAAAATTTCAAATCTAAGAAGAAATTTATTATAATTAATACTTAATGATTGTATAAACTTTTTCAATGTCTTAATATTAAGTAATATTTTTAAATACATATTTTTTATTTTACTTTTCAAATCCAAGGGATTTGGATGCAAAATAAAGTGGAATATAATAATTAAATATGAAATAATTCAGAGTTAATGACGTAATCATGTGAAGCAATGGTTATAAACGTTTCCTTCTAAGGTTTGCAATTGAAACACTTCCTTTTTAATTTCCCTTGCAACCAAACGGAGCCATTGTAGAATTTGATCGTCAAAAAAATCATTGGAAAGTAATTTGTTCATCAGCATTTGATTTTCAATCACCAGATTCCGTGGCTTGGTTACCATAATAGCAAGGCTGGGCCAACAATTTGAAGTCCATCAATTAAATAGATCATAATTTTGATGGTTCGTCGCCCTCATTAAACAAGACATACTTAGAAAGATCAACAAATCTGACAAGTGGTCTATCTAAGGGGATCCTTATATCTCTTGTACACATGACTGAAAAGTGTAGGATGCCATAGGAGATCAGATTGAGGAGTAACTTTCTGTGAACACTTACTTTTTCTTTTTCTTTAATTAATGTCTTCTTTTAAACTGAAAAAGGAAAAAGGACACCACTGCCTGGTTGCGTGGAGCCTATGCCCAAGCTGGTTTTCGAGCCTGCAAGAAAAGTAGATCTATGACCATCCTATATAAAAGGGCTTTAGCACCCATGCATTTGTTGTTCTGGTGCGCGTCAACGTTTATGGAGAGGATTCTTTTCTTCCATGCCTTTCTTAGTCGAAACCAACCCAATTGGCAATTTCCTTCTTCCTAAGTTTAAACCAAAAATGCTATTCACTTGGTTCCTCATAAACCTTTATTTAAGAGAATATTTTTGGTGTAGAAAGTGTTTACATCCTAAAATTACCGATTGATCGGTAATGATAGACCGATCCATTTTAAGTCGTGAAAGGATCAGTCAGAAAGATGGATCTTCCACGAGGGAAGGTCGTGGTGTTACGCCCCCATCCCTGTACCACATGAATGCGTAACTAGAGCATACATACACGCTCTACTTTCCATCAGGATTACTGATGCACAATCAAAAGACTAACACATTCACAACGACAGATAATAGATCATGAAAGAAATATAATAATCAAAATAATATCATCAGAGTTTGCGGAAACCACATTGTGACATATATCCTAACTGTATTCAATATCCTATACAATCTTTTCCCTCCCAAAAAAAAAAAAAAAACATTTCCTTTCCTATCAGGACCTATGTATTTATAAAGTTTATACAATACATCTCTCATGAAAGGAAGTCAAAAGAGTACACTATTGTGTCGAATATCAAGCATGAAAAAGTGTATCAAAAGAGGTGGCCACTCGGCCATGAATCACTGTCCCCCAGAGGAACACATCTCACAATAGCACTCCAGTCCATGCTCCTTGAGCTCCGAAGTCTACCAATAATCATAACCAACATCGGGAGTCTCGTACTCCGCACCACTTGGATCAAAGGTACCTACATCAGCTAAAAGATTGTTTCCTCGGGGAGTGAGTTCCACTGAGCTCAATGAGCAGCTAAGCCACACAAACAAGCATAGATAAATATTGACGATGTTGAATGCAAATTATACATGATAAACAGAGACCAAGGCATCCCATACCACCACGGTAAACCGCACATCATATACAGTTTACAATCATGCTACATGAATGCATGATGATGTTCTGCTTTATTTTATCCTCCTAACAATATAGACTAAGTCAGGTATAGTACTATTGCAACACCCTAGGTAGCATCCCCGGTGTCGGTACCATAAACGGATGGTATCCTGGCGATGACAAACCCGAGTTGCATTGGGAGCCTACTGTACCGGACTCCACCAAGAGTATGTACGCACACCCCCTTATCAAATCCCATCCTGGCATTCGACCCGAAAGATAGTCGGCGCCCGAACTTTCCAATGGGTTGTACCCTGACTAAAGTTCGAGACCCATGGGTTTGACTAGGGGTGTCAATACCCAACCCGAACCGATGAAACCGGCCCGAACCAACCAGGACCACACCGGACCAAACTCTTAATGGTTCGGTTCGATTTGTGGATCCAGAAAGGCAAACGGTTTGGTTTGGTTTGGGCTAGCCCGACGGTGCATCGGTAGCCCGAACCCAAACCGAACCGACCTAACCCGATAAATGAGTAAATCAGTAAATGCCTAATGCCCCATTGTCCCCTAAATGTGTTGTGATAGTTTCTCACTTTATCTCATATCCTTTGTTAGTGATTACCCAACCAATTGTATCCATAGGCCATAGGACATAGGATACAAAGATGCATTATATTTGAAATATTTTATGTACTTAAAAGAGAAAGAGAAGAAAAATTAGCACTAACCGGACCTTACTAGTTATATAAAACTGGTACCAAACCGAATCCAAACCGATATCAACCCGTTATCATAAACCGAAACCGACACGAAACCAAACCGCACCGAAACCGAAACCGAATATTTCTTAATGGTTTAGTTTCGATTTCTATAAAAATCACACCGAAACCGAAAAGCCCGAACTGAAACCGGCCCGAACCGGCCCATTGACACCCCTAGGTTTGACCGACACCTAAACCCCTGTCGGTAAGGGTCATAGTATTGGGTGTACGGTTATCCTAACTGGTATGCATCTATTGCATGAGTAAGGTACACATGTGCATATGCTAGAGGTCAAGTCCATAGTACCGAAAGACGGTCGGCCGGCTATCTTCTCGTCCCCTCTAGCCTATACATACACATACGAAGTACGGAATGTGAAAACCAAAGCCGGTCGGCTGGTCATCATTCCGTTTCCCACCTAATGCAACAGATATTTCTAATGCAACAGTGAGTACGACGATCCCAAGTCCAATACCCACCAACACTCGGATCCCATTTCCAAAGCCTATTTCTACATGCAATGTCTTATTTATCCATATGGGGATCCCAGGTCCAACACCCACTGACACCCGGATCCCATTCCCATACCATTCACATACGCACAACAGTAATCATAAATGGTAAATATCGCAAGGTAACAAATATAAATTCCCCACCATGCATAAGGATAATAATATTAAGGGAAAATTACATGGCAACCCCCTGAGTTTTGCTTTAAATACACGAACACCCCCTGTGTTACTGACGTGGTTTATTTCCCAAAATTTTAAATGGCCAAAGTACCCTTAACATGATGTAAACTTACCAAAGTGCCCAAGACCTCAAAACAAATTGGGGATGAATTGTTAGGGCTTGGGTTTCACTCTTTGCTTCACTTCTTCTCTCGACGTAATACCATTCCACCTGCAACTGTGAACCATTCAACTTAAGTTTCTACGTCTTGACGACGACCATACGACCCAAATGGGGGCGAGATTTTAAGGCTTGGGTTTCACTCTTTTACTTCTCTGCTTCTGCCATAGCCTGCATGTTGCTTTCTCTCTTCTTCCTGAATTCATGCTGGTCAGCCCTTGAAATCCCCAAAAGATGGACCTAGTCAGATCAAGGGTTCAGCCTAAGGTTACTATTCTTTTAAACTGAAAGAGGAACTAAATATAGGATACCGCTGGTTCTAGAAATCTGGGAATAATGGAGTTTATAATAGCAGGGTTTATTCTCCAATAACTGTGGATTAGTCTAAGGACTTAAACTTAACAAATCAGAGTATAAAATTTGCAACCAGAATGGACAATCGATGGGTACCGCTGATTCTAGAAATCTGGGAATAATGAAATAGGAATTAAAAATAGGGTACTGCTGGTTCTAGAAATCTGGGAATAATGGAGTTTATAATAGCAGGGTTTGTTCTCCAATAACTATAGACTAGTCTAAGGACTTAAACTTAACAAATCAGAGTATAAATTTGCAACCAGAATAGTCAATCGATGGTTGGAAGTAACAGTACCTGAACTTGAAAAACTTTGGACCATGAGTTGCAAAGCTAAGGTTTGAAAATCAAATGAGCGTTTCCGGTTTTTTTCCAATGAGGAATGAGCATTATTGTTTAAAATTCAAGAACCAAAGTTCAAAATGGGACGAAAAACTCTACGTTTTCCTACGCGCCTAGGCACAAATCAATGCCTTTGGCTGCTATTCTGACTCTCTTAGAGAGAAGGGGTCGGCTTCCTCAACATACTTACTATGGAGCTCGATTGAGTCGCAGATACGAAACTATGTAGCTCGGTTGAGTCGTAGATATGGTCAGTTGAGTTGCAGGAACCAATATCGGTTGAAAACGATGAGATTGTAAGAATTTGCGCTATGGAGCTGCAAGAATGAAGATCGGTCGAGCTTGGAAACGTGAAGTTGCAGTAAGTTAGGTGGGGTTGGAGAAGATGAACCGACTAGGGGTTGATTTTAGGGAGAAAGGGTTTGCTTTTGGCTAAAGGGAAATGGGTAATTTAGTAATTTACATTTTTTTTCTTTTTTAATGAAAGGTTAAAACGGTAATTTACATTTTTCCGTTAACACCGTTAGTCAAATGGGTTAGACTATAGGTTTTGGAAACATAGGGGGTGTTCATGTATTTAAAACAAACCTCAGGGGATCTCCGTGTAATTTACCATAATATTAAATAAAAATGCATGAATGGCATACAAAGCTTCATGTTATAAACATTCCATATACCAAGTCGATTGCCTAACTCACCTTGGTTCTCGAACTAGCGATCAAATCCCAAATTCCTTATCCCACGTTCTAGAATGTCCCCGTGTAGAGTTAGGAAGCCTAGAATAGGTGTACAATGTATGGTTAAGTTAGTGTTCAAGTCCACAAGAGAGGGCCCCACAAAGGTATTCCAAAATGCTAAAACAGGGCCACCGACAGGAACAAGAAGTCCCACTGGGTGGGGAAGGTGCCCAGGGGTTACTGCCAATCCTTCTACCAGTCATAGGCAGAAGCCCATCGGCATGGAGGCCTAGGTTCCACCAGCAGGAACAACCCAGATGGTTCCTGCCGCTCCCTTGTTTTTGGTTCCTACTGGTCTTACTGTCTTCCCTAATGTGGGATTGGTTTTAAATCCAAGGGTTTGTGGCTTAAAGGGGACATACCCAGGGTCCTATGAAGTTTCCCAGCTATGAGGATCACCTCAAGTCAGAGGTTTAGTGTGCCAACCCTTTAATGATTTATGAATCCCTAGAATTTTGATGGGTTTGTCCATCAATACACGGGGAGGGAGGAACATGGGGATGGACATAGGGTTCACAATGGTCTAACCCATCACTTCATGACAATATTTAACTACTTATTGATGGTTTGCTTCATGGGTTGGTGAACCACATGAATGTGGTAAAACCCCATTATTCCATTAGAGAGATAGAGAGGGGGAAAAGATGGGTTTAATGTGAAGTTAGTACCTCCATTAGCAAGGAATTAAAGTCAGCCATCAATGGCTTCCCCATTTGGTAGGTAGAGCATTCAAGGCATGCTCAACCGATTCAGACCCTAGGTCTAGAAATAGAAAAATAACGAGAGACAGAGAGATGGAGGAAGTACTTACCAAGGCAAGAGCTGAGCTTGGGGCTTAGGCCTGAGCTCTACTCTTCCTTTCTTCTTCTTCCTTCTTCTCCCTCGCTCCCACGATCTCTCTCTATTTTCTCCTTTCTTTGAGTTTGCAAATGAGAGAGAGAGAGAGAGAGAGAGAGAGAGTCTTACGACCCTAGGGCTTGTTTGGTTGGGCATAAAGTCCTTAGGTCCCAAAGGGTTAGGACTTGTTTGGTTTGTATGCCTACACTATTCACAGCATTAATTCACATTAACCCTGCTATCAACCCATCTAGGTTTATGTGTTATTCACTACTTAAGGCAGAATGACCTTAATACCCCCTGCCTAGTTTAGCATCAAATGGGATAGGTCTTGATTAGGGTTAAGTTGGGTCCAAAGTCAATTAATGTAATTTTATTTATGTTGAAGATTACTATTCATACCTAATATGTACAGTAAGCAATGGCAGCTCCCCTCACGCATATGGACTTTGTCAGTGAGTTACATGAATCGGATGTGATGATTTCAATGCATGGTTGAGCTAGGCAATTCATGGTTAGTGGCTTACCACCAGTCATCCCAAAGTGGTAGAGGGAACAGGTATGGGCCTTGGTCCGCCTGTGAAGGGTATGCCAAGAATACTCTTTTATCGACAAACTTCCCCCTGTCTTTGTCGAAGCATATTTCTTCGACGACTTTCCCCATGTCACGGTTGACAATCTTGTGTGATGGCTTGAGTATCATCGCCCACAAGTCTCTAGTGTATTCCGCCACCGGTTCTACACACAAAGTTCAAATTAGACATGGCTTTAAACAGAGTTTTGGGCATGGGTTTAACACGTGGAGCCCGATCGGTTATAACCGTGAAGCGCCCAACATGAACACCACCTCCAAAGTGGGAGCCACTTCAAAGGGAACATGATTATATTCAAACGGTTCCATTACTGTTAGGGACATTGCAGTTAAGAAACACCCAATAGGAGGCTCCATCCTCACAAGTATAAAAGGGAGAATTGTGGAAGAGGAATGGATCTCTCGATCAATCAACAAACCTACAATTTTACTTATTTTTTATTTTCTACTACATTTTATTTTTTTTAGTGTATTCTTCTCCCTGACCATCGTGGTCATCTTCTCTGTCGAGTCCTTCTTTTGATTTCTTATGTCAGTGGTATGTCCTTCATGTATACCAACATTGAGATCAATAGAAATTCTTGATTTCTTGTTTCATCTCTATCATTTGTTCTACGATTACCCTGTTCTTCGTGTATTGCATTTCGGTCTTTAATTTAAAGTCCTTGGAGAAATCGAGGCAAGGGGGGAATCCACATCTCTTGATAGAAGTCAGAAGTGAAATCTTCTTCTACATTGAGTCGTATAGACTTTGGCATACCTGTGCTCTCCATCGCACATTATTCATTCACGGTTAACCGGTCAAACGGTAGACCGATTGTTTGAGAGACCGGAAAAAGAGCCAAACAGAAAGTCTCAAATTCATGATCTTCCGTTGCACGGAAGGAGTGTGTGAAATTACTTCCGTGCCTACATGAAATAAAAAATCCCATCCATGTTGATGCCCCTGCTTGCACTCTCATTGGCTCCCACACTGGTGCAAGGGTCACACAACCAGACAACGATGTTGTCCATTGAAAATAATTTACACACCATTGGGATGTAATGGGATCTCAGTTGTTTGTTTCTGCTATTGTTTTTATTTTTTTGATGAAATGTTCTGTTATTGTTGTATCACCCATGATCTACTGCCACTGCACAGTGTCTTCCCCACCGCCTCGGCTCTCCCTCTCCCCTTCCTTCCTTGCTGGCTCCGGCTCCGGCTCACCCTCTCCCTCTTCCTCTCTGCGCGTCCACCCAACCCCCCTCCTTACCCCCTGACCCACCCCACCCTGCAAGCCCGGTGCCCACCCCTGTGGTAATAGAATTATTTAGACAAAAATAACGATGCAACTGGACTCTGGAGCAATCTTAATATTGTCCAAATAAGTCTTGCAAATAGCCAACTGGAGACTAGGTAGTTTTTGCTGCCGTCCACCTTGTTTCTTTCAATCGGTTTTGAACCCTTCTACAGTTCTTTTATTTAGGGAAGACAAGGACAAAACACGCCCAAAGGCTGAAAAAATTTCTCTAATAATAACACCAGATTGTCTTAAGATATGTGTCTAAAATCCACAAATGTTGGGGGGTGACCCAATCATTTTCAAGTAGGGGTGGCAATGCCTCCATACACCATTATCCTTACTACTGCATACACATTTGATTCTTTTGATTTATGCAGGTAAGTAGTCAACTTTTTTAAACAACCTAGATGGGAGGGGTTGAATAGGTTGTATCTAGTGGATAGTGTCATTTTTATAAATAAATCGCACAATTAAAAATTAAGATAATAAAAGCAATCACAAGAGATGGGCGATTTGTAGTGGTTCGACTCTAAGAGTCTACGTCTATTCCTCAACACTTGAGAGAGTTCCACTAGATGTTTCCTTTCAATACACTAGGTGGGAAACAAAACCTTTTACAATAAGGGTTAGAGTATTAGGTTTGGGTACCAAATTAATTGGGTTAGATCTACAATAGTGTGTCAAGATGATTTCAGAATAGCAACTTGGTTTGATTTGAGTCCTAAGAAATTAAAATGATCCCGAGAAATGTCCCAAAGATTATGAGGAACTGGAAAACTCATTGATGATCTCTTGATACTCTGAAGAGCAAAACTTGTGATTCAGTGCATTTATTTCATAGAAGATGCATGAGAGAGGGAAAAAGATTTCAACCACCAAAGAAGGCTTGCTGCTTCTTCCTCGATTCCTCTAAAGGGGGTTTGCAAACAAAAAGTCTCCAGTTCAGAGAAGATGTATGACAGAGAGAGAGAGAGAGAGTTGAGTTGCAATCTATGGTTCTTGCATTGTGGCCGCTGCTCTTGTGAGAGTTTACCTTCAATCGTGTATGAAGGGGTTAGCCTTGGAGGAGTGTTGTTATGTTTTAGTAACAATATCCACTTATGCCCCCCCCCCCCCCCACCGTTTCTCCGCCTTTTCACAGAAACACGTCTAAAAGGTGAAAAACACCAAATCGGTGTTTTCTCAAATAGGCCCAAAAGTGTGTCAAGTGTCCGACTCGTTTTAAAAAACAAAAAATCAAACCGGACATACCATACAGTTTCCCATTTATGTTCTCAAAAAAAAAACAGGAAAAACACTAGAATCGGTTTTTTAGAACATTGCCATACAGAACCTTAGTCACTTCTTTTGAATTTTTTTTTGGGAAAATTTCACGGACACCCCCTATAATTAAGTATATCGTATATCACCGACACCCAAACATATCACAAAATATCACAGACATCCCCTTACTTTATGAGTTTATTTCGATGTAGTCCACTCCGTTAGTTCTGTGCAGTTAAGTCACTGTAAACTCTTTTATAATGGTGAAATTAACCCTTACCAGCCACAGGATGAACTTCCCATTATACCCTTAAGGGTTAAATCCCAAATACAAACCATTCTCTCTTCATCGTTTTCGTGGACTGAAGGCGGAAGAAGCAAGAACAGAGAACTCCTCCACCTGCAATCGAATCCATTATTGACCTATTTCCATGCTCTGAAGACGGAAGAAAGAAGAACATCCACACCTGTATGTTTTCCTCCATCAATCTGTCCCATTCGTTTCATCTACATCCAAAAAATTCTAATCTCTAGGGGGCCAATTCATGGAGACAGTTTTCAGAATTGCAGTAATTTGGAGAGAAGATGGCCACCCCAACCTTACAGTCCTTCATAGCAGTTTCAATGACCTCCTCCAGTTCGTCACCTGGCTTCATGCTCTTGTAGTCCAAGAAGGGATGAAGCTTTAGGTGGACGAAACGATCGTAAAGCAAGGCAGCGACGTCGCGCTTCGTGTCCATCTCACGGTGGTTTATGAAGACGTCAAAGGGAGGCCGGAACAGAGAGAGAATATTATGGGGGTGAAAAAAAGTGAAACAGGTTTATGTCTCAAAGCAGATCCTCTTCATGAGTCCTTCACGAGAAAAAAGTGAACTCCAGAATCCAGATCCTCTTCTCCTTTCTTTCTCCAATGCCCTTCGAACTCTTTGAACACCTGTTTTAGTCTGAACTTCATCTTCAATCCTTCTTCTGTTGTTCGCTGCACTCAAACACCTGTTGTAGACAGAACAATAAGTGTACGTTGGGCCAGAATTAGAGTTGATGGTCGCCAGAGCTGGAGCTGGAGCTAACGCAGGTGATGGTCGGTGATAGATGATATACTTATAGGGAGTGTCCGTGAAATTTTCCTTTTTTTTTCTTTTTTTTTTTACGCCCTATTATCTAGTTCTAGGAGACCAAAAAAAATATTTGTTTGTGCGTGTGTGTGCCCATCCTAAGGACTTTTCTGAATTCATTTTGGAGGCAATTTGTCTTTGCCTATACCAAAAGGTTACTTTGCTAAATTCTAACTGTGATGTGATTCAGATTTCTTGATCGACGCTTTATCCGATAGAACCTTTGGCCATTAATTTGGGTGTTCATGCTACGACAGTTATTTTTCAGGATGTGAGAATATGGAAGTATCAGTTTAGTTGAATTTGAATTGTATTTCCTTGATTGATATTTAGTGTATAATGGGGTATATATAGACCCTCACAATAAATGGAAAGTGAAGGTGATCAATGGTGGGGATGAGGTTGCCATACAAGGCTGGATTCATATCACATGTGATATGGAGGATTACCAACTATATCTCTTGAGAGATATCGCATGTGATATCACATGTGATAAATGAGCCATGCACAGTTATGGAATGTTGGTGACGTTGTTGAGATTGGTGATATATGACATGTGATCAATGGAGAGTGGATTCTCTATTGTCCAATAGAAGAAAAGATTATTTATTGTCTAATACACCCCCTCAAGGTGGAGGTTCAATGGGTCGAATCTTCAGCTTGTCAGGAAGAAATGCAAACCGGTTTGAGCTGAGGCCTTTGGTCATAATATCTACGACCTGATCAGCGGTTGAGATGAAGTGTACTTGAAGTTCCCTTTTCACGACCTTGTCACGAACAAAGTGAAAGTCAATTTTAACATGTTTTGTACGCGCATGAAATACCGGATTTACGGACAGATATGTGGCTCCAATGTTGTCGCACCATAGCACTGGTGGCTGAGTGAGGGGAATCCCCAGTTCCCTGAATAGGGATTGTAACCATGTGAGTTCGGCACAAGCATCGGCCAAGGCCTTGTATTCCGATTCAGTGGATGAACGGGCCACGGTCTTTTGCTTCTTGGAGGTCCATGAAATGAGGTTTGGGTCCATATAAATGGCATACCCACCTGTGGACTTACGATCAGTATCATCACCAGCCCAATCAGCATCAGTGAAAGCCTGAAGGTCTTGTGAGCTGGAGCGGCTAATAGAGAGCCCATAGTGCTTGGTGTGTTGAAGATACCGTAATATGCGCTTGACCAAGGACCAGTGGTCATCAGTTGGAGCATGCATGTACTGACAGGCACGATTCACGGAATATGTAATATTCGGACGGGTCAAAGTAGCGTATTGCAACGCTTTGACAACGGACCTGTATTTCTTGGGATCACTGAACAAGACACCCCCTGTGGCGGATGCTTTGACTAAGGTGGCCATGGGAGTGAGAACGGGTTTGCAATCATTCATCCCAGCCTTTTGGAGAAGATCCTTGATGTATCTGGTTTGAGAGAGAATAACACCAGTTTTGGTATATATAGCTTCAACACCCAAAAAGAAACTTTGGCGGCCTAGATCGGTGATGGAGAATTCAGAGGCGAGGCCTCCCATCAGATTAGTCACATGCGAAGTGTCATTGCCGATGACCAAGATGTCGTCCACATAAACAAGGACATAAGTGGTCATCAACCCCCGTTTGTAGATGAATAAAGAAGTGTCTGTCTGAGATGGGGTGAAGCCGGAGGAGACCAAGAACTGAGATAACCGTTGAAACTAGGCTCGTGGAGCTTGCTTAAGTCCATATAAGGACTTATGAAGTTGACAGACATGATTAGGCCGAGACTGGTCTTCAAATCCCTGTGGTTGTGTCATATATACTTCTTCATCAAGGATGCCATGAAGGAAGGCATTTTTGATGTCCAGTTGGCGAACAGACCATCCATTGGAAATGGCAAGGGAAAGAACAGTCCGAATGGTTGTGGGTTTGATGACAGGACTGAATGTCTCATCATAATCAACCCCATGTTGTTGATGAAAACCCTTGGCGGCTGATGAGCACATTTATGTGTGAAATCTTAGGGCATAAAGCATACATTTTACCACATTGGACAGAGTTACTCGGTGCTTTCTTGTGCTTTTCAGGTTTTAGGTGAATTCTTGGGAAAATGGAGGAGATGATGCTAAGAAAATGTTTTTAAGCTGCTTAGAGGTGTTAATGGCTTGGATACGTAGCCCATCAAGTCAGCTTCGGAACGGTTCAAACGGCACTTGATTCGAGTTGAAACGAAGAAGTTACGGCCGTTTCCGTAACGGGAAGCCAAAAATGGTCCGCAAGGGTTTATTTGTATTTATTGATAATCGGCCGGGGATAAAGGGAAGCAAAAGTTCAGATTCCAGGAGCCTTAACGCAATAACCAGAAGTTATATTTCCTGTACCCGAAAGATTCCATTTGGAGGGCTCTGGACAGTCCAACTTCAACTTGATATATCTTGGGCTCCCGAACTCCAAATTGGACGAAACTTGGGTCTATTTTGGGTGATTTTTCGCAAGGAACACAATGGTGAGGCCTATATAAGCACCCCATGTTCCATATTTTCTGAAGGACAGAATGGGTATTTTATTTATTCTTGAAGGAATCCTAGTCATCACCCTTACTCTCTCTCTCCTCCAACTTCTCAAGGGCACTTCTGGAATTCTACTTGGGATAGATTTATTTTGAAAGATATTTTCTCATCTATGGAAGGTTGAAAAATCAAAGATGCTTTGATTTTATTGCATGGAGAAGATATCTACAAAGAAAAGGAAACACTTGTTAGAATTGAAGTTTACTTTTCTAGAAATAGAAGGTCTATGTAAGCAATCTTCTCTTCTTCTTTTTTCTAATTTTTTTTCTTTTTCTTAGGATTCAAGGCAATGTAAAGGAGGAAGGAGAAGAGAATATTCTCTTTTCTTAGGGAATATTTCTCCTACACTTCCCTCTTTTCTCTTCTCCTCTCTTCCCCCTATAAATACCCCTTGCCCTTTGGGTTGTAAGAAGTTAGTTTTTTTAGTTTAGTTTTTAGTTAATTTCTAGTTCAATTTTAATTCAGTTTTTTAGTGTAATTTTTACTTCATTCACTTAGTGAAATTTTCTCTTCTTTTCCTAGTTTTGATTTCAAGTTCTTATTTTTGATTTCATAAGTCTAGTTTAATGGTTGTAATAGTTTTAGTTTAAAGCTTCCTAGTCTAAGTTCCTATGTTGATGACAAGACATGGAGATTTAGAAGAGGAAACCATGGTGAGTTTATTCAAGTATTCAAGCCCATCAAGGTATCTCATTCTCTAAACCCTTAATCTCATTCTCCCTCTCCTCTATCTCTCTCTAGCTTCTTCTTCTTCTCCCTCTATTTCTTTTATTTTTTTTATATGGTTGTGATTTGTGGATGCACTTTTATTCCTTTATTCCTTTTTATGTGGTTATTATATGCGGCTGCATTTTTATTCCTTTCAATTTACGTTAGTCTGATAGGTTAGATGCTCATGTGTTAGGACGCCAATTTAATCCCTTAATTTTGTTAGATGTTTATGAGTGAGGATGCATTAATTTTTATTAATTTAATTAGTTTAATTTAACACTTTAATTTGGTTCACTTTGCATTACTTTTAAGTTAGTTAAATAGAGTGGCGTATATCTCCTCGTGTTTGACCCGTAGCTACGATTGACCCGTACGCTTGCGGTATAATTTTTAAACTCAAACAGCGACCAATCGCGCCTTGTAACGCTCAAGAGAGCCATCCGCTTTCCTCTTAATCCTGTATATCCACTTACAACCAATCAAATTCATGTTAGCAGTACGGGCAACAAGAGACCAAGTGTTATTACGTAGTAATGCATCAAATTCCTCGGACATGGCAGAGCGCCAGTTTGGGTCACGGTTGGCCTAGGTGTAGGTGGTGGGTTTAGTTAGGGTAGAGGGTGATAAACTGGCCTGAAGTGAGGAGGGTTGGGGTTCGGTGAGGGCATAGAGGTCGGTTAACAGACAGGTTCGACGAGGGGGACTAGTGGGTGGAGTAGGTGTTGGGGTTAGAGTTGGAGCCGCGGGTGGGGTTGGGAAGTTGGAACCGGTGGTGGGTGTTAATGGTGGGGCTGTGGAGGTAGCAGATGGGGGGTTAGGTGGGTTTGGATTTTCAGGGATAGGGATGGGAGGGTCGGCCAGTGGTGGTAATGGGGCGGGGGGTAAGAGACCCATGGGGTGTTGGATGATGGAGAGTTGTGAGGAGGGCATTGGGGTTGGGGATTGCGAAACAGAAAAACATTCTCGTCAAAGCGCACATGGCGGTCAATGTAAATCTTATGAGTCTCAATGTTCAAGCATCGATAGCCAAAATGAGATGGGCTATAGCCCAAGAAAACACATGAAGTGGACCGAAAATCCATTTTGTGATTGTTATATGGGTGGAGGAATGGGAAACATAGACAACCAAATGTCTTTAGAAAAGAGTAGTCCGGAGGACGATGGAATAGTATCTCAAGTGGGGACTTATCATTAGTAACAGAAGAGGGCATCCTATTAACGAGGTAGATAGCAGTGTCAAAGGCATAATCCCAATATCCTTGTGGAACAGAACTGTGAGCAAGCAAGGTGAGGCCTGTTTCAGCAATGTGGCGGTTGCGGCGCTCGACCGAACCTTGTTGCTCATGGGTGTGAGGGCAAGAGAGCGGGTGTTGAATGCCAAGAGAGGCAAAGAAGGGGGTAAGGGGACGATACTCACCTCCCCAATCGGTTTGGACTGATTTTATTTTGCATGAAAATTGACGTTCCACAAGTACTTGAAATTTTTTAAAAATTGAGAAAATGTCCGATTTTGCCTGTAAGGGAAAAAACCAAACAAACTTACTATAATCGTCCACAAATAACATAAAATAACAATGGCCTAAAGTAGAGAGTGTGGGGGATGGACCCCATACATCACTGAAAATTAATTGTAAAGGAGAAGTGCTTCTAGAATGAGTTTCCTGTAAAGGAAGACGACAGGACTTGCCCATTTGGCAGGCTGGGCACAAATGTGGAGACTTTGGAAGCTTAGTGTCACGCATAATAAGGCGTAGAACCCGATCATGTGGATGACCCAAACGATGATGCCAAAGGGCGTAGGAGGATTGAACAACAAAACTAGTAGAAGGAGACGACAATGTAGAAGGCGATATAGAGTAGAGACCATTGTTACTCGGCCCCGAAAGAAGAATGCACTTGGACATCTGATCCTTCACACAGAAATAAGATGCATGAAATTCAAAAAATACAACATTATCACGGGCGAATTTTTGAACTGAAAGTAATGAGTTTGTGAGAGTTGGGACATGTAATACATTTGATAAGGTTAGAGATTGAGAGGGGTATGAAATAAAGGACTGACCAATATGTGAGATGGGAAGGGATTTACCATTGCCAACCATGAGTTCATTGTTACCTTTGTAAGGCTAATAGGAAGAGAATGCCTGGAGATCCGGTGTTGCATGATGACTAGTCCTTGTGTCGGCTATCCAGTGAGGAGGAAGAGATGGGTTATTGGTTGGGGTAAAAGATGGAGTGGTATAGTGGACGTGAGGGGTGGGTGGTTGAGTGGATGGAGGGGGGTAATAAATGGTAGGTAAATGATTCGGGCGGTTGTATGATTGGTTATGGGTTGGGGTGGGTAGTAGGGGTTTGGAATTCTGGCATTGATTCTGATTCTTGTAATAACATGTGTCAGCTTGGTGATTGGTGCGGCTGCAAATTGTGCATGGACTGTGGGTGAAAGCATTGGACCTGCCAAAACCACTTGGCCCTGTGGGGGGACCACAACCACCAACACCACCACGACCACGTCCCCGTGGGTTACCACGGCCAGCAAATGAGGGGTGGTGGCCTCGGCTTTGGTGAGCTATGTTGGCCGAAGCAGTGGCAGTCGGATCAATAATGGCTTGCCGAGAAGCCTGTAGATGTTCATGACTAAGAAGAAGGCTCATCAATTCCGCATAGGGAATGGGATCAATACGCCCCATGAGTGTGGGAACCATGACTTGAAAATCTGAGCGTAGAGCTCTAAACATGTGAATGTTGAAGTCGGCCAGGGGTAAAGGTTTGCCTACTGCGGCAAGTTCATCAGATAGTGCCTTGGCATGTTGAAGAAATTGGGTGATAGTTTCATCAGGTTTTTTATAAAGGTTCTGCAATGCCACATTGAGAGACAAGAGGCGTGTGGTGGAGGCTAAACTGTAGGCATTATGGAGGGCATCCCATAGACCTTTGCTTGTTTCACAGCAAACCGCAAGAGGGAGGGCTTCTTTAGAGAGAGAGGAAATCAGTATACTCATGATTGCTGCATCTTGTTCTATTCAAGTCTCTGCAAGATCAGATTCAGAAGGACATGGTTTAGTGCCATTAACATAGCCATAATAGCGGTGCCCTTTGAGGAAGGGCAAAACTTGAGTCTTCCAATACACATAGTTGCGAGAAGTGAGCTTGAGGGAGAGAACATGGTGGGAGCCATGAAGACTAGAAGATGAAGTGAGAGGGGAGGTGGTGGAATCACCCATGGAGGAAGTAAGAAATGAATTTTAGGGGTGGAGGAGAGATCGAATATCTTTGGGTCCTCAATGAAGCATTTGGCTCATGATACCATATTTGTTTAGTTGAATTTGAATTGTATTTCCTTGATTGATAATTAGTGTACAATGGGGAATATATAGACCCTTACAATAAATGGAAGGTGAAGGTGATCAATGGTGGGGATGAGGTTGCCATCCAAGGCTGGATTCATATCACATGTGATATGGAGGATTACCAACTATATCTCTTGAGAGATATCACATGTGATATCACATGTGATAAATGAGCCATGCACAGTTAAGGAATGTTGGTGAGATTGGTGAGGTTGGTGAGGTTGGTGATATATGACATGTGATCAATGGAGAGCGGATTCTCTATTGTCCAATAAGAGAAAAGATTCCCTACTGTCCAATAGGAAGGAATGGATGTCAGTAAATACACAAAGAAGGGCTGACTTGCCAGTTATAAACCTGAAGTTGTTGGAACAAAGCAGTGTCTAGCCCGGTCTAATCACATGATTTGTTTTCATGTTAGTTGACTTGTAAAATTTTATTGAAAGAGAAAGAAGGTAGAGTATCTCTAATCGTGTAATCAAGTCATTGTATTTGTACCTAAAATCTCATCAAAGGAAGGACAGGTTTATGTATCAAAGCATGTTTTGTGGATGGAGCCTTCAATGTTAATTTGTATACCCGTGTTAAAGATGTGCATGGGGTTGATGGCTCTTGGGAGCAGGCTGCGTTAAATCTTATAGATGATAAAATGGTTCGAGAACAGATCCTAAACAGTAAAACTTCAATTTCCATTAGTAAGAATTTCAGATTCGGATGGCAAATTCTCTATTAAATCTGCTTGGCATGAAATGCAATCCCACTCGCCAACTTCTACCTACGCTAAGTAGATTTTGAAATTCTTCTGTGCCTACCAAGATTGATTTCTTTTCTTAGCAAATCCTTAATGGGAAAATACCGACGGATGAGGTGCTGATGAATCTTGGTATTTCCTTGGTCTCTAAATGCCTTTGTTGCTGGATTCCTTGGAGGGAAACCACCACCTGTGCGTTGGTTGTTAGAGGTACAATCTCTAGGGTTTGGGATTTTTTTAGTAGAATTTTGGAGGTTGAATGTATCCCCACTCAGGAGGTTAGGGGTCGCATGCGTTTTTGGCAAAGTCTGGCAGCCATTAATGGAATTTGTAAGTTTATCAGAGGGATCTTACCAACCTTCATTGTTTGGGAACTTTGGAAAGAAAGATATAATCACATACATGGAGAGGGCATTCACACAGCCTCCTCAATAATTGAGAAGGTCAACTCTTGGATTAGGGAGCCCTATCCGTCTATATTCTCAAAAATTTTGACAATGAAGGATGAGTTGGTTTTGGAGGTTCTTCAAGTTTGTCCCCCGCTTTGTTCGAAGCTTCAACCTCTGTGTACTTGCTTCTTTCGATTGATTCTTTGTATGGATGGATGCATCTCTTTGGGTTGTAGCGCTGGCTTAAAGCTTTAGGTCTACCTTCAACTAGAAAGAGTATGGCCTCTGCCTTATGTTCATCCTATACGGAGACATATGCGTCGGATTTAGAGCTGTGGTTCAGGATCTCCTCCTTGACGCGAATGCGCAGTAGTCACCTCCCTACCTAAAAGCAACCTTGCTCTAGTAAACCTTTTGAGCCTCCGCTTGCTTGGATGGATCAGCTAGGGACTCTGCAATTGCAACTTGGTAAACAAGGTGCTCTCTAGATGCTACCTTTGCCCCTCTCTATGGTATTGTTACGGGTTTTCTGGTGGTCCTTAAACAGACAGTGTTGAGTCTGCTCTGCAGCTTTAGGCCAAAAAGTAGGACTACCCACCGAACTAGGTCAATCGCTTGCCTTTTCCAATCTACTGGTGCCCCTCGTTTAATTTGGTAAAATTAAATGTAGATGGTGCAAGTAAAGGGAACCCGGGTGTTAGTGGAAGCAGAGGGATCATTCGAGACCAGAATGGCGGGTTGATCGTAACATTCTCCAAATTTTATTGGGTTTGTTCTAATTCGGTGGCTGAAATGAGAGCCCTACTTGATGCCTAGTTATGTGCTGAGTTGGGGCATGCAAGGTGTTATGTTAACTCAGATTCGAAATCCATTGTACAGTTTTTTTGTTTTTTTGTTTTTTTTACCCCGAACTTATCTGGGACTCGGGACGGCCCCTAGAATTTTATTACTAACCAAATCAAAGAATAAAGAATACAAGGGGGGGGACATTCCCGCCTTACCCCAACGCAAGAAATTACAACTTTCTCTCAAGACCTCAACACGGGGGCACACCCCTTGCGCACACACCCCAAAAGACATGAACCCCTACTTTCTCAGAACAGGGAAGCCAAGTTCTTCCTCCGTAGCAATTCGACATAGACCCTGTGGAATGTTCAAGTTACCATAAAACTCCTAATCCATTGCCGTGGTGCAAGCTAAAGTCGCCGGGAAATCAGCTGCTCTATTCCCCTCACGATAAATAAAAGAGATCATTGGTCTAAGAGAATCAATCAGGCTTACAATATCCTAGAACCAGTACCATCCTTCCCAGAACCCACACTTTCTTCTTGTGGTATTTACGACTGTTACAGCCGAGTCGGATTTAACATGAAAATCCATGAAGCCCAACTTAGCGCACAAGATCAAACCATCTCTAAATGCCCGGATTTCAGCCAAGGAATTAGTACTCGGCCCATAAAATTTGGCAAATGCTGCAATAACCTCCCCCTCCCTATTTCTAATAATACCCCCACCCCCCCTACACCTGGATTTCCCTTACAAGCCCTATCCCCATTAAGCATAACTTAGGAGAAGGGGGGGCACCAGTAGACTGGGAAAGGATGCTTGTGTAAAATAGGGGGTGTGTGATGTCAAAAAATTGAAGAAGCAGAGAATCTTTGAAAGAAGGAGGGTTTTTAAAGTTGGATGCAAAGGGAATCTCCTTGATCCAGAGTTTAATTACCTCAATAATGCGGCTGGCCGGGCGAGCTCGCTCACCATGTCTGCGGTTATTGCGTTCTTTCCAAAGTTCCCAAATAATGAAAGAGGGAAGTAAGCCAATAACCCTGCCTCCAAGCTTAGCGACATTAGCATGTCTGTGCCAGTGTAAAATTCTGTTTCTCACCCCTTTCCCTGGCACCATCTCCACATCACACAAAGAGGAGAAAAAACCCCACACCTTCCAGGCTGTCCCACCTGCAATCAAGCAGTGATACGTCGATTCCCTTCTCGGCTGTCCACAACACACGCATTTCGACGCTAGCGGGATACCCATTTTCATAATGTCATCATCATTAGGGACCCCCCCACATAGCACCTGCCAAGTGAAAAAGCCAATTTTGGTGGGAATCGAACGGTTCCAACACCATTTGGCGAAATGAATCTTGGGGGAGGGTGATCTAATCTCATTCCACACTGACCTTGTAGTCAACTGTCCATCTCTCTCCGGGGTCCACACCAAGCAATCATCCCTATCTAAAGGGCAAAAGTGCCTGCAGTTACGCTATCTCTGACGGGGCTAGAATCAATCATCGCTAGAATCTCGTAGTTCCACTCCCCTGCCATGTTAAGAACCTCCTTCATGGTGATGTTAAGATCCAGGTGGGCTGCCCCATCCACAAAGTCAACCAGGGAGCCCCATCCTGACCAGTTATCAAACCAAAAATTAATATCTCCTCTTCCAATCAGCCACCTTGATTTTGCAATAAAAACTTCTTTGGGTAGAAGTGCTCTCCTCCATGAAAGCGTTCCTATCCTCCTCCCCCCTGCCAGCGTGAAATGCTCATTCTTAAAAGGTTTTGCTTTAAAGAAAGTACTCTAAAGCGAGTCCACAGACCAAATCCTCCATAGACCCTTAAGGCGTAAAGCTAGGCCCATCTCTTCCAACAGACGAATCCCCAAACCTCCCTCCTCGATCGGTTTGCAGACCTTCTCCCACCCTACCCAATGGTGCCGCTTCCCCCACTCCGAGGTACCCCATAAGAAATTTGAACAAATACTGTTGAAGCATTTTATCACCGTCTTGGGTATGTCCAGCGTAGACATGAGGTTTATTGGCATCGAGGAGAGCACATGCTTGAGAAGAATTAACCTCCCACCTGCAGACAATAATTTTCCTTTCCACCCCGCAACCCTTTGATGCACTTTAGCAAGGAAAGCACCAAAGAAGCTGACACGAAGCCGTCCTATGTATAAGGGAGAACCCAGATAGAGTATGGGGAGCTTCTTTCTAGAGATGCGCTCCGCCATTTTCTCCCTCATAACAAAATAGCTCTTATCCTTGTTGACCAACTGCCCCGAGCACTCCTCGTACCTCGCAAGGAAGCCCATTATTTATTTTAAGGACGATTTCAGCCCCTTCGAGAAAATAATAGTGTCATCAGCAAACAAGCTATGAGCGATTCCCAGGCATCCCCATGGGAGTTGAACAAATTTTGCTTTGCCTTCTACAAACAATGTTCTTAACCCCCTGCTTAAGACCTTCTCCGCAATGATAAACAGCGCGGGCGACAAAGGGTCCCCTTGTCCGACTCCCCTAGTAGAATTGAAGAACCAAGAAGGACCATTATCAAGGATCATTGAGAACCAGCAGTTCTCCACCGTTTTCATGATTAATTTAATCCATTCCTCCGCAAAGCCAAACTTCCTCAGGACTTGGGTCAAAAAGCCCCACTTTAACCAGTCATACGCCTTTGCCATATCCAATTTAAGCACCACATTACCACCGCGAGTGTCCCTGTTAAGGTCCTGAACGACCTCTTATACCAAGGCTACATTGTCGTGGATATTCCTTCCCTGAATGAAAGCACCTTGTTCCTCCGATATAATAGAGGGGAGTAAGCACGCCAGTCTTAGAGAAATAATTTTAGCAATAATCTTGTAAGAAAAATTACACAGGCTAATCGGGTGAAAGTCAGACATTACCTCTGGGTTGTCCTTCTTGGGGATCAGGACCAAGTTTGCAGAAGTGTAACCTCTTGGAAGGAAACCCCCTGCAAAAAAATCCTTCACAGCCTCCCAAACATCGTTGCCAATAATCTCCCAGCAGGCCATAAAAAAGTACCTTGTGAAACCATCAGGGCCTGGGGCGCTATCTGCAGAAAGCCCCCAAAAACTACCTTCTTAACCTCTTCCAGGGAAGGGGTCTCCAGAAGGAACCTGTTATCCTCATCAAAGATTAAAGAGGGTATATCATATAGCAAACTGTCGTCCTGATGGCTGCTCTGAGAAGTGAAAATATCAGAAAAGAATCTGACCACTTCATTAGCAATGTCCTCTTCATTAGTGACCCAATCTCCCAAACCATTTTTAATTTTAGAGAGGCGTTGCTTTCTTTTTTCACACATTGACCATGGTGTGAAAGAATTTAGTGTTTCTTTCCCCTTCTTGAAGCCATCGCACCCTAGATTTCTGACGCCAACAGATCTCCTGCAGAAGGACCTCATTAAGAGCCTTTCTTGCTTCACTCAGCTCCCCTCCGTTAGTGTTGGAAGGGTCCTGATCAAATAGCACCTCCGCCCTGCACACCCTGTCCTCCGCATTACACACATTTTGGTGTATATTGCCAAACACCGATCTATTCCACAACCTGAGCTGAGCTCTCAGGTTTTTGAGCTTTGCAAAAAGAGTGTAAAGAGGGGAACCATAGACCGACATCGACCAAATCCATAAAGCCCGGGTGGGAGAGCCACATCTGTTGAAACCTTAAGCTTGAGTACCTATGCGCCACCTGGGTTTCACACACAAGCTGAATAGGAGCATGATCTGAGCATGTCTGTTTTAGATGAGAAACCTTAGACACAGCAAAAGTGTTAGCCCACACACCATTAAATAAAAATCTGTCTAACCGAGCCAAAATTTTACCTCCTCCATCTTGGTTATTGGACCAAGTGAAGGCGTTACCTTGAAATCCCCCATCAAAAAGGCCAGCTGCATTCACAAAGTTCCCAAAATCCTCCAGAGAGATGGCACATGCCGGTCTTCCCCCAACCTTCTCATTGGGATTCAGAATCACGTTAAAATCACCCCCACCGCCCAGGGGAGGTTGCTAGCAGCTGCAATCTCCAGCAGCCCATCCCACAAACGCCTACTGTCCCCCACCAAGCAATGGCCATGTACAAAAAGGATAACAATATTTTAGAGGAGTTTAAAAGCGTACATTCCAATGTGATTGTTTGCTCTTGCCCTTGGACCACATTAACCTGCAAATATTTTTTCCAGAAAACCCAAAGCCGCTCACCATTTTCCACCCCATTCGAGCACACCTCATCCATCCCAATTTGTCTCATAATCCGTGTGGCCTTCGTAAAAGGAATTTTAGGCTCCACAATCGCTACCAAATCCACCTTATCAGACATTATCACTACCTTCAAACGCCGAATAGACGGCTTATTCCCCAACCCTCTAAAATTCCAAAATAGTACGATCATTATAAACTCGGCGTGAGGGGGGGGGGGGGGCGTGGGTCCCATGGACCTAGTAATCATCCTATTAGGTTTTAAAACTGTAGGCTGTTCTATCACCAAGTTTTCTTTGTCAGTGGGGCTAGATGGTGGCACCATCAAGCTACAACCGCCATTCTCCTCTGCAAGACGTTTGAAAAATTCATTAAACATTTTATCCACTGTAAAGCTGGATGCACAAAGCTCCTCCATCGTGGCCTTCCAGCCCATGTCCACTCTACCCGTGCCCATACTGCTATCATCTTTTGTCGCAAGCACAGCCTCTCCACAAGTTTCCTTGGGTCCTGCAGAACTCACCCCTTCCCTCCTACCACTCGTAGCCACAGTTAATCCCTCCAATCCCTCAGGTTCATGCTCCCCATCTGACACAGCTACCATGTCGTTGTCTCCTCCTAAGGGCCTAGAAGGTCCCCTCCATGCCTGCTCCAAAGCCAATGTTCGCCCAGTAGGGCGCCACTGAGGGCGTTCTTCAACCATCTTCAATGTATTCTACTGTGGCCCGTTAAACCCCTTTTGGCACTGGGTCTGGCCCTCGATTTCCATTGGCACTTCTCTACTTATGCCCTCCCCGTGGTTTCGCACCACCACGACTTTCCCCTTGTTCACTGCCACAGTCTCTGTGATTGTCTCCACCTCCACGACGGGTGTACTAGTCTCCCCCCCTTGCTGAATCTGAAACTTAGCCATTAGGCTTTTATCATTACTCCTGGAGGCTTTACGGCAATGCTCCTTCTCATGCCCCAACTTGGAGCACATTATACAGTAGGAAGGCCATCGCTCAACCACAACTTTTTGGAAAAACCCTGATGAGCCGCAGCCAATCCATATCTTCTCCGGTGGCGTCGAGCGAACATCCACCTCAACGCAGGCCCTGGCCGTGACAGTTCTCGTGCAACCCGCCGTCACCCTATCCACCCTCAAAACCTTTCCAACCACCCCAGCGACCGAACGGAAGAAGTTCCCATGATACAAATTTATCGGTAAGTTCAAGAACGAGACCCAAACCGGAACCACAGGCGCCTCCTGCCCTGCTTTGAAGAATCTGGTCCACTTGAAGAATCTAAATGTGAAACCCTTAACCACCATCAATTCTTTCAACCAGACCCTCGCAAAGTTCGAATGGTTTACAAAACGTAGAAGAATATGCCACGAGTCCAATGTAGAAACCTGCACATCAGTCGCAAGGTGGAACGACTACTGCAGGGCACACTTAATCTCAAAGAGGGTGGGTCTCCCAAATGCACACTTCGCCACTAATGCCATCTAAAAAGGCTCCACAGACTTGGCGATTTCAGCGTCGGAGAAGAAGACCGCCGGTGCACCCAGGTGCACAAAAGGTGTCTTAATCTGCATCGCCGGAGTCTCCAAAGGCATAAGAACATCAGCAGCAACCACTGTGGCAAAAGAGCGACCAGCACTGCCCCCCGCAGCCTCCGGCCGAAGGGGATCCGGTGGGGCGATCCCCCCTCACGGAGGGAGGATCCACCATCGAACCCTAAAAATCTTGGATTCTAACATGCACCTGCAGAGCAAAACTCGGTGCTAACGTGCGCAAGAACGGCCCTATTGAATCCATTGTACAGTTTGTAAACCAAAGAAAATGCTATTTGTGGAGCTACTAGTACTGGTTTCATGAAGTTCTATGTTTGTCTGACTTGCTGGGAGCCACTATTCATTTTAATTACAGAGAAAACAATCGGGCTGCTGACTTTTTGGCTAATCTTGCGTGTGGGTCGTTGTGCAATCTCTTAGTGCAGTCAGATCATGAGTTACCTCTAGAGTTCGTTCGCAATTTACGAGAGGACAAAACTGGTTTACCAGTCTTTAGAATGAAATTTTATCCTTTATTTTATCTTAATTTTCTTGTATGGGGGGGGGGGGTGTTAGTTTTTAGCTCTGTGAGAGCGAGTGCTTTGTTTTCCCTTAGGTAGGGTTAAGGCGAGTTATGTCTCTCCCTTTGTTTTTCGATTTCATATTATTTATTTTCAATAAGGCTTAGGGGCTGCCTCGGGTCCCAGATAATATTTAGGCTGGAAAAAAATCTTCAAGGTTGCTTGCTTTATTATTTGTTTTAGAGACCCCTGATTCTATGGACAAGCTATTACTTGGTGATACCTTCTATTTGCTTCTTTGTCATTATACATTCTACCACAGATACCGATCTTTGACGGATTCCGTATTGGTGTAATGGTAAATATGTTCAAAAAATCATTTTTTTTGTAAATAAAAGTGATGGCAAAACCATCTAATCTGGGATGTGTATTGGTATCGGCATATCAATATTTGAAACCATGAGCACAACAACATTTTTAGGGAACCAAATAAACTGTCATACTAGTTGAAGAAACTGGTCACAACAGCCAAAAATCGGAAAATTTAATGGGAGAATTGGTTAAAACTTAAGCAAATTGACTGTCCTTGTATCTGGTCTTAGGCTTGCTGGGACAAGATTTAGTTGAACTAGGACTGAACCAGAATGTTACACTCAAGGATAATATAATAATAAAATAAGAAAAAGAGAGAATTAATAGGGAGAGAAAGAGAGAAAATAGGATAGGGTTTTGCTTTACGGGTGAAGCAATGAGGTCTGGCTTGGGTGAGGAAGCCTACCTCATCTCTAAGAGAAATTATGGGGATTCAATTCTCTATCTTCAATTTCATATTAACCTATTAAATAGGCAAAGCCAAACAAGTAGTTACTAACTCCTAAAACTTCTCCCACATCTCCCACTCCTCATGTACAACTCCAATAACTTCCCTAGAGAAATACCTAAATAACTATAGTAATGTAAGTAACATATTACAAAAAATAAAGAAATAAATAAACAATCCGTAACATTCCTTCTCCCTTGAAAGTGTCATTGTCCTCAAGGACAAAGAAATTAAGGAAATAATAATTCCACCAGGATCCCATATCTTAATATGGAATAATCAAATTACTAAAGTCAGAATGGTAATCTCATGTTGAGCCAATCTTGTTGTAGAAAATGGAATCTCTTTGAAGGATATCTTCTTCTTTTTCTTCATTTTCTTCGTTCGCTGCATCGGGTACACCATTATGACTATCTTTTCTTCATTCGGTTTCCTTACCTTGCTTGAAAATGCTTCTATTGCAAGGTCGTTGGTTAACGTATTCAATCCAATTCTAGCAAACAACTCGGTGAGCTTTTCCATGGTTTGGGTAAACTTCCCCAAAATTTATTGTTACCCAACGTGAAGTGAATGCACGACATCTTCCAATATCTCGACCCTTTTTCTCAAACCTAGCTTTGATACAATTTGTTATGTGTAAGGATAATATAATAATAAAATAAGAAAAAGAGAGAATTAATAGGGAGAGAAAGAGAGAAAATAGGATAGGGTTTTGCTTTACGGACGAAGCAATGAGGTCTAGCTTGGGTGAGAAAGTCTACCTTATCTCTAAGAGATAAATTAGGGGGATTCAATTCTCTATCTTCAATTTCATATTAACCTATTAAATAGGCAAAGCTAAACAAGTAGTTACTAACTCCTAAAACTTCTCCCACATCTCCCACTCCTCATGTACAATTCTAATAACTTCCCTAGAGAACTACCTAAATAACTATAGTAACATAAGTAACATATTACAAATAAAATAATTAAATAATACATAACATAGAATTTACCCCTTTGGCAGTTATGATTCTGATTTCAAACTTAAAATGAGATCGGCATCCTAACCTTGAATGATGATGTTAATAATAATAAGTGGGTGCTATCAAATGGGTGTAGAAATTAGGAGCATTGAAATAGTTTTCAGTCATTTAATATGTTCAGTAGAGATTTTGGCTAACCCTAATTTGGTTCACTCTTGTGAACCTTGCTCCAACCCAGGAATAGAACAAAACCAGACCAAAATAAAGGAAAGTAATAAAAGTGTGTGGCTTATAACTGCAGTTAATTAGAAGTATCCGAAACCTGGCCCATAGTCTTAGTAATTAGAGAAGATTCCAAAACCTTGTCGAAGTCATTTGGTGGTGTACCAAAACCAGTCTACAAAACAAAACACAAATAGAAACTAAATAAACCATAATGTTAGGAACTTGAGTAGAACTCATCTTTAAAGTCATATCTAGCCGTTAAGGAGAAGGTGTCTAAGTACCTTTAAGTCTCCACATTGGGCTACTTACATCTGATGTGAGATTATTACTTCTGCCTTCCGCTTGGAACCCCAATACATACAAAATCCACCTCTAATGGAATGAGCTGGGCCGAACTTTCACAAACCCCCCATAAGACACGAATAGCATGATGTCATGTTAATAAACCAACCAAGTTGATAAGTTAGGCTACAATTTTCTTTACTTTCAAATGAAATATTACAGAGTGAATTGAATAACTAATCCATATGCGTTGAAGGAACAATTATCTTTTTGTACTGTAGAACCATTTCGGTGGCTGACCTGATATTCAAGAAGCTTGGGTGTTCCTATTCGCACCTATAGAGTTCAAAGAACCCTTGAAATATTCTAGTGTGCTCCTTCTCATCCATGGTTTAAATGAAACTTTGATGAGTGTTTGCATGGAAATCCGGGAAGAGCTGGGGCTGGCGGTGTGATTCACAATCATGATTCCAGAATTGTCTCATGCTTTGGTGCTTACCTTGGAATAGAAACGAACTATGGTGCGGAATTCTAGAGCTTGATCAAAGGCATTCTGACCCCAAAGCAACTAGGGATGTGATATCTTTGGATTGAAATGGATTCACTGGTTGTGTCAATTGCAATCTCTAGTGGTATGATTCCTTGGTGTGTCATGTAAGATTGGCGTTTTCTAGCCTTATCTTGCTGATATCCGTTGGAAAATTACTCACTGCCATAAGGAGGCGAATCCAATAGCGGATTTTTTTTTTTTTTTGTGGCTAAACTGGCTACTAAGCTTTCCTCCTCTGATTCAGGAAGAACTGCAAGTTGACGCTCAGCGAAGACCAAGATTTCGCTTTTCATAGGATTGTTGTTGAGAGTAGGTGAGTCCTCCCCCTGCTGATCGCCATGCCGAAGATGGGGGGTTAGACTTTAGTTGCTTGCTTTTTTGTTTTGAGTATCTGGTGTCTTTCTGACCAGCTTGTATATTCTCTTATTCCCTCTTTTCTCTCTTAATACATATGATCCTTTTACAAAAAGTAAAAAAAAAAAAAACTAATCCATCATCAGATTTTATAATTTAACACTCAATTTATTTTTCTTTTCGTAAACAATATCTAATCAAACTCAGTAATAAACCCATGAGGTGGACACAAACCACAGTAGTAACACTACAACACAAACCACCTCCACATTTTTAATGATGCAAAAGTTATACAGACAACTCTCTAACTTGAGAAGGGCGCGTGCTGATCAGACAGACTACTGAGGTGTTTCTTTGGACCACAAAAGTTCCCATGATTCATCCATGGCTTCCTTTTCCATTTTGGTTGAAACTTCATCACTTGTTCTTCTTCCTCAGACGATGGGTGGAAAATATCATCATCAGCTGGGTGAATAAGAAGTGACTGAAGAGGTGAGGATGAGAACGAAGAGAGCAAAGGATGTGATCAAGCTCTTCTTCACCTGAAACATTTCTCTATAGATCTTTCCTGCTTGGGGGGCCTGGAAAAAGAATGTTAAGCTCTTTGGGGGATTTTGAGAGGGACTACTGACCTCCTTTATTTATACCAGACAGAGTCTCCCAACAGCTACCATCTTTGCTTGGACATCAAGGATGATTCATTCTACCCTTATATTAATCTTTAGGCTTAATGTGTTAGAAATTTTCCATAGGATCAATATGAAGGATCAATGAACACAATAACAATAATAAGAGAATCGAGTAGGAACCATACCCGAATCTATATCTCTTGTTGACGAATTCCTCGAAAGGTCTTCTCTCCATTTGTCAATCTTGTCTATTGTCCTCTCTATGTAAATTTTCAGTGGTAGCAACTAATGGGCATTGCTTCCTTTATATAGACGAGGAGCAAGGACTAACGCTAAAATAGAGTACAATTGGGACTCTCCCATAATAAAACCCAATTGTAAATAGGCCCACTTTTGTCTTTACACATTTAGGTGGCTAATTAAAACCCATTACCATTAAGGAGACCACCTCTCGTACGTACTGACTCTCATCCATTCAAGCCTGCCAATCAACACTCATCCACTAATCCGAACCCATACAATGACTGGATGCATACATGTTGAAAACATTACATTCTCCCACATAGGCAGCCAGAAATCATTGCTTCATTGTTGGATTAGATAAACTGTGATCACATAAATAGGAAGTGTTGAAAGTAGCTCACCTTAAAACATTACATCCTTGGTCCAAGTAAGAACACAAACACCCAATTGTAAGTGTTGTCACATTTTAAGTCGATATGGGACACTACACGGCTTTTGGGCTACACATATGTAAACAGTGGTATGGAAGTTGCATGTCACAGTGATCGAACATGTTAAATTCAAATTAGTCTCGACTTTCGACTGAAGTCACTAGCTACTCCATCACTGGGAGCTCACTGAAATCATTCTTCACATGGCAAACTGCCACTGGAACTACCAAATTAGCTACTTCATACAGAAGTCCTCTATAGTTATTACAACCTAAAGCTCATTGGGACTGGATCCCATAAGTCCCCCATACACTAGCCCAAGTACCCAAGCTGAGTGACTCTACTAGCATCCGCATTACCTCTATTACCATTCGAGGTCACCTTACTATCATTCAGGCAAACATATTGTCTCTAATATCATTCAAGGCTGCTACCTTTATTTTTTTTTGCTAAAGGTCAGCAATGTATGTATTAATGGTAAAAAAAGTACAGAAACGTAGTGACTTTCCCCAGTACAAAGGAGGGGAATTATTCACAAACTTCAGCCATCCTAAAATCTGTAATACGGACGGCACAATGCCTCCCATTCAATCACATGGGCTATGAAACTTGGACCTGTTGATTCAAGGCTGCTACCTTTATTTTCATTCAAGGGTGTATTTACTATCATTCAAGACAAACAACATGTACACGTGTAAAATACATAACATGACATAACATGGCCACAAATATCAAACAACAATAATAAAGCGTAAAAGCAAAATATTACTTAAATCAACAAATAACAAATACTATTTGTATGAGTAGAAACTATACTCCCACTAACAAAATACATCAAAGTATCCAACTAATCCTTTTGTCAATGAATCTTCCATCGCACAGCACCCCCAACCATGATGAAAATATATTATAAATGAGAAAGATAAATTCACTTCCATCGATCTTGAGTTTAAACACTAATTAATAATATTCTCCTTAAAAACAAAAGAGGTGACACCTTATCAAACTTCTGGTTCCATTTGTCTGATGAGTCCACCTGACCTCTCAAAATAATTAATAAAATATCCACTAAGGGTTTTGGGACCTATGGGTTATGGGTCTAGCCTCTGAGGAGTGAGGTATAAGGGAAATGAAACAAAAAGAGATTTTTTTTTGGATGAAAGAAAAAAAGAGGTTGGAGATGAGCTTATAAATCCATTTTCATATCATTAGGGGTCAGGGAATTGTGAAGTGAACTTCCTTGTGGCACACCTAGAAGGTTATCTTTTGATGGGCAGGCTAGATTTCCTTTGTTTGGCAAATTAGATTGGAAACCCTTCCTTTGGAGCTCCTCCTTTATTCTTCTTCCTCGCACTTCCTTTATTTGAATTTTATTTTTTGGTGTGTGTGTGTGTGTTGAAGGGGGGAAGCTCCATTAACCACTTGCACGCCTATTTGGACATGGACATACCTTCTTTTTTTTTGTTTGTTTTGCTAAAAGGTCAAACTTAATGCACTAAAGAAATAAAAGATGCAGGATTAAAGGATATGCACATACATGATTTTGAGTTCTACATCAGCTTTGTTCAATCAGGATCACCCAAACCCGTTTCATTCAAGAACATGGTTGGAACGTTTTTCTTTTCTCAGGGTTAAAATGGAGAAAAAGGGAGAAAATTTTCATTCAAAACACAACAACACTTATATAAAAATAAGACAACCATTACTAGGAGATACCTAATAGAAGAAAAGGGCGTAACCCTAGTATACAACATCTTAGGATATGGGGTTGCATTGCACATGTGCAAAAACAACAGACAGACAAGCTGGAATCTAGGACATCAAGGTGGTATTTCTTAGGTTTCCCTAAAGGCACAATTGGTTTTTATTTCTATGACCCTGTCGACCAAAAGGTCATTGTAAGTAAACATATTACTTTTCTAGAGGAGGAAATGTTGACCAAGAAAACTGAAGTAGTAGTCATTGAGGAATTATCAGATAACTCAGAAATTTCACGTCCAAAAGTGAGACCAATCAATATACCCATTGAAAATAAAATATCTCAAGAACCTCGATGTAGTGGGAGGACTATCAAACCACCCACTAGAGTCACTCTTCTCATAGAAGAAAAGAAGACAATGGAAGAGTTTCATATGGTTTCTGTTGAATCAGATAATGATTTGATAACAAACTTTGAGGCTCTTAAGGATGTTGAAGCCATTAAGTGGCTGGAAGCAACACACTATGAAATCAATTAAATTCATTCCTATAAGGTTTGGACTCTAGTTGATCCACCACCTGGTGTAAAGCCCATTGGATGCATGTGGATCTTAAAACGGAAGAAGGGCCCTGATCGAAAGGTTGAAAGATTCAAAGCAAGGTTGGTGGCAAAAGGATATACCCAAGAAGATGGTATAGATTATGAGGAAACCTTTTCCCTAGTGGCAGAGGGAAGTCCAAACTACTTCTGAATAGATTTCTTAATGAAGAAATCTACGTGCAACAGCCAGAGGATTTCTTTTCGTTGGAGGAAGAAGGAAAAGTATACAAATTGCAGAGGTATATTTATGGATTAAAGCAAACTTCTAGGAGTTGGAACATCATATTTGATCAATCAATCAAATCATTTGGTTTTGATCAAAATATGGATGAACCATGCGTTTACTAGAAGATCAGTGGGAGCGCAGTATGTTTCCTCAAATTATACGTAGATGGGATATTGCTCACCGGTAACGATGTGGGGTTTCTTTAATCAGTTAACCACTGCTTTTTCTATGAAAGATCTTGGTGAAACCAACTATATCCTAGGGATTAAACTCGTTATAAATGTCGAAGACGGATGTTGGGCTTGTCAAAGTCAGCCTATATAGATAAAGTCTTAGCCAGATTTGGTATAAAGAACTCCAAGAGAGGAAATGTTCTTTTTTGGCATGGAGTCAGTCTTTCCAAAGCTATGTGTCCTCAGACTCAGATGGACATTGAAGAAATGAAGAGGATTTTCTATGCCTCTATAGTGGGGAGTCTTATGTATGCTATGTTGTGTACATGGCCAGACATTTGCTTGCAGTAGGTATTATGAGCCATTACCGGTCTAATTTTGGATAAGGGCATTGGACTGTTGTGAAGAATATCCATAAATACTTGAGAAGGACTACTTCTTGATTTATGGATGTGATTAGTTGTCAGTTTTGGGTTCCATAGACTCAAAATTCCAAACTGACAAAGATGATAGAAAAACCACATCTGGGATGGTATATTTAATGGGAGGTGGTCCCATTGTTTGGAGGAGTACAAAACAGAAATCTACCACTAATTCTACTACCAAAGCAGAATACCTTGCAGCTTGTGATGTGGCAAAAAAAGGTGTTTGGCTTAGGAAGTTCTAATCAGATTTGGAGATAGTCCTTGACCTTGTCAAATGTCCTATTCCCCTGTTATGTGACAACATAAAAGAAATTTCTCAAGCAAAAGAGCATAGGGTTCATCAGAGGAACAAGCACGTGCAGCGGAAGTATCACCTCATCAGGGAGATTATACAGTAAGACGACATGAGTATCTCCAAAGTTGGCACTACTAAAAATGTGTCTGATGCCATGACAAAGGGTTTGTCTCCATAGAATCCATATGACGGATCAATCAACACAATACCAATAATAAGAGAATCGAGTAGGAACCATACCCAAATCCATATTGCTTGTTGAAGAATTCCTTGAAAGCTCTTCTCTCCATCTGTCAGTCTTGTCTACTCCCCTCTTTATGTAAATTGTCAGTGGTAGCAACTAATGGACATTGCTTCCTTTATATAGACGGGGAGCAAGGACTAACCCTGAAACAAAGTACAACTAGGACTCTTCCATAATAAGACCCAATTGTAAATAGGTCCACTTTAGTCTTTACACATTTAGGCGGTTAATTGAAATCCATTACCCATTAAGGAGACCACCTCTCGTACGTACTGACTCTCATCCATTCAAGCCTACCAATCAACACCCATCCACTAATCCAAACTTATACAATGACTGTATGTAAGCTTATACATGTTGAAAACATTGCATTCTCCCACTTGGGCAGACAGAAGTCATTATTTCAACCTTGGATTAGATAAACCGTGATCACATAAATAGAAAGTGTTGAAAGTAGCTCACCTGAAAACATTACATTTTTGGTCCAAGTAAGAACACAAACACCCAATCGTAAGCGTTGTCAAATTTTAAGTCGATATGGGACACTACAAGGCTTTTGGGCTACACACATGTAAAACACAATGGTATGGAAGTTGCATATCACAGTGATCGAACATATTAAATTCAAAATAGGCTCGACTTTCGACTGAAGTCACTAGCTACTCCATCACTGGGAGCTCACTGAAATCATTCTTCACATGGCAAACTGTTACTAGAACTACCAAATTAGCTACTTCATACATAAGCCCTCTATAGTTACTACAACATAAAGCTCATTGGGACTGGATCCATAAGTCCCATACACTAGCCAAAGTACCCAAACTGAGTAACTCTACTAGCATCTGCAGTACCTCTACGATCATTCGAGGCCGCCTTACTATCATTCAGGCAAACACATTGTCTCTACTATCATTCAAGGCTGCCACCTTTATTTTCATTTGAGGTCACTACCTTTACTTTCATTCAAGGGTGTTTTTACTATCATTCAAGACAAACAACATTTACACCTGTAATTAAAATACATAACAAGACATAACATGGCCACAAATATCAAACAACAATAATAAGGCGTAAAAACAAAATATTACTGAAATCAACAAATAACAAATACTATTTGTATTAGTAGAAACTATACTCCCACTAACAAAATACATCAAAGGATCTAACTAATCCTTTTGTCAATGAGTCTTCCATGACACAACACCCCCAACCATGATGAAAATATATTATAAATGAGAAAGATAAATTCACTCCCATTGATCTTGAGTTTATACACTAATTAATAACATTCTCCTTAAAAACAAAAGAGGTGACACCTTATCAAACTTCTGGTTCCATTTATCTGATGAGCCCACCTGACCTCTCAGAATAATCAATAAAATATCCACTAATGGTCTTGGGACCTATGGGTTATGGGTCTAGCCTTTGAGGAGTGAGGTATAAGGGAAATGGAAAAAAAAAAAAAAAAAGAGATTATCTTTTGGATGAAAGAAAAAAAAGAGGTTGGAGATGAGCTTATAAATCTGTTTTCATATCATTAGGTGGTCGTAAGGTCAGGGAATTGTGAAGTGAACTTCCTTGTGGCACAGCTAGAAGGTTATCTTTTGATGGGGCAGCCTAGATTCCCTTTGTTTGGCAAATTAACAGTTCATTCTCTATCTAATTTGCATCAGTTTTGTTCAATCTTGATCACCCAAACCCGTTTCATTCAAGAACATGGTTAGAACGTTTCTCTTTTATAAGGGGTAAAATGGAGAAAAAGGGAGAAAAAATCCATTCACAAACAACAACACTTACAAAAATACGACAACCATCACTAGGAGATACCAACATGTCCTAATAAGCTGAAATTGTTTATTTAAAATTTTGAATATCAAATGAAAGGGAAATTTAACTAATGAAAATCATTTGACTTCTTCTCAATCCATTTTCTTTAGCTCGCCAAAGTTTGCTGGGAAATTTGTGACTACATCGATCTCCTTCAACTTGAAACTTGAGCATCACCTATATATCAAAAAAATAGGTGAATTTGAGAAAAATTCTTGTAGTAGGAATAGTAGTTTAATGTTTTCCTCTCTTTAAGATCTCATTAATTTAAATAAAATAAAAAAAAAAATAAACTCGGAATTGAGAAACTTGGAGTTGAAGATTATAGTACTTTTTCACCCTAACAAGAAAAAACTTACCATCGTTAGCCAATTTGGCTTTCTTTGATGACCGAGGTTTTTTCATCACTTCCCCCGTGTTGAGAAAGTGCATAACGTATTTCTTAGATTGGAATCGGTACGTCTGAGTTGGATCTTCAAAATACTGCAAACCATGATATTAAGTTAAAATTTTGTTTCCCCTAACCCGCAACTATAAGTTGCATGCATGAGAAAAGAGCTAGTTCATAGTAAAAAATCATACTCAACACAAAAGAAGAAGAATTGTTTTTGATAGAGTAAAGTCAATAGACTTATTTGGGATATCCAAGGGAGACCTAGATATAGGTTTTACTAAGTAATTCTATGTTGTTTTTTTGTCTTGGATGATAGGGTTGAGTTTTGTCTGCTAATGGCAATGCCGAAGGTGAACAACTCTCCTTATTTTGTTTTGTGTAATCGTCTAGGGATGCCTTGATGTTAAACTTATTGTATTTTTCTCTCTTTTCAATATACATTTGCTGACCTTTAGCAAAAAAACCAAAAAGGACTTATGTTAAAACATGAGGTTGTAAACCTGAACCAGAAACCACTACTTTGGAATCCTTGGTTGGGGGGAGGGGGAATTGGTTCTCTCTCTCTCTCTCTCTCTCTCTCTCTTTTGTATGTGTGTGTACTTGTGTGTGTGTGTGTGTGTATTTAAATTAACAAATAAGTACCCAATAAACGAATCAAAATTCCAAACACAGAGATATTATTGGCCACTCATCACAATATAAACTACTGCCGCAACAATCGTAAAACCTAATTTATCATATAACACACTTGATTCAAAAGTTGGTATAAGATTTCTTAGAACTACTAAACTCATATGTGATTATAGTACCTCAAAAAATTCAAAATGTAACCTTAATGCTTCAATGATGTAAAATAAGGTACAGTTTATAGTTAGAAATGGAAGAGGAAAAACATTTGATCAATAGGTTAAATTGAAAGATAAAAAACCAGGGCATAGGATTATTACAGTTGGTTGTTCAAAAAAGAAGAAAATAAATAGAAAGAACCAGAAAAGTTTAATTAGGGTTTTCTATAAAACCCATCAAGATCAGGAAAACAATCAAACACAACAAAAGTTTAGGGTTTTCAATAATTCACCTTATCAGCCCGGTTGCCGTTCTTCCTCATCCTTGTCCTGACATGCCAATCCGGTGGCAGCCAATTAGGTCGCACCAGTACTACTGTCTCTCCATTTCCATTTCCATCTCCATTTGCATCATCTGCAGGCGTTATCTGTTGTTGTTCAACAACCCCTGACGTCAGTATTGGTGGTGGTGGTGGTGAGGTCAGCGACTGCTGCTTTGCACCCACATCACCATCACCATGGCTTCCAGTTCCAGTCATGGGTTGTGGTGCCATCGCTTCTCTAACTTGTTTTTCTTTAGCTTCTCGAGCTTGTTTTTGTTTTTCGGCCTTACTGGCCATATCCCAGTCCCATGGGAGATTAGGATCCAGTGGTTCCAATCCCGCAAACACTTCCCAGTCAATGTCTTCTTCTTCTTCAATCTCGGGAGCTTCTTCCCTCGACATTTGAGAGAGAGACAGAGACAGAGAGAGAGAAATGTGAAGTGAGTTCTTTGGAGCGAGAGAGATGTGAAGTGAGTTCTTTGGCTTCAAACAACGTATATATGTATATGAAGTTGATACTTATGGTAGTGGGGACAGCATTTAGAGAGATTGACTGGTTGCCTATTAGGGACGATTTGTTTAGTTGTCAAAGATATAATACAGACTGAGGCTGACCTGGATTTTCTCATTCTTTCTAACAAATGAAATGATTTGATTGTATGCGTTAATAATTAATAATGTTGACCCTCCTTAATTTTCCTTCTTTGGAGTGAGGTAGAGCTCAGAATTTAATACCCATTAAAGGTCTTACCAATTGCTTCCTATAGATCTTTAAGTACCATTTTCATAATGATCTGTGGGGATCTAGATTTATCTTCATAGCGCCTCAAGTTTCTCTTCAACCACACGCAATATGGGATTAACACAAACAAGGCATTCCATATATCCTTAAGGTCAATCGGAACTAACTTCCTCTGCCACCAATGACAAAAGTCATTAAAATTATTCAGCCAAGCTATTTTGAATGGATCTAAGCAGAGCTGCAAAACATTAGTCGAGAAAGCACAAACAAAGATGACAGCGAGAAACAATTGGAACCCCTCTTCCAATAACCTCTGCATCTATAGGAAGCCTGATATGCATAAAAACCCCCCAGTTAAAATAAACTTGCCTAGGCTGAAGGGTTGCATTCCACGCTAATGAAGACCAGGGTGGCTTCATACCCTTAATCCTTGCACTATTCCATGCTGAAGAGACATTAAAGACATCAAACTTTGATAAGTACCAAACCCTATTATCCTCCAATAAAGATGATGTAAGCTTTTATATTCAAAGTTGTATATTAATAAATGATCTCAGTTTAAGATTGAGATTTGAGAAAAAATTCAATCCTAACCCAGAAGACTCAGCAATCGATTCTTTTCCATACCATATATCCTTCCAGCAACTTATTTTTGATCCATCCCCTATTTTCCATCTTTCATGAGAAGATACAATACCCCATACTCTCCTTATACCAAGCAAAATAGAAGATAATGGGGTAATGGTCTTGATTGAACCATCTTCCTTCAAATATCTGGCTCACATATATTTCCCAAAAGACGACTGATCAGTTTTTTTATTGACCATGCCATTTTATAGAGGAGCAAAATCGACTTCTCATAGCCGCCAAATTCCAAGCCCTCCTTCAAATTCCAATTTTACTGTAACCTTTTTTGGTGTCTCCAGATCTCCAGACCAGATAAAATTTCTCATCCAAGATTCCATAAAACGAATCAACAAAGAAGGCCACCAATAGATAGAAAAAATATGAACTGACAAACTAGAAATAACAGAACAGACTAGAGACAAATAGGGCCCAATCGGGTGTTATTAATATAAAATGAACTATTTTATGTTATTCGTCTTTTTTTTTCTCCTAGAAGATCATTTGTATTAAGAGAAAGAAAAGGGGGAAAATAATGTACAAGCTGGGTCAGTGAGACACCAGAAACAAAAACAAAAATGCGAGCAAAATGAGGCTACCCCCACCTATTGGAAAGGCCATCAGTAGGAGAACTAAGGGCGTCAATCAGTGTGGTTCTGGTTATTCGGTTCGATTTGTTTGGTGATTCTATTGGGAGGAGCAGGGAAGGTTGGACTCTACAATTTTGTGGCACCCTCTTTTGCAGGGGATAAATCTGTGGCGAGAAGTGTTGGGGTGTTGTAGAGTTGGGTATTAGGAAGTGGAGCAACACCTTGGTGGGGTTCTTCTTGGGGTCTAAACCATCATTCCAGATGATGAATATCAACCGATTCTATCCAAAGCTGGCTGAACTCCTAAAATCTCTCAATAAACATTATCATCACAATACTACTAGTCGATCTCCTACATTCCCTCAACAACCTTATCTCTCCTCAAGTGCAATTCAAGTGGAACTCTATCATCATAGAGATAAGACTGAATGAAGACCAACTCCTCCAAGATAGATGGCCGATCTCATCTTATCCCACATGTGATAACCCTTATCTCACATGTGATAACACCCTAAGTGATCCAGGACTCTATATCTCACATGTGATAACACCCTAAGTGATCTAGGACTCTCTTAATGTATGTAGATAGGAACTCCATTATTTTTACAACTCTATCCTATCTATATATACTTGATGTAATCATACTACAATTTAATAATAAGAGAATTTTATTCACTCCAATATGGTATACAGAGCCACACACTCCAACAAGCACTTCTAAAAATATAATTATTTCTCTCTCTCTCTCTCTCTCTCTACCTCCAATGGTCAATCACTCCTCAATGGCCAATTCCACCGCCTCCATGCCCATGGCTTCTGCCCACCCTACTCCTCCCCTTACTCACTCAGGTGCCTCTCGTTTCGTGCACCTTAAACTCTCTTCTAAGAACTATGTCTATTGGCACACTTAAATTGAACCCTATCTCATTGGCCTGTGCCTCTATGATTATGTAACTGGTGACTTGCCGCGCCCTCAAGATCCTGCCCTTGCCGCCACTTGGTGTGAACATGATGCCTTTGTGAAGAGTCTTCTCATCGCCTCACTTTCTGAAGATGCTATGTCTCTTGTCATTGGTCACAACAAAAGCAAGGAATTATGTGATGCTCTCCATGCAGCCTACAACTCCACCTCTACTACATGAATTCTCTCCCTTAATGTTGCACTACAGAACCTTATGCACAAGCCCGACGAGAGTGTATTCCAATTTCTCCAACGTGCCAAGTCTCTATCAGATGAACTAGCTGTTGCCGGCAAACGCTTACCCACTAAAGATCTTAACATTCACATCTTTCGCGCACTACGCGAAGAATATCAATCTTTGATTCCCACTTTGATGGTCTAATTTGATCTGATATCATTCACTGAACTTCACGGTCTATTTGCAAGTCATGAATATTTACTCTAGTCACGCCGTACTATGATTGATTTGTTTACCCATGCATTTATTAATGTGACTCAACATGGTGGTCGTGGTCCCCCACCTCTTCCGGGTGGTCGTGGTAATGGTTGTGGCCGTAGCAGTACATATAGACACGGTTGAGGTTATGGCATGTCTAATGCTTTTGCACACAACCCATGTACCAATTACGGCCATACAAACCACCAGGCCGCCACCTGGTTTTACCACCATCAATCCTCTCCCCTCCCTTCTCCCCACCCCTCCCCCTCCCCCAACCCAATCACGACTCCCCCCACCCTCACGGCTTATTACACCACCACCCCCTCACCCCAGCCCAATTTGGGTTACCCATTCACCCCATTCACCTGACTTACCTTATCACCCCCCCCCCCCCAAATCCCACTTGGCTTCCTAACGCTGGAGCCACTCACCACTCCACGCCTGATCTCCACTCCCTCTCTACTTTTGGTCCATGTATAGGTAACAACCAACTTCATGTTGGTAATGGTAATGGACTTCCTATTTCTCACACTGGTACTGCCTCTCTCTCTCTCTTCTCCTTCTCATTCCTTTCTTCTTTCTAATGTTTTGCATGTTCCTACTCTTACTAATTCCTTGCTTTCTGTTCAAAAGTTTTGCATTGATAATAATGTCTTTTTTGAGTTTCATTCTTCTCATTTTGTTATCAAGGATTAGGTTACCAAGTGAATTCTACTTTGGGGCCCGAGTAAGAATGGACTCTCCTCCATCTCCTCTTCTTCTTCCATTTCTACCCATCTTACTACTATAGACTCTTATGATCCCTGACATCACTGCTTAGGCCATCGTCATGATCGTGTTCTCCTCCTAATGATTCCTTGTCTTCCGCTCCCCAAGTCTCTACAAAATTTGCCCCACTTGTCAAATGGGAAAAGCCTGCCGTCTTCCTCTTTGTGCTTCTGCTTCTCGTAGTCTTTTTCCTTTGGATTTGGGGTTTACCGATGTATGGGGTCCTTCCCCAAAACTGTCTCTTCTGAAGGCAATCGCTATTTTACTATTTTTTTTTATGACTTTAGTAAATTGATTTGGTTTTATCCTCTTAAGTTGAAATCTGATGCATTTTCTATTTTCAAATCCTTTCAGGCCTTAGGGCCTCTTTGGTATCACTCTTCATTTTCATTATGGCCTATTTAAAAAGTCATTAATAAAAATGAAAAGCTGTTTGATAGCTACTAGACATAAAAGAATATAGAATGAGAAACTGTCTGGTAACTACCTATGTGTAAATAATTTTCATAAAATTTTTAAACTAGTAGGTGAAGAGATTCTCTTGACCCATCTTCTTCCCCAAATCAACTCTAAACAGTAAATTAAAATGAAGAGAATTCTGGAGAATAAAACCTAACATGTGCACCACTAACATAATTATCACTCTCAACAACAGCACCAGCACCACCTACAACACCCTAACTTCCATGATTGATGTTGGAAATCGTCTCTTTTGGTTTGCTTAATTTTTATTGAAATTTCTTTTCCATTTTCTCGATGTGGTTTTGGTTTTATGAGCTTTGGATTGATGCATAATTCTTCTATAAAATGAATGAATTAATTCAATTTTCTTGTCTAGAATAGATATTCGTTCGAGGCAACAATTGTTGATATCAGTTTTGTTACTCTGCTGTTTTAAGTTGGAATTTTCTTGGTTTGGGGTGGGTGTTTCTTTGTCCATCCGATCATTTTCTTGGTCGCTAAAAGCTCATTTTTTGCTTCTTGTTGTTTTTCCCCCTTTTGTTCCATGATTTTAATTCAAATCCTGAATCATTATTGTCCGAAATTGTAATCGGAATTGATTACTGTATTCTAAAATGAAATCCTGACCCCTTTGGCCTATTTTCCTTTACTGTTTAGTTTTCTCCTTGTTCCTCATCTGCATCTGTCTCTATTTTTTTTTATCAGTGTGTTTCTTATTGTTCTTAGAATGGGAACTCATCCACTCCTTTCTTCTTCATACCAACATCATAAATCCTAATCTTTGGGTCGGGGACACCACGACAATACCATGATTTCAGGTATGGCTTGTTCTTGATCTACGGGTAGCACCTTGCAGGTCTTCTCCCCATGGCAACCTCTTAGAGAGCTCCTAGGGTTTTCTCAACAGAAATGAATGGAGAGCACAAGAGATAAACTAGACAAATCATTTCCCTCTTTTCATCGAAGATGAAGAAGGAGGAGGAGGAGGAGGAAGAGTTTTTATAAAATCAAAACAAAATGTCTATTTTATTCTCACTTATTCTGCCTTATAAGCACGTGCTCATTACTTAAGCGAAAAAATGAAGGAAAATGGTTTTTGCCCATAATTCATAATAGACTCTTGAGTCTATTATCATTTGGGGGTGTTTTCAATTATTTTAATTAAAAGCAAGTTTCAAAAGTTATACCAAACACATGAGAAACTAAAAAAATGTCAGAAAATGAAAATGAAAAGTGATACCAAAGAGGCCCTTTAGTCAAACAAAAATTCTCACTTAAAATAAAATCAATTAAAAAATTGGGGAGGCGAATACCGTTCTCTCTCCTCTTTTTTACAACTTTGGGCATTGAACAATGTGTCTCCTGTCCCCATACTCATGAGCAACAGGGGACCATTGAATGACGCAATCGTCAATTCCTGAAACCGGCCTAACCTTACTTTCCCATGGTTCAGTTCCACACACCTATTGGGACTATGCTTTTGAGGCAATAGTGTATCTTATCAATAGAATGCCCTTACCTATCACCAATAATATCTCCCCTTATCAGGTTGTTAACAATCACCCCCTGACTATTCTTTTTTAAAGGTTCTTGGGTGTTTATGCTTTCCCTGGCTTCACCCCTATAACTCTCACAAAATGGACCCATGCTCCTCACCTTGTGTTTTCTTAGGATATTGTCCATCCCATGTTGGTTACCGATGTATGGATCTCACCTCTCATCACATATACATATCCCGTCACGTCCGCTTCGATGAAACCGTTTTTCCATTTCACACCTACACCATCCATTCCACCCCCTACCACCTCTCCCCCCACCCTTTGGTGTTGGTCCCTCCCTTATCCCTCCACTAGACCCTCTCACGGTTTCACGTCTCCTCTCACCACTTCCTGCCCCACCATCCACCTCACCAACCCCAACCCTACCCTTCCCATCATCGAACCCCACCTGTCCCTCTACCCCATCAGAACCACCCCACTACTTCCCCACCGTAACCCCTCCCTCACTGAATCCCTCTTCCCCTTCCTCCACCACTCCTCCTCTCCATGTTAGACGCCTTGTTGACCTCTACAATGATCCCCGCACCCTTCCTACTTCCCCTCAAGCTCACACTTCCCATCATCCCCCCACCACTTCATCTACTGTTGAATCTACCAGTTTCACCCAAGCTAACGAGGACCCTCAGTGACGTGTTGCCATGACCGATTAATTCAATGCTTTAATTCACAATGATACATGATCTTTGGGTTCCATATACTACCTCCATAAATGTAGTTGTCTGCAAATGGGTTTATCGGATCAAGCGCAAGGCTGACGACTCCATTGAGCGTTTCAAGGCTCTCCTTGTTGCAAAAGGGTTCCATCAATAACATGGCTTGGATTATGATGAGACTTTTAGCTCTGTTATCAAACCTACCACCGTTCGAACTGTGCTCTTTTTAGCCATCTCTAGAGGCTGGTCTATTCGTCAACTTGATGTTAGTAATGCCTTCCTTCATGGCATTCTTACTAAAGAAGTTTATATGACTCAGCCACTAGGGTTTGCTGACTCATAGTTCCCTCATCAAATGTGCCATCTTCACCGCTCCCTGTATGGGCTCAAACAAGCTCCACGGGCTTGGTTCAATAGACTCTCCGAGTTTTTGTCCCGCTCTGGTTTTCGGTCCTCCCAAACCGATCCATCTCTCTTTATTTTTACCACGACTGACACAGCAACTTATGTTCTCGTTTATGTTGATGATATTTTGATCACAGGGAATCACACATCTCATATCCAAGCCCTTATTGGGCAACTGGCAGTTGAGTTCTCTATTAAGGATCTGGGTCCTCTCCACTTCTTCCTTGGTGTGGAGGCTCTTTATCAACCAACCAGTGTACTACTCTCACAATGCTATATATCTGATTTACTTGATCATGCTAGCATGACGGATTGCAAATCCGTCTCTACCCCTGTGGCCACCATATTTTTAACATCCCCCACAGGGGGGTGCACCATTATTTGATCCAACCAAGTACCGCTCTATTGTTGGTGCCTTACAATACATCACATTGACTCGCCCTGCTGATACTTTTGCGGTAAATTGGGCCTGCCAATTTATGCATGCTCCGTTCGATGTACATTGGTCGTTAGTCAAACGCATCCTACGGTACCTCAAGTTTACACGTGCTTATGGATTATTCTTTTCAAAGTCTAATAATGTTCAACTCCAGGCCTCCTCGGATACTGATTGGGTTGGTGACAGTGCTAGCCAAAAATCCATAGGTAGTTATGCTATTTTTATGGGCACCAATCTTATTTCTTGGACTTCTAAAAAGCAGAAAACCGTTGCTCGGTTCTCCACTGAATCTGAATATAAGGTTGTTTCTAATACCTGTGTTGAACTAAATTGGCTCCACTCTTTATTTGATGAACTCGCATTCCCATCAATGGTGTCCCAGTTCTCTAGTGTGATAATATCGGTGCTACTTATCTTTCTGCGAATCAGGTTTTCCATGCTCGTACCAATCATGTGGAGATTGACTTCCACTTTGTACGAGACAAGGTTGTGGCCCATGAATTACAAGTCTGATTCATCTCCACCAAGGATCAGTTGGACAATATTCTAACAAAGGGACTAGGAACGACCCGATTCTCATTTCTACGTGACAAGCTGCGGATTTGACCCATCAAATCCACATCTTGAGGGGGTGTATCAACCAATTCTATCCACAAGTGGCTGAACTCCTAAAGTAACTCAACAAACAATATCATCACATGACTGGTCGATCTCCTACATTCTCTCAACAACCTTATCTCTCCTCCAGTGCAACTCACGTGGCACTCTATCATTATAGAGATAAGACTGGACGAAGACCAACTCCTCCAAGATAGTTGGCCGATCTCATCTTATCCTATATGTGACAACCCATATCTCACATGTGATAACACCCTAAGTGATCCAAGACTCTTTATCTCACATGTGATAACACCCTAAGTGATCTAGGACTCTCTTATATATGTAGATAGGACTCCATTATTTGTACAACTCTATCCTATCTATATATACTTGATGTAATCAAATTACAATTTAATAATAAGAGAAATTCATTCACTTCAATAGTGAAGAATACCTTATCTAAGATTTGGAAAGTTAAGGGATTTGTGGAGTTCTATCTCCTTGAAAATGGTTTCTTTGTGTTCCTCTGAGTAAGAGGATAAACGCAATATCTTAGAAGGAGGTCCTTGGACTATGGTGAGTCGACCATCGTTTCTCAGACAATGGGAGAAGAATTTACATATGGAGAAGGTGGGCCCATCCACTGTCCCTGTGTGGGTTACTCCTCCTCGCTTGACACTTCACCTTTGGAGTGGAAATGACTTAATTAGTGCCTTCAACTCTTTGCTTGGGAACCCACTGTTCACCGATCGAAGGACTAAGCACCAAGAGTGCTTGGCTTTTGCGCTCCTGTGTGTGGAGATTCAGGCAAGGGCGTCTTCCTGGGACTATGTAGTTATTGAAGATGGGGAGGGCCACAAGTTGTTTCAGAAGGTTCGATATGAGTGGACGCCTCCTTCGTGTAATCACTCTATAGTTTTTGGACACTGTGAAATCTTGTGGCTACTTTAAGGGCGGAGCTCAAAAGCACAATAAGCATTGGTGCAAGAAGATCTCGTAGAACCAGGGAGTAAAGGTTCAATCCATGGCGGTTGGAACAATCTTACCGGCGAGAGGAGAGAATGCCCAGGTTTCAGCTGGGGGGATGACTGCCTCTGTCTTGATGCTGCTCATTCTAAGGCCTGATCCGCTGCAAAGGAATGGAATGAGAGAGGGTTGTAGAGCTGGCATGCATGGATTGGTTGAAGGGGGCAGATTTGAAATTCTTTTGAGGACATGGCCTTGTCGGGTAAGAAACATGGCACTCAAAAGAAAAAGAACAAAAATAAAAATAAAAATAAGAAAAAGCTTTTGGGTGAAGAGGAATTGGACAGCTATAAAGGGGAGGCACTTGGGTATTCGAATGAAGCCTACTTGGAGGAGCAGTCCCACATGGGAAATGGTTGTGTAATTTATATAGATTTGAGGGTCATTTCACAGCCAATAGAGGAGACCAACAAGGGTGATTGGAGCATGGTTGATCAGAGCAACCAAGGAGAAGATGCTGAAAGAAATGATGAAGAACCAGATGAAGCAGATTCTGGGGAGGCTGGTCAAGACCAACAATTGGAGAAAAGGTGCGGGTTCGTAGGGGGTTCCAATGATGAAATTAATAAGTATAATGGAACTTCTCACGAATCTAATGTAGGCCATAAGATAAATCGGTTACCTGCTCAGTTCCCCTGCTTTGATATGGGGTTCGTAGAGGGTTCCAAACATCGAGGAAGCGGGTTCAGTGGGATATTCCTAAGACAAAGGAGAGGTATCAGGCTCTAAGGTTTTATCATGAATTGGTTGTGTTGGAACATCAAGGGTCTTAAAGCCCTTGAAAAGTAACTTGCAGTGAAGAGGAGGATCATAGAGGCTAAAGTGTCAGTGTATGTGTGTTGTTGGAAACTAAAATTAAGCTAGAGAATGTTGATCGGGTGTTCCCTGTCATGGTTCCAAGGTGGGTATTTGTCCATAATGGATATGTTTAGTCTACTACTCACATATGGGTGGACTAGAATCCCTAAGAGGTGGCAGTTACTTCTATCAAGATTACAAGCTGGCAGATAATTCATTTATCATTGGGAAGAGTTGGTAGTAACTTTCAGTGTTGTTGTTCTGCTGTGTATGGTGACAATAGCATAGCAGAACGAAGATCTTTATGGACTAAATTGAGAATATTATCTCAAGTAACTACATTCCCTTGGGTAGTCCTTGGGGACTTTAATATTGCTAGGAGTCGAAGTGAAAAGAGTGGCAGGGTCCCAATCACTCAAGGAGTTGTGGATGAATTCAAAAGGTACTTATTTGAATTTGGTCTTGTTCACCTTGGATGGAGGGGGAGCTCTTTACTTGGAGTAATAGCCAAGCTGGAGATCAAAGGATTTGTAGCAAGCTGGATAGGGTGCTTGTGAATGATCAATGGGTACGCTGTCTGAGTAGCTCAGAAGCGGAGTTTCTCCTTCCCAGTGTGTCTGGCCATTCTCTCACTAAGCTTTCAATCATGAACCACCCAAATTTTGGTACTAAACCGTTCCGATTTATTGATGCTTGGTTGTCCCATGAAAGTTTAGGGATGTGGTCCTCAAAAGGTGGGAGCGGTTGGTCGGTGGCTCTTCAAACCCGCTAGCCCGTCTTAATTCTTCTAAGGTCAAGAATGTGACAGCGGAATTGCGAGAGTGGAATAAAGAGGGGTTTGTCAATGTCTTTGAATCGGTCAAGGAGGTTGAAATGGGACTTCTTTCTATTCAGTGCCCTGTCTAGATATCCGAATGGGGATGGGTTGATGGCCCTATAAAGGGCTGCTAACTGCTAAGGCCCGACTGTTGGAGGCGCCTAGGCTAGAAGAATATCTTTTGAGATAGAAATCTCAATTACAGTGGCTTCAGCTTGGAGATGATAATAATAGATTTTTCCATAAGACTATTAAGAGTAGATAAAGCAGAAATAATAGTCTTAAAGTGAAAAAGGAGGATGGGTGTATAGTCTACAGTCCAGATTCAATAAAAGCGGAGGCGGTTCAATATTTCAAGAAGAACTTTGGTTGGGGTCAGAGGGAGGCACTTCAAAGGTCGGAAGGGCTGGTTATGGACTCAATGATCTTTGTTGATCAACAAAGGTTGTTGGTGGGCAAAGTTTCAAACGAAGAGATAAAGGTTGTGGTGTTCACCTTCAATGAGAACAAAGCTGCGGGTCCAGATGGCTTCAATAGTCACTTCTTTAAAATGGTGTGGGACATTGTTGGGGAGGACACGACAACGGTCATCAAATGATTTTTCACATACCAACCACGGTGAGTGAATTTCACTTTCCTTTATTTAATTCCTAAGGCTTCTAATTCTTTGGAATTGAGTAGTTACCACACCATTTTTGTTCTTCTAAGAATCAGCAAAGGTATATATTGAAGGCAATAAGTTACAACACTATAAGAGCTAAAAGAAACCATTGAGTCTCTGCTCCACCATGGCCATCAGCAGAGCAAGGAATCAATAAAATAAAATACAAATTGACTATGAAAATCTATATTTTAGCTTCATTTGCGAATCCCAACTAATATCATGAAGAGAAAAAGGAACAGTATCCTATACAGAAGATATTCTTGTAGCTGCCACATACTTTGTCAATTTATTTTCTACCATGTTTGCTTCTCGAAAGACATGAGAGATTTTCCATGAGATCTCATCCAAATAACTCTTGTATAATCTCCATTGATGTTGGAAGCACCATGGAATATTTTGCCTTACGGTGCAGCTTACTACAGCTTGTGAGTCACATTCAATCCATAGTATATCAGCTTTCATCAAATATGCTTGATGTAGCCCTACAAAGAAAGCTGCAAATTCCGCCATAAAATTAGAACCGACACCTTAATAGGAGGCAAAACATCGTGAAGGATGACCAACACCATCCCTAAAAATACCACCAGCCCCTGAACAATCTGGATTACCAAGTGAGCATCCATCAATATTTAGCTTCAGGCATCCAGCCGGCAGGCAGCACCATGAGACCTCCATAATTCTCCTAGTAGGAGGGTTAGATACAATAATTTTCCTAGTAATTCTCCTAGTTGGATTACTGCCTATTGCCCTTTGCAATGTGTTGTATAAAAAATTCACTTAAAAAATCATTGCTAATTGTCTACAATCAGTGGTAGGGAATGTTATTTCTATTTATCAATCGGTCTTCATCAAAGGTAGGTCGATTGTGGATAATATCCACATAGGGAGGGGGATCAACCAAAAACACTCATTACTATCAGTAGATGAAAATTGACCATCACAAAGCCTATGATTCCTTAAATAGGGACTTCTTATATCCCATCATGTTACGCATGGGCTTCCCTATAAGATATATTCAATGGGTTAAAGGTTGTGTTGAATCCTCTATATTTTCTATTTTAGTCAATGGAAGCCCATTTGGTTAAATTGCCAGAGAAAAAGGATTTGATAGGGTGACCCGTTATCTCTTTATTTATTTTCCATTACCAGGGAACCCTTGTAGGTGATGTTGAAGAACTTGGTGCCTAAAAGAAAAACTCAGATTCTTCCCAAATGCAAGGATTTTTAGTTGTCTCATCTTATGTTTGCGGACAACCTCATGTTGTTTGTGAAGGCTGAGCGTGGTTCCATCGGTGCCGTCATGGAGGTATAAAAATTTTTTCTATGTGCTCAGGACTCAAATTGAATACCACAAAGTCTTCTATTGTCTTGGGGAGTCTTTGATATGTGTAGGCAGGAACTACTTCATATGAAAGGGTTTCAAGAAACTCTCCTCCCAATTTGGTATTTAGGGGTTCCTCTTGTCTTTGGCAAGCTCAGAGTGGTTGACTGCTCTCCATTTTTTGAGATGGTTCGACAGAAGCTAGAAGGGTGGAAGTCCCAATTTTTATCGTTTGTTGGGAGATTGCAACTTATCAATTCGGTGCTTCAAGGTGGTTACCCTCTCATCCCTTCAAAATCTAAGGATCATAGAGTTAAGGACCTCTTTATACGAATCTTTCTATTTCCTCTTAATGCTTCGAGGCACTGTCTCTTGAAGCCTTTGTAGCTCTTCCTAGACTTTGGCTAGGTTCACCAAGTGGATTTTGATGGACTAACATCTTTGCCCTCCTTAGGAAAGTAAAAATAAATAAATTAGAATCATTGTTTGCTAACTTTCTATAGGCTGGCCCCAACATGGACCGTAAGACCCGCTTTATTTCTTGGGAGATTATGCTTGGCCTTCTCAAGGCTAAGGCGATGGGGGTGATGCGGTTATGGATCGAGTGTGATTCGATGGCTGTGGTTGGTGCTTGTGCGTCTGGCAATATTCCCTGGTTCGTGAGGCAGGTTTGGATTGGTCTCCAACCTTTTCTTCATTCCATATGTTGGAAGATTTTCCATTGTTTTAGGGAGGCTAACCCTATGGTGGATACTCATGCTAAATCTGCTGCAAAATCTGGGGTATCCTCTTGGTCAACTTCAGATTCCCTTCTGGTGTTAATTTGGCTTTGATTGATGATGCATTAGGTAGTCCTCGATACAGATTCTATTAGGGGGCATTTGCCTTGTTTGGTGTTTTCCTGTTTGGGAAGGGATGTCCTCCCTTTTGTGTGTTTTTGTAATTGTCTAGGTATGCGTGGACGTTAAATAGTTTTTTTTTTTTTATTTCTATTTTAATATATTCATTGCTAAATTTAGCAAAAAAAAACACCTAAGAAGGAGGGCGGTTGGGCATAAAGAAAATAAGTGATATGAAGTTGGAAGGAATCCTAAAGCAGATTTGATGGATTAGGCCCAAGAAGGAGAGTCTTTGGGTGAAATGTGTTTATCAGCATGGACAATCCAAGTTATCAAGAATTGGTCTTGAGTATGGTGTAAAGTGTTGAAGTATAGAGAGAAGGTAGAGCCATATGTGCCGTTCATTATAGGTAATGGCCTTATGACTAGGTTGTGGTTGGACCCTTGGCACCCTATTGGTGTTCTTCTTAACACTTATAGGGAACACATTCGATATGTTATTGGGTTGGACTGTATGATGCTGGTGCGTACCATCTTAAGGGATGGTGAGTGGCACCCTACCCCAACAGTTTCAGATGATCTTCTTTATGTGTGGGTTACTCTCTCAGGAAGAATTTATTCGAACAATGATGGTCCTGATAGAGTGGTGTGGAAGGCCTCCCTTTTCGGATCATTCACGATGAGGTCGGCTTGGGACTTTGTCCGATAACATGCTCCTTTGGTGGATTGATCGGCGGTAGTCTGGTCTAGTATAGTATTCCTAGGCAATCTTTTACTACTTGGAGATGTTTGGTTGATGCCCTCCCAACAGTGGATCAGCTTCTCAAAAGAGCGATGAATGTGTCCCCATTTTGTTGCTTCTGTTTGGCAGGTTTTAAATCTCAGAACCATCTTTTCTTTGAATGTCCCTTTATGAATGAAAATTGGAGAGACATTAGAAGACTTTTCTGTCCTTCCAATCGAGTGGCATTTCATTTTTTTTCAAAAGCTTGTTGGGTTGCGAAGGTATTTGAAGGAGACTGCATTAAATCAGTTGGTATGTTGGCCTTTTGCTCAACCATCAACCAACTTTAGAAAGAGAGAAACTTGAGGATAGGGTTTTGGCTTTACAAACGAAGCCAAACATCTAGATTGTTGGGAGGTTGACTACCTCATCTCTCAAGAAATAATTGAGGCATTTAATTTGCTACCACTTCTATTACGATAATACTATTTAAAGATGTATTACACGGTTAGACAACTACATCCATAACTACACAACACCCACGTATTAACAGAATTACTGTCCACTTACAAACAACTCCTAATACCTCCTCAACTCCTATTCGGTTATCCCACTAACAAATAAATCCTACTAACTGTTCAACTCTTACTTCATTAAGTTACACTCCATATGACACGTGTAACATTCTACCCTTCTTGGAAGCATCCTTGTCCTCAAGGACAATGAAATTAAGGAAAATAATATTCCACCAGGATCCCATATCTTAATATTTAATATCCTAATTAATGAATTTGGAATTATAATTTGATGGCGTGCCAATCTTGTTGTAGAGAATAGTATCTCCTTGAAGGATATCTTCTTCTTCTTCTTCATCATCTTCATCTTCTTTTTCATCTTCTTCATCTTATTTGTTGGCTATACTAGGTACACCATTTTTGCTACCCCTTTTTCCTTCTGTCTCCTTACCTTACTTGAAGATGCTTCTATTGCAAGATCGTTGGTTGAAGTATGCAATCCAAATCTGTCAAACAACTCCGTAAGCTTTTCCATGATTTGGGTAAGATTTCCTATGATTTGTTGATACCCAACGTGAAGTGAATGCAAAACTTCTTCCAATTGATGAGAAAAAAGAGAAATAAAAACTAAAAAGAGGAAAATACAATAGAGTTAGAGTTCAGGGCCTTTATGGCCAGATTAGAAGCAATAGCATAACAGAAAGGGTTCCCTAACTTTTCAAACTGTAAGTCCAAGTCCTGGCTTACCGAGCTGATATACAGAAGGTCCTGAAGTAGATGCCACGGCCAAGGATTAGTAGTTGGTGATGGAAGAAGATCAGGGATCTGTTGATTCGCACACCACACTTCTTTCATCTTCAGTCCTAAACTGGAGGCATGGTCGAGCCCTATGCGAATGCAAAAAAACTTGGGTTCCAGCTTGTGAGTAGATTCGATCGAACCTGCAGCAAGTAGCTTAAACTTGCCATTTATCAAAAAAAGGTACGCCCATCTTGCTATACTTAGACCTGGGATTTGAAATCCTGCACAGATTAGGACAGGAAAATTGAAATTAGGTAAATTAATTAGAAAATTTAGAAGGATGAGGCACCTCCTCAAGCTGGGGAACAACATCATAGGAGTGAACAATGGGGGGGGTAACTCCAAATCAGTTATCCAACGATCAATATTTCTCATAACCCAAACCGGATCCGGTTTCTCATGACCATAGACTACCTTGTTTCGAACAAACCAAATAAAGTAACAAGAAATAATAAAAACCCCAAAGAACCAAGATAAAGCTTGTTTGTCCATCTTAAACTTAACCAACATAGAAAGACAGAACTTTTCCAGAGAGGGGTGAGACAAGAACTCGGTTCTTAGCCCCAACGGACCAGCAACCCAAATATGTTTAACCCAGTCACATGAAAGGAATATGTGCCAGTATGATTCAACACAGTTTCCATAAAGAGCACAATAAGGGTCGATCGAAAGCTATTTGTGTAAGGTTGCCTTGATTGGGTGACCTGCATGTAGCACAAGCTAGAAAAATGATTTAAATTTGGGATGTAATTTAAGTCTCTAAAAAAATTCCACTAATTGGAAAGAAGAAAATTAAATGATGGATTTGGAGCCGACAGAGATCTAGCAGCAAGTTTAGTGGTGAGTTTTCTAGATTTAGCCAGAGTGCACCACCAACTATCATCAGAAGCAGACAAATCAATTCTATGAATATGTAAAGAAACATCCACAGGGATAATAGAATTAAGCAAACTAGAATTCCACTGAGCATTAGTAATAAATTTATCAACTTTATTTGTCAAACCAGCAATAATTAGGGATGGAATAGAACATCCAGGTATAGATGGAATCCATGGATCAATCTAGAAAAAAGTCGATTTCCCATTACCTATTTTCTTGACCACAATTTTTTTCAAAGAAGAATAATATGTCTAATACTATTCCTGGTTCAGGAATCATTTTTAGAGACTGTTTTGGGGTTAAAAAAAGAAGCCATTGGGAAATACCGGGTTTTTAGGACTGGAGCCCATAAGGAGGATTGGTTAGTAATTAATCTCCATCCCAACTTCATCAACAAAGCCTTATTGTGATGCTCAGCTTTACGAAATCCCAGCCCTCTCAGAGATTTAGAAATACACATTTTATCCCAAGCAACAAGGGTAGATTTCTTCTGAGCGCCATAATTACCAATCCAGAAGTTTAGACAAATAGAATAAATGGATCTGCAAAACTTGAGAGGAAACTCAAAACAATTCATAAGATAAGCAGGGGTAAAGGCTAAAACCGATTTTATTAAAATAGAGCGCCCTGCATATAAAAGGAATTTAGATTTCCAAGATGATAACTTGTTTTGAATCCTTTGCACCACAGTTGCTTGCTCCTTTACTTTGGATCTGCCATGGAAAAGATTAGTACACAAGTAGATAGTATCCTTAGACATTTCTTTAATGCCTAAAATCGAACATAGGTTAGCTTATCTAAAGAAGAAACATTTTTGCTAAAATGAACACCACTCTTAGAAAAATTGATTTCTTGACCCGACAAGTCAAAAAAAAGATCCAAAATTGCCTTGACGGTTAAAAGGTCCTCAGAGGTGGCTCTACAAAATATAAAAATATCATCGACAAAAAGCAGATGAGAAATTTTCGAAGCTGTTCTAGGCTTTTAGCCGCCTTTACCCCTTTGAACAGGTTAAGATCACGATAAGCAGAAAAAAGTTTGGAGAGGACCTCCATAGCCACAATAAACAAGTAAGGGATTAAAGGGCAGCCTTGACGAATACCCCTAGAAGCATGGAAAAAATTAAAGGGGCTGCCATCAATTTTAATTGAGAAAGAGGTGGAAGACATAAGAGCAAAGATTAACTGTACCAATTCTCCCCAAATCCCAAAAAGCGGAATAAAGAGATGATCAAACTCCATTCCAGCTTATCGTAAACCTTAGACATATCAATTTTAATAGCAACATAACCCATCTTACCTTTGATATGTTTGGAAAAGTAAAAATTTTCTTGAGCAATAATAATGATATCATTAATTTGCCTGCCAGGGATGAACGCGGCTTGAAAAGGGGAAATAAAAGAGTGCAGATGTACTTTAAGTTTGTTCACAATCAATTTGGATAGAATCTTATAAGTAACATTGCACAAGCTAATGGGTCTAAAATCTCCTAAGTGAGAAGCCGTATCTGTCTTAGGAATAAGACAAATAAGGATGTGGTTCAAGCCTTGGGGAAGGGATTTAGATTAAAAAAATTGGGTTACAAAAGAAAATAAGTCATTCTGAACCAAAGGCCAAAATTTTTTAAAGAAACAAGCCTGAAAGCCATCAATTCCAGGAGCTTTAAAAGGGCAAATAGAGAAAACTACCTTTTGCAGATCATCCAATGAGGGAGGAGTGCAAAGGAATAGGGGATCTTCTTCAGATAACACTTGGGGAAGCAAACACTCCACAAGGGTTAGAAGTCGAAAATATCTTTTTGAGATGAGACGCAAAAGCATTAGCCATATCCTTAGGGTCTTCAAGTTTCTGAGGATTAGGGTCTTCAAGTTTCTGACCATCCTCAGACCAAATAAAATTAATTTTCCTTTTCCTCAAATTGGTCTTAGAAACAAAATGATAGAATTTTGTATTCCTGCTCCCATCTCGAATGAAGAGATGTCTAGATTTCTGAAGCCAGAAAAACTCCTCAGTATAAAAAATCCATTTAAGGTTTTGTTGGGTTTTAGCCATCAAAACCAGATTGGGGTTAGATGCTTCTGACTTACAAAGATAGTTGTTAAACAAATTGTGTTTAAGAACTTCAATGCGCCCGAAAACATCCCTGTTCCAAGTTCTCAGTTTGTTAGAAAAAAGGCCAATTTAGCAGGTAGAGAGTCCATAGGACAGTTGGACCAGGATGAGTTACAAAAGGAAAGAGAAAATTAGGATGATGGATCCAAGCTTGTTGAAAGTGAAATAATTTTTTATATGAGGGTCTAGAACCAGAAATAGAAAGAAGGATGGGGTTATGGTCAGATCCAATAGGGGATAGCTTCGAAAGGGAGGCAAGAGGGAAAGAATCAAGCCATTGAGGGGAGGCCATAGCTTTGTCCAGGCACTCTTTAATAAGACGGGGAGGCTTTTGTTTAGTTGACCAAGTAAAGCAAGAGCCACCCGCTTTGATGTCTTCGAGGGAAAAAGAATGGAAAATACTTTTGAGCTTAATGGTAGAAGAAGAGGGTTGAAAGAGTAAACCTCCCATTTTCTCACAGGGGTTAAGCACTTCATTAAAATCTCCAATGATGCAGAACATGCAGTCAAGTGTTACAAGGAAGTCAGAGAGTAGCTCCCAACGTTCGCTGCGATTCGGAATATGGGGGGAAGCATATAAGAAAATTATCTAGTAACTAACATCACCCCCATAAACAATTTTAATGCCAATAAAATAATTAAAGCTACGAACAGTCAAGATTTGCACAATTGGGTTAGAAAGGACCCGGAGGCCTCCTTTACCACCTCTAGTGCCAACACTATTGATAAAAGCAACAGAGTTATTATGTGAAAGGGGAGCTTTGAGCTTCACTAGTGAGTGATTCAAACACTTAGTCTCGCACAGGAATATAAAATGAGGATGGAATTTATTGACATGATAAGATAAGCTTTTCTTAGTAAGCATATTATTAAAACCACGGGTATTCCAAGAAAGGAACAACATGGTTAAAGGAAATGATAAGCAAAAAAGGTACCAACAGAATCGATAACCACGTTGAGGGAAGGAGCGTAGCAAAGCTCGACGATTAAAATAAAAAATATAAGGAGATAAACTAAGATGATAAGGAATACAATGAAGTAATTAAAGAAAGGACGGTAGACAAATAGAGAGGTACCAGGTCAAGTGGCTATGTTTCCTCAGTCGTTTCAGGATACGAGACATGAGAGATGCCAACCACAAGAGTGAACCACCAGAGCGATCAACAGTCCAATAAAAAATTGTGGATATAAAAGTGAAAGGATCAGAAGCAAAAGAATTTTTTCAGAAAAGAAATAATAGTTGAAAATTCAAAAGCAAGATAAGAAGAAATGGGAATAGAAACCAGATCCCAAACTAAGAGATAAGGACGACAGAAGAGATTCCCCACATAAACCTCAGAGATGAAGGCTAAAGGCACCAGAGGGCGAAAGGGGCCAGCAAAAACTGAGAGGGTGGCCACCAATAGAACATAAGCAACATCCAAAGCCGAAAAAACCTCATTAGAATCCAGCCTAAGCAAATGCAAGGAGCAGAAAAAACCACCAACTCCAAGTAAGCAACCACAATAAATAGACAAACACCAACCCAAATTACCAAGAATAAACTCCTCAAAAGAAATGCACTCCATGACTACCAGAAGTCGGTTAGGAAGAGGAGCCAAGACCCCAGCAGCAGGAAACACAAAACGTAGGCTAGAAGAAGAATTCACCCGTGAAATAGCCCAAACCATTGAAACTTTTCCAAACTCAAAAAAGTTATCAGGGGAACCGTTGATGAGGGAGCAGGAAACCGAAAACGTTCACTCGAAAAAGTGAAATAAAGCTATGCTCAAAGTTAATTAAAGAGGAAAATCTCCCAGCAGAGCCGGTGTTACATCCGCACCTGAAATATACCCTAATACCCCGGGGCAATTTAGACCTTACCCAAAGGGTAATGCCATGGTGGCAATGGTCAACACCTATGACCGTGAACTTAAAATATTATTATAAGTGTCCCCTTGAAGTCCTGGAAGTAAGGGTCAAAGCCCCGTAGCTGCCCTTGAAGTTTGGGCCCAGACAGCAGCACCGGAGTCACGAACGGACTCACTCGAACTGAATCCGCTCGAGGATCCACCCTTGCTATTACCTGCCCTTTTGGTTTATTTTCCTGTGAGACCCACATTCTTGTGTCCCAGACACTATAATCAGACCCTTGGAACAGATGGACCCCCGCCCTTACATTCTTTTACATTTTTGAACCTTGTATGTGGGCCCATAAGGCCCAAATATAATTTTAATGAGTTTTAGTGTTAAAGGCCTAAACCAAACAAGATTTAAGACCTTAGCACTTGAGATTTTAATGAGAAACCAAACAGACCTTAAGGCCCATGTTTTATTCTAAAACTGGCCTTAGATGTGTTTTTTGTTAAATGAACTTTTAAGCTACCCTACCCAAAACTAAAAGATCCTAGCCAAACAAGCCCTAGACTAACACATTTTTGGGCCTTAAGTTAAGCCAAACATACCCTAACTAATTGGACCTAATAACCTTAGCCAAACTGGCCCTAAGGCCCAACTTGAGTTAGAATGGATTTTGGAGATTTGGGCTGCCAACCAAACTGGCCCTAAGGCCCATTTTGTTTTATAGCCAATAGGTTCTTTTTAGGTTTGAGAAGTTGGGTTGGTTTAAGGACCATGGGTTTAATCTTAGCCCAATAGTTGGACCATGGCTTTTCCTTAGGGTTTAATCTTAGCCCAATAGTTGGACCATGGCTTGTTGTAGGGAAAAGGGAATAAAGGTAAGGGTAGTGTAGGGAGTTTATATTTTGTTGTTTATTTTAGCCTTAAGAGGGTAAATAGAGGAGGGAGCTCTTAAGATTTTCTCCATTTTCTCCAAATTGCTGAAACCGTAGAAGAGAGAAAGGAAGGAGGAAGAAGAAGAAGAAGAAGAAGAGAAGGGAAGGGAGAAGAGAGGAAGCTGCCGTCCTCCCCTCCTACACCTCATCTCCTCCCTCCACTTGTTGTCCGGATAAAGAAAGAAGAAAAGGAAGGAAAAGAAGGGAGAAGGAGAAGAAGAAAAGAAGAAGGGGAAATGGGGCTCACCTAGCCTTAGGTTTTACTTCTCCATTAGAGGTGAGTGAATCTTCCATCTCTCCCTCTCTATTTTCTTATTTATTAGTTCAAGGTTTTGGATCTTGAGGTTGGGAGTAGCTTGGGTTCCACTTGGGACCCAATGCTCTTGTGTTGGGGCTTGTTCTTAGTCCATTTGGATACCTTTGCACATCTTCAATCCTCCCAATGGTGTACAATACAACCCAAGTCATGAAAACCTAGAGATTTCACCCAAAAACCCAAGTTTGGGTTGAGGAATTGGATATAGACCATATATGCCTTAATGCTTTGTGCCATTAGGATATTTGGGACCCTAATGAACTTGAAAGTCATCCCTACAAGCCCTTAAAGCCATTGGGGGCCTTGGGAACCAATTTGGATGAAGTTCGGAGTTGAAAAACTCATTCCTGCTGCGAACGGACTCAGCGGCGGACTCACAGTCGTGCATCCACCTGTGGATCCGCCCTCTCGGGTGTGTCTCAAGTGTGTCTCAGGGCTCGAATGGATGCACGGGTGGACTCACACAACAGAATCCGTTCGTGAATCCGCCCACAGTTTACAGCATGACCACTGTTCACTATTTTGGCCATAACTTTGTCTATACATATCGTATCGATGCGATTCAAGTTGAGTTGTAAAATAGACTCAAAGGTCTATATTTTCTATGAATGAACCATGGACCCAATCCAAATAAAAGACCCTAAAAGTGGGTCCAAACCTAGCTGATGTGTTTTGATAGTAACTTTAGAACATAACCATAATCCGGTGACCTCGCCCACGTCATGTCCCAAGGGACTTGTGACCTCAACCTAGAAATGGAAAATCCTAAGAGACCAATCCATGGGATCTCCCAAGACCAATGAATGATTTGAGACATTATGCCCTTAGGAAGATTTAAGACACCCTCCCCTATCTCATGAGGTTGTTGAATCTCAAAGAAGATGGCTGGGAATCAGACTGACTTAAGGATTTCATATTTAGAATTACTTGTCTATAACACTTGGGGCTCCTCTTGGGACCCGTCCACACTTTCTAACTTTATGTTTCACGTATCCCTAGGCTACCTAACCAGTGCAGGAGTGCATATATCAAGGCAATCCATACCAAACACATGTTACACATCGAACGATATCCGAATTATTGTGAGTGGATTTTGGGTGATGTTTGGGTTTGTTACACATATATATATATAATTATATCGATCATATAATTGTGTATGCTTGCATCCATACTTAACATGTTGCATTCTTGCATATAAACTATGTTGGATATGAATTGATGAACTGTGGATATGTTTCTGTACTTTATTATATCGGGTTACGGTGCCGGAACCCCCGAAATGCTTATGATATTCATTGTTTACCATCCTGGTCTGTATGCGCCATGCCATGCTGGTACCCGGGTACTAGATGGAATGAGACATTGATGCACCCGGAATACCTCTCGGGATGATAGGATTTGCATGTAGTATATCTGTGGCTAGGATTTATGCTCCCTTATGCTACGACCCTTGCCAACAGGGGTTTATGTGTTGGATAGTCTGAGCACCTGATGGCTGTGGAGGCGGGAGAGGCCAGGTCAGGGGTAGTGATGGCTATCGGGGTCTGCTACTAGGTGGTCATGATGACTTCTACCAGCGTAGGTCCCCTCGTGATAACTGAGGTTTCACTGGGGCGATAGGATAAGTGACCCTCAGTGTCTCCCGAGTTATCACAGTAGCATATACCATGACTTAGATTGTTTGTTAGGGGAAAAATATCTTTAACATTTCATGTATCATGGACTATGTGTAATTGTGTGTATGTGCACTCCCCATCCCCTCACTGGGCTCAGTGGAGCTTACCCCCGTTACACAACCCTTTTTAGCTGTATGCAGGTGACCTATGATGGTGATCCTCTTTTTGGTATGGACTGATCGGAGCCCGTGATTTTGGACCTTGATGATAGCATACACTCATGGTCTGTACCATTGGGGCACGATTATATCTCTTTTTATCTTTTATTTTGTTCATCATGAGTATTGTATATATTTGGTAGTATTTCTAGTATTTCAATTTCTAGTAAATCTTTTGGGTCGAAATGTAAAACATTAAATTGTCTATCACATAGACTTTGGATCCTTTGTATCTGTAACGCTTCCACCCAATTCTGATCTTTTGGAATGGAATATTCCTTTACTTTCTATATTCTAATATTACTGTAATTTAATATTAGTTTAAGACTGTTAATTGGCCGCTGCATTTAGATCCTAGTAGTGGTTAGGATGTTGGTAAGCATCCTATCATACCCCTTTTATAGTATTTTATCCTTTATTGGGATGGGGGTGTGACAGCCGGAATATAAGGGCAGAGAATTGAAAAGCGGCATAACTTACCACAACGGCCAAGAAAAGAACATCTCATAACGGAGTATTAAAGGAAACAGGTCCCCACTCAGAATTTTTTCAAACAACTTCAATTTTCTTTTTTCTCGGGCAACAGTAAGTGGAAGCCCCAAATCCACCAAGAACAATCCATCTTCTAGCCAAAGTAAAGGAGCAAAATTTAAGCGTTCCCAAAAAAGAGGAGAGATTGCAGATGAAAACCTTGGTAATTAAAAGAAGACCCACCAGAAACCAAAACAGGGCAAGTACAACAAAGATGGCATGTTTTCACATCTTCAACTCAGAGGAAGAAGAGCCCGATCTCTGAAGATAATACTAGGCAAAACAAGTTCCAATCCAGCCTACCAAGATCTAGTGACGAAACACAATATTAAGCCAACCCGACCCAGCACAAGGCCGACAATCGCCCAAGAAAAAGCAGCCAAGACCAGATGAGGAGGATCCATGGGGGGGGGGGGAGACGGAGGGACAAGGTGAAAAAGAAACGAAGCCTTAGAATGAGGAAACCCCAAAAGGAATCAACCACTCTAAGCAAAAAGGATTACCAACCAAAGCACCGAGTAGCAAGACCATACATCGAGGATCAAGCCAGGGTAAAGGGGGAAAGGAGAAACCCCAACAAGAATCAACCACCCATAGCAAGACGGATTACCAAACAATCCACTGAGTAGCAAGAACCTACACCAGGGATCAAGCCAAAAAGCTGTGGAAAAGAGAAAGAAAATCAACCCAGTGCCAAGGGAGAGCACAGTCGAGAATGACCAGAGCAAACCAAGCCCAGCAAGGAGAAATAGGAAAAAAAGAAAAATCAAGAGCCAAAAGAAAGAATTGTACGAGGTCATCAACTCTGGTCCTGAAGCATCTCCTCGAGCTTGGCATCATGAAAATGACCTGGAAACACTTCACTTAACCCAAGAAAAGATAAGGTATAAAAAACGAGAAAGACAAAGGCTAAAAAGGTAAAGAGGATAAAAAATAAAAGACTAATGTATTAGGATCAAACACGAGCTCTAAAAAGATCCCATCACGAGCTCCGTGTAAATGTACAAATTGGATTGGCTTCCTTTCAAGAAATTCTTGTATACATACTGAGTAGCCGTTTTGACTTGAAGACACCCAAGAGGACACCACCGCCGATTCGTCTATGTTAGTTTCCCAAGGAGGTTGCTAATCCTTTCTCTCATTCCTGGCTCTGATGCCATTTGTTACAACATATGGGTGGAGAGAGAATAGAGAAAAAGATAAATTAAGGAGAAGAAATAGAAGAGAAAATAGAGAAGTTTGGCTTTACGAACAAAGCCGGATGTCTAGCTTGTTGGGAGGTAACCTACCTCATCTCTCAAGAAATAATTTAGGGATTTAATTCGCTACCACTTCTAGTACGATAATGCTATTTAAAGAAGCATTACATGGTTAGATAACTACATCCTTGGCTTAACATCCACGTATTAACACAGTTACTACCCACGTACAAACAACTCTTAATACATCCTCAACTCCTATTCGGTTATCTCACTTACAAATAACTCCTAATAACTCCTCAACTCTTACTCGATTAAGTTACACTCTATATGACACGTGTAACACATGAAAGCACATCGATTTCTTGTATGACATAGAAAATAAGTGATTAAAAATATAGACCCAAAGAATAACTTATCAATAATAAGAGATGGTTTGGGAGTCAAAGAGTAAGTAGGAGATTATACATAGAGGATGCTTGGCACTACTCAAATAAAAATAAATACCAAACAATTTCTTTTTCAATGCAGAAAAAACACACATCTCATTAATATCAAAGAACCAAAGTAAAAACATCCCTAGTAGCAAGACCCTTATGCAATAACTTCCACATAAAAAATTTAAACTTTGAATGTATTTTTAATTTCCACAAAAGGTTCCAAAAGGTTTTCTCATTATTACCGCCGGGCAGGGATGAAGGATCAGAATTATGAGCAAGATTAGAAGTTAGTAAATGGGCACGGTCATCTTAGTTGTTAGAATACCATTCTTAACAATTAAAGTGGCAATGTCCCTCTTGGATATGGAGTAAATCAGAGATTCATTCTTACCAAAAAAAAAAAAAAATCAGAGATTCATTCCAACATCGGTTATGAATCAAATCCCATACATGATTAAAAATAGCATTATGAAACGTGGCAGAACTTACAAACATGAAAACCACCTAGGAAGCCATGAGTCATGTCAAATATTAATAGAAATACGATCTCCCACTTTCCAAGAAACACATGCACACAAGGATGGGAGAATATGTGATATACTATTTCAAATCCAAGAACCTTTTTTAAGAACAAAATTGTTATTTAGGACACTTGCGTTTATGAGACTAAAACTTGACCAATGATGTGGTTATGATTCCTTATAACATGTGACAATAAAAATATCAATGAACCCAGATGACATTTAAGATCCAAAAGCAAAATTTTATCATTGGGAAAGAGAATGCTACCTGGGCGTGTGTGATGCGCTACTCTTGTGCCCAGACACAGTGGCGTGCAAAATGATTGCCACACCCCCATGGAAAGGTGGAAAATCCCGGGGGTATGGCATTCATTTTGTGCGCCCCTATGTCTGGGTGTAGGGGCAACACACCACACATGCCCAAGTAGCATTGTTTCTCCCTGTACTATTTTATGAATTTATTTAGGTGTCAAATATGTCCTCTTATGGTTTTTACAAAAATGAATTTTTGTTATGGCGTTTTTTTTAGGATTAAGTTTCCCTCCACCCATAGAGGATGTTTCACCCACCATCCTAGGATTTTTGTATGTTCCAAAATACCCTCCCGATACCCTTTCCTGTTCTTTTCCACCCCGTGGTGAATGAGATACCATTCACCATGGATGGAGGGAAATTTGGTCCTTTTTTTAGGATTTTTTACACGTACCTCAATACCTCCTTTGAGGTACCGGGCATCTACAAAAACACTTGTGAGGTTTGGATATTTACACATGCCATCCCTACTTTCCAAAATAATTGACAATATACCCATGTCGTTAGTTGTTCCCTTACTTGCTAACGGTAAGAGGTTTTGAGTCATTTTAAGATCAATATACCCTTGTTAGGGTAGAATGACATTATTTTCCTCATCTTCTTACTCTCCAATTGATTGGTAGCGGTGCTCACAGTGAAGAAAACCTTGAAATATAATGGGGGCACTCCCTGAGCAAAGGGAAGAATCAGAGAGGGCACCGTTTTCCTCCTCCTCCTTCTTCTATTAAGGAGAAGAAATAGAAGAGAAAATAGAGAAGTTTGGCTTTACGGACGAAGCCGGACGTCTAGCTTGTTGGGAGGTAGTCTACCTCATCTCTCATGAAATAATTTAGGGATTTAATTCGCTACTACTTCTATTACAAAAATACTATTTAAAGAGGTATTACATGGTTAGATACCTACATCCTTAACTACACAACACCCACGTATTAACACAATTACTACTCATGTACAAACAACTCTTAATACATCCTCAACTCCTATTCGGTTATCTCACTTACAAATAACTCCTCAACTCTTACTCGATTAAGTACACTCTACATGATACGTGTAACACTTGCACAAAAGCACATCGATTTCTTGTATGACAGAAAATAACAAGTGATTAAAAATATAGACCCAAAGAAGATGGTTTGGGAGTCAAAGAGTAAGTAGGAGATTATACATAGAGGATGCTTGTAATACTCGGATAAAAATAAATACCAAACAATTTCTTTTTCAATGCTATAAAAAGCACACATCTAATTAATATTAAAGAACCGAAGTAAAAACATCCCTAGTAGCAAGACCCGTATGCAATAACTTCCACATAAAAAATTTAAACTTAGAATGTATTTTTAATTTCCACAAAAGGTTCCAAAAGGTTTTGTCATTATTACCACCGGACAGAGATGAAGGATCAGAATTATGAGCAGGATTAGAAGTTAGTAAATGGGCGTGGTCATCTTAGTTTTAAGAATACCATTCTTAACAAAACGGCAAAATGAAATCAGAATGGGGGATTGAGATAGAGGAATCTTAACGATTAAAGTGGCAATGTCCCTCTTGGATATGGAGTAAATCAGAGATTCATTCTTTACCCAAAAAAAAATAATAAAAAAATCAGAGAACATTTAAGGCCCAAAGCAAAATTTTCTCATTGGGAAAGAGAACGCTATGTGGGCATTTGCGGTGCGCATCTCTTGCGCCCATACACAGTGGTGTACAAAATGATTGCCACACCCCCTGGAAAGGCAAAAAATCTCGAGGGTGTGGCAGTCATTTTGCGCGCTCCTATGTCTGGGTGCAGGGGCAGCACACCGCACATGCCCAACTAGCATTGTTTCTCCCTTTACTATTTTATGAATTTATTTAGGTGTCAAATATGTCCTCTTATGGTTTTTACAAAAATGAATTTCTATTATGACACTTTTTTAAGGACTAAGTTTCAATTCCTTCCACCCATAGAGGACGCTTCACCTACCATCATAAGGTTTTAGTATGTTCCAAAATACCCTTCCGATACCTTTTCCCGCCTTCTTCCACCCCGTGATGAATGAGATACCATTCACCGTGGGTGGAGGGAAATTTGGTCCTTTTTTTAGGATTCTTTGCACATACCTCCCTTGAGGTATTGGGTATCTACAAAAACATTCGTGAGGTTTGGATATTTACGCATGTCACCCCTACTTTCCAAAATAATTGACAAATACACCCATGTCGTTAGTTGTTCCTTAGTTGCTAACGAGTAAGAAGTTTTGAGTCATTTTAGGATCAATATACCCTTATTAGGGTAGAATGACATTATTGTCTTCATCTTCTTACTCTCCAATTGATTGGTAGCTGTGCTCACAGTGAGGAAAACCCTGAAACACAATGGGGGCACTCCCTGAGCCAGGGGAAGATTCAGAGAGGGCACCGTCTTCCTCTTCCTTCTTTTTCTCCACCCTTTCTTTTCCCATGACCGAAGTCCTCAAAACCTAGCCCCATCTTTGATTTGCCAATAGTCGAAACCATTCCACACCATCTCTTTCCCTTCTTCTTCTTCTTCCCATGTCCACCGATTGCAGCAAACAATCAAAACCCTATTTCTTTTTCTTTTTATAAAAGCTAATCAGATTTAAGCCATTCCATTTGAATGGGCTATAGATGTCTTGTGATTTTTTATTCCAATACTGACTTCAAACACCCGAAATTATCAGATTTCAGTTTATGTATCTAAATCCAAAACTTTCCATCGATTCTGGTTTTCTTAGTTGGATTCAAATTCTGCTTATTTCAGTTCTGAGTTATTTGGTTTGAGTCTGATCTCAATATAGTACTGAATCCTCTGTTTAAATACATAGTTTAATTCTGTTTTGCAATCCATAAAGTATTACCATCGATTATGCAGTGTTTGAGCTTTCCTAATAACAATAAAATTGGTCCATAACTGTGATCCAACTGTCAGGATTGGATTAAACTTTATTTATTTATTTTATGAAAATGTAATCACATAAACCACATACCAATCCCAAAAGATTAACCCATTTTTAGGACCGTGGAATGACGGATATACATAACACACATCACACACACACCCACACCCAATATGGGACTTAACCTGCCTGAAACTTTAGTTGATCCCCTTTTCTTCCAAGATTATATTCACCCTCATCTCATAGTAGCTAGGCCAAACAATCAAGAGAACAACCTCCTCTGCCATTTTTGCAAATATAAGAGTAGCAACTCTACGATCCTCAACTAAACATAGCCTTAATGGTGGTCCTCTTCCATTTCTCCCATTTCTTGGATCATTTGTTTGTCATCGTTGGCAGGGAAGATGAGTTGCAGGTATCTTCTTTGGAGATGTTCTAGTATAGAGGAGGGCTTCTCAGGATCTTGATCCTCTCAGGTTCTGTGCCTGGTACATTTCATCCGGTTCCTCTCATAGGGGGTACCCTTGCCCGAACATACTGCCTGAGTGGGATCCACCCCCTCTTATTAGAGGCATTAGGGTATTGTACCCGACAGAGAACCTGAGAGGTTAATTTTCTGAGCTTCTCATTGGTTTGTTCTTGCTCCACAGACCAAGTAATGGAAGAAAGAGGTTTAGTTTAGCAGGAAGGGCAATTTGGTCAATATTTAGTTTATTCTAATGTTTTTAGTCTCACTAACGACATGAGTGTATTTGTCAATTATTTTGGAAAGTCGGGGTTACATGCGTAAACATCCAAACCTCACAGGTGTTTCTGTAGATACCCGATACCTCAAGGGAGATACGTGTAAAAAACCCCTTTTTTTTTAATACAAGATGATTCTATACAAGCTTACCCAAGAAAAAATACAGAAAAAACCATATGAATCCAATGGTTGGGTTGTCTATCCCCTCCCCTCAGCCTGCCTGAGCCGCTCAAATTGCGGTCCCACCATGAAGCTGTGAAGCGTGAACTGTAATGCTCTCTACATTTGGGTTTAGTATCCACAAAAAGGAACCACCAACTCGCCCTAGGGATGAACCGGAGAAGGTTTGGTACTTGGGATTTGTAACTATGGGCTTCCTGTATAGCAGAGGTTGAACGGTTGGTTGAGAAGGGGATATGATCTAGTGCTTCAATCATATCAAATAAAATGATTGCAACCGTTGTAGTTCAATGTACGATCTTTATAATATCCACTGAAACGTCAACGCCTTGCCTAACGACTATCGATTTCGAATATCTTATAGAGGTGTAATTTCTTTTGGGGTGTCCAGGCATTACTGGATCAAGCCTGTAGATTGAAAATGTCGTTTAGAGAGAATCGAATTCCACCTTGTTCTCCTCTCTCGCTCTGTAGTCTGTACATTCTTTACAGCTTCTGGAGATTGAAGAGGTGAAATTAAATCTTTTTCGACTTCATTTTCGGGCCACAGATCTGTATAATCAATCAAGTAAGCTCCCCAGATTGTTCTCTTCCATTCTTCGAAGCAAATTTTGTTTTTAGTTTCTTTTTTTCCTGTGAATTCTAATTATCTTGCGATGAATTTTATTTTGTGTCTCATCTAGTTCTCTCCGATACTGGGAGTATCTAATAATGGGGCTATCGTCCACCACTACTGGTGGTGAAGGAATTCAATTTTGTATATTTGATCTAAGAAGGGGACAGCATGAAGGACAAGAGCTTGACAAGATTTTGTTCTTCTTTCCTGCTGATTTGCCTTTCTCCACGCAACTTTCTGTAATTGGGCTTAGCGAAGGACTCATCACCTTTACAAGGTTAGTAGAATCATTCTGGTTATTTCTCTTTCCAGTTATCTATTCAGATTATGCATTTCTTTGCAAACCTTAGCTCGTAGGACGCAAGAATATTTTAGCTTGGATGTCTATGTTAGAAAGTTTGAAAAGTCTGATTCAGAAAGTTTGGGGATTTCTTTCTGAATCAGTCTTTTGCATGTCCATACACTTCGATGTTAGTGTTTCTTAGAGTGTGAATGTATGATATTCATACCGTTCCCATTATATTTTCTGATCCAAACATATTTGCAACATACCAATGGCCTTGAGAATTTCTTTATCCAACAGTCGACAATTAAAGGACCCTCTTTGTGACAATGGGTACTGCTGTAATATTCCTGGAAACTTCAATTCTGTCTGTAAAAGTACCTTAAGCACTGAACTACTATCTTCTCTAAAAGACATGAATGATACTACTATATATGGGGTTTTTGAGATAATATGAACATGGAGACTATTTTATTGGTAAGGCAAACCTCTATGCCGGTATCATTCAATGGCTTCTTTAGCATTCCACCATTGATGAATGAAAAAGATGAAATTACTTGCAAAGGAGTCATGGGATGTCTTATCTCGTGAAGAGTCTTATGTACCAGTTGTAGCTTCTCACATTTTTACTAAAAAATTTCATTATTGATTGAAAAAATAATAAAATCTTCCACACCTTTGCATATGCTTGTTATTTGAATAATTTCTTTTGTTAATATTTTCACATAACAAAAAGTGCTATGTTCGTGAACATTTTGATAACTTCATTTTAAGGCGTGAGATGTTTCTGAATATGTGAAAGTGAGATTTGTTGTAAGTATAAGGAAACATTATGATGGATATTTACACTTGAGCAACATTTAGTCTATCCATGTTTTGCATCTATACTCCTTTTCAAACGATTTTGATGTTTTAAATAGTGAACAATTACCTAATTGTACATATTTGATATAGAAACCAAAGAAGATGTATCACATCTTTAACGGCTAGAACTTAAGTGACCATTGTACACGAATTAGAAAGAGTTCAAGTTCTTTTTTGGATAGACAAAATAGAATTTTATTAGAGAGAAGAGAATGCACAAGTATATAAATATAGAAAATGGCTCAAGGTCTTTTTGGATAGACAAATTAGAATCTTATCATAGAGAGAAGAGAATGCACAAGCATATAAATATAGCAAATGAAACAAAAAAAAACTTCCTGTACAGCTATGACAACACAGGAACCCTGAAGCAGCTCAAAACAGAACAATGGATAAGGATGGAAAAACCCAACCCCTGAACATCCATGAAACCGAAGAAAAACCACATCCTGAAGCATATTTTAAAAGATAAAAGTAATAAATTACCCTGTACACATAAGATCATGGGAAGCTGCAAAGAAAACGGGACTCGCATACACTGGGGCCATAGCAGTGCACATCAAACTCCACCAGAAAAACCTCCATCAGCAGAGAGTAACAAATAAAAAAGCCACCTTCATCCGCCAACATAAGGAAATCTATTTATGAACGAAACAAACAATGATGGCTCTTTTTGGGAGATAACTTTGAGGTTCTTCTAAAGGATTCAGAACAGAATCTGGTACAGATTCACCTCTCTTCTTTGATCATTCAGTTCTGTTATTATCCGAAATCCACCATTCCAATAGCTTCCTGACTTCCTTGCACTGTCCAGCAGGAGGCCTCTTGTCCAGAGTATTTAACTGATATTTTTCTATTGTGCTGATTTCATTTCTGCAGTTACTTTGGTTCTTCTATTCTTTTTATTTCGTATTGTCTGCTAGTTGCCATAACACCAGTTTTATGCAGAATTTTCTCTCCTGAAGCTGCCTGTGAGGTCATTGAAGCAGAGAGGCACTCCCATGTTTTCTATCAGGCAGAGCCAGATATTTGGATGGTGATGGTGCGGATTCTTTTCCTACTGTCCTCCTAATGAAGTTTCAATACTTAGTAATACAATAAGATCGATATGAGATGTTGTAGATGATAGTTGTAGGTTACATTGTTTATTAAAAGAGCCATTGCTTGAACATCATTTGCTCAACAAATTTGAGACTTGGATCGTTTGTTCAGTGTCATTCTTCCCTCATCTAATTCTCATATTCCTCAATTATTGTCTACCTAGCATCTACAAGTTCAACTTCAGATACCCCTATCTATCTTGAAATTTAATATAATTCCTTTTACTATTAAAAGCAGGACACAGCTAACCAGATGTCCAATTTGATAAAAATATCCTTTACTCCTTTGTTTTTCTTGAGTTCTGTGATGATGAGAATAATTTTGTTCCTACTTAGAGTGAAATCTACATGAACCAATTTGTAGTGGAGATTTTTCGTCTTCATTTTTCTTTTATTGGCACTTAAATGGCCATTTATTTGTCCTTAGAAAAGTTTTACAAGCATCCGTCTCTTGGTCTAAGCTTATTGAGCTTTATTTTGGGTTTTTAAAATGTTTATACGAGCATGTGCTAGTTTAGCTCAATCTGACTTATCATCAAGGTTCAAGAAGTCGATTTCGACCAGGGTTTCGACTTCTGATCAAAATTCTGCCGGGGTCGGTTGGTGGATTCGTTGATCACTTCAGTGGTTAAACGGCCATATTTTGAGCTGAAACTTGGTCGAGACCCTAATTAAACATACCTATACACAGTGGAACCTTTAGATTGTTGAAAAACACACTCACATTGTTACTTTGGTTTTGTACCCTAAGTTGGCAGTGTACTTCATACCTTGCCTGTATATTTCTCAAAGATATCTATGTTACACATGATTTAGTACTATAACATACCAAATATAAAGATATCCATTAAAATATGCAATTGCAAGTGATTGATGGAGAAAATAATTTAATATTATTAAATTTCAGAATATTACATCAAAGGTACAAGTGTACAGTCACTGACTTCACAAATCACAAGTTCACCGCGTTCGTACTCAGTAATTTTTGAATAACAATAGAATGGATTGTCACTTTAGTTTTCATTTCTCGAGTTGGATCAGGTGGAATTCACATGAAATCCCAGAGGTGCAAATGACCAAAAGTTCCCTGCCCTTCCTCCTATTCTCCTACTCTTTGTCAATACCAGAAAGGGTTTTGGGTGGGCTCAACCGCTCAACAGATGAGGAAGATTGTTGATGCCAACGAAACTGTTCCTCCGACGATCACAAAAGATGGCCATAACTGGTATGTTGGAAGAAACGCTCAACGTCCATCACAGTAGCCTGATAGGTCACATCATCAACATACTCTAGGTACCTCAACCATTGAGTGGTAATCCTATTTTTTCTAAGAATTGTTAGAAAATCAAATTTTCAAACCAAAAAAGAAAAAAAAAAAGAGCTACCCAGAGCACGAGGCTCCCGCTACTGCAGGGTTGGGAGGGGCAAATGTATGCAGCCTAGCCCTCTGCTTCGCAGGAGAGGCTGTTTCCAAGTTTTGAACCCACCACCAACAGGTTGCAATAGCGCAACTTAACCGTTGCACCAAGGCTCGCCCACTTTTCAAACCAAAAAATTTGGAAAATGATTTAAAGTCTGAAAATGAAATCCGTCTCAGTGGAGTCATAGATTGGCTTATACTATCTAACATTAAAAAAATTGAATCCTAACCACTACATATTTACCCTATTTTTTGCCAAAAATTACTTTAGGGGAAAAGGGTATTACCTCAAAGTTTGAATCTTCAACCAAGCTCCCTCAAACCCACCAAATCTTGGTTGTAGATGACTTGCACAAGGTTGAATTGGAAGAGGAATGGCCAAAATCCACTTAGATTTCAGTTTTTTAGCCTAAGCCTTACTCAAATAGGGGGTGGGGAAGGAAGGGAAGGAAAAGAAAATGAAACATCATAATGAGATCAGAAAGATGACAGGTTTTTTGCGTCCCATATTTCCCATTTGGATAAAAAATATCAGGACAAGAAAGGTTGCAAATAAGACTGTTAGTGGCATGAAACCTGTCGAAATGCAGTATAAGTCGATCGAAACAGTGCATGTTTCAATTGACTTTATGACTTATAAACGCATGGTCGTGATGTTTAGGCGAAACCAAACAGCACGACTGACTTGGGCCAAAATTCCGACCAAAGCCTGGAAGTTTCGGTCGAAATTATGAATACATGCAGAGCCGGGCCCCATTTCGTGCTGGTTCAGGTTGAAACCAAAATATTTCGGTCGGTTTCGACCGAAACCGGTGACTTTTTGAACAATGCATATGGTCATTTAGTGGAAGGCCAGAAGGAGTCTACCTGCAATATGTTGGAAACAAGGTTCGAGAACTCGCGAGATCTCGCTGAGATCTCGCCGAGTTTCTCGGATTTTCGAAATCTCGAGACGAGATTGCCTACGAGTCTCAAAAGTGCAATATCTCAGCGAGATCTCGGTTGGATCTCGGTTTCGACCCATTATTTTAACCCACCTACCACTTAAATACCTTACCTAATTGGACAAAACTCGACATATCTCGGCGAGATCTCACCGACGGCGAGATCTCAGATCTCGGGTCCAGATCTTGGGTTGACCCAAAGTTGAAGCTTCGAGTTGAAAAAAAAAAAATGCACCAACTCGGCGAGATCTCGACTCGTCTCGGTTTTTCCAAGAGTCGAGTTGGCACCGAGACCCGAGTTTTAGTACCTTGGTTGGAAAATCATGATGGATCTCAAGTGCATTTCACAAAGGTGAGGTGAGGCATCTGTCAGAAATCTGATTGGGGTATATGTGTAACTTAGTCTTGTTTATATAGCTTTTGTGGGCTTCATGCCAGAATCAGTTCATAACATAAATGCAAGGAACCTGAACAATTCCTAAGTCAGTGTCCTGAAAGGGAAAAGGAAATTCAAAAGGACTCTAAATAAGTGAATGGTAATAAAGAATTCTACACAAGTAAAACGTTAATAATATGACTCCACAGTCTTTTGAAACTGCTCTTACCTCAATAATCGGTTAAAACATTGGTTGACCTTGACATCTGCTAGAAAGACATTCATTCTGAGAGCCTGAGCTCAAACTTATCCGATGAAATGTGAATATCAGAGAGAAACTGCCTATAGTGCAAATCCAAGGCAAGAAACTTGTTTCCTCCCATAAACAATCTCTCTAAATCGAGTGTCTGAGAAGGTAATACTCTTTGATGGAGGACATCTGTTGGATTCTCCTCCTTCAGGGCCTAATTTTGCGAAGAAAACATTAGATCGTTCCTTGAGGCTCCCACTCTGCCTAAGGACATTGGGTTCATATTGAGTATCCATTGAACTTTAATTTGTTGTTGTTTGCTCATGGTGGACATTGATTGTATAGGGTATACATTGTGAAGGGGCTGTTTTGAGCTATGTTATAGCACTGTCTGACAGTGGTATCGACTGAAATACTTCTGAATTAGTCCGTAATAAGCTTCAAGAAGGAACTTTTGTAATAACCATCTTAATATATTTTTTTGGGTATGAGTGCAATCGGTTGAGAAGATAAAAAATCTTCACTTCCTTTTGTTTTCCAAAGCCGTAAGAAATCTTCACTTCCTTTTGTTTTCTAAAGCCGGCCATGATCAATCTATAGAGTTCCAATTCAGTCTTATTCATAAAAATCGCTGAGTAGTAGTTCAGGTGGAACATGGAGGTATATACATCTTTGTTGGGGTATGATGGCCACTGAGAGGGGGGGGGGGTTGAATCAGTGGATTCTAAAACCTTTTTCCTCAATAGGTTCACTCCCCAGTTCTCCTGTTGATGTCCCTGGCACTCAACACAACTAATAATAGTGTCCTCTCACATGCACAGTCTACAACCACACAATGTCTGGGAATCCTGACTCAGGCACACTCACACATGCACAGAGACACACACTGCTGTTCAGAGTTGATGATAACGAGGCTGCCTAGAGCTGACACACATATCCTGCAAGCAAGACCACAAACTGGCTGGGGCCAAGTCTACTAGTTCCACACACAGGCCTGCAGTCCACACTCCATTACAATACACAAGCATACAATCATAGGCATCCACAGAACAAGATATATGTGCTTTGGCAAGTTTAGATAGCAGTATGTCATGGACTTAGACCTCTTTAAGCAACCGGGCCGGCACTTAGCACTTACGCTAGCACTAAGTCAGCCTTTCCACAACTCTAGCAAGGGACTTGGGAAGAGACCTTAGAGAACACAAGAGAGTTTGCGAGAATGGAAATTGTATTGCACTAGAAAGCTTGAGTACAAAGCTTGATAGCTCACTTGCTTGGTTGGTTGGGTGGTGCCTTGGCCAAATGAGGCCACCTCTGTTTATAGGCAACCAAGAACCCAAAGAATGCCTAAGATATTTACAAGTGTCATCTATCCAATGGTTAGGAAATTTCTAGTCTAAGGGACTAGAACATTCCCACCTCCTTGTGGAGGATTCTAGCTACTTGGAGAAGTCTAGAAGTCTCCTCCTTCCTTAACTATATACAAGGTTTCTAGAAGCTTCTCTAGAACCTTCCTTAACCTTCCATGCTTCTAAAGGTTTTAGACTATTTCTAGACTCTTCTCTAACTGTAGAGAGTTCTAGGCCATGGACTTGGTCTTAACTCAAGTTCCAAGTCCATGGGCTTGCAAGTTAGGCCCGTGGGCCTTTGTTGGGCGGGCCGTGACACTCTCCCCTGCCTAAGTTGGCGACGCCCTCGTCGCAACCTTCTTGGAGAACTTCTGTGTATGGCCTGCATGAACGCCTGTATAGCCTCCTCTTGTGCGAAGTAGCAGCGTCCATTGAGCCACAACTTGAGTCTTCAATGTCTCTTCCTTATGACCACGTATGGGCCAGTGTATCGGCGAGCCTTCTCCTTGGACAACTCCTTTAGGGACTTGTTGAGCACTAAGTCCCCGCCTTTGAAGCTTATCGGTCGCCTTCTTTTATCAGCCCTTCTCTTTCTCTTCTTCTTGGTCTTGTCTTTGCAAGACCGAGTCACATCCACCTTCCTCTTAGGTGGTGATTGTTTGTGCATCCCTGATGGCCTTTTGTCTTTGCATCCATCAAGGGCCTTCTTAACTGACTTGGGTAGTGCCTCCACGGGGCTATTTTCTTTCTCCTCGAGCAATGCGGTGAGGTAGGTGTCTTCTTCGTTCTTGACTTCCTTCTCTAGTTGCATTGCTGACAAAAGCTTGGAACCTTCCTTAGTCCCTTGCACCGTCGGGACCATACATGGAGCACCTTCCTCTATGATGCAAATTGTGTTGATGAATGGCATGGGTATGACCTTAACCCTTCTAAGGCAATCCATGCCAAGCACCACTTGATAGTCATCCATGGGCACCACTGATAGATCCACGGTGCCTCTCCACGTTCCCATTCGCATCTCAACCCCTCGAGCTATGCCTTGTATTGGACAAGCTTGGGAGTTGACAGCCTTGAGCCAACCTCCCTCCTTGGACACCTTAAGTCCAAGCTTCTTTGCCTCCTCCGTTGAGACAAAGTTATGGGTAGCACCTGTGTCGACCATGGCACGTGTGGGCTTCCCATTTATGTGTACCTCCACAGACATCAACCCCTTCTGTGGAATAGTGGCCTCGACCTCCGTCCTGGCCTTGATGGCACCAAGTTGCATTAGGGAACCCATATGAATCGGCTCTTCTTCCTGACTCTTCTCCTCACGTAGGGCACTTAAGGCCTTCCTCTTTGGGCAATCCCTGGCCCAGTGTGGCCCATCACACAAGAAACAGTTGTCCTTGGGCTTGAACTTATCCTTTTTGTCAAGTCGAGGCTTACCCTCCTTGCCTGAAGAGGGTTTACTACTGCCTTCCTTGGGGTGATGAGCATCAAAACCTTGGTCTCCCCCACCGTTCTCACCATTGCTCTTTCTTGGCTTGTCTTCTCTTTGGAACTCCATCAATGATTCTGCCGTTGCTATGGCTGAAGCAAGGTCTTGCACACCATGGCGTTGCAGCTGTTGTGCAGCCCAGTTTTGGAGACCATCAATGAAGTTGAACAATAATTCCTCGTCTGTCATACTCGGGACATCGAGCGCAAGTGTGGTGAACTCTTTGACATAGTCCCGAATAGATCCAGTATGCTTGAGCCTTTTGATGTTCCTTCTTGCCAAGAAGGTAGCATTCTCGGGATAGAATTGCCTTTTAAGTTCCTTCTTAAAACTATCCCAGGTATCTATGGTGTACATACCTTTTTTGATATTCGCATGCCTTCTGCGCCACCATAGAGTCGCTATATCAGTAAGGTAGAGTGTAGCCGTTCGTACCTTCGTAGGTTCATCCTCGAGTGCCATCGCCTCAAAGTACCTCTCCATGTGCCACAAGAAGTTGTCGACTTCCGCGCGTCTCTCTTCCCATAAAATGGCTTGGGCCTTAGTACCTCCACCCTAGGCACCTCGCGAGAGGTAGTAGCTCCCCCGGCTGCTGCCCTCTTACACATTGCCCAATCTTCTTGTACTTCGTCGATGCGAACGTCCATCTTCGCCAATGCCTCCCATACTTGGGCCTTGAAGGTGGCAAACTCCTTCTGTTGGGCATGCACTATGGTGTTGAGAGTGCATAGTAGGGACTCCTTGAGCTCCCCCATTTGGCCCACAAGCTCCTCCTTGAGCTCCATCATGTGGCCTTCGAGCTCCTCCCTGCTTTGCTCAACAACATCAAGGCGCTCCTTCACCTCGGCCGTAGCTAGCTCCACCCGAGCTAAGCGTGGCTCTATAGCTCCACCAATATCTACGGGCTTGTCTTTGCCTCTTTGCCTCTCCTTGTTGGGAATGGCCTCCCTTCCACGGACTTACTCGTTCATCGACATGTCCACCACTTCCGAAGGGTTAGTAGACATCTCCACAAGTATGCTCCCTCGCAACCGAGGCTCTGATACCACAACCAAGGTTCGAAAACTCGGGTCTCGGGGCCAACTCGGACCCTTGAAAAACCGAGTCGAGTCGAGATCTCAACGAGATCTCGCCTAGTTGCACTGTTTTTTTTCTCGACTCGAAGCCTCATCTCGGTGGGTTTTAGACCTAGTTTGGGTCTGAAACTTGGTATTCAGCCTATTTTAGGCCATTTAAACATAATGACACTATCAGATTTTGCAAAAACTAAGTCTAAATAGGAGTTTCAGTTAGTAGGAAAGCAGGACAGATACTTACTTATGATAGAAACCAGGACAGACACAGGACAAACACACTTATTTATGCCTAATATCATTTAAAGTAAATGATATTGCATTTACTTAAGATATTATTCATAAATAAGCAAATACCCCCCTATTTGAATCCAATAAAAATAGTTAAAAATAAAATTCCAAAAAAAAAAGTCACCCCAGTTCAAGAACAAAAACTGGATTTTCAAGGTAGGTGCAATTTTCAAACTTTCTAACGATTCGATTTTACAAGATTCGCGAACGAATTAAGTTTGACCGTACATAACTCTTTCAATATAAATCGATTTTAGCAATCTTGGACTTGTTGGAAAGCTTTTCAACAAAGCTTTCCAACAAGTCCAAGATTGCTAAAATCTGATTTATATTGAAAGAGTTATGCATCGTCAAACTTAATTCTGCGCAACTTCGTCAAAATCGCTCGAATGGAAATAATTTTTGGACATCAAAACAAATGAATATTTTACCGCACTTTTGGTTTTTAGCAATGTTTTACCATAATAAGATTTATGGAATTTTTAGATTTGAGAAAAACCCCAGCATTAGAAAGTTGAAAATTGCACCTACCACCGAAAATCCAGTTTTTGTTCTTGAACTGGGGGGTTGACTTTTTTTCCTTTTGGAATTTGATTTTTTAACTATTTTTATTGGATTCAAATGGGGGGCTATTTTCTTATTTATGAATAATATCTTAAGTAAATGTTATACAAAAGCATTTACTTAAATGATATTAGGCATAAATAAGTGTCTGTCTTGGTTCCTGGCATAGATTCCGGGCATAGATAGGTGTTTGTATACCAAGAATTTCTAGCAAGATCTCGAGATCTGGCACTCATGTAAAGGACCTAGATGGGCATTTTCCTATGTCAAACCGAGAAACTCGGAGATCTCGCCGAGAAAATGCACTTTTAGAATGCATATGTGATCTCAACTCGAGATTTTGAAAAACCGAGAAACTCGGCGAGATCTCGCGAGTTCTCGAACCTTGACCACAACTGTCACGGACTTAGACCTCTCTAAGCAACCGTGCGGGCACTTAGCACTCACGCTAGCATTAAGTCAGCCTTTCCACAACTCTAGCAAGGGACTTGGGAAGAGAACTTAGAGAACACAAGAGAGTTTGAGAGAATGGAACTTGTATTGCATTAGAAAACTTGGGTACAAAGCTTGATAGCTCACTTGCTTGGTTGGTTGGGTGGTGCCTTGGCCAAATGAGGCCACCTCTATTTATAGGTAACCAAGAACCCAAAGAATGCCTAAGATATTTACAAGTGTCATCTATCCAATGGTTAGGAAATTTCTAGTCTAAGGGACTAGAACATTCCCACCTCCTTTGTGGAGGATTCTAGCTACTTGGAGAACTCTAGAAGTCCCCTCCTTCCTTAACTATATACAAGGTTTCTAAAAGCTTCTCTAGAACCTTCCTTAACCTTCCATGCTTCTAAAGGTTTTAGACTATCTCTAGACTCTTCTCTAAGTGTAGAGAGTTCTAGGCCATGGACTTGGTCCTAGCCCAAGTTTCAAGTCCATAGGCTTGCAAGTTAGGCCCGTGGGTCTTTGTTGGGCGGGCTGTGACAAGTAGCTACCAAGGAACACCTATCCCTATGTCCAACACCAACTGAACACCAAAAACGGAAATGGGCTTATAATGATGCTCTACAATGAAGCATTTCTAGTCTAGGTATTTGACAGTCAAAACAACCTAGCTAGCATACATGTACATACAAGAATACATGTAAATAGGGTTAAGTAGTAGAGACCCTTACAACCCTTGATTGGATTCGATTCTTGATATCTTGAGAAGCCCTGGCAGTGTGGATCTTCCCTTCTTCTTTCCTTCTCTTTCTTGTAAAGAACCTTCAATAATTGTTCATTATGTCTCACCTACCCTTCAATGCTTTCAATGAGACTTTGAGGCAACAAGAATGGTGGTTGAGTGTGATTCAATGCAACATTAATAATCCTCCCTTCTCTTTTCTCCTATAGGGTTTCTTCTTTTTTTTTCTTCTTGAGGATACCTTGCAAAATGAGCATTAAAGGTGGTCAAATAGGCTCACAAAACCTCAATGTTGAGCTTGACTTAACGTGCATCCGGTTGGCCGCTGAGGCATCCACTTCAGGTCTTGGTCATCCGGAGGCATACCGGCAAGGTACAAAAACTCTGGTCTCGGTACCAACTCGGCCCTTGGAAAAACCGAGTTGAGTCGAGATCTCGCCGAGTTGGTGCATTTTTTTTTCCGACTTGAAGCCTCAACTCTGTGGGTTTTAGATCTAGTTTGGGTCTAAAACTTTCGTATTCAACCTATTTTAGGCCATTTAAACACAATGACACTATCAGATTTTGCAAAAACAAAGTCCAAATATGAGTTTCAATTTGGACCACAGGTTGGTAGGCGATGGCGTACTAAAATACCCTACTCTACACATAATTTAGTAATAGAAAGCAAGCAAAACATTCAATTAATAGCTAAACAACTTAAATAAGATTTAGAAATGTTAAAGTAATACATGAAACTGTTTAACAGTGTTACAACTATCATCACATAAAATGACTTCGAATCAAGTATTCAGTCCTCGCTAGTGTCACATAGTCTTCCCATGATATAGTGTTGCTGTAATGTTGCATATAGTGCTTCACAGTAAGCATATAAGAGTTCTGTCGAGTTAGGTAAGTAAATACATAGTAGATGGGTAATTTTCATGGGTTAACCTGAGATCTCGACCCGAGATCTGAGATCTCGCCGAGATATGTCGAGTTAGGTAAGTAAATACATAGTAGATGGGTCATTTCCATGGGCCAACCCGAGATCTCGACCCGAGATCCGAGATTTCGCTGAGATCTCGCCAAGATCTTGTATTATTTTGTATCGTATCCCATCTCGTCTCGGTTTCTCAAAAAATCGAGAAACTCACTGAGATCTCGAACTATGCATACCAGTTGACCGCCGCTTCGTTTGGATTATGATACACTTGACCCCTTGGACAACCGGATGATGTTGGCTTTTAGAAATGAAACTCAATTTGCTCTCGGGACGTTTGGACTGTACATACTGGTTGATCACTTGGAGCATCTAGTTGGCCGGATTGGCCTTTGAAATCAATTTTTCTCTCTACAAGTTTAGACTGTATAGACCGGTCGATTACTTCACTAACAGGGTACCCGGATGATGCCTCTGAAACCTGTTTAACCCTCTTCCAGACCTCTATCCATTCAAGCTTCCACATCTTTCTAGTCCGAATTCTGTTTGACCTGATTCTTCTTTTGTTGGAAAGCTATCTCAATGATCATCATTTCTCATGTTCTGAGCTCCTCCAAATCCTGACTAGAAGATATCTCGAGAGTTCCATGAAGCAGCTGCATCAATACAAAACGACCTAGAACTTTGGCCATGTGGCCCCTTGTGCCTTGGATGCCATCAAGGCAGACTTGTCACCAAGGCTTCCACCTCACTGTTAGAGTTGTTAGAATATCTTGTATAAGGGTAGTTCTATCATTGTCCTATTATAAGACATGACCAAGTTGTATTTTTCTTGTTCTTGTTTTAGTTCCCTTTACATCCCTAGGGAGGTCTGTGTAATTTGGAAGAGTTTATTAATGAAGTAATATGTGTGTTGAGAATCACTCAACACACACAACCGATTTTCTCCCAACTCTTCTTCTCTTCTTTTCTTCTCTTCTTCCCCTTTCCTTCCTCCTTGCTGGTAACTCTCTAATCTTTCATTGGAATCGATCCATTGAAGCTTTAACTTGGTATCAGAGCTAGCATCTTTGGTTTGAGAGTCGGCTCAGCTCAGTAGTTGTCTTCTCCTCTCTTTGAAACCCTATAAAGTAAAGGGGGTTCCATTAGAGGCTGTATATGTGAGATACTATATTTCTTACAGTCTTAGGAGTAGTATTCTTCAAACCAAGTCCATATGGAGAGAGTTTAGGAGCTGCTGAAGTGTTTTAAAGCTTTGGAAGATGCCTGCCTAGCTACCGCCAACCTGTGAAGCATTTGCCTTGGTTCTCCTTCTCCTCTCTATCTCTTGGAATGAGACCTAGTGCATTTGAATCGCCTAGGGATGTTATCTCAGACCCCTAACCATAGTTCAAAATCTCGCGAAATCTCGATCGAGATTTCTGAAATTTTGGATATTTCGACCTCCTCGAAACGAAATGCCTCCTCGAATAAAAAAAATTCAAAAATTCAATCAAAATTCTCGAAATTTCGAGATATCTCGAGATTTTTTCAAAATTTCGCGAGATTTCGAGTTTCTCGAGAAATTGCTTTATATAAATGAACATGTTTCGTCAGTCTCGGTCGAAATTTCGACCGAGACTGAGAAACAGCTCTGGTTTTGCACTTTTGCTTGGTTTTTCAAGGTTTTTGCTCATTTCTTCACAGTGGATCAGTGGGTAGTACTTCTTCACAGTTTGGTGACCTATATCTTAGGATAGGTTACCTTCAGCATGTTGATGATGCAATTTACATGGCCACTGTGGATGACTACACTCGCTTCTTCTCCCAGACTATGACGTGGCATGCATTTGTCCTACAGTCGGAGAGCAATACACGTCGGCTCCAGCAGACCATGAGTGGGGTTGATCCTGGACGGTGGAGTAGTTATTATTAGCAAATTTGTAAACATTTGAGATGAATGATGACTAGTTGACTACTTAACTTGTAGCCTTGTAGGGGACAATTGGGGATATTGACATATTGTGATTTGGAATGTTTGATATCATCTTCTTAAATCTTAACTCTTAAGTTGTTATTTGTTAACTTGTTATTGACTTGATGTCTTATGTACTTAATATTATGATTTATGACTTAACTTATGAGTTATTATGTTTCCAACTTAGTTCCAAGTCAATTTACTTGTTTAATGTACAATATGTATGTGTAAATGTGTAATTAACTAAGTTATACACTTATACATTAGGGTTCGACCTTACGTTGCCAATCAATGGTGCACATCCAAAACACCATTTTGGGTGACTATTTTTGCAATTTGAACATTTAAATGTGTTTATATAGCCTAAAATAGGGTTTCCATGAAGTTTCAGGCCTTAATTTGTCTTAAAACCCACCGAAATGACCTATCGAAACATACCAGAAAAAATACAATATTTCGGTCAGCCCGAAATACCAAAACGAAACGAGTTCTCAAACTATGCCCCTAACCTCTTGGTTGTTGAGAGGAAGGGTACTTAGCTTCCAACTGTTGTGAAGCATTGGAAGCAAACCCAGTTTTTCCGCTAGCAGTGGGCTATTTCAGATTCGATTCTGCCTTTAGCAGATTGGTTTGCCTTGGAACTTGACTCATTCAAGTCGTATGGGAGTGCTGTTTTGAAGCCCTAAGAGCTTGTTCTTGAAGGTGGAAGATTGGAAGACTGCTGCTGCTTTTTGCTGCTGTACAGGTATTGGCAACTCTGTTTCTGCTTCTTGTTTGACCTTTTTTTTTTTTGAAGATTGCTGCATTGGATGATTGTTTGTTGCTGAGAATGGAATGTGTGCATCTTGGTACACTTGTTGGGTGTTATGAATTGAAGTTCCTTGGCTGTTAGAAGGATTTGGTTTGAGTTATGCAAGTTTTTTGCTCTCTGTATGCCTACTGTTTTTTAGGCTTGGTCTTAGCCTAGTGATTTGGTTGATTGAGCACTATTTGTGTATTGGTTTGCCTCCTGTGTTTGGGTTGAGTGTACTCCCCACTTGAGCAAAACACTATGGTATTGTTGAAGTGTTTGCCCATTATGTCTATTGTGTCTGGACAAGATTCTGAAGTCAGTGGACCAACTACAGCTGGCAGCCTGAGTAGTGGTTTCCTAACCATGGCTTCCTTTGATAACCCCAACACCCAAATCTCTGTTGTGAAATTGGATAATACCAACTACTTGGATTGGTCTCATTCTGTGAAGTTGTCCATATGCAGTAGGGGAAAGTTGGGATACATTACTGGGTCTATCACAGCTCCTGCTACAACTGATCCAGGCTATCTCAAGTGGGAGACTGAGAACTCCACTGGTATGACTTGGCTGATATTCTCCATAAAACCTGAGATAGGTAGGAGGTTTATGAGTAAGGAGACTGCAAAAGATATCTGGGACAGTGTCTCCAAAGTTTTTTATAGAGTTGGAGATGCAACAAAGGTATATCAAATCCTCCAAAAGATCATCCATATGAAACAGGGTGATAGGAGTATATCTGAGTACTACAACTCTGTTATTAGCTTGTAGGAGGAATATGATCACTATAACAACCTCCAGTTGTCCAATTCTGGTGATCAGGCAAAGGTCTACAGGAGCCAAGAAAAGGAAAGGATCCTTATTTTGCTTGGTGGTCTTAACCAAGAGTATGAGCCTCTTCGCCTGCAAATCTTAGGAAGATCTCCCTTTCCATCTCTGGATGAAGTGTGCATCTACTTGCAAAGTGAGGAAACCAGGAGAACCACTATGGATATTGCTCCATCAACAGAGAGATTTGCTCTTGTTTCTAGTTCCCACAGAGAATGGAAAAGTGGGGGGAAAGGCCAAGGGCTACCTCGTGGAGATCACCGTGAGAGATTTAAATGTGATCATTGTGGCAAGCTTGGACACACCAAGGACAAGTGTTGGGATCTTCATGGACAGCCCCTAGTATGCGTGGTGGTTCATCTAGTGCCCGTGGAGGCAAGCAAGGGAGAGCTAGGTCTCACTCTGTGACATCTGAGTCTGAGCCACCTGGATCCTAGCCGGCTCCTGATTCCCTCTCACAGGATGATATTGCAGCCCTCCGTCGGCTGATGTCTCACCTTGGAGGTTCAGCTACTGGTTCTACCTTTGGGGGGTCTACTACTTCTGCCTCAGCTCTGCAGGTCTTGTCTGCTCCTCCTACTGCACCCACTTAGATTATTGACTCTGGAGCCTCTGATCACATGACTGGTATGTCACAGTACTATGAATCTATGATTCCTACTCCATTTGCTCTGGTCGGGATAAGGTAAGGGTTGCTGATGGTTCCCTTTCTTCTGTCTCTGGTAAGGGTAATGTGCGAGTTACTCCTTCTATTTCCCTTGAATCTGTCCTTTATGTTCCTGATTTTGCTACTAACCTATTATTAGTGAGTCACCTAACCAAATCCTTACATTGTTGTGTCATTTTCTTTCCTTCCTATTGTGTTTTTCAGGATTTGGAGACAAAGAGGGTTATTGGCAATGGGACTGAAAAAGGAGGACTCTATCTTCTTGAACCACAGTTACCTGCTCCATCTACTGCTGCAGCTTATGTTTGTGGTCGGAGTGACCGTAGTACTTTGGAGTCTTTAATGCTTAAGCATCAACGTTTGGGTCATCCCTCTTTTGTTGTTATGAGGAGACAGTTACCCCACTTGTTTATTTCTTTCCCTTCATCTTATGTTTTCGAGTGTGAATCTTGTATTTTTGCTAAACATTGTCGCACATCTTATCTTTATCGTGGTAATAGATCTACTGCACCTTTTTCCCTTGTTCATACTGATGTTTGGGGACCTTCCCCTACTACTTCTTTATCTAGATTTCGTTACTTTGTTTCATTTGTGGATGACTATTCTCGGTTTACTTATACTGTTTTGTCGAAACAAAAGAGTGATGTTTGTGATGCATTTAAGTATTTTTATCAACTTATCAGTACTCAGTTTGGTACGATTCCAAATTGTTAGGTCTGATAAGGGGGGTGAGTATATGTATGGGGGGCTCCAACAGTTCTTTACTGATATTGGCATCATCCATCAACTGGCTTGTATTGACACCCCATAGCAAAATTGGGTGGTTGAGTGCCAAAACCGCCATTTGCTGGAAATCACTAGGGGTCTTCTCTTTGGTATGCATGTGCCTAAGACTTTCTGGTCTGATGTACTTCTTACCGCTGGCTTTCTTATTAACCGGATGCCAACTCCACTCCTTGGCTCCAAATCCCCCCTTCTCTTCTTTCTCCTCAATTCTCAGTTTTCTCCTTGCCTCCCAGAGTCTTTGGTTGTGTTTGTTATGTTCATGTCAACAAATCAGCCCGTACCAAGCTTGATCCCAAAGCTCTCAAGTGCATCTTCTTGGGCTACTCTGATTCAACCAAAGAGTATAAGTGCTACCATCCTCCTTCCCGAAGGCGACTTCTCTCCAAAGATGTCACCTTCTTTGAGTCTATCCCTTATTTTTCTTCTCTTCAGCATTTTGTTCAGGGGGAGAGTACTAGCAGTGAACAGAATGCTGATGTCATTCCTTTTCTATCTCCTTCCCAACCTCCACTTCCCCATTCCTATTTGATATTGGAAAGTACAAAGAAGTGGATGTTGTTGATGATGCTGACGCTGATGGTGTTGTTGATATTGATGCTAGTAGTGGTGGTGATGCTAGCAGGAAAGAAGAATATAAGGGAATAAGATTCAAAGAAGATGGTGTATTCACAAGAGGTGAATGCTTGTTGAAGGGAAAAGGGAAGCAACCATGGTATAAGCAACCCTGCCAAAACCCCTCTTTGGATCCACATCCTCAATCTCATCCTCCTCAGTCAGGTAATTCTTCTCCTTCTGAATTAGATCTTCCCATTGCTATGAGAAAGGGGAAGAGAGCCTGTATTAACCCCATAGCCCAGTTTGTTTCCTTTGACTCCATTTCTCCTACAGGTATTGCTTTTTCCACTCCCCTTGAGTCTTCTTCCATTCCTAAAAATGTCACAGAGGCCTTATCCGATCCAAAATGGATGCAAGCAATGTCTGAGGAAATGGTGGCTCTGGAGAAGAACAATACTTGGACACTAGTTGATCTTCCCAGGGGGAGAACTCCAGTTGGATGCAGATGGGTTTATACAATCAAGTATAGATCCGATGGTACAGTGGAAAGGTACAAAGCTAGGCTGGTTGCAAAAGGGTATAGTCAGGTGTATGGCATTGACTACCAGGAGACTTTTGCCCCTGTAGCCAAGCATAACTCAATCAGGGTTCTTCTTTCGGTGGCAGCCAATAAAGATTGGCCAATGTACCAATTAGATGTGAAGAATGCATTTCTTCATGGAGATTTAGCAGAAGAAGTATACATGCAGCCTCCACCTGGTTTTAAGTGTCCCTCAGCTGAAGGGAAAGTGTGTCTCTTGAAGAAAGCTCTCTATGGCCTCAAACAGTCTCCTAAGGCCTGGTTTGAGAGATTTAGACAAGCCATCCTGAAGAATGGGTATTATCAGAGTCAAGCTGACCACACATTATTTATCAGGAGAGGTAATGGTACAGTTACAACTCTCATTGTCTATGTTGATGACATTGTGGTAACTAGGAATGATGTTACTGAGATAAACAGATTGAAATTTTATTTGGCTAAACAGTTTGAGATCAAAGACCTTGGACTCTTGAAATACTTCTTGGGTATTGAAGTATCTAGATCAAGGAAAGGAATCAACATTTGCCAAAGGAAATTTGTCTTGGATCTTCTGAAAGAGACAAGCATGATGGGGTGCAAACCAGCCACTTCCCCCATTGATCCGAATCATAAACTTGGTGATGAATGTGGTTCTCCTCTTATAGATGCAAGAAAGTACCAAAGATTAGTTGGGAAACTAATCTATCTCTCCTTGACTCGACCGGACATCTCTTATGCAGTTGGAATGGTGAGTTAGTTCATGCATGCCCCCAGGGGACATCTGGATGCAGTGTATCGCATCATTAGATACTTGAAATTCTGTCCAGGAAAAGGTCTTCTATTTGCCAGGCATGACCATTTGCAAATTGAAGGCTACACAGATGCTGATTGGGTTGGCTTAGTCTATGACAGGAGATCTACTTCTGGGTACTGTATCTTTGTGGGTAGTAATCTAGTTACCTGGAGGAGCAAGAAACAATCAGTTGTAGCTAGATCCAGTGCGGTGGCTGAGTTTAGGGCCATGGCTCATGGAGTATGTGAGCTTATATGGCTAAAGAGACTTCTTCAAGGCTTGAGCTTTGAAACAAAAGGGCCAATGAGACTTTATTGTGACAACAAAGCTGCTATAAGCATTGCCCATAATCCGGTTCAGCATGATCGAATCAAGCATATTGAGGTTGATCGTCACTTCATCAAAGAGAAGCTGGATTCTGGGTGCATTTGTACTCTCTTTGTGAAGACAGGTGATCAAGTAGCAGATATCTTCACCAAGGGTCTCACTCCTAGTCTATTTGGTACCTTATTGTGCAAGTTGGGAATGTATGACATTTATTCTCCAGCTTGAGGGGGAGTGTTAGAGTTGTTAGAATATCTTGTATAAGGGTAGTTCTGTCATTGTCCTGTTATAAGACATGACCAAGTTGTATTTTTCTTGTTCTTGTTTTATTTTCCTTTACCTCCCTAGGGAGGTCTGTGTAATTTGGAAGAGTTTATTAATGAAGTAATATGTGGGTTGAGAATCACTCAACATACACAACCGATTCTCTCCCAACTCTTCTTCTCTTCTTCCCCTTTCCTTCCTCCTTGCTGGTAACTCTTTAATCTTTCATTAGAATCGATCCATTGAAGCTTTAACTCTCACCACATGCAACCACCTAGGCATCAACGTGCATCCTCATCATGATTGCCATATGGCCTGCAATCTCATCAGCTTGCTGCTCACCTTACAACTGGCTGTCTACCTCATCAGTCAGTCTGACCACTGACTGGCCACATCATCAGTATTGCCATCTTCTCCACTCATCAGATGACTCTGTACAGTGTCAGTACATTGCCACAATGTCAGTGCTGGTCACTAGGACTTGGACTCCCCTCACTGTGTTCCTTTCTGATTACTATTACAAAAAACTCCATATCTTTTTCATCTGACCTCAGAGTGGGGTGATTCGAGTTGCATTGGAAAGATGACCCAAAGCACTATAATTCTCCAATATATGCCCTTTTCCAATACGGCTACTTGGCATGACCAAATTGGCTCCAAAGTTGACCCTTCCACATGAACCTGTCTAGTTATCATGATAAGTTGCATATACACTGTTCCCAATATAGCTACTTTCTGCCACATGTTACCAACCACTGTATGGCACTGTAACACGGTGCCAATTGCCTTCATACACTACCACATGAGTCCTGAACTCCCTGAATCACTACCATGCTATCACATGAACTCGCAGCAGTGTACTGTCCGCACTGCCAAGCAACTGTCTGCTACTGCCAGCTGTCGTAGAACACCTGTGATCCCTGTCACATCACATCTGATGCCCTACCACACTAGTACACTGCCTGTACACCTCTGTACTCACAACTGCCATCTGTACTGCACCAAGATGCACTGTGTTGACAACAACCAACACATGTATTGTGTTGACAACAATGACAACCAACACAGAGACACTGTCATCTGCACTGTGTGTCCAACAATCTCATCAAATACCAGGCCATTAGCAGTGGTGAAAATTTCTCTATTTATTGGAGGATGCGTTGTCTATTCATTGGCTGATGAGTTAGTCAAGTTGGGGATAAACAGACTGCAACTCTATCAGGCCTTTCTCTTCTGCTTGGTTTTGTACCATTATCTCTAATAGTCTTCACTTCTGTCCTTTAATAAAATTTGTTGTTTATAGAGGAAAAAATAAAATAAATAAAAAGAGAGAACCATAGTTATCAAGGCGGGAAAGCAACCATGGCGTTTTAGAGGGGCAAAATTCAAGGTGACACCGCCATGGCGGCAAGGCGCCCAAGGCGACCAAGGAGCCTGGACGCCATGGCGACGCCTTGATAACTATGGAGAGAACAAAAGCACTTCTTATTAAACTCCTTTTTCAGAGGGGCAACTAGCAGCTCCGCATGAACTGAGTCATATCTTTGGGTATCACCCAAGGCACTTTAGACAATGTCTAGAAGTTACAATCTCTAGTCTGCTCTGTGGTTCCATTTGTTGAGGCCTTTAGTGATGTAGTTGTGGTCTTGCATGGTGGGGTAAGCACAAAGGCTGTTTCTCTTCTCTTTTCCCCTTTGGTTTGGCCAGTTCCAGTTGGACGTGTCAGCAGCAGTAACCAAACTAATAGATCCATGCTCCGGAAATTCTTCCTAATCTTCTTATTGTTTGGCCTTATTTAAGAAGCTCATTTTACTAGTAAAAATGGGAGAGATGCAAACCCTTGGGATTAGTTTTCTGATTATATTCATTGTTGATCTAGTTTTGCAGAAACTAGTAGATTTTTGTTTTGGCCTCATTATCAGGTAGTTATAGCCTCATCTGTTCTCTTAGAAGGTCCTTCCCTCAGTTTTTACGAGGATGCATGTTTCTACCCTCTAGACTAGCATGTGGTTTTATTTGAGGCCATGGCTGCAATGCTGTGTGCTGAGATGGATTGATTCACCATCTAATTGGATCAGTCAGTTTCCTGATTGGCACTGGATGAAGTGGCATTAGTTCTTAGTAACACTGTTTTAATTCTATCATGCATCAAATGGATGAGGAATGAGTGGTTCTCCATTTCAATCATAGTTGTCACGGCGTCACGGCGATCCAAGTCGGTGGAGGGGTGTCACGTCGATATATCGACATGTCGACCATGTTTTATTTTTTATTTTCTCTATTTTTAATGTTTTAATAGATGTATACTCAAGCCATGTTTTATTTTTTCTCTATTGTTTCTCAAGTTTTAAGAAGAAAATTCGAAGAAGAAATCGAAGAGGGAAATCAAGAAATAGAAGAAGAAATCGAAAGAAATCGAAGAGGGAAGAAGAAATCGAAGAGGGAAAGAGAGATAGGAAGAAGAAATCAAAGAGGGACGCCATGGAGTAGGTCGCCATGCAACCTTCTCCAGCGCCAGGACACCATGGCACCGCGACGCCATGACAACTATGATTTCAATTCTATCTTGGCCATTCAGTTTGGGTAGACTTTGCTATTTAGGCTATGTTTAGATGTCAAGCAAAGAAAAGAAAAAACATAATGAGACAAAAATCATGATGATGCAATGACTGTTTTATGTGTCTTTCTCTCTCTCCTCAAATTCAATTTATTTATTCTTTTCTTGATATCCAAACATAGCCTTAGTAGGGATTCTCCCACATCATTGTGGAAATCAACCCAGCATTTGCAATGGTTTGGATGGGGGATCATGGGGAGAAGAGAGGCCTTGGGGATTTGTGAACTTCCTTAGACATCATTGTGGAAGGCAATCTGGACGGTTGGCAAGTGATTTGGCTGATACATGGGCCCGATATGGGTTGTTGCATCCAAGGATATGTTATGGGTATCATAGAACTAAAACTCGCGAGATCTCGGTTTTCCAAGGGGTCGAGACGAGACTTAATACGAGTTCTAAAAATGCAATATCTCGGTCGAGATCTTGGGTCGACCCAGATCTCGACCCATCTTATCCTTTAAAATTAAAAGTATCGTAACTCGACAGAACTCGAGATATCTCGATCGAGTTCTGTCCAGAACCTCTTTTCTTCCCCTGTGAAGGCTGTGAGCTCATTTTACCTCCAGATTTTAACATACAACCTGCCGGAGAGCTGATTCAGCTACAAAATTGAAGCATTCATCTCAAATTTGAAGCATTTTTCAAAGGTAAAATGAGCTCACAGCCCTCACAGGGGTTAGGTTTTGGGCCCATATTCCCAATCCCAAACCAGCCACACCCATACATGCCTCAATATGATAGTAGTAGTGGATCTCAGGCCTCATGGCAACCGCCTCCCATGTACCCTAGGATAGGGAAGGCATATGTTGATGACAACACTTATATGAATGCTGTGGTAACCTATGTGCAACACTACAACAACACAATGACATGGGAATTCTATGTGGATAGTTTTAGGACTGAATTCATTAATCAATCACATTTTATGTAATGTAAGATTGTTAAACAGATTGATGTATTGTACACTTTGACATTCCTTATGCTTATTTAAGTTGTTTTCCATTAATTGAATGTTTTGATTGCTTTCTATCACTAAATTATGTGTAGAGTAGGGTATTTTAGTATGTCGTTGCCTACCAACCTAGGGTCCGAAGTGAAAATCATATTTGGATTTTGTTTTTGCAAAATCTGATAGTACTATTGTGTTTAAATGGCCTAAAAAAAGCTGAGTACCAAGTTTCAGACCCAAGCTAGGTCTAAAACCCACTGAAACCAGGTTTCGAGTTGGAAATGCACCAACTCGACCGAGATCTCGAGTCAACTCGGTTTTCCAAGGGGTCGAGTTCCGAGTTTTAGTTCTATGATGGGTATACTGTTCAAGTAGGATTGTGGTTGCTTCTTGTAACTTTTCTTTCCCTGTTTTGGGTGCTTTTAGTGTTAACCTTAAAGGGGTTGTAAGACTTTTTTTTTCCCCACTTTTTCCTATACATTCAGTTATTCTTCCCCCAAAAAAAAATAAAAATTGACATAATCTGCAAAATGTAATTTGTAATGTATAGATGTGGCCAATTTACCTGTTGATAGTGTAAGTGATACTTGTGAGCTAATTGATTTTGTTACAGATTGTGGAGAAAAATAAGGAGACAGAAGCCATTTGGCGGATTGATGCGTTACAACAAGTTCTTAAAGAAGTACATTCTCTTTTTATGATGTTTCATGGATCCATACGATCTTTACTTGAAAAAGAACCTGGTGGCGGACTTGCTCGTTCTCATTTGTATTTTTTTGTCATGGATTATTTGACTGGTGGGTATAATCTATCATGGCAGCTAAGACACTACTTAAATTTGTCCTTCTGTTTCTCTCTTGTTTAATGAGTATTCCATGTCAGCGCTGAAGTTGCTGAATTCTTCATCTCAGTTATTGCCTTTTCTTTTGAGGCAGATTTTCTTGCTGGGAAAAAACTTCAGTTACCCTCTTTTCGTGATTGTTTAAAGGAACGTGGAACTGTTCAGATGTTGACTGTGGGGAGGGAGGCTGCAATTGAAGTTCAGGTAGAGAACATATTTTACTATTTTTTTTGGTATGTTGAATGCTTATATTGTATCACAAAATTCTAAGAGTACTGAATTTGGTACTTTTTCCAGCCTTACATATCTTTTTTTGTTTTTTGGATGAATAATAATTTAATTCATTACCAAAGTAAAGAAAGGAGGGGGGGGGGGGAAGAGAGTATACAAGGGTACAAAGCCACAAACTAATTTCAAGGCCTACCTGAGAGGAGGCTAGGCCTGTAAAAATCAAAAGCCCACATGGGCATAAAGACAGAGAAGGAAGCCCAAGAGATACAAAAGGCGACAAGAAAATACAAAAGCCCACAAGAGCAAAGAAGCCCAAAAGAAAGAGAAGGGCAGCCAAGTCAATTCCAGGTAGGGAACCACAAACCCTAAACCAACTATCTCAGCACAACTTCGACCAGCTGCCAAGACGAGAATCGGAGCATCACCATCAAACAAACAGCCGCAGCAGAGGGGCGCTGGTCTAGCAGAGGACCACGGCCAAGTGGAGGTGACAGCCACGTCGGAGAGGCACCGGCCTTGCAGAGGGCAACGGCGAAGCGTCTGCCGGCCGAGCATAGCTTGCAGAGGGCAGACTATGCAGCTGGTGGAAACACGGCATTAGCCGAGCGAGCCAGGCGGATCAGACAGAAGACTGGCCGAGAGGGGCTTGCGGCCAAGCAGCTGCAGTCCAAGCGGGCTGGCGACCAAGTGACAACTGAGAGTGCCAGCGATGCAAGACAACTGGCGAGAGAGAAGGCGAATGGGGCTGGAGGCGAAGAGACGGGCCAGCAGGCCAAGCAAGGAAGGCAGCCAGCGAGGGTGGCGACCCAGCAAAGTGAGCGGTTGTCGGAGACAAAAGCCAATCGAAGCATCGTGACAAGGCAGGAGAGTCCCCAACGAGCCTGGATATAGACCTAGTGGGAGGGCAACTTGCAAGGCAGCAAACCAGGCAAGGCAGACGTCCATGAAAACGACAAACCAAGAGGGCTGTCGACAAGCATGACTGCAGACAAAGCAAGGATGATGGCCACTAGCACTACGCTGGTAAAACTAGGAGACCAAGCTCCAAATCCCAAAGAAGAAGAGGAGAAAGAGGAGGAGGAAGCAAGGGATGGAGAGAAGTAGAAGGAGAGGGGGGAAGGAGGAGCCCGACCTCACTGCCAGACTCCAAAACCTGATGAAGAAGAGGAAAAGACGAAAAATGAGGAGGAAGAAAGGTAGGGCGAGAGGGGAGAATGAGAGAAGGAGCAGGGAGGAAGAAGGGGGGAGGAGCAGCCTGGCTGTGAGGCCGGGCTGCTCCTCAGCGGTGGCGCTGGGTTTTGCTTCTGTTGCTAGGTTTTTTCTTCTCTGACGCTGCAGCGTTACATATCAAACAGCATGAATTCTGGCATGCTGGAAATATGACTTTCTCCAAGGATCAAAGAATTTTTTTTGGTGAGAAAGGATCAAAATATTGATACATCTTGTCAAGACTGCCCATTTTGCAATGGGCTTCCTCTTTCCTGTTTGCTTTTCAGTGATGGAATAGAAGCTTATTTTGATGCAGACTGGGCTGGGTCTGTACCTGACAAGAGGTACGTTTTGTCTATTAAATGCTTGGTGTGGAAAACCTTGTAACTTGGAGGAGCCCAAAGCAGTGTTCAGTGGCAAGGTCAAGTGCAGAAGCAGAACTTAAGTCTTACATGTAGGTGCATTATAGGAAAAAGTCCTCTTGAAGGAGTTTGATTTTAGAAACTCATATGCATTATTACCTGTTCCACCAGAAGGGAAAAAAGAAAAGAAAAGAAATTTTCATATGCTCATGCATCTGCACTATTGTCGGGACAAAATTTGTACTCTTTCTGTGGATGGGTGGTCACATTGCAAAGATTTTCCCTAAAATATGTAGTAGGATACATCGTAGTTTCTAAAGCCAGACTGAACTGGTGGTAAAACCGGATTACAACCAGAACTGCCTTCCCTTTTTTTGTTTATTTATTAAAGTTTGGTCTGGGCATAGAACTGCCCAGGTCTGAAACCAGAATCAAACTGTCTAGTTCTCTGAAAACTGCCTGGTTTCAGAAAACTGGATTGTTCAGTTCGACAGTGCATAGGGGAAAATCAAACATAAATGTGCTAACAAAGAAATTTGAAACCAAAGCATTTTGTTAGAGTAGCTTAGCGCCTACCACTTTGCCAACTGCCCTCTTACTTTATTATTATTTTTTTCTTTTCTATTGTTTTCCAAAATTTAATAATTTTTTTTAATTTATTCTTAAAACTGCAGTTTGACTGTTCAAAACCAAGGTACTAAAACTCGGAACTCGACCCCAACTCGACCCTAGGAAAAACCGAGATCTCGGTCGAGTTGGTGCATTTTTTTTTCAATTTGAAACTTCAACTCGGTGGGTTTTAGACCTAGTTTGGGTCTGAAACTTGGTATTCAGCTTATTTTGGGCCATTTAAACACAATGACATTATCAGATTGTGCAAAAACAAAGTCCAGATAGGAGTTTTACTTCGGACCTTAAGTTGGTAGGCGACAACGTACTAAAATACCCTACTCTACATATAATTTAGTAATAGAAAGCAAGCAAAACATTCAATTAATAGCTAAACAACTTAAATAAGCATTAGAAATGTTAAAGTGATACATCAAACTGTTTAACAATGTTACAAGTTACAACTATCATCACATAAACTGAATTTGAATCAAGCATTCAGTCCGAAGTAGTGCCACATAGTCTTCCCATGACATAGTGTTGCTGCACTGTTGCATATACTCTCCCTCAGTCCCCAATAGTGCCACATAGTCTTGAAGATGTGTAGCTGAATCCTTCAAATGTGCAGCTGAATCTACTCTCCCGCAGGTTACAACTTCAAATCCAGAGCTAAAATGAGTCACAGCCTTCAAATGGGGAAGAAAACAGCTTTTGGACAGAACTCGATCGAGTTCTGTCGAGTTAGGTGACTTTTAAAGAAGTAGATGGGTCGAGATCTGGGTCGATCCGAGATCTCGACCGTGAAAGTGTAATTTTTTAATTCGTATACCAACTCGACTCGACTTCTCAAAAAAAGGAGATCTCGGTCGAGATCTTGCAAGTTCTTGAACTATGTTCAAAACCAGTCAAGACTGTTATAAACCGGAACTGGCCCTTAATTTATTTTAAAACTGCAGTTTGATCAGTCTAAACCAATCAAAACTGTTCAAAATCAGAACTGGGCCTCTTTCCGGCTCGATGCCACGACGGTTATAAAAACTATTGGTCCATCTCCATTGTAGCTTGAGCAAGCTGGCATTTGTGATACCCATGCATGCGTTTGATGGGGAGTGTTGTGATATGTAACTTAAGAGTTCCATGTTCATTTATATCATGTTCCGCCACAGGGGTATTATAGTCTTTGTATACGAATTGCATATAATTACATTCAGAAAAATACAAGTTTGTCACTCTTTTCCTCACTTCCTTTCTTCTTCTTTTCAATTTATGCAAATTGAACAAGCTTATTGCATTCAAGTATTCAGAGTCTGTTTAGTATAACACTGGGTTACCAGTGTCCATCCAGCAATAGGCATAAAAGGATGGAATTCAAGTTTTTGTCTTATGCAGAGACTCCCTACTCAGAAGGGGGGGAAAGTCTATGGTTCTTAAATATTCTATCTGTGGTTAGCCTTATGTACTTTTCAATCTCAAGGATTCATTGTTTTCTTTCAGGATAATCTTAGAGATGATTTGTATTAATCTTTCAGTATACTAACCATGTATGTACTTTTTTTGTAGTCACTTGTTAGGGTAGTGGAATCTGCATGTGCTGGGAATACTGCTTGCAGCTCTCTGGTCATGTTTCAAGACCTGCTGGTGTCCACGACACTTTCTCCTGTAGGTTTGACACTCAGTACTTATCAAGATGAATTGTGTCTTAGCACTTTACGCACTGTATTGTCAGGAACCAAAAGTTTTATTTGCATGATGATAGTATTCCAGTGAGCATTGTTGCAGGTGCATTTTTTAGCACATCTCATAAGCTCTTACCTCTCACATGCTATTATTTGCAGGATGACACGGTAAACCTTTTCACTTATGCCATTCTAAGGCTGACACCACTTGCACTATCCTCTGGAAGTAATTCATGGTCCTATTTGCGCAAGGGAAGCACTGCCTCTCTCATTACCACAGGCTCTATCTCTGCAAACTTGGGATCTGTTATAGAACAAATACACACCTCACGTGATACTTCCCCTGGTAGGCAAGGTCAAAGACATCATGTTCCGAGGCCCTTGCAACGTGACAAGTGGTCCAAAGGGAAGGATGGTTTCCTTGTTTTTGAGACATCAGGTGCAGAAGTTGGTGGTTTAAATTCTTCAACTCCAACAGTGTGGCTCCGGCGGTCGGATGAAAGAATGTATCTTTGTGTTTTCCAGCAGAGGAACCTCACCATAATCCTTCTCATTCCTGTTAGCTCTATGATTAATGCAGAGCAGGGGATTTCCATGGTGAAGCGACAAATTCTTGAAAATGTCAGTATCTATCATCCATTTGCTACAAATGCTACTAATGTTGCTATTTGCTGCTATCAAGCTTCTAATGTACATGTATTTCTTTCTTCAAATGATTCATGAGCATTACATCATAAGTGATTAACTTTTATGAGTGCATTAATTTTGACCTACTTACTGGATATCTGATTCATTGTCCTTATTAGATCCCTGTATTCTGTCTTGAACCCAGTGGGTATTAAAGTGAGCACATGGTATGTCGAATCTATGTAATTCTAATCTTTGCATATTACAAATCTGGTTTCACCATTATTTTACCTTCTTTCTTTTGGTGCATGTTGATGGTAGAAGATAATGTCTAACAAAAATGGGGACCTAAATAGGGATGGAAACCCTTAATGAAAGTTGGGTTGTATTTATTGGTTATATAATATTCAATTTGAAAAGACTAAGTTGGAATCTAAAGGATGTAAAAGAACAAGTGGAGGAGCAGAAGAGGAAGAAGAAGAATAGATTTCTCTCCCCTATATTGATTCAGCTTCCACGTTGCTTTATGTTTTGAAAAGATCCTGTGGTTTCTGGATAGGCTGGTATTGGTTCAAAAAATTAATGGGGTTGATTGATCAGCTTAGCCCCATGTTGTCATTTACTTTCTGTGAAGGCAATAGGGCGGCTCACTGGTTGGCGAACCTTGCCTGTGATTCGTCGACAAACGTGGATTTTTATGGGGAAATGGATTTACCCGTCGGCCTTAGGCAAATTATTCGCGAGGACTCTATTGGTTTACTGGTATTCAGGAAATAATTGTTTTTGTCTGGTCGGGGTGGGTTGTGAGAGTTAATTTTCTTGAGTGGTTTTGTATGGTGTGAATATTGTTATCTCTTGGGCTTGGGGTAAGGTGGGAATGTCCTCCCCTTTTGTTTGCTTTATTCTTTTATTGATTTTGGTAATAAAATTTTAGGGGTTGGCCCGGGTCCCAGAGAATATTCGGGTTAAAAATAAATAAAAATAGCTATCATAGGGGAAATTACATACCTACCCCCCATGCTAACATAAGATAGCCAAAGGAGGTAAAAAAGTAAAAACACAGTACAACATAGTATCCTAGTATCCAAAGTACCCTGATTACATGAACTCTAACACTCCCCCTCAAGTTAGAGAATAAATGTTGTAGTGTCATACATTCCCTACTTGCACAGAAGAGTATTGAACTGATGAGAGATGAGCCCTTTGGTGAAGATATTAGCCAGCTGGTTGCCTATCCTCACAAAAGGGGTGCATATGTAGCCAACATCAATCTTTTCTTTAATGAAATGTCGGTCCACCTCAATATGCTTCGTCTAGTCATGTTGCACGGGATTGTGGGCTATACTTAGAACAGCCTTGTTATTACAATAGAGCCTCATAGGTGCCTCAGTATCAAATCCCAACACTTGGACCAGCCTTCTCAGCCATAGGAGTTCATATACTCCATGAGCCATAGCCCTGAATTTTGCCTCTGCAGTTGATCGAGTCATAACATGTTGTTTTTTGCTCCTCCATGTGACCAGGTTACCACCCACAAATGTGCAATAACTTAATGTAGACCGTTTGTCAGAAACTGAACCGGCCCAATCAACATCAGTGAAGCCTTCTATCGTCAAATGGTTGGATGTGGCATATAATAACCCTTTTCCTGGGGTGGACTTCAAGTACTTGAATGCAATTTACACCATCCAAGTGCCCACTCTTAGGGGCATGCATAAATTGAGTCACCAACCCAACTGCATAGGTGATTTCTAGGCAAGTTAAAGGAAGATAGATCAGCTTCCCCACTAGTCTCTGGTACTTCCCTACATCAATTAGGGATGGACCACAGTCTTCTCCTAACTTGTAACTGCACAGGTGATTTCTAGGCAAGTTAAAGGAAGATAGATCAGCTTCCCTACTAGTCTCTGGTACTTCCTTGCATCAATTAGGGATGGACCACAGTCTTCTCCTAACTTGTGATTTTGCTTAATAGAAGAGTTTTCTTGTTTAGAACCCAACATTCATGTTTCTTTCAACAAATCCATCACAAACTTCCTTTGACAAATATTTATTCCCTTTTGTGATCGATACACTTTAATCCCCAAGAAATATTTCAAGGATCCAAGGTCTTTGACCTCAAACTGTTGAACTAAGTAGGCTTTAGTTTGTTTATCTCAACCCTGTCATTTCCACTCACCACAATATCATCCACATAGACAATCAGGGTTGTGATAGCACCATTACCTTGCTGGGTAAATAAAGTATGGTCAACTTGACTCTAGGAATATCCATTCATTAGAATAGCCTGTCCAAACCTCTCAAACCAAGCCTTCGGGGACTGCTTGAGGCTATATAGATCTTTCTTGAGAAGACACACTACCCCTTCAGTTTAGGGAGACTTGAAGCCTGGTAGAGTGTGCATATATACTTCCTCTTCCAAGTTACTGTGGAGGAATGCATTCTTTAAATCCAGCTGATACAATGGCCAGCCTTTATTGGCCGCCAATGATAAGAGAACTCGTATCAAATTGTGTTTGGCCACAGGAGCAAATGTCTTTTAATAGTCAATCCCATACATCTGACGATATACTTTGGCCATCAACCTGGCCTTATACCTCTCAACAGTGCCATTTGATCGGTACTTGATTAAGTAGACCCATTTACATCCAATTGGAACTCTCTCCTTGGGAAGATCAATCAGCTTCCAAATACAGTTCTTCTCAAGAGCTATCATTTCCTCACACATGGCTTCCTTTCACTTTAGGTCAGACAGGGCCTCAGTGACATTCTTGGGAACGGGAGTAAAGGAAAGAGAAATAGAGAAAGCAACACCTTTAGGAGAGAGTATCATAGGAAACAAACTTTTTTATAGGATTAGTACATGCTTTCTTTTCCTTCCAAATAGCAATGGGATCTTCTAACTCAGAAGGAGGGGAAGGAGTGTTTGTTACCTGAATGAGGAAAGTGGACCCCAGGATGTGGATCCAAAGAAGACTCTTGGCTGGTCTTCTTTCCCTTTCCTTTGTAAACAAGTAGCTCCTTCTCATTACCAACTCCCCCTAAATGTTCTAGAACATCAGCAACATCCACTTGTTAGAGTTTGTGTAATAGTGTACTTTAGTCACTGATTTATTATAAGTCATATGGAGTTGTAATTTTTATCTTTTGTTAGTTTTTACCTTTTACCTCCCTAGGGAGGCATATACAATTCCAAGAATATGTTTAATGAACAAAATAGGTGAGAGGAGTCTATTCTCTTACTCACCACGGCTTCTCTCATTTCTCTTCTTAGCTCTTACTTCTTGTTCCTTGCTTGAATCGATCCACACTTGTTTTCTAACTTGGTATCAGATCCAAGATTCTAAATCTCGGATTTTGACCAGCCCGAAACTGAGATATGGTCAAAAGTGGTCGAAACCTGGTACTTTTTCCCAGCCAACTCGAGACTGTGGTTTCAAGGCCCAGAAATGGTTTTTTTAGGTCTGATTTTTTGTATACAGCCTATTTTTGACATTCTAAACACAATGCATGAACTATTTTCACAAAAAAAAAAAACCCACTCAAAATGGTACTTGTGGTAATTGACCCAGTATACTAATGTACTCTGAAGGATTCACTAAATCTGGTATTACAAGTACTTAGTTCACATAAAGTTAAAGTACAAGAACACTGAATAATACATGTTATCCAAATAAAACATTAAGGTGCTCAACACTCGTTCAATTCCATGCGGAGTTTCTTGGTGGGTCCAATCCACGAGCTGCGTACCATTGAATATTTTGGAGCCGTTTCTCTGAATGTACCACATATTAATTTCAGCAATTATTTTTCAAAAATCAGATAATTTAAATAAATAATTAAAAACTGAAAAAAAATTCGACTCTGTCATGCCGTTGATCAGCCAACAGTGTCTAACATACATTAAATTGGTGTCCATCCATCATATATAAATCATATGTTTATCAAAAATATGTTGTATGGAAATGGTTTTTATAAATCAGAAAAAAAAATCTGACTCCGTAGAGTCGTAGATCGGGCCATTGGTGCTAACACATATAAATTTCAACAAATTCTACCATGTATTCAACAGTGTTGTACAGAAAAATTGATTTTTGGGTAGAAAACACTATTACCTTTGAGAAGAGAGGTTCAAACACTGGATTAGGAGAGTTGATGAAGCTTGTAGATGCACCAAACGAAGAAATAGTGTGAAGAAATCCACACTTTAGAGCCAAACTCCTACTCCTTGTGTCGAAACCACCGAGACAGTATGTGTTTTGATCGAAACTTGCGAGAAAGAGCATCTTTGCAACATCTGATATATATATGATCAAGGAGTGAGCATGAGCTTTCACCAATTCTGCCCATCTCTGCAGAATTTCTTCCTCTTCTTCTTCTTTGTTTGCTGGTTTGCTAGTTTATTGTGCTTGATATTGTTACAACCCTGATTTCATTTTCTTCGTAAGGGATATTGATGCAGTGGCATGTGTGTGGCTGGACTGGTATCACCTGATTTGGAAACATAGACCGAGACAAACCAGGTCCAAACTTGGATTCTGGTCCAATAAGGGTTGGTAGGGTTATTCTTGTAATTTTCATTTTATTTTACTTTTATTACATAAGATTTAGGTACGTAGGAGACGGTTTCCTTGTTTGAGATAGCTTCCTAGTTGGAGTCAATTTCAGTTTTAATAAATTCTGTTTATGGATATGGTTGTAATCAATATTGATAGAGATTGGAATTGAATGAATTTTCGAGTTTATGCTGGTTGCAGTGAGAGTCTAAGGTTGGTTTGACTGCTGGATCTTCTTTTCTCTCTACTGCTCCTGATCTCATTTCCCATTCCAGGTGCAATCGACCTTTCTTTCTCCTCTTATTCTTTCCGTTAAGTTTCTTAACTCCATAGCACGGTACCCTGTCTAGTGGTACTAAGAGTCCACATAACTAAATTGATCTCTCTTGTAAAATTTCCGTTCTTCCTGAATTGGAGTTAAACCCAAGTGCTGAAGGTTTTGCTACAGCAAGGCACCAATTTTTTTTTTTTTTTGAGGGGGGGGGGGGTGTTAGGGGGATATAAAGTTTAACTGTGTACACAATCTGAAATTTTCACTCAGATATCAAAAGGTTTGTTCAGTCTATGAGTACCTTAACTCCTGAAATAAAAACTTGTTTCAACTTGCTTCTTATGGTTACTCCTTGTGATGTTCAAATTAAGTGAATACTGATTGAAGTTTATTTTGGAGATTTATGTTGGTTGAGTGGGTTCTGTGCTAAACTAAGCTTTTAGCTATGCTTCATTTGTAACAATATAAATTTTCCTGTGGTGGATATAGGATGACATACATGGGCTGGAACAATACTTGCATTTATTTTCCAAATATTACCTGTGGTATTTCTTCAATATGTTTAGATAAATAGACAGATAGATTTTGATCGATACTGGTTTTGCTATTTCAGGCATCACTTAAGATCTTGAAAGTTGATGAAAAACTCTCAAGAGGATGGGGTGGTGAGAATGCTTATCACGTCCGTGGATATCGCTACTTATTGTTTGATGGTGACCGAAACATATCAAGGGCCTCTCCACCAGGAAAAGTTACTACTCTATCAAAGGTTGGTCTATAGCTCCTTTGTACCTTCAGACAGGATTGCTATAATTTTATTTGCAATGAATTGCATGATTTGGGGAGTTGTGGAAAATTGGAGAAGGCAAGTAGTTACTACCAGTAAAGGCATTTTTACCTCTTGTCCAATGTTAGCCCTTTTTTATACTTCAATGAAGCACAATGTCATGCTCACTTTTGCACTCAACCTCTTGTGGAAGTAGTTATTTAGCATGATCAAAGAAATTGATGTGGTTGTTTTCAGACATCAGGTTTCAAGCAATAATAGAGATATCAAATGCTGTCTTCAAAATGGAGATTTGAGGTAGATTTGGCATGGAAGCTTGTGTTAATTATATGATTGGATAACGGTCAGAAAAATTAAGCAATTGTTCTAGCGAGGAAAGGAAATCTCCCTATGGCAAGAAAAATATTCTTAATCCCTGAATCCTGATGCATCATCTACCTCTCTTGATTTTTTATTTTTATTTTTTTGTTTGCTTTCTTAGGTGTTGTGTGGGTAGATAGGCTATGAGAGTAGAGGATGTTTCTGTTTAGGTCTCTATTGGAATGCTAAGGGTGTTTTGGGAAATATTTAATGTGTACATGTGGGACAATATAATGCTTACATATGGGTAAATGTGCACTTTTGTTGTTTCCGAGTTGTTAATAATATGAGGGAATCGATAACCCCTCTCAAGATTTTCTCCCATTTGTCTCTTTTTCACCCATAGTTGTCACGGCATCTAGGCGCCCAAAGCATTGGAGGGGGACCAAGATCAAGGCAACCACAGCATCCAAGGCACCAGCCTAGGCGCCCAAGTCGACCAAGGCGCCTTGATATCTATGTCTTCACCTCTTCTTCGTTTCTCCTCCCATTCTAAGCTTGATTTCTCAATAATATCAGTAAACTCCCGCTGATTATTGAACTCAACTTGGTACCAGAGCCTGGTTGCGGGTTTCAGAATCAGATAGGTGGTTCCCTGATTTCACCTTCCTTGTAAGGAACCCAGAAGAGGAGGGTTTCATAAGCATTAGAGGATGTAAGGATCTTTGATTGAGATCCATAAGGTTGTTACAAACAGATCTGCTATAGTGGTTGAAGCTGAAAAGATTGAATCGGTGAAATTCTGGGGCCAACACATCAGTCCGCCAGATCTGGATGTCATCCTCTGGTTCTTCTTAATCTGAGACATGAGGAGCATGAAACCAGCACTATTCAGACCACCCTGGAGTCTTATTTCAGAGGCCTAAGTGCCAAGTTCAGAAAGGTGATATACTGGTTAAGATACCTCACACATGGGTGCTCCACTTTGTTTTTCTGGTGCTTGGTTCTGTCACCTATCAGATTTGTTTGGTAAGTTGAGATGAGTCAAGTATAAGCTTCATCTTTTGAGATTTTTTCCCCTTTGAGAAAACGTAGTTATGGAAGTTTCTTTATATATTTCTGTGATGATTCTGAAATCTGATAGAGAGTTCTTTTGAATTGTGAAGGATAGTCCTTTGGTTGTGGTAGAGTGTGGATTCCCCACCTTGTTAAGGAATCCAACCAGATTTGTTTCAATGTCTGAAGTGAGTGGATCAGTGGAATCCACCTCTGCTAGAGCAAGCAGTACAACTCCCAGTTTTCTGGCCATGGACAATTCAACCCTCCAGATATCTATTGTCAAGTTAGACAACACCAATTATCTGGACTGGTCAAATTCCATAAATCTATCTTTAAGAAGTTGTGGAAAGCTAGGATATGTAACTGAAGAAATTAAAACTTTGAGTCTCAATGATCCAGCATATCAGAAGTGGAAGATGGAAAACTCCACAGTGAGGACTTGGCTGATCTTTTCTATGAAACTAGAAATTGGTAGGAGGTTGATGCGTAAATTGACAGCAAAAGAAATTTGGGACTGAGTTGCCAAGACATTTGATCAAGTGGGCAATTCAGCAAAGTTTTATCATCACCTCCAAATGATAAACAGGGCTAGATGTCAATTTGTGAATATTATAACAGAATGATTGGTCTATGGAAAGAATATGATCATTATAGAGACCTAAAGTTATCCAATCCTGATGATGAAGCTAAAGTCTGTTGAATTTTTGAGGAGTGGAACTTAATTCTTCTTGGAGGCTTGAACTCATAATAGAACCGATTTGAGTTCAGATTTTGGGTAAGGTCGGTCCCTCTTTCATCTTTACATGAAGTGTGTATATATCTATAGAGTGAAGAGACAAGAAGATTGGCTATGGAGATAAACCCTGTCCTGGAAAAGTCTGTTTTAGCTTCTGTCTCTCACAGAGGCAGTGGGTTTGGAGGAAGAAGACGTGGTGCTGGTCGTGGGGATGACTAGGAGTAAACTCAAATGCGAGCATTGTGGCAAGACTCGACATATTAAGCAGACATTTTGGAAGCTTCATGGTCATCCATCTAGACTATTGGTTGGTAGCTCTCAAAGTGGGAGGATAACAGGAGCTATAGCTAATACAGTTGTTACTAGCAAATAGCAATGACCCTTCAGGAAATCCTTCTCCATCAGGGCTACATACTGATGGTAGCACCCTTACTAGAGAAGAAATTGAAACCCTTTGCCATGTTATGACAAAGTTGGGATGTTCTTACACTACTACTGTCTCCTCATTTGCTCAGTCAGGCACCTCAGCTTCTGCCTTAAATGCTTCTACATCTAATACCTCCACTTCTTGGATCATTGATTCATGTGCCACACAGATCATATGACCGGTATGTCACATTCCTTTGATATCTATGCTGTCTGTTTAGGTAGAGATAAAGTTAGGATTGCCGATGGTACTCTTTCATCAATTCTTGGAAAGGCAGTTTGTAAGTTACTTCGTCATGCCTCTTGATTCAGTTCTTCCTATCCCCAACATTAGTACTAACCTTATTCCAGTCAGTCATATTTACTAAGGCTCTCTTTGGTATGCTTTTTAGTTTTGATTTTTGTCTATTTAACAAAAATCATTTGCGAAAACCATTTTTGGTCAAAACATAAAAATCGTTTGGTAACCACTACACAGAATAGATTGTAGACAAAAAAATATGTTTGGCATACCTATGTGCATAATAGTTTTTTGAAGTGGGTGGGTGGAGAGATGCCACCTTTACCCATCTTCCTTCCCAAAGCCTAAACTCAGAACCGAGTAGTTGGGTATCATCGTGCTGATTTTAATTAGTGAGCTCCAGCGAGAGCCACGAGGGCCAATGACAACCACCGTGGATTGCCTCCATTCCCCTGTCTGTGTGGAAAAAATATCAATCCCCATGGTTTCTCTTGAGTAGATGAAAGATTTATAAAAATCTAAATGCACCACTTTGAATTGGATTGATGAAGAAAAAGAAGAAGATGAAGAAGCATCATCATCGGCATCGGCAGCAGTGTTGGTGGTGACACAAGATCTCATTTTTATTTGGGAATTTGGAGGGAGAAGCAGAGGAAAACTTACTTGCATCTTCCAGAAGGTAACATTGCTGTGACAGAATATGATTGTGGAAAAAATCAAAGAAATCCACCATCAAAGTTTTTGGGAAAAACTGATCAGAAATGGATCAAATAGAAATGACCTGCCAAAAACTGTGAATCTCCATTAAATTTATAACAAGTAGAGATCCAAGACAAACAGATCAAAATAAAAATTACTAAACTCCAAACGCTATAGCCCCAGTAGATCCAAGACCACTATATTCAATTTTTCCTCTCATTGGCGTCAAGAGGGTAAGAAAAATTTCAACCAGAGCTCTAATGGCGGATGACCAGTTGGGGAAGACCTTTCCTATGAAATCTCGGTTAAAACCCACTCCAAAGAAACCCTTTTCATCTCTAGAATTGGAAATCCTTTAAGACCCAACAAATCCCAGGCCTAGTTTCCGCCATCACCTCCATTGATTTCTCTCTTGACCCACCACACGACTTCGCTGCCACATTCTCAGCCTCTGTAACCCTCTACAACTCCCGAACTCTTGAATCCAAATTCAAGATCACCTCTTTCAGCGACGTCGCTTACTCCGCCACTTTTCGCTTCGACGGTAAACTTCTGGCAGCTGGTGGCGAGTCTGGTATCATCCAAGTCTTCGACGCGAAATCAAAATCTGATCTCCACCGCAAGCTTCGTGATCACACTCTGTCACACCCCGGCCCGGTTATTAAGAGCCAAGTGTGGCGGGATGTCTCTGACATCCAACCAATCCCCAAGGATCACAAGTGCAGTACCCTATTCACAATCATTGCTCACAGATACAGTAATCAGAGGCAGCGGAAACAATTTAATTAATAGAGATAACATCATTAGTAAGAGAAGTCTAAATGATATTTCATTTATATAAATGATAAGGCTTGTGATACAACTATACAGTTCTCAAAGGTAGCACAGAGTAAAAGTATACAAGAAACTATTCTATAACTATATAAAGCATTTATAAAGCATAAAAGAGTGGGGAGGTAGCCTGGACTAGATCAGGAGGTTGCCCAATCATCATGTGCGATCAAACTCCAGCGCCGCAAATCCAACATTAGAAGTAACTAAATCACCTGAAAAAAAATAAGGATATCCACAGGGGTGAGCTCTCAACTGAGCCCAGTAAAGGGGGTACAAGCATACAAACACAATAAATCCATGATGCATGTGCTAAACTAACATGTTCCTAGCACAGATACTAAGTCTCATGGGGTATAAGTACTACTACTAGTGGTAGATGCTAACCTCGGTCCCGGAACTAACCCTTCGGTCACCCGAGCAAAACCATTCTACCACGGTGAGGACCCGCCAGTTCTGGAACTAACACATCGGACCCTGACAGACCCCCAAATGACCAACCCTGCCTGTTTATTCCCACAGCGGAATTAGGGACCCGCTAACATGGGATAGAAGATGGCATCCCGGAACTAACACATTGGTCTCTGCCACGGGTTGTCCAACACCTTTCCCCCTGTTGGTAAGGGGCGCAGTACTGGGTAATGAATATCAACCTAGCCCAGTGCAATCTAAACATGATGAGGCAAGCATGATCTGAGTTATAAATTACCGAATTCCATCATCATAAATTCACATCATATAAATAATCAATGCAAATGCAATGCAGTATATCTTTTTGCAACCTATTTTACATACAGTCTAATGCATTAAATAAAAGCTAGAAAACTACATGCTCCAGGTATAGAGGTAATGATGCATGAGTATGGCATTCAGCATAAAGTTGAAATTAATGTGATAAACACGCAGGAAATTAAGGTCGAATCCCCTTACCTGTACTTGTAGTTAGCCTAGGTGAATAAACTCCAATAGCCAGGCAAGAACAGACCAAAACAGTCCTAAATATGAGACAATAATATTTTAGATTAGTTATAGAAGGAATCCTAGGTCAGTTACCCACCAACAATCCAACAAACCGACTAGAAACAGTAGAAACAGCCCTAAACAACATACCAAACACTATGCAATAGGTTCTGGGATGGTCCAAGGTCAAGTCCCAAGGAGTCTAAGTCATAAGGGCACAAAAATGGGGGAGCCGGATGCAGACTTCCAGGGAGCCGGTCAACCGCCCCTGGGCCTGCAACAGCATCCAGGTCAGTGTCCGAATTTGGGGGTTTTGCTTCAATTGGCCAGATCTTTGCATGTATGGCCCAAATTAGGAGTTTTAACATTAATTCAAGGTGGGTCAATCTATTTTGGGTGTTCAATTTCATAAATAGTTAGTTAATTTAGGAATTTCTTCAATTAAACCTAAATTAGCTAGGTTAGGGTTTACTATACAAGTAATAGCTTCAACATTGAAGGTTTGATTAGAGTTTAACACTCAATTTCAGGTCTGATTGGGCTGGAATTAGTTAGAACAGCCCAATCTCACAACAAAATCTAATTATTCAAGCTTAACTTTGAAGCTTTAATGGAGTCTAGCCATCTTAGGTGTATTTAGACTAAACATAAACTAAACTTAGAGGAGAAGGAGAAGGATACAGCAAGGGTTCTCAGGGTTTACCAAAAATTAGAGGCAGAACAGGTGCTGGAAGCACTTCTAATGGAGATTCAAGTTCAGGTTCGGTTGTGGGAGGTAAGCCTTCAAGAGCAGCCCTTGTTCTCTCTTCTTCTCTTCTCTTTTCCCTTTTCTTTCTTCCTTCTCCAAGCTGGAACGAATTTTTCAGCTTCACTAACTTTTAATGTGTTTTGTAAATAGTATAAGAGAAGTTATATATATATATAGGATACTTAACCACTAAGGGGCAGAATGGTCATTTGGTTATAAATTATTTCTAAAATTGATTCTTTTGTATTTATTACCTTATTCCAGCTACAGATCGACGTCATGCGAAATCAGGGATGATCCGGATATGGGTAACTGTCCAGAACTACATTCCCCACTGGGGAATTGGGTCCCACGGGGTCAATTTTACTAAAATACCCTTCTAACCCTATTTGGTCGTACAAAACGTTATATAAATATATTTTAAATTATACTTACATTGAGTTTAATTAAGGGGGAGGTCCTGCAGCCTGTCCAGCCAGAAAACCAGACACAGGTAGCTCTGGTGCGGGGTCCCACAAGGTAAAAATTACTATTCTGCCCCTAATACACTAATTAATTAAAAATACAACATATATACATATAAAATGGGATTCTTAATTGGGATTCGGCCTAAGACAGAGAGAGGCTTCGCAGGCCATCAATCCAGCATGCCAAGCTTATGTGTTGTCTTCCGCTAGACACCTTAGGCTCATTTAAGGCCACGGTAGTTGGCTGATCGGAATGCCTTTACAGACGAGTCATGAGATAGGTCTGAATTTCTTAATCAAGACGGCCCACAACTTAGAGGCTAGTATGGGCAAGTTGAACCAGAACTTGAAATCACACAGAGTCCAAAAGTTCAAATTTATTCGGAAATTTGATCGGGTTTCACACACTCGCCCCGTTCGTCTCGTTCGATACCCTCGATTCGATAAGCTCCGTTCGTCTTGTTCGACCGGAAGGCTGGCAATCGACGGCGGTGATACTGTGCTGGCACTGCTGGAAAGGTAGACTGGTGAGCTCGGATTTTGGAGGGAAAAGGCAGGAAGAAGAAGATGAGGGGGCGGGTGGAGTTGCAGGAAAAATAAGAAGAATGGAAGTGAGGGATGGGGTCGTAGGAGGAAGAAGCAGACGTTGGAGGAGGAAGATCGATATTTCTAATTAAACATGGAAATGACGTTCTTACCCTTCGATTTTGAGACCTATGAGCACGTGCTCATTAAAGTCCCGCATAAATAATCGAAAGTGATTTTCAACGAAAAACCATAAACGGCTTTAGATCTCTTTTTGGTTTTTGATTTTTGATTTTTTTCAGTCTTTTTTAAATCGAAATAGGCTCCATAAATGATACCAAACACAGCCAAAAACGTTTTTGAAGGCAAAAATCAAAAATAAAAACTATACCAAAGATGGCCTAAATCCTTGAATTGTAGTGTCACCTTCTTCCCTATTCATTGTTTTACAGGAGCTAGTGACGAAGAGGACTATTGGCAGTGAACATGAGGAGAAACTTCTCTATCTACTCGATCATGTACCATAGTTGTCAAGGAGGAGATGAGAAAGTTGGAGGCTTATTTAGTGGCACAATTTGAGATTAAAGATCTTGGCACTCTATAATGCTTCTTGGGAATTGAAATATCAAGGTCTAAAAAGGGGATCTATATTTTTTTTTTAAAGGAAGTATGTTTTAGATCTTCTAAGTGAGACAGGGATGCTAGGTTGCCAAGTACCAACAACCATAGATTCCCTATTGATCAGAAGTGTAAAACCATATATTGACCTGCCTCCCAGTCATTTAAATTTCTTCTAAGTACTGGATCCCAGCTTCTAATATCCGAATTCTAAATATATAGTCAGTCACTCAAGCTTGCTCATCTCTGCAATAGCTTAAGTATAAAGGTAAGACTCCCACAGCTTTTAATCCCCACGTCTTATGTCATGCCAAATGGAAGATCCCTATTGCCCCCCTTGACTTTGATAATTTGATTCTGGCATGAAGAATCACCTGATGGCTTGATATTTATGATACCTTTCCACAGGCATATTCCATACAAGAAATTAACCTCTAGAATATTCCATTCCAGCTGTTTGGCATTCCATATTTTCACGATTACTGTTCTCCAAAGTCTTCCAAGTTCAATGCAAAACCTTCGCAATCACTAACAGAGGAAAGCCTTTTTTATAGGACTTATTCTCTTAAGATCCAACCAACAGGATCAAATAACAAAAGGGGCTGCTGGTTCGAATGGACAGCACTAGGATTTAGGTCAATTCTTAGGGTTTGGGTTGGATATTGGGAAAGGGGTTTATAGGGTATTAATGGGCAGGTCTAGGGGGTCAATATGGTATAAAAAGGTTAGGGTTTGGATAAGTTTTGAAATTCTGCAATTTTGGGCAGAATTGAATTTTAGGGTTTTGGGTTTGGGTTTTAATGGAGCAAGGAGATGAAGGGGTTAGAGTGGGAGTTTGGGGCTGAAACTTGGATCGAGTATCAACAATGATGTAAGGGATGTATGCTGAAAGTTTGGTTTGAAACTGATGGACAGATTCAAAGTTATGGAGGTTTCCTAATAGAAGTAGGAGAGAGGGGTAAAACTGTAATTTCAAACAATCGGCTGGGTGGATGGTGCTGAAATTTGAATCGAGTCTCTCTTAGGGTTTGAGGAAGACTCGATCAAATTTTTAGCAAGTTCTAATGGTTAGATTTGGTTGGGCAGAATTCTCACGAAAATCACCTTGCATGTGACCTTCTAGAAGGAAGAAGAATAGTTGCAGAATTTCTTACTTGTTGCAGGTCTTCAATGGCAACAGCTTTAAAGATGAACAATGGGGTCTCCCGATCTTCACGATGTAAGGAGATAAGTAGCAGCCCTCCCGATCTTCACGATGCAAGGAGTCGATTGGAGATCCACCAATCCCTTCCACCTTGAGATCCACAAGGATATACACTCACAAAGAGCAGCAGCAGCAATGGCAGCAAACATAAAGCTAAATTTTATTAATCAAATTCGTATTCAATGCTGGCCTCCCTTACAAACTTATATAGAAGACTCAAAAATAGACTTAGACACTAAAAAGGAATGGCCTAACCCAGTCCTTAACCTATTAGCTAACTTAAACTGACTAGGAGACTGAAATAGACTCAAAATAGAGTCCTGATCCAGCCCAACTAAACAACTAAAAGAAAAACTAATAAAATCACTTAAATTGAACCATTGGTTGAACCGGTTCAATTTAAAACACCAAATAAAAAGCTAAGTATGAAAATAAAACTAAGTATGGGAGCTAATCCCGTATGCAACCTATTTACCCATATTTGAGGCCCATAAAAGTGGCCTATTACATTAGAAACCCATGGGATCAAAAGCCCAACATGTATGTAACCCAACCCTAGACTTATTCCTAGTAAAAGAAGCCCAGTTTGGTGATAAATCTGCATCACACCCCCTGAAATTGGTTTTAGATTCAAATCCAAGGTAGTTATCTTAATTCTGCCATCCAGCTCAAAGAAAGTTCATTTTTGAATCTTTCTGTTCTCTTAGCAACCAAAGGTGGAACAGTGAATAAGGAGAGAAAATAAGTGGGGATATTTTGTGCTTACCTCCTTTTGATAAGTAATTTACTTTCCAGTGGCCGGCTTCTTCTATAATTTATCAATTAGTGGCTCCTAATTGTAACTCCAAATGGACAGAAGGGAGGTTATTGACTTTCAAAACTGCCAGCAAATCATCCACATTAGGCTCATCACAAACAGGGATAAGCTAAGTCTTTGAATAATTAATCTTCAGACCTGATATAGATTTGAAACATCTGAGAAATACATCCCAGCATTGGAGTTGTCTATGAGAAGCCCCAACAAGATATAAGCATCTCATCAGTGAACTGAATATGTGACATGGGAAGGAAGTTCCATTTTTTTAATTTGAAAACCTTCTACATACTGTCCATCTATGGCTTTGCTTAACAGTTTACTAAGAACTTCGGTAACCAAAGTGAATAAGGAAGGAGAAAGAGAATCTTTTGACCAAAGGCCTCATGTTAGATGGAGTTGCTTTTGGGAACTCCATCCATGATAACAGAAAAGCTGGCTGAGGAATAAGAAGTCTTCATCCAAATTCTCCATTTCTCACCACTTTCATGATGTGCTGCAAAAAACCCAGTATACATGATCAGAAGCATTCTCCATATCCAATTTACAAACAACCCAGCTTCTCCCCCTGCAAAGTCTAGAGCCATCAATGTCCTCACTAGTCATCCAAAATTTGATGACCTCCAACGAAAGCCCCCTTGTACATTAGACGCCACCTATTGAAGTGCATCCTTCTTTCAGGCAAGGTTCTAAATCTCGTTTCGAGGTTTCGACACTGGGTTTCAACCCTGGGCCTCCCCGGGTTTCGTTTCTGCCAGGCCCGTAACCAAGACAACTCAGAGATCTTGGTCTGTTTTGACATGAGATTTAGTTCTAGTGATGACAAACTCCTACTATAATTGTGGTTTCATGAAATGCTTCATACTATGCCCTGATCTCTGTGATATCTTTCACTCATTTCTTTGTGTCTTCTGTTCTGACTTTCTATTGCAGTTCCTTCAAGCCTTGAATTCAGGAGCTTTTGATATTTATTTTTTTCGAAGGGTGCTTACAAATTGCATGTTTGGCCAGAGAGTTTAGCCACCAATCACCGATGACCAGTTAGACTTTGCTGTGACATTTTTTCAGTTCAATCTTCGATCATTATCTTAAGTTGTGAGACAGACAAGTTCCAAAATGCTAGGTCCAACATGGTAGAAAAACTAAGCCAAAGGCAGTGGGGGCTGACCCTTGCCCCTGGTGTTCATCTTTATGGTGTTCCCATATAGTCCCTTGAATTTCAATCACCACTAATATAAGAATGCTGCTTTTCTGTGTGATTCAGTTATTTATATTATGCTCGTGGTACTATAAATATCATGCTGGTTTTTTTTATTACATTATTCAGTTACATATTATATATTTTTATCTGTACGAGTCTCAGGTTCTATTTGAGTATCTAGTTAGTTTGGTTGCGGAAAAAATTATCAAAGTGTTATCTAGTCATTTTCAACTTTTTCAGCAGTTTCTTCTTTGTTGTGTTGCAGGACTCTCTCCTTTCCCTTAATAGGTTGAGAGAAGAAGTTGATATAGAGAAGAGTAGAGCAAGACATGACGACCCTAGTCATGAGAAAGATTTAGAAGTATGCATTAGAGCGAAAAACAATGCATGGGTTATTGCAAGGGTTACAAGGGGGAAAGAACTTTATATGGTCTTAGAAAAGGCCGATGAAACACTTCTTTATGCCTCCGATGCAGTTGAGAAGTTCAGCAACAAGTAGGCACATTTCTTTTTTGCTTTGCTATTTGATTTATGCATCTACATCAAACCTTCTCATTCATTTTTATTTTTTTTTGATGAACTGAAAAAACTTCATTTAGAGAAAGATCTCAAAATCTTGGGTTACATCAGCATGTAGACAGTTAGTTCGTGCAGCTTTGGCTAGCTGATGTGCAATATGGATGTAAGGTCTTGGTTTTAAGGATACAAACCACATCAAATTTAAGTAGTACAGTCTTGATATCAAATAAAATTGAAAAAAGTTCCCACGGCCAGGGATGTTTGGAATGGTTCTCTAGCCAATGAACCATGTTGAGAGAGTCCATCCAAACTTCTATGCTCCGTCTTCCCAAAGAAATTGCACTGTTGAGTCCTTGGTAGATTCCTCTGGCTTCTGTTTCTTGTGCTGTACCTGTGCATCCAAAATCCATCATTGCTGAGATAACTTTCTGGTTAGAAATAAGGATTGCAGACCAGCCCCCAAGTGAAGTTGTCGAATCAAAGCTCCCATCCGTAATAATAATGCACTTCTCTGTGGAGGGTAAGAGGTAATAGAACTCCATGGTTGGGGGAGTATAGATTTGTGAGTGTTCCATTGGTTCCTCCTCATGTTGTGTTAAAATTCTGAGGTCTCTTTCCCATCTTTGAATACTCCTTAGGATTAATTGTGGATTTGGTTTGATTCCTTGAAAAACCAGAAGGTTCCTTGCATACCATAAGAAATACCCAGTAATGCTAGCCACACTACGTATTACCTGTATTTGCTGCTCTGAAAGATTTTGATGCAGGATTAAGGATGTAAAAAGATGCTGTAAGTCATCAAACCTGAGAGATTCAGTTCTCAAACGTAGTGAGCCAGCTGCCCAGATTCTTTTAGTGAAGTCACAAGAGACAAAAAAATGGCAATCTGTTTCTTCTTTTTGCTTACAAAAGGTGCATAGTCGGTCCACCAAAGGTATGAATCGACACATCTTGGATTTCCAAACAAAGAACTTGAATTTCTGATGGATTTTGAGGCTCCAAATCATTTTCCAAAGTTTGGTGGAGTGGTGATGTCCCTGAGTGAGGGAGCGGGCAGCAATTTTTGTTGAGAATTTTCCTTATTTAGACAGGGTTGTGATAAGGAAATCTGGGCGGGGGTGGTGTGGTAAGGGGATTTGTAATATGGCTTGGGTGATAGTGGTGGGGAAAAGGGATAGGAGCAAAGGTTTATTCCAAGTTTGGTTTATAATTAGGTCACTCACCTTACAATAAAAGGGGTTAAGGGTGTTAGTACTAGGGAGATGTGGTATCCAGGGGTAGTCCAGATTACATGTGGACCTTCCATCACCACTTTTCCAACAAATCATGTTATGTAGATCAGATAAGACTGAGCAGATGCCACGCCAGATCCAAGACCCAGTTTTCTTATAGGCAGAGGTAGGAGAGAGAAAGGGTGTATTTGGAAAATATCTGCCTTTCAAAATCTGTATCCAGAGAGGTTGAGTGTCAGTAATAACCTTCCAGCCCAGCTTCATAAGAAGTTCCTTATTGTGAGTTTTGGAAGTTCCAAGTCCAAGTCCCCCAGCAGATTTGGGCGTGCAAATGAAAGCCCAAGAGATTAAACTTAGATTTCTCTGTTCTTTTTTCCCTCTCCAGAAGGCAGCATTGATAGTATCAAGTTGGTTACAAATTGAAGTTGGAAAGAGGAAGCAGGACATAAGGTATGAGGGAATAGAGTTCAAAACCGACTTAATAAGAGTAGTCCGACCTGCTTGGGATAGAAGATGACTACGCCAATGTCAGTTTGTGACGAACTCGAAGGACAACATGAGAGAGGCAGGCTTTTTTTGACAGGGGAGGGAATAGTGGTGTACCAAGATATTTTGCATTAGAGTCCATTTCTCGAATCCCCAACATGTTCTGTATAGTCTTTTTCTTGGAGTCGGGGATATTGCTACTAAAGAAGATGCTGCTCTTGCCCAGATTGATTTTCTGGCCTGAAAGATCTTCAAAAAGATTAATGATAGATTGGAGGGTAGCAATATCATCTTGATTAGCACGGCAGAACAGAAGGGTGTCATCAGCAAAGAAGAGATGGGTTATCTCAGGTGCCCTTCTAGCAACTTTTATACCTCTGAACAGATTCATACCCTATAAGTTTGAATCAGTCTAGAGAAGCATTCCATGGCAGTAATGAAGAGGTAAGGGCTTAGGGGGCATCCTTGACATAAACCTCGAGATGGTTCAAAGTTAGCAAAACAGCTGCCTCAATTTTTGAAGGAGAAAGAGCAGGAAAAAAGTTTGCATAAGAGGTCACACCACAAATCAGGGAAGCCAAGGAATTAAAAAATTGCTCTAATGAAGCCCCATTCAAGACGGTCATATGCTTTGGACATATCAAGTTTGAGGGCAATATAGCCTTGTTTCCCTTTTTTCTTCTTTTTAGGTAGTGGAAAATTTCATGGGCAATAATGATGTTATTAGAATTTTGTCTGCCCTAAACGAAAGCAGATTGGATTGGTGAGATGAAAGAGTTGAGTAGAGGTTTGAGTCTTGTTGCAAGGATTTTGGTTAGAATCTTATATGATACATTGCAAAAACTAATGGGCCTAAAGTCCTCAACATTACAAGCATTGGGTTTCTTTGGAAACAAGGTTAAGAGGGTATGGTTGTGTTCGGGAGGGAGGAATTGGGCACCGAAAAAATCACGGACAAGTTTAAATACATCATCTTTGACATAGTCCCAGTGGTGCTGATAAAAGAATGCCGGAAACCCATCAACACCAGGTGCTTTGTACGCCCCTAGGCTAAAAACAACCTTTCTAATCTCATCTTCAGTTGGAATGTAGATCTAGTAGTCCGCTTGTGAGGCGATGATGCAAGGTTGGAACAGGCTTGCAACAAAATCGGGGTCAAGGGGGTTGGAAGAGGTGTATAATTGTTGGAAGAAGGTGGAGAATTTGATGGCAAGGAGAGGTGGGTCGGAGATTTTTCCTCCATCATCACCAATCAGAGAAATAGAGTTATGAGATCGGATATTCCCTTTTGCAAGAGAATGATAATACTTGGTGTTTCAATCTCCATCAATGATGTAGGATGCTCTTGATTTTTGCATCCAGAAGAGTTCTTCGGCTTTGAGAAGTGTTTGAAGATTTGTCTCAGTTTCAGCCAGAAGTGAGACATTTGCTTCAGAGGGGGGAAGGCTTTCAAGATGATGGATAAGGTCAAAGAGGGATTGTTTAAGCAAAGGGATGGATTGGAATTCGGTTCTATTCCAATGTTTGAGGAGATTGGAAAAACCAAAGAGCTTGGTTGGAAGATTATCATACACCTCAGAACACCAATGGGATTGAAAGAAAGCATTGAACTCTGGGTGTTTAGTCCAAGCAGCTTGGTAATGGAAAAGTTTCCGAAAAGACCTAATCACCGGAGAAGTGTTTAGGAGTAGGGGTTTATGATCAGAACCAGTAGAGGGTAGGGTAGAAAGGGAGGCATTGGGCCAGTGACTTAACCATTCAGGTGAACCTAAGCATCTGTCCAGATGTTCCAAGATCAGATTTGGTGGTTTTTGTTTATTAGACCAGGTGAACCAAGAGCCAGCAGGATGAAGTTCATCCAAAGTAAGGGATGAGATAAGGGAAGAGAGCTTTTCAGAGGAGAAGTGAAAAGCAGGTGGTGATTTCCCACCAAGTTTATCCCCAACACCCAATAATTCATTAAAATCTCCAATGATGACAAAAGGTTCGGGGATATCATTTAAAAATTTTGATAAAGAAGCCCAAAAAATAGCTCATTCCGACATTCTTGGTGGGGCATATAAACACACAAGACGCCAATTCAAATTAGAGACAGGGTCAGTGATATAGAAACAAACAAATCTATTTCTAATATCAACATGTCGGATAGTGAGAGTAGGTTTTCCCAAAACCCACAGTCCCCCACCAAACCTCTAGAATCAGTTCCTGCAGAAAAAGCATAAGAAGAATAAAACTTTCAAGAGTGTGGTAAAACACTCTTGAAGCCGAAGAACTCTTCTGGACCACTAATCAGTAATCAATAGGTTCTGGAAAAGTGAAGAGAATGGCTTTCCTTTCCTTCGGCGATCTCGGTCTTCTGTTTTCTTCTTACGTTCTGCTCGCCTCCCCCTTCTCTAAGCACTAACTTTCTTTCTGGTTCCCTGCGCTACATCTATTGCTTGCTGAGGATCTCGCTCGTCAAACCAGAGGATTCAGGTTTCATCTCGGCGGTGTCTACAGGTTCTTTTGGTTGGTGTTAATGGATTTGCTTCAGGTATGTCTGGTTCGTCCACTTTTTGTTCCCCTTGACATCCCATACCCTCCTCAACCCTCCCTCTCTGTTATTGCCTTCTTCCTGTCTTCCCTTTCTTCCACATCTTTTCATTTTCTACCATACAATCCAGCCCTTGTCATTTCAGGTATTTACTTCTCGCTGTTTTTGCTTTGGCCTTCAACAGCTTTTTTGACTATCTTGCTTCTCCCATCCTCACCCCTTACTCTCCCGTTTCTTGGGCTTAAAGTTTTCTTTATTAGTATAGCTACCTTCTGTGTTCTTGGGACCCATTTCTGCTTTCATCCACCCCTTCTATATAATTGTATCCGTCCCCCCCGTTCTGTTTTTTGCTATTTTTAACCCAGTTTCGATCCTTAGTTTTCTTTTATTTCCTGTCCGTTATTCTCTTCTTACCTCTATCTATCTTTCTACTTTTGTTCCTCCTTCTCCCATCTCATTGGAAAATATCAAACCACCACTGCGACCACCTTTTCCTTGTGGTCCCACAAAAAAAGAAGAAAGTGACAGGTTCATATTCCCCCCCTAAGAAAGGCACTACTTTCTGTTTCGACAAAGTTAAAGACACTCAGGAAGGTTCTGCTTCCTCTTCCCCCCTCCAAGGCTCCACCACCCCTGTCACCTCTGAATCCTGCTTTATATGGCTATGTTGTGGGTTGCTCCAAACCTTCAACTTTGGGCAACCATCTTGTCTCACTCTGGGACTCTTTCAACCTTCGTAGGGTACTGGTTTTCGAAGATGGTACGTTTGAGGTTGCTTTCCACGGTCGTTCAGACTGTGATAAAATCCTTGAACTGTCTCCTTGGTGGTTTAACAATTTTGTCCTCCACATTCTCCCAGATCCTCCACTTAGTAATGAACACCAAAATAGTAGTACAAGTTTTCCACTTTGGATCCAACTTATTTCTATTCCCCCCGAGTGTTTTAGTAATCCTTTCATCTCCAAAGCGGCTTCGGCCATCGGAATCCCTTCCTCTGTGGATCTTAACTGGGAGTCTCATAATCTTCCACCCTACTCTGCTCGTGTTAAAATCTGTCCCCAAGCGGTGTCCCATCTCACAATTCATTGCAATTGTTACCCCTGAAGGCTCTTTTCACACAATCAACCTGAAGTATGTGTTAGAGTTTATGTAATAAGGGTAGTTTGGGCATATTAGTCTAGTGTCTTATTTACTTATTATGTATTTTCTTATTTTACCTTTTACCTCCCTAGGGAGATGGTTGTAATTTACTATTTTCATATTAGTGAATCAAATAGGGGAGAAGAAGAAACTCTCCACTGATTCGGTTGTCATCTCTTTTTCTCTTCTTCTCTTCTTACTTTCTATCTTCTCCTCTTATCTTTTGGATTAATATTACACCATTTCCAACTTGGTACCAGAGCACTCTGATTCTGGTTTGAGAGTCGTTCTACACTTAGCTTCCTTGTATCCTTCTTTGGAACCCTAGAAAATGTAGAGGGTTCCAATAGGAGGTTATACCATGTAAAGAAATACACAAAAGTAATCTAATGAAGTTCTCTCATCATCAAGAAGGTCATACAAAAGAAGTTTGAGAAGTTTGAAGACCATTCAAAGAAGACATTTGGCTGTTTGCAGCTCAAATCGAAGAAAAACAGCCCAGATTACTGTTCCGTGAACAGTAACCCGAGAACTGAAAATGCTCTCCTTCTTCCTCATTAGAGCTTTGTTGGAGTTGGTACCTAGCCCATTGAAGTCGTCTTAGGGCCCCCTTTCAAACCCCCAAAAGTTTGGTTGCGAAGGAAGACAGCCCCAGGTCTGCAACTTCTTTTTTTGGCTGCTGCTACAGTAAATCCGCCAACTTTCTCTTCAATCTGTGGTTTCTCTCTCATCAAGCCACCATTTGCAACATGGCTAGGCTCATTTGAATTTCCCAAGGAGTGGGAATCTTTGGTTTGTGGTCTTGATTCTTGAGGTTGGGAGTTAAAGGTGCATCACTCCTTTCTATCAGTTTCCCTCAGTATCACCAGGTTTGCCTTTTTTTGATATTTTTGGTCTGAAATGGTGGTGTAGTTGTGCTTAGTTCTTGGTGGTTGGTTCATGAAGTTATATGGAGTTTGTTTGTTGGTTTGAGGCGAAGTTCTATTGCACACAGCATGGTTGAGTGGCTTCCCTTCATTTTTTTTCACTAGTTTATCACTGCAGAATTTTTTCTTACTCCTTGGAAAGAAGGATTTGGGTAGAAATTATCCCTACTTTGTTTGCCTATCATGTCAGAGGACAAACGAAGAGGCCAAGGGCTTCTTGGTGTTAATGAAGAAAGTAGTTTGAGCTTCTCCAGTTGTGGTGTTGAATTTCTTTGAGTTGTTTGCCTTGTTTGGTGCTGGATTGTTTTCGTTTTTTTTTGGTTGAGAGTATACTCCCCATTGGATTTAAGTATCATTTCCTTTTTTTTGGGTATTCCTACATTATGTCAGTTCTTGGAGGAAGAAGCCAAGGTCCACCCTAAGGAAATGACAGAGATAGGTTCCACTGTGACCATTGTGGGAAGTCTGGACACATGAGAGAGAGATGTTGGATACTTTATGGTTGTTCCCCTGGTATGCACGGCAGCAAAAGAGGGGGTGCCAAAACATGCTCCTTGATGCCTGAGGTTGAACCTAAGAGATCTTCATATGGACTACAGACAGACACCACACCGCTCACTCAGGAGTCAGGATAATATTGCAGCATTTCGCAGAGTTTTGCCATATCTAGATAGCCCTACACTTGCAGTGCCAGATTCTTTAGCTTTCACTTTACAGGCCTCTACATCTGGCCCTTCCACTACCTCTACATGGATTATTGACTCTGGAGCCACTGACCATATGACCGGCACTTCTCAGTGTTATGACTCCTACTCTATCTGTTCTAGTAAGGACAAGGTTAGAGTTGTTGATGATTCCCTTTCCTCTATTTCTGGTAAAGGTAGTGTTCGTGTCACTTCTATCTCGATTGACTCTGTTCTTCATGTTCCTCAGTTTCATACTAACCTCTTATCTGTGAGCCACCTAACCAAATCCTTGAATTGTTCTATCACTTTTTTTCCATCTCATTGTGTTTTTCAGGATTTGGTGACAAAGAAGGTAATTGGCAGAGAACGTGAGGAAAAGGGACTTTACCTACTGCTCAGTCCTATGCATGTGGGCGTAATGACAATAGTACTGTTGACTCTGTGATATTGTGGCATCAACGTTTGGGCTACCCTTCTTTTGGGGTTATGAGAACAAAACTGCCCCACTTGTTTTCTTCCATTCCTTCTTCCCATGTGTTTCAGTGTGAACCCTGTTTGTTTGCCAAACATTGTCGTTCTCCTTATCTTTATCAGGGTAATCGATCCATTGTTCCCTTCCATAGTGTGCACTCTGATGTTTGGGGGCCTTCCCCCACTACTTTGTTTGGCTATCGCTATTTTGTTTCCTTTGTTGACTACTATTCCAGGGCAACTTGGACCTTTTTGTTGAAACAAAAAAGTGAGGTCTATGATGCCTTTAAAGATTTTTATCAGCTCATTCATACTCAGTTTTGTACTCACATTCAAACAGCTCGTTCTGATAAAGGGGGGGAGTATATGTATGGGGGGCTTCAACAGTTTTTTACTGATCATGGCATTATCCATTAAGTTGCTTATGTGGACATCCCTCAATAGAATGGGGTGGCTGAAAGGAAAAATCGTCATTTGTTGGAAGTCACTAGAAGTCTCCTATTTGGCATACATGTTCCAAAAACCTTTTGGTCTGAAGCTCTTCTTACTGCTTCCTTTTTAATCAATCGCATGCCCACTAAATTTCTGGGCTCTAAATCCCCTTTAGACTTGTTGTCTCCTCAGAATTCTGCTTTCTCTCTTCCTCCCAAGGTGTTTGGGTGTGTCTGCTATGTCCATGTCAACAAATGTTCTAAGCTTGACCCCAAGGCACTCAAATGTATTTCCTTGGATATTCCTCCTCTACCAAGGGGTATAAGTGCTACCATCCCTCTTCTCGAAGGCGACTTTTCTCAAAAGATGTTACCTTCTTTGAATCTATACCTTTCTTTGCTTCTTCTCAACACCCTCTTCAGGGGGAGAATAGTGGAAATGAAGAGGCTGTCTCTATCCCTTTCCTCCTACCTTTGTCTACTTCTCCATTTCTATTGATATTAGGAAACACAAAGAAGGGGCTGTTGTTGATACTGATACTCATTCCGGTGATAATGCTAGCAATGAAAAAGAAGGGACTACTGTTGAAAATGGTTCTGGTAATGAGAAAGGTTACCACATTAAATATAAAAGAGGTGAAGGCTTGCATAATACAGGACAGAAGACCTGCCAAGAGCCCTCTTTGGATCCACATCCTGAGATACATCCTCCTCAGTCAGGTAACATCTCTTCTCTTCCTTCTGATTTAGACCTTCCCATTGCTACTAGAAAAGGAAAAAGAGCTTGCACTAATCCTGTAGCCCAGTTTGTTTCCTATGATGGTCTCTCTCCTACAGGTGTTGCCTTCACTGCTGCCCTCTCTTTTATTTCCATCCCAAAAAATGTCACTGAGGCCATGTCTGACCCAAAGTGGAAGCAAGCCATGTCTGAGGAAATGATAGCCTTTGAGAAGAATTGTACTTGGAAACTCGTTGATCTTCCCAGGGGAGAGTTCCAGTTGGATGCAAATGGATCTACACAGTCAAGTACCGATCAGATGGTACGACTGAGAGATACAAGGTCCGGCTGGTGGCTAAAGGTTACAGTCAGGTGTATGAGATCGATTATCAGGAGACATTTGCTCCTGTGGCAAAGCACAGCTCAAGAAGAGTTCTTTTATCTTTGGCGGCTAATCAAGATTGGCCATTGTATCAGTTGGATGTAAAGAACGCTTTCCTCCATAGTGATCTAGAAGAGGAAGTGTACATGCGAACTCCACCTGGCTTCAAGTGTCCCTCAGCTGAAGGGGGAAAGTGTGCCTACTCAAGAAGGCACTATATGGTCTCAAGCAGTTCCCGAAGGCTTGGTTTGAGAGGTTTAGACATGCCATTTTGAAAAAAAGGGCATTCCCAGAGCCAAGCTGACCACACTTTATTTACCCGGCGAGATAATGGTACCATCACAGCACTTATTGTCTATGTTGATGATATTGTAGTGACTGGAAATGACAGGGCTGAGACAGCTAGGCTGAAGACCTATTTGGCTCAACAGTTTGAGATTAAAGATTTGGGTCCCTTAAAGTACCTATTGGGTATTGAAGTGTCAAGGTCCAAGAAGGGAATAAATATATGTCAAAGCAAGTTTGTCCTAGACTTGTTGAAAGAGATAGGGATGTTGGGTTGCAAACCAGTAAACTCTCCTATTGATCAGAATCATAAGCTAGGAGAAGACTGTGGACCTTCTCTTGTTGATGCAGGGAAATACCAGATGCTTGTAGGGAAATTGATCTATCTCTCTTTGACTCGCCCAGATATCACCTATGCAGTTGGGGTGATGAGTCAGTTTATGCATGCCCCGAAGAGTGGGCACTTGGATGCTGTTTACCGGATCCTCAGAGACTTAAAGTCCTCTCCAGGAAAAGGTCTCTTATATGCCAAGAACAATCATTTGAGAATTGAAGGCTACATTGATGCTGATTGGGCTGGTTCAGTTTCTGACAGACGATCTACATCTGGCTATTGTACTTTTGTGGGTGGTAGTATGGTCACATGGAGGAGTAAAAAGCAACCAGTTGTGGCTTGGTCAAGTGCAGAGGCAGAATTTAGAGCTATGGCTCATGGAGTATGTGAACTTCTATGGTTGAGACGGCTGGTCCAAGAGTTGGGATTTGATACTGAGGAACCTATGAGAATCTGTTGTGATAACAAGGCTGCCATTAGCATAGCACACAACCCTGTGCAACATGACAGAACAAAGCACATTGAAGTGGACTGCCATTTCATCAAAGAGAAGATTGACTCAGGACACATTTGTTCTCCTTTTGTTAAGACAGGCGATCAGTTAGCAGACATCTTTACCAAGGGGCTCATACCTCATCAGTTCAGTACCCTGTTATGCAAGCTGGGAATGTATGACTTTTATTCTTCAGCTTGAGGGGGAGTGTTAGAGTTTATGTAATAAGGGTAGTTTGGGCATTAGTCTGGTGTCTTGTTTACTTATTTTGTATTTCCTTGTTTTACCTTTTTCCTCCCTAGGGAGATGGTTGTAATTTAATATTTTCATATTAGTGAATCAAATAGGGGAGAGGAAGAAACTCTCCACTGATTCGGTTGTCATCTCTTTTTCTCTTGTTCTCTTCTCTCTTTCTCTTACTTCCTATCTTCTCTTATCTCTTGAATTAATATTACACCATTTCCAAATTCCAACTGTATGAGGTGTTCCTGTATTGTTTTCGGTGTGGACGCTAACCCACAGCCTCCCCGAGTGCCCAGGTAATGATGCTGCATTCCAGGAGCCTAAATCTGCTGAACATTTCAAATTAATGGAGATGTTCCCTGACTGGCCCGATGCTAAAACACCTGGTAGTACCACCACCCCTCTCAGTACTCCTTCCACTACCCCTGCACTACACAAGTCCACCTCTTTACCATCCTCCTTACCAATTAACCACACTGCATCCCCCCCACCCTTACCATCCGATAAGGGTGCGCTCTCAAGCCCCGAGGAAGAGGAAATCCCACCCTCTCCCCTACCTGAACCCACCGCTACCCCTCAAACCATCCAGCCTATTTCGCCACCCCCATACCCCACCTGTTGCCAATCCCATTATCGAAGACTTAATCCCTCCACTCGCACCTGAAATTGAAAACCTTGACTCGCTCTGGACTGAGGAGCTCTGTCATGACATCTCTAGTGTCCTAAACCTACTCCCCCCTCTTTTCCAACACCTTCCCCCCCCCCCTGAGTTCGTCCCTCTAACCCCCTACTTTGAAACCTTCTATCCACATGTCTTGGTTGATACCTATTTTGCCCAGTCCACCTGGCAGCTTGATCCAACACTAGGCCCACAATACTTTAACTTTACCCCTGACTTTACCTTTATACCAACCCCACCTCCTAACCCCCCTTCCTTTAACCCACTTCTTTACTCTCCCATACCTGGGTTAAATATCTCTCACCCCTCAGCCATAAATATTTTCTATTCTTTCAATCCTTTTCCGCCTCACAACCAAACAACATCCCTTTATATACTCAAACCTCTTCCCCTTCCCCCCCCCCCCCCTCGTCCCCTCTCTCATCCCTCCACCCTCCTGTTCCCTCATTCCCTAACCCTATTCCCAAACCTCTCACCCCAACCTCAGCCTCTCTTTACCTGCGACACCAAACCACCACCCCCGCCCTCGCATCTCACTCCCCCCTCACAACAGACCCACCCTACTTGTAGGAGAAGGAGAAAAGCGCCACAAATCCGCTTTCTCCCTCTTCTGGAACGACTCCGAGCCCGGAAAAAGGGGAATAGGTGGTGGGATAATCTTTCTCTGGAGGATGTGTGTAAGATGGCGGGTTCTTTCTGCAATACCCAATCCACTTCACCACACTTGATAAACATGAAAATGAGGAGCTGCTATCTGCACGAGATGATAAAGGGAAGGCTAAACGCAAGAGAGATGATTCCTCTGATGAAAGTGATGATACCTCGGAACTTGGCCTGTTTGAGAAGCTCTCCACCAACCTGATTGAGATGTCAAAAACTCCTGAACTACTACCTGACCATATGAAAAATCTGGTTTGAGAGCTGAGATCTGAAGCAGAGCACCATCAATCTTCCCAGAAGAAGCGTACAGTACGCATTGGTGAAGACCTTGGGACTAGTAACGAGCGCAGGGAACTGGAATCTTCTCCCACTCCGGTAACTCTTCCAATTCGAAATTTTAGTTTTCATGATTTTGCTGCTGTATTTTTTACTCTCTTTTTTGGTATTTGTCTGATGTACTTTAAATTAGCATCTCGTTTCCTTATTCGATTCCCCCCAATAACTTTACAGTGATGATTATTTTTAGCTGGAAAGTTAGGGGTCTTCGTAGTAAGACTACCCATCGCATTCTCTCTTCTCGTTTCCTTATTCAAACTTACTGTTCCAGATTTTTATGTTTTAACCTCCTCATTCATGGTTAGTCTTTCCAGTGATCATTCAAGCAAAAACTACAAAAACTCCCATTCCCTTCTTTCAAGTCGAGATAAATGCTCTCTGATCTGACTTGGGAAGAACTCTTTGCTTCATAACCAAACATGTGACATGGGCAATTTATCCTTGACGTATATTCTGGATCCTATTAGTGTTCTTATACCTCTTATTACATGAACAGTTAAATATTCCATCCAGAAATTCCTTTTATATTACTTGAAAAATGTAAGACTATAATTCCAGAAATTTACCTTCTTGGTAATAAACTAGGTAACCATCATTACTTATTCTGCCACATTAAGCTGCTTTATTTCAATTGCTTCCTTATGTCTAACGTAGCGTACAGACCAATTGTTGGTTTCAGAGTTGAAAGTGCCCAAAGACAATTTCTCATCCGGACTTAAAATGTATGAGAAATGCAAGCGTAGAGCCTAGGTCATTTCCAAATTCTTAGGTGCATTTTTGTCTGAATCCAGCTGGCCAGCTGACTTGGGGGTTATTTTTCCTTAGATTCATGGTATCAAATATCGATATATGTATTGACCATACCGGTCTAATACATATTGGATTTTGGGCTTTGGATACAATACAGAGACAAAATGTAGAGGAAAAACGTAAGGGCCAATACATGGGGCTGTATCGACCCGTATCGGTCGATACAACTCAATACAAAAGCCTGTTATCAACTATCAAGACAACCAGAGTTCTGGCCTTCTGAGGATGTGCTCTGCTGTAAAAAGAAAAGAAAAACAAAAGGAATGGAGGGGTTGAAAAGCAGTGTATGAGAGAGAGGGTAAGAGGAATTAGCAGTAGCAACTGCTGTCATTGGCCACTGCTGGAGGAGGACAAGAAGAAGAAGATGATGATGATGATGATGAGAGAGAGAGAGAGAGAGAGAGTGTGTATGTGCTCACCTCTATTATCATGCAAACCACTTCGCCTGTGCTGCCACAGACATATTTTTAGTAGAGTCAATGTGCCTGTGCGGCGACTTAGCCAATGCCTGACAAAGGCAAGCCTAAGGCCATTCAAGCCATCTTGATATTCACCCAACCTAATTTAACAACAGTCGACGGAATAATGCTTGTTGAGGCTCACTCGACCTAGCCCACTATGATGCTTTACTGCTCACCAAATTATCCCTCTTCGTGCAGCCCATCACTAGTGGCACTCCAACTCGAGGCAACACCAAACCAATTGCGCCCCAGGTGTGGTAACAAGCCCACTTGAATCGCACAATGCATACCGACAGTTTGCCAAGCCAATGGCACACTCGCCCATGCTGTATCACCACTGTCACCCATCGTTAGCTAGTAGAGAGCAACACACAGACACGCCCAAGGTAGGACGAACCCAAGCCCCGCCAAGGGTAGGCACACCCGCATGCAAGACACGGGATAGCTCACTCGCTCAAGATCATGTGCTGCAGTCGAACACACAGATAATTGGTGCTAGTAGCATCATAATCCCAAACCTCTACCTACCGGTGGTACGCCATGAAAATGCCTTCTGTTGTACATGGTCCCCATGAGTAAGCAAACCTACAAGGGAGACACCCACAACCCGCTTCAGCTGATGAGTGCCCGTCTATGGAATGCCTGTGTTGATGTGCATGCGCGGCCAGACCAACCCTGCACATACTACGTTGCTTGTGACAGCCACGATGCCTTGCTTATGGCCTGTCACAATTCCATGCTAGGAACTATAGCACCAAGAAGGGTGAGGAACACCATCCTTCCTCAAGGTAGCTCTTATCTTTTCATAGCTTTCTCGAAGGAGACATGGACCCCCTCATTTTCTCATATTGATGTATTACGGAATGTCATGAGGGAAGTGCCTTCCACTCGAGTACCCATGATTGTGTGCATACAAGACTCCTTAAATCTAGGAATGGACCCCACAAGACACTAACAGCTTACTAAACTAATCTTAACAACTGAATAATAAATAAAAGAAAAAATAAAGTCCTAAATAATCCCATGATTAGATTAGATAAGGTTGGTTCATTGAACCTGGTCATCCAATCGATGGAACCAAAAAGTTCAGATCTGTACCAAACCAACCCAAACGAGTCCTACATTAGTCTATCTACATAGAAGCACAAAGGAATAAAGTGAAAAAGAGGGTGAACTTGTCAATAGACCAAATTATAAAAGGGTTTTATCTTTCTTGTCCATCTTTCTACATGGTTTTGCTTGACACCGACTTAGGGGTGGATGGAGGGGTTGCAACGGCAACTCCTAGGCCGCACTGTCACAGCCATTCTGTTGGCACGACCATGGCACATGGGTTGGCACACGTGGGTGGCATGGTGGCTCGAGGATGGTTTGTTGTGGGGAACGGAGTAGGTATGGCTGTGCTTGGAATGGACATCACTTGCCTTGTGACATTCCGTCTTACATCATTATGACAAAAATGAGGGGGTCCATGTCTCTTTACAGAAAACTACGAAAAGCATAAGAGCTACCTTGAGGAAGGGTGTCGTTCCTCACCCTCCTTGGTGCCATGGTTCCTAGCATGGCATTGCGACAGGACACAAGCAAGGCTTGGTGGGCATCATGGTTGTCACATGCAAGGTATTGTGTACAGGGTTGGCCTGGTCACGCTTGCATATCAACACAAGCATTCCATGGGCAGAGACCATGGATGGGCACTCACCAACTGAAGGGGGCTGTGGGTCCCTCCCCTGTAAGTTTGATTATTGGCGGGGACCATGTACAACGAAAGGCGTTTGCATGGCGTACCACCGGTAGGTGGAGGTTTGGGATTATGATGCTAGTAGCACCAATTATCCGTGTGTGACAATGGCACATGATCTTGAGCGAGTGGGCTATCTTGTGTCTTAAATGCGGGTGTGCCTGCCCTTGGTGGGGCTTGGGTTCGGCCTACCTTAGGCATGTCTGTGTGGCACTCTCTAATAGCCAACGACCAACGATAGGCAACAGTGGTGACACTGCATGAGCAAGTGTGTCATAGGCTTAGCAAACCTTCGGTCTGCATCATGCCATTTGAGTGGGGGTGTTACTACACCTGGGGCACAGTCATGATGATTGGCTTTATGTTTCCTTGAGTTGGAGTGGCACTAATGATGGGATGTATGATAAGGGACAGTTGGGTAAGCAGTGAGCATTATAGTGGGCTAGGTTGAGGGAGCCTCGACAAGTCAGGTTAGGTAAATTTCAAGATGGCTTGAATGGCCTCAAGCTTGCCTTGGTCAAGCATTGGCTAAAGCATCGCATAGGTAGATTGGCCTTGCTAAAGATTTGTCCATGACTGTTGGTATTAGAGGAGGCATTCAATGCTTGGAGCGTAACAGATTATCTCTCTGACAGTTTCTCAGGGCTACATAATGCCACGGGTTGAACAGAAATGCTCTGCCAGTGGATTCAGTTGCAGGACCATGCTTAGTACCATGGTGGTACGTCAACATGGTTGGAAATGGAGTCATTATTGTGATCGGTGTGTTACATCAGGAGCTTTGTGACTGCATCGATTTTAGGTTGTGCTTAATGACTATAGCTTGAGTAAGGTGTCAGACTACGTAGGTAACAGATGGTATGGAGTAGCAATCTGTGTCTACAATGGATCAATGTCTTTGACAGATGTGCGTTGCTACTGTGGCTTGATGTAGGGTGTGAGACTACAAGGTTACAGAGGCAGGGAGTAGCAGCCTTGTCAACTTTGTGTTAGGGTCGTCGACACATTCTTAAGACTCTAGTGCAACAATGGTAGAGCAACTTGGTGTGGTGCTGACGCACGAAGGAAGTCCTCTTCTGAGGCAAAGAAATAAAGGGCTTAATGAGTGTGTCGAGTGGAGGCAATACACATATACGGGTGCCCCAACTCTATTACATTTTATGAGCAGCTTAGGGCATGGCAGCTTTGGCTTGGAAGTAGTTGGATCCTTGGATCCATGCCAATGACTAAACAAGAAGAAGTGATTGCTCATTTGTTGGTGTTTTGCGATCCAAACCAAATGGGAAAAAAGGAGTTCGTAATGCATGTGTAGGAAAGGTAAGAGTGGTCGGTGGCCCTCTTACAGTGTGATGCCTCGTACGGGGGATGCCTCCTATGGAAGATGCCTCAACAAGAGAAGAGCCCCTCAAAGAGTGAGGTGCTAGGGAGTCCTGCAAGCATGGGAGACTTGCCGCCAATGGAGTCACCAACTGCATGGTTGACTAGAATCATTAGGTCCTCGAGAAGCGAGGCATTAGAAGTCCCAACTATAAGAGTGGCTACCAAAGTCTTCTGAAGTAGAGGCACATGATTGAGCCAAGTTAGCATCCTCAGCTGCGTGAATGAGAGTCCCAACTCCTAAGCCCTAATTAATAATGCTTTGACTGAGAAAGTTGGATCAACTGTGAATGCATGTCATGATTGATAGTCGTTCACTCGAGGGGTATTTCATATGCATATCCGAGTGAGGTCAATAGTGGATGGAGTAAAACCTCTTGAGGGAGGCACAAGGCACAGCAAAGGCATAATCAAAGAACTCAAGTGAGAGGCACTGTGACAAACTAGTCACTTAGAGATGGGCTCAAAAGACAGCCAAATTTGGGATGTGAGTGCAAGTGATGGTATGGGACATCATGGGAAGCTTGTGTCTTGAAGATGGTGTGGTCGACTGTGTGGCACACAACAGAAGTGTGGCTCACATTTTGAGCACCATACGTGGTGCATTGGAAGACAAGAACTCAGGGGTCAGCTGGTTTGTGGCACAGTAGAGGTGTGGTAGTGTGAGACATCATGTCATGCTTTGGTTAGAGACACAGTATTGGCCGATTTGAGTATCAGCACAAAAGGTGCATTTAGAAGGCATAACTTAGGGACAATGGTGCAGGGATAGCATTAAAGGAGTATCTTTCCGAGAGAGCATGATTCTCAGTAGGAATTCCACAGAGATTATCATTCATACAGGGAGTCACTAAGGAGAAAATGCAATTCAGTAGAGTGCTAGAAGGATTACCATGGGTGGTGTTGAAGCAGACTTTGTTCAAGCAGGTTGGTGCATTGAAGCTACAGAGTCTTGGAGGGAAATTGGAAGTGTTACTTTGGTGAACCAAATTTATAGACTGGAGGAACAAACATTGTAGTGTTATAGTCCAACTCACGATTGGGCTGTTATTTGGCGACATGGTGTCTTGTTTTAAGCTGCAAGGGTTCTTTGAGATCAGTTGGAAATGTCGGGGAAGCGAGTCATGTCACTTACGAGTAGTGCTTGATGGGGTACGATGTTGGAGGTGGAAGGTTTAGGAGTTGATCGTTGAAATGTTGACAAGGGCGTCAACGATATCTAGTGGGGGAGAAGTCCATGGCTATTCTGTTGGCACGGGCCGTGGCACATGGGTTGGTGGCTCGAGGATGGCTTGTCATGGGGCATGAAGTAGGCATGACTCAATTAGTCTTTACTTCTTTTATTATTAAGTGTTGGAGTCAACTAGGAACTATCCAAGATAGCTTAGGTTGGAGAGTTTTAGGCAATTTAAAATTCTCTTCTTTATTTGGATCGAGTCAATTTTATAAACATGTAAAGGGTTAACAGCCTTCGGGCCTAATTACTTCTTATTTATGGTGGTGTATGCTTTGAATAGTAGTTTGCATGTACCCTAAGCTTATTTATGTGTATCTTAAGCATACATATCCTTTGCGTATCTCGTCTCTTAACTTCCTAAAACTACCCTTCCATTTTGTTGACCGATTCCCATACTTCAAACCTTGCCTAGACTGTGTATTGGGCACTTAATCCTTTGAGAGACGCAGCTTTTTGTACTGCCCTTTGGTTTCTTTCTCTTCCATCGTTGAGTGGAGCTACAGACCTTGCTTTGTTAATAAAATTGCTATTTATTGAAAGCAATCTCCAATGGAATTATTTATCAGTTAGTTCTGCATCTCTCTGTGCAGGTATTGCAATGGAGCTTTTTCTTTGGATTAGGTCAAAGTCACTAGTTCTGATATCTACACATAGTGAGACAGCAAGAGATACATGTTTTACATGCTGGGAGAAGTACTAATACTTGGTACTGTTCCCTGGAACAGAAGGTTTACCTGTACTGCCCATTTTTTGTAAAAGAAGAAAAGAAAAATGTAATAGATGGAAATGTAATATTTTGTTCTACAATGGGCTAAAGAAATTTTTTGTGGCAAAGTATTTTTTTTTCTTAATATAGGTTGGTGTTTTGATACAACAGAGCCAAGAAAAACTTTCGTGGGAATTTTTTTTTTTTTCCCCTGAATTTAGGGTGGTGTTTTGATACAACAGAGCCAAGATGCCCACATATCAAATGGTAACAGGAAAACTGTTCATCGTGTTTATGGAGCTTCAGAGATCAAATACAGCTTCTGACCATCATTAATCATGTTAACATCAAGGATTCTACCACCCTCTTCTGATAAAATGCAGGAATCCACTGCACATTTTAGTTGCTCTGCTGCCATCTTGATGAGCTCTTCCATGGTGCGTGGAATCCACAGAACAATCCCCTCTCTTCTCTTATCTTTTGGATCCCATGGGTGGTAGGGAAACACTGTGCATTTCCTATGTTGATGCTTTTTATCTGTTTCCAACAATGTGGCTGTTAATAACTTGCAAAAAATGATGGGGTCAACAATAACAATAATGGCAAGTAATGCAACTGTAGAAGGGAAAGTGAGTATGTTGAATGGAAATTTTCACCATCAACGTAATTGAAAATAAAAAAAATTCGAAAACAATCGCAGTATCTGTGCTGAGGAAGTGGGAATATAACGTTTTACCATCTAGGGAGCTATGTGCCCAACCAATCTTAACTGCTTCCATGAACCTTTGCTCATAGTGTTGGCCTGTGCAATGTGTTTCACATTCTACCTTAAAACAAATAGGGAGAAAGAATGCCACCCGGTCGTGCAAGACACACTGCCCTTGTGCCTTGACACGGGAGTGCGAAATGACTGGCGGTCATTTCGTGTTCCCCTGTATCAGGGCGTAGGGGCGGTATGCGCTGCGTGACCAGGTGGCATTCTGTTTCCCAAACAAATATTACAAACAGTCTGGTTTTGAAAAATTTTAGGTAAAATGTGCAGAGTGCAGACTGCAGACAGCAGGCAAGAAAGAAAAGATTGAAAATATGCAACATCTCTATGCTACTTCCCTCATAAGTAATGGGTGGCATAGCCTGTTGCAGAAGTCCCCCAATTTTTTGATCCATTTCTTTAATTTTAGGGAGCAAACAAAATGCCTATCCAGGCCCTACTACAATACAAGCAACAGATGAGCCCAATGGAGAGTCAGTCGTGTGCCAAGCTGAAAAACTACAGTGCCTGCATTAGCACAACGGTGCTCGTAAATCCGCTTTACTCCATCCAAGTACTTGTGAATCCATATAAAGGTTGAATTCTACTATACAAATTTTGCATATCTCACATTCAAGCATTAAATAAAGAAAATGTGAAACCAAACTTAATTCTACTATACAAATTTTGCATCTCTCTCTTTTGACGTGTCCTCCAAGCTTAGCTTTATCCCTCATAGGTCCATTTTAGATACCCCAAGGAATAGGCATATTGTTGTATCCTAGGGTCTTGATATGTCTCTCTTGCAGCTTCCTACCTCTTCTTTGGTAGTTTGAGGCTTGTTTCCTTTCCCCCTTGTATTTCCACCCCCCCTTTTTTCCTTCCCCCCCTCCTGGGGTTTGGTAATAGATTTATTTATTCACCAAAAAAAAATGTAATCAAACCCCTATTCAAGCAGCCTCCTGAATTCGTTCCTTGAGCTCCTCGATGCTTGAGCTCCCTCCCGCCGTCTGGCAGCCCTCTTGGTCGGCCTGAGGGCATCTCCCTCTCCTCCCCTCTCCGATGACCCCTTTTCCTCCCTCCCCCTTCCTTCTCCCTGCCTCCATCTTCCTCTCTTGCTGCTCTGCTCCCTCCATGGACAAGTCTTTTTGGCCCTACCCCTTCTCCCCCCCCCTGAAGGTCTTCCTTCGCATTTCATTGCCCCTGCTCTCAATGGATCATCCAAAATTGCCATGTGGCCCCCTTGATTGCTTGATGATGAGGCCAAACTTAGGGAGAATTGTTTGGTTGGACATTTCTTGGGCTCTTGCCCTTCCTTCCACATCATAAAGCTCTCTTTCCAAGCAATGGCACCCTGTAGGAAACCTTGAAATCTTTCGCTTAGATAATGGTTTCTTCATTTAAATTCTCTAATGAGCTTGACAAAAATTCTCTCTTGAAGGTGGTCCATGGCTGGTAGGTAAGAAACCCATTTTCCTTGGACAATGGCACCGTCATCTTCAGCTGAGGAAGGTCGATTTTTCAACCATTCCTCTATGGATTTCTCTTCTTGGCCTCTCCTTCACTTTTGGTGCATTGAAGGTCTTAGTACTGTCGGATCGATAGTGAGAACTCCCCTTTTTACTGATGCTAGAACCACGAGGAAAGATCGATTTGGCCTATGCACGTATTAGTGTCGATGTCTCTGCCGACGCCCCTCTTCCCTCTTTCATTACAGTGAACGAAGGAGATGAATTTTCTTTTGTGCAAGAGGTTCATTACGACTGGAAGCCTCCTCATTGCATCCTCTGCAAGACGTTCGGCCATGATTCTTCTCTCTGTGCTCCCAAGGTCAGTGTGGAATCCACTTCAGACCTCAGTGAAAATACTAAGGATCCAAATCTGTGGAAGTAACTGTTGAAGGTATCAAGCCTATGAAAGAGATCCAAGATCAGAACCAGCTGACTTCTAGAGGAAGGACCAGGACCAGGACCAGACACGACACCATTGGAGAAAGCACCAGCAACAACCAGCTCTGGCATTTGGTTCTCTAGCAGGGTTGTCCGCTGGTCTTTTACCTAACTGTGTTTTACCTTCTGGGCAAAATAGATTTGCTGCTCTATGTGCTGACGACACTACAGACCCTCATCCCTTTCGAGGCTCCCTCTATTCGATTCGACTTGACAGATCACTCTCAACAAGATTTCCCTTTAGTCTCCTTCGATCGAATAGCTGGCCCAGCCCCCTCTAGTCCATCTATCGTAAACGCAAGTTCCCATTGCTCCATGGACTCTCGGGTCTCCATCCCTAACTCGATAATCCCTTCTCCTTCACCTAACTCCTCTGTCTCTCTTCACTCCCCTATCCCTATGACTCCCATCAATCCCTTGACAAACCCACCCCCTTTGCCTTGCGCTCCTACCATAGAAAAAACACAAAAGCTCCGCCCAAGCTCAAAATCTCTTTACCCAGACCCCATGGGCTTGAGTTGGCCCTTTCCCGGCTGTCCCAATGAACCAAGGGGTTATTTGGAATACTCGGGGTCTTAACTCTCCCACCAAACAATTGGCGGTTCGTTCTTGCATTAAGCTACTTCGTTCTCTTATTAAGCTCCTATAAGTCCATGGAATGAATGGTAATCGATTTTAGCTTGGGCTTCTTAGGATATTATTAAGGAGGATCTCATTAAGGTTGTTAAGAGCTTCTTTCTCAATCCAAATCAGATTAAAGGAGTTAATCACACTTTTCTTTGCCTTATTCCCAAGGAAGAGGGTGCTTCAAATATGGCTGATTTTAGACCTATAGCTCTCTACATTCTTCTTTACAAACTTATTGCTAAGATCCTTGCTATCAAGCTAAAGGTTGTTGTGGACCTTCTTGTTATTGAGATTCAATCTACTTTTATTCCTAGAAGAAATATCTCAAACAACATTCTCCTGTGCAATGAGATTGAGAGGATTTGATAGGAAATCCCATTCCCCTACAGCCCTCATGAAGATTGACATTCACAAGGCTTTTGACTCTTCGAGATGGGATTACATTGTTAATGTTTTCGATAATATGGGTTTCCCTCAGGTGTTCACCCATTGGATTCATCAATATATCTCCTCCCAATTTCTCCGTGCTAGTTAATGGCAGCATTGCGGGCTATGACTCCTCATCAGTGAGCATTCGGCAGGGCTGTCCTCTCTCCCCTTATATCTTCACTTTGGCTATGGAGATTCTATTGAGAAGCATTCAATCTCGTAGAGACCAGCAGCTTATCTCTCCTATCCCCAAGTGCAAAGCCCTCAAGCTATGCCATCTTATTTACCCAAAAAAAGCTATCCCATCTTGCCTTTGTCGATGATCTCATGATCTTCTTTAAGGCCTCTATTAGTTCTTTTGGGAGTATCATGGCCTGTCTGCAGCACTTTGAAGACCTTTCAGGGCTTCGGATCAACCATACAAAGTCTTCATTATTACTTGCAGGGGTCTCCAAATTTGAGAAAGCTTTTTTTTATCGATATTTCTGATTTTACTCTTGGCCAACTTCTAGTTAAATATTTGGGGCTGCCTCTGATTCCCGCCAGGCTTATTGTGCATTACTGCTCCCCTATGTTGGATCTTATTAGGAAAAAACTTCAGCTTTGGTATGGAAAGCTCCTCACTTATGTGGGTTGGTTAGTCCTTGTTAAATTTGTGTTGCAATTAATGTACATCTACTGGTCAGGCATATTCGGGCTTCCTTCTTCCACTATCAAGTCTAAGTCTTTGGAATCTCTTATGGCTTCTTTTCTCTGGAAAGGTTAAGAATCTTCCAGATTTCTTCATCCCATCAGCTAGGCCTCTGTCTGTCTACCCAAAGAAGAGGAAGGTTTAGGGCTTTGTCATATCAAAGATGTGAATTCATCAGGCATCATAAAGCTGATTTGGAAGATCATTTCTAAAAAGCAAAGTATTTGGATTGGATTCACTCAGAACCCCTCTACAATGACTCCTTTTGGTTTGTCTCAGTCCCTTCTGATGCTTCTTGGGTTTGGTGCAAGATACTAGCTCGTAGACCTATTTCTTTGGGAGCCATTAGTACCCAGATTGGTGATGGCAGACCTAATTACTTATGGTTGGACAACTAGCATCCTTCAGGAATTCTCCTTTATTCAATCTCTTCCAGAGCTATTTATAACTATGATTTGAACAAACAATCTTTGGTTGCTGATATTATGCTTGATGATGACTGGGACCCTCCGGACACTCTTCACCCAATGCTTAATAATGTGTAGAATGCCTTGGCATCTATCAATAGAAAACCCCCAGAGATGGGTTTATCTGGTCCCCTAACATATTGGGCCTGTTCAGTTCTAGAGCAGCCTGGAATCTCATTCGTGCAAGATGACCTCAACCCCCTCGAAGGAATCTTATTTGGTTCAAGCATCATATCCCCCGGCATTGCTTCACAATCTAGAGAGTCTTCTCAAACTGCCTTCCAACGAGTCCTTCCTTCGCCATCGGCAGATTCATATTTTTCCTCTATGTTGTCTCTGTTGGAACGCTGATGAAGATACAGATCACCTCTTCTTCGCCTGTCCTGTCTCCTACTCTTTGGAAAGGCATCCTAGCTAAATGTTGGCCCCATAGACAAAGAGTTCTCCCTTTTGCAAGGGAATGGAAGTGGGTAGACATGACTTTTGTTGGATCTTCTATCTGTAACACTATGGGAAAGTTGGCCTTTTGTGCTGTTATTAATCACATCTGGATGGAGTGCAATATTAGGAAATGGACCACCAACTCTCGATCGCTTAGATAGATTTGGGATGTCATTTCTTTTGATATTAAAGCTAAGCTTTCTGCTGTCTCCTCTTGTTTAGACACCCCAAGGAACAGGCATATTGTTGTGTCTTGGGACCTCCCCCTCTCCTCTATTCAGCTCCCTCTCTCTCCTATTTGAGGTTTAGGGCTGCTTGTGTGTTTGTATTTTCTTTTCTTTTTCCCTTTTAGGGGCCTCTGTATTCCTCTTTCTCTTTGGTAATGAACTATTTATTCACCCAAAACGAAAATGTAATCAAACAGAAAATAATAACACGAATAAGAGTTGAATCCTAAGTGGCGACATAGAGACTGGGAGTCCCGTCAGAAACAAACTGAACATCTAGGGATAGCCCCCTTGGAATAAATGGTAATCGGTTTCACTTATTTAGAATCTTTCTTTTTAATGTTTGTAGACCTTTTCATCCGTGATGTTTTCAGTTTCTTTTATTTGAACGGAGTGAAAATATAGTAAAGATGATACCTCGAATTTCTTGAGAGCATTCAGGGTACTCAGACAACTGCACAGACTTTGCAGCTTCTAGTAGATGGATCAAATTCTTGTTGCCACACATATGGCCTTCATCAAGTGGAGTCTTTCCCCATCTGCAAATGGCAGAAAAATTGTAACATCATCTTTTCAGAATTTACTAGTCAAATAAATACATGTAGAGACTGAATATTCATGTTCTACACTGAATATTAGTTTCACTTGTTTGTAATTCTCTCCGGTTTACTTCATGCAATGTGACTATCTCAGGGACCTGACTTGCTAGAATCGTGGACCCTAAGTATTTAAATGAAATCCTATATCTCAGGCTTTCTTGGTGATGCAAATGAGCTACCAATAGTTAAATAAATGCAAAGAACATCAAACACCATTGAAGCTGACATTGTGAAGCAAAGCATGCAAACTGGCAGTTCTTTTGACTCCACATCTTTCATTATATATATATATAGGAATTTTCTTATTGACACCCCTTAAGGTAAATAATTTGTAACCGTACTTTTTTTCCCTTTTAGTATGACACTTTTTTTTTCAATGAGGGTAAATTTTGGCATTTCACATGTGTACTCAAAAAATGCGCAAGATATCGACCTTTTTTCATAATATTTCAAATTATTTTGAAAACTTTTGACTTCCGACTTAGAACTTTTGGGAATAAGACAAGGGCAAATCAAAAGGTGTCTAGTTCTAAAAACATCAATAGAGGTGTCATTTAGACAATCCCTTTAACAAATTTGGATAAATATTTAACGTGGGCTCGCTTTGTTTCCATGTAAAAAGATGGAAAAGGAACATTTTGCTGTAAAATAAGTTTTTCAAAAAAGAAATGAAAAAAATAGAAAACATTTACATTAAGGAAAATTTTCATGTAAAATATCATTTAGAAGGTAAATTTTACAATGAAACAAACAGGGCCTTTCAAGGAACAAATAAACATGGAAAACTCAGCAGACCAACAAGATGAACCCTGTGATACCTGTCCTTTGAGAAAACATTTGCACCAGCTTCTATCAGAATTTTTGTCATCAAATATAACCCTTCTGCTGTAGCTACATGGAGTGGTGTTCGGTGATCATAATCTTTGGAGTTTGGATCAACGCCATTGGCCAATACTCTTTTCAGAAAATCTGCATCACCCCTTATAACAGTGTTGCACAGATAGCTACCAACATTATCAATGTCTAAGGATGCTCCTTCTTTAACTAGTAAAGATGCCACCCGGTCATGCCCATTCTTGATGGCTTCAAGTAAAGGTGTATTTCCAAACTTATCTAATGATAGAGATACAGCAGATTAAATATTAACAGGATATTGTTGTTAACTAATCCATCATCTAGTGAAAGAATATTGAAAAACCCTGCGAGAAAACTGCAACAATGGAGAACTTAAGAAGGTTACCTGAAATATTGAAAACCACGCCTTTTTGGATAAGGAAGCATGTGATATCTTCATAGCCTCTTGATGCAGCAAGATGCTGTTGAAATCAAAAGCAATTTTAATGATGAAATGACGTATTTCCTTCAATTCTAATGAAGAATACATTCTACAGACTTGTCAATAATATTCTTAAAGAGACACCACAGTTACAATAATCATTCTATATTCAATAACTTTCCACTTCCATGGGAATGAGGGATCAAACTCGTAAGCTAATGGTTGCTGATGGTAAATCAAACAATTGAGCTATGGAACCAAAGGCCAAATAGCCTGTATGGTAAAATGAAGATTTGGGAATAATAATTCATCGTCTATACTTCAGCAGAAACTCTTCAAATTAAACAAAAGAAAAGAGCTGAGGGTGACATCAGCTCAATGCATAATCATAAAAGAGATTTTAGAGTGACCCTGATGATACATAACTGATACAATCATACAACAACAACAATAACAAACTCAGCCTCATCCCAACTTAATGGGGTCAGCTACATGGATCCAAACATAACAAAGTGTGGAAAACAGAGTTCTAACCAAAAAAGGGAAAGAAAAGATGGGAAAAGAGGGATGGGGAAAGAGTGAAGAATGAGAAAAGACAAAGACAAATGAAATATGGGAAATAAATAGGAAAATGAAAGATGAAAGATAGTGAGAAGAAACAGGCACAGCCCAGCATGTCAAGAGAAACTCAGCTAGATGGGGTCTGCAACATGGATCTTTGCCCTCCAATAGGCTCTGCCCGAGGTCATACTTGGTACAAGATCTAGGCTACGCTTATCCTTCTTCACCACTTCGCCTATGGTCATTTCAGGTCATTTTAGGTCTGCCCCTAGCTCTTTTAGCTCCTTCAATTGGAATCATATCACTCTTCCTTACTGGGGCATCCCTAGGCCTCCGGTGAATATGACCAAACCACCTTAAATACTCTCTCGGAGCTTGCCATTGATCGGGGCAATTCCCAAGTCCGCTCTTATACTTTCATTTCATACTTTATCCTTCCTTATTTTTCCACACATCCATCTTAACATCCTCTTCTTTGCTACACAAACCTTATCAATATGACGCTTTTTAACTGCCCAACATTCTGCCTCATACATCATGGCCAGTCCTACAACAGTCCTATAGAACTTTCCTTTAAGCTTTAAAGGAATATGTCGGTCGCACAACACTCCGGACGCACCTCTCCATTTCAACCATCCCACTTTAATTCTCTGTGAAACATCATCCTCTATGTCACCTTCTTTATTTATGATTGACCCCAGATATCTAAAATAATCGCTTTGCGGTCTCTCTCTTTCCTCAATTCGCACCATATCAGTATCCATCAAAGTGTGACTAAAATTACACATCATATACTCCGTCTTCGTTCTACTAATCTTGAAGCCTCTTGTTTCCAAGGTTGATCTCCAAAGTTAGAGTTAATCCCTTCTTTTGTCTCATCCACCAGAACGATATCATCAACAGAGAGCATACACAAAGGGACCTCGTCTTGAATGCTCTTGGTTAGATCGTCCATAATAAGTGCAAAAACGTAAGGACATAAGGCTGATCCTTAATGTAACCCAATCGTAATTGGGAATTCCTTGCCTTGACTTGACCTCGCATAGATCTCACACTAGTCACCACACCCTCATACATATCTTTAATAACATCCACATATTTACTCTCCACCCCTCTCTTCACTAGAACATGTTGGATTAGATATCTAGGGACTCGGTCATAGGTTTTCTCCAGATCGATAAGACCATATGGAGATCTTTCTTGCAATCTCTATATCTTTCCATCAGCCTCCGCAATAAGTAGATAGCCTCTGTCATGGATCTACCTGGTATAAAGCCAAATTGGTTCATCGATATTTGAGTCTCTCTTCTCAAACGGGCTTCAATGACCTTCTTCTACAGTTTCATAGTGTGGCTCATTAGCTTTATGCTTCTATAGTTATTACAACTTTGGATATCACCTTTATTTTTGTAGATCGGGACTACAATGCTTCTCCTCCTTTCATTTGGCATCTTCCTTGTGTTCAAAATCTTGTTAAACAAATCAATTAACCAATAAACCCCACGACCTGATATTCAATATTTAGTAGTTAGAATTGAAAAAAGTATATCGATCGATGCTACTAGTGGAATTCCGTGAATACTAGCTTGAGTCAGAGTGACTACAGCCATCTTTATTTATAATAAAGAGAACAACATTCTAGAATGAGTACAAGGACAGAAATACCCTTATGACCATTCTACCCCTGAACCCATATTACAGCATTCCCCCTAAAGTTGGTGCATACATATCAAACATGCCGAACTTGCTAATTATAGGAAAAAATAACTTAGTACTGATTCCTTTGGTAAGGACATCAGCTAGCTGTTCACTAAACTGAATATATGGGATACAAATTATTCCTTGTTCTAGCTTCTCTTTGATGAAGTGTCAGTCAATCTCAACATGTTTGGTATGATCATGTTGAATCGGGTTGTGAGCAATGCTGATTGTGGACTTGCTGTCACAGTAGAGCCGCATAGGAAGATCAACATGCATCCCCAAATCTTGAAGAAGCCCCTTAAGCCAAAGAAGCTCACAAATACCCTGCGCCATAGCTCGGAACTCAGCTTTAGCACTAGATCGAGCCACAACAGCTTGCTTTTTACTTCTCCAAGTAGTTAGGTTTCCTCTAACAAATGTGCAATACCCAGATGTGGACTTCCTATCATCAGGACTGCCAGCCCAATTTGCATCAGTGTACGCTTCTATCCGGAGATGGCTATGTGGAGAGAACAAAACTCCTTTCCCAGGAGATGACTTGAGGTAATGGAGAATTCTGTATGCTGCTTCCAAGTGAGAAGAGTGAGGATCATGCATGTATTGATTGACGAGGCTTACAGCAAATGTGATATCTGGCCGGGTATGTGAGAGGTAGATCAATCGACCAACTAACCTCTGATAACTGCCTTTGTCCACCGGGTCACCTTCCTTACTCTTCAAATGTGTGTTGGGCTCCAGAGGGGTATCTGCTGGTTTACACCCAAGCATCCCTGTTTCTTTCAATAAATCCAAGGTATATTTCCTTTGAGAGACAAATATGCCCTTAGTTGAATAGGCAACCTCAATCCCTAGGAAGTACCTTAATCTACCCAAATCTTTAACTTCAAATTCGGTGCCCAAATAAGTCTTCAATTTCTTGATTTCCTGTGCATCACTGCCTGTGATCACTATGTCATCTACACAAACAATCAACACTGTCACTTGCTGTCCTATCTTCTTAACAAACAATGTGTGATCAGCATTGTGCTTATACCCATAAGCAATCATAGCCTTATGGAACCGGCCAAACCATGCCCTTGGTGACTATTTCAGATCATATAGGGCATTTTTCAGCTTACATACCTTTCCCTGAGTTTCTGAAGAAGTAAAACCAAGAGCTATCTCCATGTAGACATCTTCTTCCAAATCTCCATGCAAGAAGGCATTCTTCACATCAAGTTGTTGGAGTTCCCATCCTTGATTCACAGCACAATAGATAATGACCCGTACAATATTCATCTTTGCTACAGGAGCAAAGGTCTCTTGATAATCAATTCCTTGGGTTTGAGTAAACCCTTTGGCAACAAGTCTTGCTTTGTGCCTTTCCACTGAGCCATCAGCCTTGTGCTTCACAACAAAGACCCATTTACAACCAACGGGTCTTTTTCCTAGTGGAGGACTCAGCAAATCCCAAGTCTGGTTTTTTTCAAGGGCATGCATTTCTTCATTCATCACATCCTTCCATTTCTATGCGGCTATTGCCTCCTGCCAATTGTTAGGGATGGAAATAGAGGATAAAGAAGATACAAAGGCATGGAAAGCAGGAGTTAGAGAATTGCATGACACAAAGTTAGAAATAGGGTGCAATGTACAACTCCTCTTTGATTTTTTAACAGCTGGGTAAATCAAGACTGGGATCAAGAGAAGGCTTACCAGAAATCTGACTAAGAGCAAGACTTGGAGTAGGAACAGATGTCGATTGAGTAGGATCAGTGATAGTGGTCTCTTTGTACAGAGGGCCGTCCAGAGGAAAATCAGTTCCTCGAATGTACACATTTTCCTTTGCCTGTTCTTGCTGTCCCACTTCTTGTTCTTGACTTGTAACTCCATCTTCAAATTCAACAGAAACATCCTTTATAGTAGGTATCTCAATGTCTAGAGGAGCAATCAGCGGAACCTCTTCACCACTTATAATCTCCCCCCACAGAGGTTCCTGTTGTTTAAAGTAAGCCTCAAACTCCCAGAACACTACATCCATAGTGACAAACACTTTTCGGGTAGGAGGATGATAGCACTTATACCCCTTCTTGGTAGCAGAATAACCAAGAAATATGCATCGCAGCCCCTTGGGATCAAACTTGCCATGTACATGGTGATTCCTGGTAAACACAACACAGCCAAATACTTTGGGGGACACAACAAAAGTCGATTTCTCAGAGAGCACATCCAATGGGCAGCGGCCATCCAAAGCACGGGATGGAAGTTTATTAATAAGATATGTGGCTGTAAGGACAGCGTCACCCCAAAAACGAGGAGGAACAGCCATAGTGAACATAAGAGAACGAGCAACCTCCAAAAGATGTTGGTTCTTGCGTTCAGCCACCCCGTTTTGAGCAGGAGTGTCAACTCAAGAGGTTTGATGAATGATCCCATGGCTGTCCAAATATGACCGAAAGGCACCATCCATATACTCCTTCCCATTATCTGACCGGAGAATCTTGACCTTGGCATCGAACTGTATCTCGACCATCTTATGAAATAAAGTAAAACATGTGAAAACGTCACTTTTACTATGCATCAAATACACCCAAGTAGTCCGGTTGAAACAGTCAATGAAAGTGACAAACCATCGAAACCCAGAGCTAGAGACACAATAGGCAGGGCCCCACACATCAGAATGTATCAAACCAAAAGGATGCAAGCTTCTATTATTAGAAATTGGAAAAATGCTTCTAGTTTGCTTTGCCAAAGTGCAAGCATCACAAGAAAAATTATATTTATTACATCTTTTCAGTAAACTGGGAAATAAATTCGAAAAAACACCAATTAGAGGATGTGGCCCAAACGACAATGCCAATTATTCAACTCAAAAAGTGCAGAATCAAAATCAGAAGATGCAGGCTGAGATGTCAAAGCTGCCTGGGAACCGTCAAGCACGTACAGACCACCAACCACCTTACCACATGCAATCGTACTGTCCATTGCCAAGTTCTGAAATAAATAATGGGTTGGGAAAAATGTTACCTTGCAGTTTAAATCCCTAGGTATGCTACTAATGGAAAGCAAATTGGTAGTGAACTTAGGAACATGTAACACAGATTAAAGGGTAAGAGAGGAAGAACACTGCACAGATCCCTTTCCCGAGATAGGAGAAAGAGATCCATCAGCAACACGAACCTTAATCTGACCAGATAAAGGAAAATATATGGAATAAAAAGAGGAGGAACCGGTCATATGGTCGGTTACCCTTGAGTCAATTACCCAAGAATTGGGCATGACTGAGGTGCAATTCCCACCAAATGAAATACCTGTGGATGAAGGTGTATTGTGAGTAGTAGGCAGAGACAGAGCCAAGGCAGCCATGGAAGAAGATACAAATGCCGAAGAAGATGTGTCCAAACGAGTCACCATATCCCGTAAATTTTGCAAATCCGCCATAACCTGTGACAGAGAAGGATCAGACTGGTAGATCAAGAAGAGCCCCCACGGGAAGACTATGATCCAGAAATAAGAGCCAAGCGCTCCTGAGTAACAAGGTGAACCATGGCGGTACATCGACTATCCTCAACTGAAAGAATCACATAGGCCTGTTCAAGAGTTGGGAGAGGTTCGCGATTTAAAATATTCGACCGGATATGATCAAACTCAATATTCAGGCCGGCCAAGTAATCAAAGACGCATAAACCATCCTCTGACTTCTAGTAGGCCGTGGCGTCAACATCAATGGTTGCAGTGAAGGTGCCAAGAAAATCCAATTGCTGCCACATTGTACACATGATAATTGCTGCCATTTAACTTGATGGTGTTCACCGGAAACGGAATAAAGTCACGGTACGACGAACCATTAGAAACAGAAGAGGCAGAAGTGATCTCTGAGACATCAAGCATGTTGGCTGGAAAAAAAATCGCAGAATCCAAAAACAAGGCCTCCAAAAAAAAATAGATCATAAGGAGGGAAAAAAAGGACTCTCGGTGGGAGTCAACTCACCCCCAAGGGTGGGGAAAATTTAACAGCAAGGGAAGAGACAGCCTCCCGCGAGAAAAAAAAAGGAAGGGCGAGAGGCCGCGGGTCTGGCGGAGGAGGCGGAAGCAGGTGGGAGGCCCTACGGGGGCTGGCGGCGGTGGTGGAAGAGGGTGGGAGGCCCTGCGGGGGCTGGCGGTGGTGGCGGAAGAGGTCAAGAGACCTACGGGGGTTGGCGGAAGGGAGAGGAGGGCTGGTGGCGGTGGCGGTGGCGGAGGGCTGGCGGAAGGTGGAGGAGGCTGGCGGTGGTGGCTGGCCTTAGGTCAAAATCACGAAGGAGAAAAGAGAAAGAGAAAAAAAAGAAAAACAAAAGGAAAATATTTTAATTCCCATATTCCCGGAATATTTTTGGCTCTGATGCCATGTGGAATTCCGTGAATACTGGCTTGAGTCAAAGTGACTACAACCATCTTTATTTATAATAAAGAGAAGAACATTCTGGAATGAGTACAAGGACAGAAATACCCTTATGACTATTCTACCCCTGAACCCATATTACAACACTACTAAAACATATCTAGTATCCGGTATGCATGTGCAATTTATATAACCGGAGAATACCTATAACCTTGATCCAGAAATTGAGCAAAATTTTCCCCTCATTACCCCTATGCATTGCCTTAAATAATCAAATGGGAGCATAGAAATGGGCACAAGATCAATGAGAAATCTTTAACCGTAACAATCCAACTGCAGTCGTAGTAATGACAGAAAAAAATAAATAATTAGTTTGGAGAACACAAATCAATGCTTGGAAATGACCTCAATAAATTACAAGTGGTTGGAACTGCAGATCAGCATTTCAGTACTCTAGTTCATCTTTGTCCTTACTATTCCATTTTTTCTAATTGAAGAGTTAATAACAACATACGTGATCTGAAATGGATCCATGGATATTCCATCTTTGTGATCTTAATCTTTAATAGGTGCTTTTATAATGAAGTAAAAGAAGATAACAGTCCTGTGTGGCTATTTTACATGTCTTTTAACATAGTTTCGCCAAGCAGAAATCCTAATAGTCTTCAGAATTTATGTTTGGTATTAAAAGTGCAAAGTTGGAGCAGAAGGCTTTTGCCACAAGCCATACCTTGAAATCCATTATCCTTATGTTAAAGAGCATGGCATGCTTTTATTCTTGATATTGACCAACTTTTGGATTTCTTATTTCTCCCCAAACAATTGTTTTAGTTCCTAGGGAACCCAGTTTTTCATTTACCGAATCAAAACTTGACTGTAATGTTAAAATAAGAGAACAAAAGAAAAAAGAGCATAGAAAGTAGGGGATTTGGAAAAAATAGTTGGCTCTCACTGTTACTGTATGAAAGGAAAAAAATTAAGTTGCCTTTGCAGCAGCAGCATGCATATATTTGAACGCTTCTACCCCCCCCCCCCCCAATTGAAACATAAATATATTACCATGCCCAACTTGGAACTTATTTCTCGAAATTGGTGAATGTATCTCTAAATTGATCTTAACAGTTCAAAATGGATCAGACCATTTTTGTCATGACTGCATCCCAAATGAAGTGGCAATGGAGTTCTATATATCCGTTCAGTATATCACTAGCCACCTGATGGTAATGAAATGTATTCATAGATCCCACAACTATATATGAAGCCCGTTTCTTGAGGATAGTCTTCAACCGCATCAACTCACAAAATGTCAATGTCATTGCCTTAGATTCTGCCTTAGTGCTGGAACAAGCCATCACATTCTGCTTCCTACTCTTCTAAGTTACACGTGTTAAACAGTATAAGGTAGGGGGTTTTATATTTTGTCTTTATTATCGGTTGGGATTAATTGTAATTATGTTCTGTCTCTATCCTTACTTGTAATTTTCTATTTATTAAGTTATAAGCATGTGGACCTGCTCATGATAATCTATTCGGAATCCTACCATGAGCTCTATGGTTTCTCTTCCTCCTATCGAGTTCTCTCCTTTCTCTCTTCCTTTCTTCTACTTCCTCTTTACTCTTGTAGAAACTGATTTCCTAGTTCTTAGATCATCACATGGTATCAGAGCTTCTCTAATCAGTCCCTCCTACCTTATTCTCTGTTTTGGAAGTCTTTCGGGCTTTCTCTGTGGTTTGCAGCAACCTATGCTGCTATATTTGTTTTATGAAAACCTAGTTGGTAAAGACATGAAGGAAAATTAGGGCTCTTTTTGAAAGTCTTTAGGGCAACCTATGCCTTATTCTCTGTTTTGAAAGTCTTTAGGGTTTCCATGAATATTGTTGGTTTGCTTTTCTCATTGTGTGGATCACTGTGGAAGAAGAATTTACATCGAAATCATCAAGCACATGAAGCATATTACCTGCAGCAGTGATCTCTTGAAGTTCTTCTTCACATGGTATTGACTTTTTGAAGATTTTTGCTATTCCCATACCCTAGCAGTACCCTTGTTTTTTAAGATTTTTGGACAGATCGATTTTTCATATAACAGGGAATCTGTTCGTTGGATTTCAACTAGGTTTTAGGTCTATCAAGGACCATCTATTAGGGTCCTTCGCTCAAGGGTTTGTCTGACACTGATCTGCTGTTGTTTTTTTTATTGCTGGTTCTTATTCTGCCATTTGATCGTTGTGATATTGTGGGGTTTGTATCTATTATTAGGCTGCTATATCTAACCAGAATTAGAGATGCATCAAAAAGAGTTGACTTTGAATTCTGTTGGGCTGTTATTTTTTGCTAGAGTTGGTTCTTTTATGGTGATTTGTTTCTGGTTATCTCTTTATAATGGGTGAGTCAAAACCTGCAGTGGACTTTGTAAACATCCAAATTACATCTATCAAGCTTATTGGTTCCTCCAATTAGTTACTTTGGCCACAAGTAATAAAGGTATATATCCACACCAAGCGTAAGATGGAATATTTGATTAACGGAGTATAAAGAATGGATCAGTTAAAATGATACTCTCCTTGTATGGCTCTAGAATAGCATGGAGCCGCCTATTGCAGCTAACATTATGTTCCACACCTCTCACTGCTAAAGGTATCTGGAACGATCTCAAAAAAGTCTCTCTCAGGATAAAACATGCCTTGAGTTTACAATCTCTATGAAAAGTTTTTCTCCTTCAAACAGAATGGTAAATCAGTTGGTGATTATTATAGACCACTCAAGGGCATGTGGGAGGAGCTTAATGTATACAAGCCTTTTGTCTATTGACCTCGAAGTTTTAAAATCTGAGCATGTAGAGTTTCTTGTGGCCAAATTTTTATTTTGGTTAGTACTAACTTATAGCCCGTCAAAAGGCAGATTCTTGCAGGCGAGAAGATATTGGCCATATCAGCATGTGTTGTTGTCATTGTTCTCAACACACTGAGTCAGCTAAGTAAGAGGAATTGTGGCACTGTCAGCAGTGGGCAGCAGCTGTGGAGTTGGCAGTTGGGTTGATAGGATTGGCTTCATAATGAGTTTCAGAGACTTGATTTGTTGTATTTGGTATGATGAGGTGGAATTGAAGTCCTTGAGTGCAGTGTTGATGTGGAAGAGCAAAAATGGCCAGTGGAAATGAAGACCACAAGTTGTAGGGGAAATGAGACTGCTGAAGACTGCAAGTTTTGTGTTGTGGAAGTAACTTCAGGGATTTTTTGAGCTGCCTTTCATTTGCAATTTGTGGAAGGTCAAAACATGAGAAAGGTAGATCTCTGAGTTAGCTTTTCAACCATTTCAAAGTTATAGTGATATTCCCAGGTTGACACTGAGACGGGGGCGAATTAGGATCACAAAATTTCCTCCAAATTTATTCCCAACACACACACCCATGGCATTCCCAACACTGATGATACTGTATTAATAAACACTAACAGCATAAAAGTCATAATACAACCTTGTCGATTTGATGTAACCACCCTACAGGGTTACTTGAAGACGGATCGGGAGAGTACTTCTTGTCTTAAATAAAAACCAGAAATTCTGGCAGAATGACCTCCATATAGTAATTTGATGATAACTTTTCACTGGAATATCAGAAGGGGATGATTTAAAGATGACAGAAAGGGCTATGACTTCCGTGTTTTAGTTTTTTGCTGATTCTGCTCAAAAAGTGGGTAAAAATAGCCATCAACGGACTATTGATTTACATGTCTGAATCTGGTTAAGGGTTTAATTGTTGCTAAGAATGATACAACCTATGGTTATGGGATTTGAGATAAAAGGGTTAGGTTAAAGGCTCTGGAATTGAAGTTAAGATGATGACAAAGAAAATTAGATGGGAAAGAAAATAGAGATACAAAATAGCTCTAAGAGACCTACTCTTCAAGATGATCTTTGAAGGAAAAATCTTCAACTCTTCAAGGTTGAAGGTGCTAGCTCTTCTAAGCTGCAAAAAGGGAAGACCCTACTCTTCTAAGAAGGGGAAACTCTCCAAGGTTTCTTTAGAACACTTTAAGGTTCTCATAAGATGCTAGAAGCAACTTGGAATTTCATTAACAATATAAAACTAGATCCTTACATAGAGAAGTTGACACCTATTTATAGGGGTCTCCTTGTGGCTTTGGTAATGTCAACCACTAATAACAACCACTACTAATCTCACTTACATAGGTTACCTCAACATTGGTTCCACATGGACCAATTACAAAATTCTTTGAGAAATAAAGAAATAAAAAAATAAAAAATAGGAGATGGTTGACATCCTCAAGGTCTTGATACAATTCTCCACACATTGATACTATCTACTAGGTGAAAGGGGACAAGTTACAAGAAAAACTTGGTATGAGTTCAAGAGAGTGGATGGGAGAATGAACCTTGGAGAGAGTGCTTCATGGAGGCCATCAAGAGGGAAGGGAAACCAAGGCTGCCTAATCATCATGCACTAAGGAAGCTCTAAAGACATTGTGGAGATTCTTCACTAACAAGGCTTTAATTGATCTTAGGCTGGATTTTTGGAGTTGGTTGGGACCGGCCATGTATGTGTTGGTTCTTGGTCTTGACTAGGACCTGGGCCTTGTGGACTTGATGGGCTTAGGCATGCATCACGATTATCACACTGACAATGTTGTCTCACACTCTCACTTTTAGCACACACACACACACACACAGATGCACAAACATAAATCTTGACTAGCTGGGGCAATCCTAAGTTTACCAGTCCCACAAAATCGTATGCTTTTCTACCTCTCTACCACAAAGTGGCCAAGTCTACCAGATAGTGCACACCCATCCCGTCATCACCATGCAATTTAAAGTATCCATAATAATTGCAACACCTAATCTTGCTTCAACTCTTGCCTACACAAGAACAAGGGTTACAACCCCGATGATGTGTTTTAGTTGCAACAACAACCCAAGAGCACCCTCTTATGCTTTAACCCTTATGATCAAAAAGGCAAGGACAACAATCCCAAACCCGATGCAGATTGGGGTGGCTCTTCTGATCGGAAGTTTACTTCAGGGTACTGCTCATTTGTAGGAGGGAACCTTATCACTTGGCGCAGCAAGAAGCAAAATGTTGTGGCAAGGTCCAATGTTGAAGCAAAGTTCTGGGCTATGGCACAAAGAATATGTGAGTTGTTATGGATTCAGGGTTTACTCCAAGACCTTGGTGTTCCTGTTCGTCTCCCAATGATGTTGTATTGTGGTAATAAAGTAGCAATTAGTATTGCCCATAATCTGGTGCAGCATGATCGTACGAAGCATGTGGAGATCGACAGACACTTCATCAAGGAGAAATTAGAGAGTGGACAGATTTGTATGCCTTTTGTGAAAACCGATGATCAACTGGCTGATGTCTTCACTAAAGCCTTGAGTGGGAAATTATTTCATCCTAAAATTTTGTTCAGGTTGGGCATGTGTGATATCTATGCATCAACTTGAGGGGGAGTGTTGAGTTATATGTAGCCTAGGGGGCATTTAAGGGTTTTCCTCCTATAATCGATTCCTAATTAGAATCGGCTATGGGCTATTATTGTACTTTTGATATTTCTTCTTTTATTATAAATAAAAGGGTTGGATGATCCTATTGATCACTCAAGCATTCAGTTCTAAGGGCTGCTAACATTATCAAACACAATAAATTAAAAAAAAAAAAAAACATTATCAAACACTATAGATACATGCTTCAACCAGGATATTTAAGACAGGTGCTGATTCCAGAATCATTCACTGGTCTCACGAAGTCAGAAACCATGTAGAATGAAATTGAACCACAAGTACAAGAAAGAAAAATGATTCAATAAATGCAAACTACAGGTCAACTTATACTCCAACCAGATTACTGCCTTTCACGTTTTTGGAAACCAAATTAATGCTTAGAACAGAAGCGAAGAAACAAACTTAACATGGTTATGACAATACCTTTGTGTTGATTACTCACCAAGGGGGATCTTCCATCATAATCTATCTTATTTGGATTTGCTCCTGCTTGGATCAATTTTTTTAGTTGGTATAAGTCTCCCTGATAAGCAGCATTGTTCACCCTCAAAGCAAGCTCAGCTTCTTGTTGTCCGATATGAAGTGTGATGTCAGATTCCAACTGCTTTATCCAAAAGTTGGATTCCTTTCCCTGTCAATTAATAGGCTATTAGAGATAGTCTGCACACAAATTTATTTACATGAGTAATTCTCATCAAGAAAAAACATAATGCTCGAAATAAATATTTCTTACGACCATTGCAATGAGGGAAACAAAAAAAAAAATTGTTGAGACTAATCCCACATTGGAAAACTCTGGGACCTTGGATGCCTCCATATACTGGTTGGGCCTCTCAATCTAATAGCTTAAGCTTTTCAGTTGGACATTTCAACATGGTCTCAGAGCCATTAGGTCCATCACTTAATAATACATTTGTGTACTAACAACCAAAAAAGAGGGCCACACATGCCAAGCATACTGCCCCAAAAGAAGTCAACACGTGAGGGGGACTATTGGGAGTAATCCCACATTGGAAAACTCTGGAACTTGGATGCCTCCATATACCAGTTAGGCCTCTTTGCCTAATAGCTTAAGCTTTTGGGTTGGACAGTGAACACTTCAACAAAAGGTAATTGATTTCAGTGGGCGTACCCAGTGCACGAGGCTCCCGCCACTGCAGGGTCCGGGGAGGGTCATAATGTATGCAGCCAAACAAAAAAAGTGTTAAAGCTGACAAAAGGAAATTGATTCAACAAATATGGCCATGGATAAAGTACCTCTAGAAGGTTGCTGAAAATCGTCCTTCCATCAATACAATATATTTGTAGGATATTTGTGAAAGATTGTTTATCAATCCGCAGGAGCCTACAAAGTTCCCGAACTTGAACTGTATGAGGCTGAGGAATGTTGCAAAGAATGGAAAGTTCCCCAAACGAACTATTAGGGTGCAGAAGTGAAATAGTCTCCTCTAATCCATCTTCCCCTATGCCAACCAACTCCTGCAGATATCATCTTAGATTTGTATGAATTGTTGAAAACGCCCGTTACAAATTTTGTGTCTAACAAATGAAAAAAGGAAATCACTGTAATTTAAAAAATTGGTAAGGGAAATCGTATGTCCAATACTAATAAACAAATAGGCAGAAAGAACTCTACAAGGAGATAATTAACCAACCCAATGTATGTGGGGAAATATTTGGGTTGAGGTATAACACAATAAAGTTACTTAAGCTTAAAATTTTAAGGATAAATGATTAATACCATCACACCATGACAGAGGAAATAAATTTGATCCCCTACACTGCACTGTTCCATAATTATTTCTCCTGGGAGAAAAAGTTCTTCATGGAGTCTGATTACCTGCAAGGGAAGAATGTGTAAGATAACTTTCCAAGTTCTATCAATTTAGTTGACTATATGCTCCAAATATAACATACCATTCAGAAGTAAGCCAAGAATTAACAGTGGAAAATAAAAAGAAAATAGAATTTTTGAATAGCATATATATTTATTCATGCATATAGTGAAACAAGTGAATCAATTGAATTAGTCTGAAAGAAAAATAAATTGCGTTTATAAAATCAATTTGAACAGTCTGAATAATTCATTTGAATCAAGACTAGCTTATCGATGTATTACATTAGCAACTTTACACAATGCATAAATGGAACCTAAGAGGAATGCAACAACAACCATAATTTGCATAGAATTAAGCACCCATGGTACCACATGCTAGTGTCATGTATTACATTAGCAACTTTGAAATCAATTATCTATGTTTTTGCATAGATAATAACTAAACTTTATCATTCAACTACCTTTTCACTTTTTATTCATCATTGAAATGATATAGAAAAGAGCCTAGACTCTAGATTGTATACATCAAGAAACTAAGGATCACAGTGAGATCAATGACATAAACATGGAGCAATAAAGTAGTAGATAAAGAGAGAAAACCAGCCACTTATGAACTTATGTTTTGGCAAGAGGTTTCCAACACCCAAAGAAAGGTCAATCAGGAAGCTGACCAGACAGCATGATTTGGATCTTCTCTATCAAAGGAGAGAAGCTGGTCAAGTTCAGCACTCAATATCCTCAAAGCCATTATAGCAGCTGACGTGGGTGGCCACCCTTTTGTTTGAGGTTTAGTTCCTTCCGTTCTGTTACCCCGGCCCCCGCAAAATGCCCCTTCCCCAAGAGAGCATTGTAAAAGGACTTGGAAAGAGATTTCAAGGATTTCCTCCAGCCACGTCTCTTGCGATGACATTGTACACAAGCCACATTCAAGGATTTCCACAATATGCAAGAGATTTCTTCCTATGCTTAAAGGAGACAGGCAGCGCCCAACAGCCCAAGGAGAAACCCCGATGGACAACAAGGTTCTTCCAAGCAGTCACTTCTAGAAAAGTATTAAAAAAGTCTTTTTGTTAGGATATTTCTTGAACAAGCTAGACCAAGAAGGAAGTTATCAAAGGAGGTGAAATATGCTTTCACTCCCCCTCCATAAAGAAATTAATTGTTTGGAACATTTTTTGGTCTTAGTACAATATATTGTGAGAAATATTACATTGAGAAGATCTTATGAGTAAACAAATACCAAACGTCAGTCTTCAAATTCAGTGGATTTCGCAGGTTTGCCTAGTTTTAACACATTACTTGGATGACTACATACTTGGAACCCAAACAAAAAATTTGAAATGCCTACATGGGGCATCCAAAATGTTGACGGCCTTTCAAGACAGACGCGATGCAACACAACTTTTTAAGTGGTGCTAAACATAGTTGTCATGGCGTCTAGGTGAACCAAGGTGTTGGAGGGGGTCCAGATGCAAGGTGACACTAACAAGGCAGAGACCAATGAGTCCAAGGTGCCCACCTGGACGCCTAGGCGACGTCTTGACAACTATGGTGCTAAAGTTGATTGTGTAATATCATGTCCCCAGAAAAGTATTAATTATTAATGTTTATGACTAACAGGTATGATACGGGTTAAAGTTGACACAAAAGATAGCTATTGACAGTACAGGTAAATATGATTTACATTTTTTTTTGGTGAATAAAAAATTATATTACCAAAGCCCAAGAGGGGCGAAAGGGAGAGAAGAAGGGGGGGGGGGAATATACAAAAGGGGGGAAAAAAGGGGGGGGGAGGCAGATCCCAGTCCCAATTAAGGGGGGGGAGTGGGGACTTAAAAGAGCACTATCTAAACCCCAAGATACAACAATATGCTTGTTCCTTGGGGAATCCAAAAAAGCCTTGCGAGGCAGAAAACTAAGCTTTGTGGAGACATCCCAGAAGACAGCTTTCCAAATCAAGTTGAAAGAGCGAGATTTTGAGGTCCATCTCCTAAGGTTCCTCTCCATCCAAATATGATAAAGAGTAGCGCCAAACACAAGCTTGCCAATAGTGTCGCAGATCGTGCAGCTAGGATAAGTCATGACCAGCCAAAACCACTCTCGAGCGAATGGGAGATGTCTCCTGCTGCGAGGCCAAATAAACGAAAGGGCTTTTTTCCAAATGGTAGAGGTAAAAGGGCAAGCAAAAAAAAGGTGGTCGATGTCTTCCGAACCATTCCAACAGAAAATGCAAGAAGGGGGGATAGGGATTCTGCAGTGAGAGAGGAAGGATTGGGTTGGGAGGCAAAGGTTAAGGGTTCTCCAAGCAACGAAGCTATGACAGGGGATGTGGCCTTTCAACCAAACTAACTTATGCCATAGGACAGTAGGGGCTTGGGATCTAACTAGGTTCCAGGTAGATCTAAAGCTGAAGAGGCCGTTAGTGGTGCGGAGCCAAATAACCTTGTCCGCATGAGTAGGGGGGAGGGGGGGGAGAGAATTCCAGATCAGGGAGAGGGAGAGGGGGATAAGGGAGGGGGGGACCAAGATCCATGAGGGGTGATGGATGAAAGGGGGGCAGATTTGGGAATGCCAAAGGAGTAAATTGCTCTGGCTCCAAAGAAGTTGTAGAGAACACCATTGGGATGCCAGGGGTCGAGCCAAAGGGAGATGGAGGACCCATCGGCGATAGAAGAGGAAATGGTTGTAAGAGCCTGAGGACGGAGGAGAAGGATCTTGCGCCAGATCCAAGATGAATCCGCAGGGATGGAGACTGTCCAAATGGAGTCATTCTTGAGGAAGTAGGAGTAAACCCAATGGACCCAAATGGAGTCGTGCTTAGAGGAGATTTTCCAAATAAGCTTCAAAATACCCGTGGTATTGCAGTCACAGATCCGGCGAATGCCAAGGCCTCCTTCAGATTTTGGGAGGCAGATGAATTTCCAACTGAGGGTGGAGGAATCTGGAGGATTCTTTCTCTTTCTAGAGGAAAGCACAAAAAAGGGCTTCCATAGCTTTGATGGTGGCTTTAGGAAGGGCAAAGATGCCGCACCAATAGATGTAAGAAGATTAGAGCACCGATTTAATGGATTCGAGCCTACCAGCATAGGATAGAAGTCTACCCTTCCAGACCTGGAGACACTTACGAATATTGTCAAGCATGGGGGTGCAATGATGACTAGAGAGCCTAGCAGGGATAAGGGGAAGACCCAGGTATTTCACTGGAAGGGAGCCAAGAGAAAAGCCTGTGAGATGGAGGAGGTAGTCTCTGTCGAGGGTCAAGACACTAGAGAGGCAGAGTTTGGATTTAAGGAGGTTAATACGGAGGCCAGAGAGACTCTCGAAGAGGTTAAGGGAAGACATGATCGCAAAGATGGAAGAGGGGGAAGCTTTGGAGAAGATCATAAGATCGTTTGCAAAGGCCAGATGGGTGAGGTTAAGATGCTTGTATTTGGGAATCGGGGAGATAAGGTGAAGATCGGTTTTGGCTTGGATGCTTCTCGAAAGGACTTCCAGGGCCAGAGAGAAGAGAATGGGAGAGAGAGGGCTTCCCTGGAGAATTCCAACTTTGGATTGGAAAAAGCCGGCGGGGGAGCCGTTCACAATAACCGAGAAAGAGGGGGTGGATATGCAGGCATGGATCCAACGAATGAAAGCGGGGGGAAAACCCATCTGGGAGAGCACATCACAGATGAAGTCCCATCTGAGGGAATCAAAAGCTTTGTGAAGGTCAATCTTCATTAAGGCTGCGGGAGAGTGGGATTTTCGGTCAAAGCCACGCACAATCTTAGAGTAAAGGATAATGTTATCCGCAATGCTTCTTCCAGCGATGAAGGCAGATTGGATGGGACTGACCAAGGAAGGGATGACAAGCTTGATTCTATTTGCCAGGATTTTGGCAATGAACTTGTAGAGGAGATTGCAGATAGAAATAGGTCTAAAGTCAGAAAGAGAGGAAGCTCCATCTTGTTTAGGGATGAGGCAGAGAAAGGTTTCGTTGACCTGGGCAAGCTGGCTGGGGTTGAAGAAAAAGCTGCGGATGGCTTTGATGAGATCATCCTTGAGATGGTCCTAACAGCTAAGAAAAAATCGCATGCTGAAGCCATCAGGGCCGGGGGCCTTATTAGATTTATGGGACAAGATAGCCTTAGTAATCTCATCATTAGAAGGGATGGCAAGAAGAGAGTTAGCCAAGGAGGAAGGGACAAATTTGTTAATGAGGCCGGGAGGGAGGGGAGAGGAAGGGGGGAGGTGGGGGTTGAAGAGAGAGGTGAAAAAGGAAGCAGCCTCGGTCTTGATAACAAGGACAGAGGAAAGAGGGGATCCAACTCGAGCAATGAGCAGGGTGATGGAGTTGTAGCTCAACCTGGCTTTCAGCGAACAGTGGAAGAAAGCCGAGTTGGAGTCACCAAGCTTCAGCCATTTGGTACGGGATTTCCGGCGGAGAAAGCTTTCTTCCAAGGAGGAAAGGGAAGAGAGCTCATCAGAAAGCTTTCTCTCCTCCTTAGCCAGTAGAAGGCTAAGCGGATCCAGCTGCAGACGAGATTGCACGGAGGCAAGGTCGGAACGGTAGGAAGAGGCCCGGGAGGGGAGATTGCCAAAGGTGGCAGAGCTCCAGATTTTAAGGCCAGATTTGGTGAGCCAGAGCTTCTTGGCTAAGGCCACGAGGGGAAGGGATGGGCAATGGACGAGGGAGCTCCAAGCTTTAAGTATGGTAGGGAGATAGAGATGATGGGATGTCCACATGTCGAAGAACTTAAAGGGTTTGAGGCCAAAGGAGGAATATTGCTGGATGAGGAGATGACAAGGACTGTCGTCGGAGAGACCTTGGAGGAGAAAATTGGCATGCAGTGAGGGAAGGTGGTGAGCCAGGCTTCATTGGTGAGGAAGTGATCCAGCTTGCAAGCAATTTGTCGATGCCTCCCCTCCGATCGTGCCAGGTAAGGGGTGAACCTGACCATCGAAGATCATCAATTCCAATATCCTCAATGCAGTCATTAAATGCCTTGACAGACTGGAAGTCAATGGGGCGACCTCCAACTTTCTCAGATTGGAATCTGACAACATTGAAATCTCCTTCCACCCCCCAAGGGAGAGGACCAATCCCAGCTTTAATGAGAGCCAAGTCGTCCAAAAGGGAGGTGCGGTCAACAGCCCTATTGAAGGCATAGACAATCGTGATAAAGAAGGAGATGGGGGAATTAGGGAGGGAGAGAAGTGAATAAGCTGGGGGGAGGAGTGAGAGATGGAGATGTTAATTTTGGAGGGGTCCCACAGGATCCAAATCCGGCCATTTGGAGAATGGTTGTAATTGGAGATGAAAGACCAAGAAGGGGCAATAGATGTCGCAATGCGAGAGGCATTCTCTTGTAGGACACGAGTTTCTAGGAGGGCGCAGAAGGAGGAATGAGAAGATTTAATGAGGGTTCTAATGTCATGGTGCTTGGCTAGGGAGTTTAGGCCCCTGATATTACAAAAAAAGCCGGCAGACATGGGAAACTAGAGGGAGTAGGGCATCGACGTCCTAGGGGGAACACTCTTGTACCTCCTACGGAAGTAAGCTACGGTAGGGCAATGGCGGGCAATAACAGAAGCAATCAGGGAACAATCGGTTCCACAAATGGAAGTCAAGGGGGAGGGAGCACTCAGCGGACAAGGAAAGGGGGAAAAAGGAGTTAGAGCAAAGGGGAGTGGTAGGGAGGTTGGTGGAATGATAAATTGTTAAGGCTAGGCTGGCGTGGTGGTGAGCAGAGTCAGTGAGGGGGGTGAAAGTGAGATTGGGTGCGGTAGGCCTGGTAGTGGGTCGGGTTATGGGGGAAATGGGTCGGGAATGAAGGGTGGAGGTGGAAGGAACGTGAATTGTGGGTGAGGTGGGCGGGAAGCGGGTCGGGTTGTGGGGGAAATGGGTCGGGAATGAAGGGTGGAGGTGGAAGGGTCATGATTAGTGGTAAGGTTGGGGTTTAAGTGGGCTGGAGAGGGTAGAATCAGGAGATTATAGTTAAAAAAGGATGGAATCTGGTTTAAAGCAGATGGTTTGGTTAGATGGTGGGCCGGGTTGGGCCTGTGGTGGTGTTGGTTTAAAGAAAGCAAGGGTAAAGTGGGAACAAGGTTGGAGGTGGGACCAGAGGGGTTTGGTAGAAGGGGGCAGGACGGATCTGGAAAGTGAAAAAATAGGGGAAGCAGGAGAAAAGGTGGAAAAAAGGTCATTCGTACTACCTCGCAAAGGAGCAAGACACCCATCGAGAGAGGAGCTCCTGGGGGTCAGATTTCTAGTCTGACCTGCGACAGAGGAAGGCAGCGACTGCAGGGCTCTAAACTTCGACGCATCCAGAATTACAGAGGGACTGTCAAGGGATTCCGTTGCCAAATTGGTGAAACCAGCACTGTGCAAACAATTTTGCAACGAGCTCAGGGCAAAAGCTAAAGTCGAATTTGTCGCAACAGTGGTAGACGAACCAATGGGAGCATCCTTGATCGAAGCAGCCGGAGAAGCTACCCTTAGGGGGCCAAGGATCGAGTACTGTGTTGGTTGCAGGCGACAGAGGAGCGCCGAAGGAAGTTAGTGGAGCCACAGGCACAGGAACCGAGGGGGCTTCCCTACGTGATGGAGAAGCAAAGACGTGGTCGACGCGGCGACGTCGTCGATGGCGGTGGCGCACTTTTACCCTTCCTCTGCTTGGAGACCTGGAAAAGCTTGAGGGCAGAGAAGGAGCAGGGTAGCCAGCGGCGACAGGTTGACGACCAGAAGAGGTGGGGACAGGAGCCGAAGGACCAATGTGTTCATCTGGGGGAGACGAAATGCTTGAGACGTTAGCAGCTTGAATTAGAGAAGTTGGAACATCTTCAGGGGCAGCGACGGTAACTTGGACAGGAGAAGACAGGCCCTCATCATGGACGACTACAGGAGCTTTGCCGGAGCAGTCACGAGAGTGATACCCAAAAACTTTGCAGTGTATGCAGTGGGGGGGATCCAATCGAACTTGACAAATTGTTCGAAGCTGAACCCATCTTCTTCAACCATGGTGATGGAGGAAGGCGGAGGGCGATCTGCTGGGAGCCTGGGACATCAATGTAAATTCTTGCAAAAGATAATCGATCCATTTTGAGAGTACGAGCGTCTGAATAAAGAGGGTATCCCAAGATCGAACCAATTCTGCTTAAGCATTCTTTACTCCAGTAATGGAAGGGAAGACCTGGCAGGGCAATCCATAAGGGAATGGAACTAAAGTCGACCTTGTGGAGCTGGATGTAGGAATCCCACTGGCAAAGGAAGATTGGTATGGGGCCAACAAGCCAAGGAGCACCGTCCAGAGCTCTAGCCTTAGTTTCATCATAAAAGAACTTGAAGATGAAGACACCGCTATCGAGCAGGAAGATATCTACAGAACCTTGAGCTCTCCATTGCTTAGTGAGGGATGCTTTGACAGTGTTGAACGATGGTCTCGAACCAAGGAAGTGACCTACTAGGCATGACTGCCATTTAGAAATTTCTGGAGAGAGGAGACTGCTGAGGCATGGCCAAAAATGGAGACACAACGGGCAGGGCCCCACACATCAGTATGAACTAAAGCAAATGGAGAAATACTTCTTTTATTTAATGGAGAATAGGTTGAACGAGCCTGCTTGGCCAAAATACAGGCCTCCCATAATAACTCATTCGGTTTTCAATCCTTGACAAGATGAGGAAACAAAAAAGCTAAAGTTCGAAGTGGAGGGTGACCAAGCCTACAATGCCATAGATGGAGATCTGGAGAGGTGACTGAATGTAACTGATGAGCTGAGGATGAAGCTGCTGATGAACAAGTCTGACCAGTGTCGAGTATGTAGAGACCACCATATACCTTACCACCCCCAATCGTGTGCCCCTTCACCAGGTCTGGTTAGACTACTAATGGAAAGAAGATTAGTAGGAAATGAAGGAACATGCAAAACAGAATTTAGTGTAAGGGTAGGAGAGCAGTGAATGGAACCCTTTCCATGTTTGGGAGAAAGGGAACCATTAGCCGCTCGAACAGTATCTTTTCCAGAACAAGGAGAGTAATGATGAAATACATGGGAGGAACCAGTCATGTGGTCAGTGGTACCGGAGTCTATTATCCAAGGACTAGAGACAGCCGATGCACAATGACTACCGACTGGAATACCTAAAGCAAAGTAAGAACCAGAAGAGGCAGCAAGTGCAGACGCCATAGAAGGTGCAGCGGAAGGTGTTTGGAGCATGCGACGGAGGGCTAGTAGCTCATTTGGAGAAAAACCAGTGTCAGTAGAGGGGACGGTAGCAGTAGGAGCAGCAGCTTCAGTCAAATGTGCCTTTGGTTTGAGCTTCCCCCTGCCTCATTTCACCTCAAAATCAGCAGGCTTCCCATGTAACTTTCAACCCTGAGCCTTGGTGTGATAAAGCTTGTTACAGTGTTCACACTTGGCAGGCTCCTTGGAGGCAGCATTACCATAATCAGTAATGGTAATGGGAGTGGGGCTGGAAGTAGTCTGCAGGGCAGACCTAGCAACAGTAGGATCATGTAACATCACAGCCCGATGAGTCTCCTCTGTATGAACCATGGCAAAGGACTGCTCTAGTGTAGGAAAGGGAGACTGGTTCAGCACTTGCATTTTAATAGGGTCATACTCCACATTCAGACCTGCCAAGAAGTCGTGCACACTGACACTGTCAAAGTGTTTACGTAGGCAAAAATATCAGTAGGTGTAGAGGGCTGATAGTTGGAGTAATGATCCAATTGCTGCCACAAGCTTTTGAGGGCAGCATAGTATGCAGAGACAGACAACTTCTTCTAAGTGAGGTCATGGGACTTCTTACGAATCTCATACACCTGAGCAGCATTCCCAACATGTCCATAAGTCTCTTTGGCGGCACTCCAGATCTGATGGGCTGTTTCCAAAAGCAAAAAATTGTCGGATAGATCTGGTTGCATAGAGTGGAGCAAGTAAGACATCACCATAGCATCATGTGACATCCACTTCTCTTGCGGAGAACCTTGTTCAGTCAGCATAGTGTTCGTCCCAAGGATATGGCCAGTAAGACCACGACCAGCAATGGTCAAGTAAGTGGTCCGAGACCACTTGAGGTAATTTGTCCCATCGAGCTTGATAGGAGCAGCAAAAGGAAGCAGCTCTGTCCGGGACTGTCCATCAAGCCCAGAAGTTGCAGAGGAGGAGTGGGAACCTGTCATGATGATTCAAAGAAATGCTCCAACAAACGGCAGCAACACAAGAAAGTAATTGCTGAAAATGGAAACAGCAATATCCCCAAGAAATCTCCAATAAAATAGGCTGGAAGATCGAGTACTCTTCAATGATGATGAAAGGAGTCCACAAAATTTCACACCAATCTGAGAAGGAGAACTATAACAGGCAAATCATCAAACACCTGTTGAGCACCCTTGTATGCTGAAATCGATAGCTGAGAGGAGAAATGGTGATATCTTGACCAATACTTGGAGGAAGAGCCTCAAATTTGGATCGAGTTCTTCTCTATAATAAGGAGAAGCTTCCCTCAAAAAATCAGCAGCAACAAATAAGGGGAACCCCAAATCAACTTGAGTGTCAGGGTTTTGAAAAACTTGACAGCTGAGATCGACTTTTTGGTTGAAGGACTGAGGCTACTGTTGAAGGGGGGATGTGTGCACAAAGAAGATTGATAGAAGCTGTCCAAGGGTGCTGATGTGGATCTTCAAGGATGGAAGACTCGATCTCCAATATTTGGGCAGATTCGATCTTCAAGAGATAAAGACTCCAAAATCACAGAAAGTGGCAGCAGCTATCAATCCAAGAACAATCTTCTAAAACATAATCTGATTGAGGTAGATAGAGGACAGCACAAGATCAATCGATCACCTCATATGTGCTGCCCTTAGTGCAGATTTCGGACCAAGAAGAAAGGGAGAAGAAGAAGAAGAAGGTGGGGAAGGTAAAGAAGATCGAAGATGAAGAGAGGGCTGTGAGAGAGAGAAAGAAACGATGGGGTTAAATGCTGGTTCTAACCCTAGATCAGATTTTTCTCTGATACCATGTTAGAAGATGAGAAAGAATGATTGAGAGCTGAAATGCTTGAGTGAATTATGTCTTCACTCAGCCCCTTTACTTGTAGATTTCATTAATAGGGCAGAATTACAAATATAACCCTCCATAGCCGACTATGATAGCTAGAGAGGGGAATAAAGGAAATAAAACATAGAAAATACTTTAGTGAAATATCCACAGCCATTCTCTCCCACAAAGCCAACAAAGCCCCTGGTCCCGATGGCTTTAGTATGGGTTTCTTTCTCAGTTGCTGGGACTCGATCAAAGGTGAGCTCTTCAAAGCCATCCGTAGCTTCTTCTTCAAACCCAGTCAACTGGCCCAGATCAATCAAACCTTCCTCTGCCTCATTCCTAAATTGGATGCAGCCTCCTCCTTGTCTGATTTCAGACCCATCTCGCTTTGTAACCTTCTCTACAAGTTCATTGCTAAGATCCTCCCCAATAGGATCCAGCGAGTCATCCCTGATCTGGTCGGCCCCAATCAAAAAAATTTCAGGCCGGAGCATCGCGGAAAATATCATCCTCTGTTCCGAGATTGTTCGGGGCTTTGATCGTAAATCCCATTCCCCTGCTGCTCTTATGAAGATTGATTTGCACAAAGCTTTTGATTCTACCCGCTGGGATTTCTTTTGCAATGTGCTTACCCAAATGGGTTTTCCTAATGCTTTTGTGTGCTGGATTCACACTTGCATCTCCTCCCCCTCCTACTCTGTTCTTGTGAATGGCTCCCTTGCTGGTTTCTTCAAGTCTTCAGTTGGTATCCGCCAAGGTTGCCCCCTCTCCCCCTTCCTTTTCTCCCTTGCCCTTGAAGTCCTCTCCAGGAGTCTCCAATCCAAAACCGATCTTCACCTCATTTCCCCCATCCCCAAATGCAAGCACATCAACCTTACCCACCTGGCCTTCGCTGATGACTTGATGATTTTCTCCAAGGCTTCCCCCTCTATTGCTGCCATCATGTCCTCCCTCCGCCAGTTTGAAGACCTATCCGGGCTTTGAATTAACCTCCTTAAATCCAAACTCTTCCTCACTGGGATCCCTGAATCTGACAAAGATTCCCTTCTCGGCCTCACTGGCTTTTCTCTAGGCTCCCTCCCTATCAAATACCTTGGTCTGCCTCTCATCCTCGCCAGGCTCTCCAGCCATCACTGCACCCCCATGCTTGATATTATCCGCAAGCGCCTTCAGCTTTGGAAAGGCAGATTATTATCCTATGCCGGTAGGCCTGAATGTATCAGATCGGTCCTCCAATCTTCATACATTTATTGGTGTGGTATCTTTGCCATCCCTAAAGCCACCATCAAAGCCATTGAGAGCCTTTTTTGTGCTTTCCTTTGGAAAGGGAAAGAAACCTCAAAATTCCTGCACCCAATCAGCTGGAAATCCGTTTGTCTTCCCAAGGCTGAAGGAGGCTTAGGCATTCGCCGCATTCAGGACTCCAACAAAGCCGGAATCCTAAAGCTCATCTGGAAAATCTCTTCCAAGCATGATTCCATCTGGGTTAATTGGATCTACTCCCACCTTCTCAAGAATGATTTCATTTGGACTGTTCCTTTACGCCCTAACGCGTCTTGCGTGTGGCGTAAGATCCTCCTTCTCCGGCCTCTTACCCTTTCTGGCACCTCCACCGCCATTGCTAATGGCTCCTCTACTTCCCTTTGGCTTGACCCCTGGCATCCCTTAGGCATTCTCTACAATGTCTTTGGCCCTAGAGCTATCTACTCTTCTGGTATCCCCAAATCTGCCCCCTGTCTCTCATCATCTCCCTTGGTTCCTGGTCCCCTCCTTCTCCTCTTCCCCCTATCCTATCCCAGATCTGGCCTACCCTACCACCCATTCACCTTCCCTCTCCTACCCTTGCAGACAAGGCTATTTAGCTTCCCTCCCCCTCTGGCAGTTTCACCACTAGATCAGCTTTGAACTTTGTCCGCAACCCTTCCGCCCCCATCCCCTGGTACAACCTAGTCTGGTTCAAAGGCTCTATCCCCGCCATAGCCTTACCGCCTGGAGATCGCTTCACCTTTGCCTTCCTACCCAAGCTTTTTTATTGTACCGCCACATCACTGTCCACCCTTCTTGCACCTTTTGCTAGAACGGTTTTAAGGACATTGCCCATCTCTTCTTTGCTTGCCCCTTTTCTTCTACAATTTGGAAAAAAGCCCTCTCTTCTATTTGGCACCAAAGCAGGAGATACCTTCCATTTGACCAAGAATGCATCTGGTTGACCAAAGCCTTTAAAGGCAGCACCATCTATGATAGTATTGGCAAGCTTGTTTTTGGCTCTGTTGTCCATCATATTTGGATGGAGAGGAATCTTAGGAGATGGACTTCCAAATCTAGATCTTTCGACTTGATTTGGAAAGACATCTCCTTCGAAGTTTCCTCTAAGATCAGCACCATTCCTCATCGGCGCCTCATGGATACCCCAAGGAACAGGCACATTGTTGTTACGTCCAGGCTCCTCCTTTCTCTCAGAATCAGGTCACTGCTAGTGGAAAAGAGCAATATTTTCCTGTGAACATCAGTTCTGAGTTGATCAGGCAATGGATTCAGCTAGGTTACACCCATCTCCACCTTGGTGCCGTCAAGATAGCCATTACCTTCCATGGTCGAAAGGGTCTCCCGGTTCCCATGCGCCTTAATCTTCTGGACACCAGATTTCGGAATTTTCCACATGCAACCATTACGGACGTTCAGACCACCCTGAACGATGGCACTGTCTTCTACACGGTGTACCCTAACTACAATATTTCTCTGCAAGATCCGAACCTGCCTGATGCTTGGCAATTTCTGATTCAGTTGACAGGTGCGCCTCAGAAAGAAACAGCGATTGCAGCTACTCTTCACTACCAGATCTGCTACAGACTCCAAAACCATGCCATGAACCTCAATACTGGATTCTCCAGTAACGATGCAGCTCTGTTTGTCCAGATCGACGAGGATCGGATCCCCACTATTACCCATGTTCCCCGACAGATCGACAAAGCATCCCTGCTCAAACTCATTCCTGAGTCATGGATCACGGCGTATGAGTCTATTCATAACATCCCAGCTGCTACTCCGCCTCTGACGGCTACAAACCCTGTCCATCAGCCTCTCGAAGATGGCCGCACACTTGTCACATATCCAAAGCCTGCTGATATGTGTACTGTGCTTCCTTCGGCTTCCCCAGCATGGTGGGACGACGTCGACGATCTTGAAGAAGATCCTCAACCTCCTCCACCTCCGAAGCCAAAGAAGAACAAGCGCCAGCCTGACCCTCTATGGCTCCGCTATCAGGCCGGCTATCCAAACGTCGGACCCCTTGGAGAAGACCGTGGCAGATATCAGTTTATCGTGGACTATGGCAATAGCAAACCCTGTTCTTTGGGTTGCTGTTCTCCGCCACCAGCTCAACCTCCTCCACCGGTCACTCCCTACTGCAAGCCAGATTTACCTCCGGCTCCGCCTTCCCCCCCAACGGCTCCCCCGTTGATGTTGTGGCAGACACAGATCCAGCAGCCCATTCCTTGTTTTATGGCTTCTAGTTCGGAAGGGATCAGCAGAAATTTCCCTCCCACTGCTGACTATGAAGATGCTGATTGACGCCGCCACAAGTGGAAAGTCACTCCCCCTAATGTCCTTGACAATTTGGGACAGATGGCCACCAACTCCACAGTTGAAGCACAGCTAAACTGGCAGGCAGAAAATGCTTTGGTCCAGAACCAGTATCTGAACAAGCTCCTTTCCTACCAGGAGCACCATACTCTTGCTCTCCGGCAGAATGAATCTGACATCCGTTACCTCAAAACACGGATCGAATCCCTCCACCAAGAGCTAATGACTATAGCTATGATGGTGAAGGATTCCTCATATGCTTCTTTTCTCATCTCTGGCCGAGAAAAGGAAAAGAAACTGTTGGAAGAACAGCTCAGATTGGCTCAGACTCAACCGTTTCCGTCAAGCCCCACTCTCTTCCCTGAATCCTTTACAACCCCTATTTACCATGAGTATTCAGCTCCACATAGCTTTCCCACTGCTATATTTAAAGAATTGCAGGACCAGCAGAGACATCTAGCCACCCTCAAAGCCAGATCCCCAAAACCAAAGCAATCCCATACATCTTACCCTGTCTCTTCACAACCTGTTTTTCAACCCACTCCTATTTCCCTGCAAAAACCCATGGTTCAACCTACTTTCCAACCTTTACCTGACCAGCAGATAGGATCATCTAGGTTTGTTCCCTGGGTTCCTCCCAGATCAAACCCTGATACCCCTGATTCAGCCTGTCCCGTTATTCCTCTCCCGGAAAACACTAATACCCTCAGCACTTTCCTCACTCAGTTGACCCTGACTCAACCTAAAACCATACCTGTTTTGTCCATGGCCAACGTTTCCTCTGATACCTCCTTCTCGGACACTGCCTCTTACAGTTCCCAGAGTCCTTTCCCTGCCTATCAAACCAATCCCCCGGCGCCAGATGCCTCCCAGGCTCCAACTGAACCTATTGTCCATAGCAGCGACAGTGAGGTTGACACTGCACCACAGCAACAGCAGCAACAACCCAGGGCCGCCCCTGCACCTCTCCATATTCCACCTCAGGCTCCTAACCCCAGTCCTTTTGCCAACCAGGACCCTAAACAACTATTCACCTTTGACGGTCTCCCATTTCATAAATGGCCTGAGCGCATCTCGGAGTTTCATGCCTGGCTTACTGCAGAAATGTTGGTTGCTGGAGCCACTGACGGCACTGTCATTATCAAGTTCTTGGCCCGAACCCATGGAACCCTCAGGGAATGGTTCATGGCCCTTGGTGGTTATCGGCAACTCCAGTGGACTCAGATTCCTATTGATGTTTTCATCGCACAATTGTACAATGAGATGATTGGACCCATTGAGAACAACAGAATCAAGGCCTGAGAGGAATACTTCCAGATGAAGTGTTGTTCCTTTCAGAAGGCTGATCTTGCTAAGCACTATACACGGATGTTAGACCGTTTTTACATCCTTGGCGGATTAGATGACCCTAATATGAAACAGGTGTTCCTCAATTCTTTCCCAGAACCTTTGGGGAAAGAGGCCGTCAAATCCTTGCAACATTTTGGTCTCCGAATTGATCAAGCTCCTATAGGCCGTCTCTATCAAGAGATCCTTAGTGCTCTGCAGAAGTTATGTGATCAGCAGCTATTCTTCAAGCAATGGGAAAAGACCACTCATAAGCTCACAGATGCTTGCGACACATCCTATCTTAAGATCAAGTGCAAAGACAAAGACTGTTCTTGTCCCTCTAAGAAGAAGTCCCACTTCTCCAAGATCAGTTCCCATCCAGAGAAGCATCACAAGAATGGTACCCACAGGTTTCATCGGTTCAAACGTAAGCATCGACATAGATCTCAGCAGCAGCCTTAAGTTCTTCAAACGAAAGAAATTTCGGCAGAAGACCTCTACCAAGTGCTATGCGTGTGGAAAAATTGGCCATTTTGCTCGCAATTGCCCTGACAAGGCCAAGCAGGCCAAATTGATGCATATGCTTGCCCCCTTTTCCATCACTGATGATCCAGATGCAGATGTTGAATCCCTTTACTCTGTCGATGATGATTTCTCCCCGGACCTACTATTTGTCCTTGAAAATTGGGAAGAAGAAGCAGACTTGGATACCTCCTCACCCGAATCCGAGTCCGATGGATTAGACCCCATCTACCCGATGGCCTCTCCTTTGTCCTCTCCTAACCCTCCTAAGTCTCCAGCTTTTGCTATCACCAAGACCCCACTTCCTCAAGCTCGTCTTTCCATCTCTCCTACCACATGGGACCGTCCTATCAAAGTTATTGGATATTTTGATACGGGTTGCTCTACCACCATATTAGCCCCCCATGTCCTTCCTTCTGACTGTTGGAAACCTCACAAGCAGTTCTTCACTGCAGCTGATGGTCAAACCTTTTCGGTCAACCTCATCTCCAAAAACCCTATCCGTTTCCACATATTCCCCTCTCTTACCCTTTGTCACACAGTATTAGGATCCTCTCTTCCAGGCCGAGACGCCCTTATTGGCTTTGACATCCTTTGCCAGTTACCCCACCTAAGATGGAGTATCCATGGTCTTAGCTACAAGAAGCAGTTCATTCCTTGGACACCTGTTCCTAATTGCGGAACTTGTTTACAAACTGAGCCAGTCATCTTCATAGTCCTGGCGCTGGAGAGGGTTGCATGGCGACCTACGCCATGGCGACCCTCTTCGATTTCTTCTTCCTGCCTTCGATTTCTTCTTCCCTCTTCGATTTCTTCTTCCTGCCTTCGATTTCTTCTTCCCTCTTCGATTTCTTCTTTCCCTCTTCAATTTCTTTCGATTTCTTCTTTCCCTCTTCGATTTCTTCTTCCTGTCTTCTTTCCCTCTTCGATTTCTTTCGATTTCTTCTTCGATTTCTGAATTTTCTTCTTAAAACTTGAGAAACAATAGAGAAAAAATAAAACATGGCTTGAGTATACATCTATTAACACATTAAAAATAGAGAAACTAAAAAATAAAACATGGTCGACATGCTCGCCATGGCGTTGCCATGGCGGGCGACATGTCGATATATCGACGTGACACCCCTCCACCGACTTGGATCGCCGTGACGCCGTGACAACTATGGATAGTAGTTTGTTGCAGTCCCCTTCTAGTTTAAGGAGGACTTGACCCTGGTGTTTCTCTTTCTTCCCCCCCTTTCTTTGTACATTCTCCCCCCCTTTTTTCTCCCTCCGGCCCCCTCCTGGGGTTTGGTAATATATACTTATTCACCAAAAAAAAAAAACATAGAAAATACCCAAAATACCCTTATTGGGTTTACATATCTCAACATTGATTTAAATAATGTGAGAGCTAATAGACCAACTCTTGTCATGATCACTCACTAAAACTAACAGTCAAGGTTCCCTACATTTTAGATTGGATATAGAATGTGCCAAATACCACCAAACATTAGAAAGAAGGATTTTAGATCAGAAGCCTATTATCTTATACACACATGCTGTGTATGAACACACACAAGTGCAGACATACACATACACGCACACACGCACAAATACGAAGCACCGGAATTATGTTTATAATACCATGGCTATCATTGGGATAAGAATTCCTAAACTTCATGTAAAAATTTGAGGCTTATCAAAAGAAAGGAACAAAAGACCTTTACAAAGGATAAGTGGTCAATAGATTTGACTCAAAAATGAAAATCAGATTTTGGTGCTATCTTATTTTATAGGACTGAATGGAATTAAAGATGCTTCACTTTGATCTAGTTCCATTCATATTTTACGGAAAATCTAACATATGTTTTTCTTAATTTTCTGTAAGTTCAGAGCATGATGTATAAGATAACTATAAAAGAAAACACACGTCGCACGATATAGAGGAGATAGCATACAACCTTTTAATATCATTATTACAATCTCACATTCATCTTTTCAACCCAAAAACTGGAAAAGAAGAACTGCATCAGAGTGATTAGGTTGGTGTTTGTTGAACAACAATAATGCGTTGTCAGTTCTGTATGACTTTCAAGTTTCAAGGATCAAGATTATCAAAATATAGACCATGATTTTTTTAAGGAGAAATGTTCTTTGTGGGGGAGTGTACCCCCTACGCCCAGACACATGGGGGCAAAATGACCGCCCCACCCCCCATGAAAGGTGGTAATGACCGCCCTGTTGATGCCACCGCGTGCGCTCCCATTGGCCCCGTGCACGTGCAGGGGCCACACTCCCCTACAAAGACCTCTTGCCCTTTTTTTAATGTCTTGATGTATGCAATTATTGGTAATCACATTTATCAACAACTAACTTACAATCTGATTGATGAATTCTGAAGAGCATCCTTTAAAAAGAGAAACCTTTTCAATGAATGGCTTGTATATCTTGTGTGAAATCTGCCAAGGAAAAAATTTTCATGGTTGAAGTACGAAAAAGTAAACACAAGTTACATAGAAAAGAAAGAAAGTCTCCATCAGGGATACCATAGGTACAAGAAGTAGCAAAGTCAAGAACTCTTTGAGTAAAATGATGGATCAAGCAAAATATAGATTTCTTCACCTGTAGGTGCAACCTGGCTTCAAAAAGAGCTTCAGTGGGAAACATATCAGAAATTACACACACACACATAATGAGAGAGAGAGAGAGAGAGAGATGCACACACAGGCAAAAGAAAGAGAAGATCACACAAAAAGTTTATTTGTCTTTAACAGTTGATTAACCTCTCCATGAGATTCCTTTTAGACTATGTATTCAATAAATCAAACTTATATTGTTGCAATTCTCTTAAATAGCACAACTGACATAAATAAATGATACTAATAAGAATTCGCATGCCAAATCTATGGAAATATAAAGCCCAATTAAGAAAAATATTTCTCTTAAGAAGTTTCTATTTTCTGTCCTATTGTATTAAGAGTTATAATTCAGTTTTCTTTCAAAAAACTCAATATTTATGGTCAGTTCATAATTTACGGAAGAGTAAAAGTTAGGTATTTTGAGGTTTGGACGGTCCCTATAAAGCCTATAGAGTTGATTTAATTGGTGCAATTACCTGCAGTTTGTCATGTTTGGCTAGTTAGCTTGAAGGATCTGGTACTGGTAGTTACTGAGATGGATATTCACTATAGTTAACTACCAAATGATTTACAATCTATTTGGCCCCTAAGTAGCACCTAACTTGGACCAAACAGAACACTTCTGATGCAGCCAGGACCCATAAACTTCTTTTCATTTCCAGACGAATTTTTATTGTGTAATAGGCCTGGGTTTTGGATTTCAATTTAGGGGCAAGAGAATGATAAACGGTCTTGTAGCCCCTGCACCAGTGCGGGGGCCAGTGAGAGTGTGCACAGAGGCATTGGCTTGGATGGGATTTTCGAATTCACTGAGGGTCGAACGATCTTTTTGCATGCTTCAGTGTCAGGGTGTAGGAACCACACAACCGGTTAGTGTTCTTTTTCACTAAATTTAGTTATCTTTTTTCTTTTGGGTTTTGGGTTAGCTTGGGAAACATGTAGTCTATAGATTAAAAAGATCTGAAATTCAAGAATGTTGCTGGCCTGAAGTTGACCAATATGACTTGTTTCAGAGAATTTTTCTTAATTTTCTAGATTTTATCTTGGATTTCTATTGAGCAATCTCAACAGGTCCATGGTCAGCTTCTTAACCCTGAAAGTTTCTCTTAGGTTGAAATTTTGTAGACTGTATCAGAGGACAGGTCTGAAGAAGATACTGTGACATACTATTTTATTGTGGCATATATTTATCACAACACTATAGCAGTTCAGCATATTTCCAAAAAAGTTTTGATGCATTATTTGTTAATTGGTTTCAATTGTGCAGTGCTATACCTTCGAGAGTGATCTACGAATCTGTTGTAATTAGAAGGTTAACTTTTGGGGTCCTGATTTAAAAAGCTACTTAGAGCTTAATTTCTAATCCTGATTTGCATCAACTTTCCAAAACCATTATTCTCTGTTTTTTTCCTTGAATCCATGAAGAAGCCACTGATATAAAATTAAGCTCAATTCCTTATTGCATGACATGCTCCTGGCCTGGCCGGCCCTTAAAATATCAACTTTCCATTAAGAATGTTCTGGACTAAAATAATGAGTATACTTTTTTGCTTGTGATAGATATTATAATATGAACAGCCAATATTCTAGACGGTGGACCTCGGCACAACAGTAAGGTTGCTCCATTTTGACCTAGTGGTCACGGGTTCGAGTCAAGAAATAGCCTCTCCGCGAAGAGGGGATAAGGTTGTGTGCATTATGACCCTCCACAGACCCCACAGTGTCAAGAGCCTTGTGCACTGGGCAAGCCCTTTTAATAGCCAATATTCCATTTTATAACCTGAAATGCTAGTCGTCTTCTTTATTTCTTGCCAATGATAAATATTCTTACAAATACAGTTCAATGTATAACCAGTAAACCAAGACCAGTAAACCAAGACTACCACACAAAGACTTAATAAGGACAAATGCCTCCACACAATGACCACCTTTCTCTCTAGTCGCATCACTTTCTTGGACCTAGATTCCAATTTATTAATTTGAATTTCAACTAACTTCCCTTCAACTCCTGGTGATTGTATGATAAGGACAAATGCCTCCACACTCCTGAATCATCCACATAACTGCTCAATATTTATTCTTCACAAAGAATATCTCCAGAGAAAAGCAGATTTGATCCAAACCATGACATTCCATTTTCTCGAAACTATCAATTAAGATGCACGTTATACTTTGGATATGCTTCATTCCTTAGCAATTGTTTGTGAATTTACAAAGAATCGTGCAGTTTACAGCATTTAGTCACCTACAACACCATCCCTAGGTTTAAAATTTCTATCAGACTATGACTTGTAAGATGCTTTGCCACTGAGCATAAAAGGTTTGATGCACTCAAAGAAAAATAGCTGATAAACTTCCGGGAATAACCTGAAGTAGAACCTTGACTTCGATTATGAAGATAATGTATTCTCACATTTCCTTTGTTAGGAATTCTTTTATGTTATCTCACATAGCATTCATCACCAGATAAGTTACACCTCACTCATGGCCTCCTCCAGTCCTGCCCCTGCTTCCCACTCTCCTTCCCCTGCTCCTACTCTGCATCCCCCTGTTTCCCAGCCTCTTTCTTGGAGTTCCATCCTTGGTGCAGGTTCCTCTCCCAGATCAGATGGACTTCCCCTGCACTTTGTTCCTTCTGCTTCAACTGGCCCTTCGAAGGTGGTCTGCTGCCCTCCTGAACTGCTCTCGGATGAAGCAAAACTTTGGGAAGATTGCCTTGTGGGCAATTTTCTGGGTCCTCGACCTCCTTTTCCTATTGTTAAGCTTTCCCTTTCTAAGCAATGGCGTCCCCATGGTACTCTGGATACCTTTATGCTTGACAATGGGTTTTTTATCTTCAAATTCTTCTCCTCTCTCGACAAAGCTCGAGCCTTGGAAGGTGGCCCTTGGCTGGTGGGTAAAAAGCCAATCTTCTTGCGTCAGTGGACTTGCCAATTACAACTCAGGCGCTTGGACCTTTCCTCCATCCCTCTGTGGATCACTCTGCCAGGACTGCCTCTTCACTTCTGGTGTACTGATGGTCTCAGCCTGATCGACTCTGCATTGGGAAAACCTTTGTTCTCTGATGTGCGCACTCGTAGGAAGGATCGTTTAGCTTTTGCGAGAATTTGTGTTGAAGTTTCTGCTACGGACTCTCTCCCTTCGTTCATCACTGTCAACGAAGGCGAGAACTATTCTTTCAACCAGGAAATACACTACGATTGGCTCCCGCCTCATTGCCTGGTTTGCAAAACTTTCGGCCACGGCTCCCAGCATTGCACTCCTGTTGCCCAGCCCTTGGTTGCTGAAACCACTGATTTTCGAGTCAATTCTTTTACTTCGGGGGAAGTTGGACCTACTTTATCTGTTGATATTCCCCTGGAGAGGCCTGCGAGTTTGGCCACTGCAAGAGCTAAGCCGTTGAATCTTCTCAATAGGGATGTTCGTTCCGCCTCTCGAGGCCGTTCAAGATCCAGATTTCGGCAACTGAACCATTGTTGGAAGAAAAAGAAACCGCCGGAAAGCACCACGGAACTGTCTCAGTCGCTGCAGCAGCCCTGGTCAGACGGTCATAATCGTTTTAGCCTCCTGGCCTCGTCTGAAGACTCTGACCCTATCTCGTGTCCCGAGAAGCTACAGTTTGAGGTTCTCCCCCGGAGCAGATCTCGCATGACAGAAGATCCTGCTGCCGAGACTTCTATTCTAGGCTCTGGCTTAGAAAATGGTGCTGCTCTTGCTTCGAAGTCTTCGTCTGCTCCTCTGGGATGTGCAGCTTCTCCCCTGACCTCTGGTTCTTGCGAGTTGTCTCTACCTGATAACGGAGAAGACCCTTCTCTGCTTTCCCCTTCTTTATTGAACCCCGAGACAACTTCTTTTACTATCTTGAATCAAGTGGGCCCCTCCTCAGTTGACCCCCCTCCTCCATGTGGCCACTTGGGCTTTTCCCAGTCTGACTTACCTTTTGAACCGGGTTCCTTTCCCCCTGGCCCAGTTGTCCCATCCCACTTTCTCTCCTCTGGGTCGGGTTGCTCCATCCCAACCCCTTCTTTCTCTCGGGCGGGTTCCAACTCTCTGCTGGGTCCTGGACCCGACCCAGTTCTGATGAAAACTTCGTCTTCTACACCCGCTTCTCTTTCTTCCCCTGCTTTACCTCGTCAGCCCCTCCCTACGCCTCCCACTCCTTCTGCTCCCTCCGGCAGCTCTTATCGCCGGCGGCATCATAGTGAAACCAGATCTCGAGCAGTGTTGACCAGGCTCCTAGAGCCTTCGTTGCCCCTTCAGCCTTTGTCCAAATGATTCACGGCACTGTCTGGAATACTCGCGGTCTCAACTCTCCCGCGAAGCAAGCTGCCGTTCGTATGCGTATTAGAGATTCTCGCTCGTGCTTTTGCTGCCTCCTGGAAACCCATATTAAGGAGCCCAACTCTTCCAAAATCCTTGCCTCCATAGCTCCAGGTTGGTCTTTGATTTCCAACTACATCCATCACCCCAATGGCTGAATCTGGCTCCTGTGGGACCCCAAAAAAATCTCCATCTCCCTCTCAGCTTCCTCCTCTCAATTCCTGCATACCAAATTCTCTGATTCCTTAGGCCACTTCTCCTTTTTTTTCTCTGTGGTCTATGCTGAAAACTGCCCAACTCTCAGGTCTTCTCTTTGGGCTGATCTTAGAACCTTTGTTAGCCAAGTTGGGTCCCAGCCTTGGGGCCTTGGAGGAGATTTCAACATTATTCGTTTCAGTCTTGAAAAACAGGGGGGAGACCACTGTGACCAGGTTGCTATGAATGACTTTAACGATTGCATTGAGGATATAGCTGTAAATGACCTCAGATGGACTGGGTTTCCTCTTACTTGGAGCAATAAAAGGGCTGGAAACAGTCGCATTGCCTGCAAATTAGACAGACTTCTTGTTAATGAAGGGTGGCTAAACTCCTTCCCTTCCTCTCATGCCTCCTTTGAAAACCCAGGCATCTCTAATCACTCTCCCATTTCCCTCGCAATTCAACCCTTCACTTCTTTTGGCCCCAAGCCCTTCAAATTTTTTGACATGTGGTCCTCTCACCCAACCTTCCTCCCGGTTGTGCTTGAAGCTTGGCAAAAGCCTGTCCTTGCCTTCTCCACCCCTCTCATTGCCTTCTCCAAGAAACTCAAAAATGTCAAGGCTGCTCTCAAGGACTGGAACCTAAACATCTTTGGCAACATCACCATCCAAGTTAAAGATTGCAAAGACAGACTTGCTGCCATTCAATCTAGGCTGCAGACTGACTTGCTCAATGATTCCCTTGCTTTGGAAGAAAAAGAGGTCTCTATTCAACTTTCCACCTTACTAGCCAGAGAAGAAAGTTTCCTCAAGCAAAAATCAAGAATCAAATGGCTGGATTTGGGGGATTCCAACTCAGCTTACTTCCACAGGTCGGTGAAAGCTAGAGTTAATTCTAACTCTATTGTTCAGCTCACTCGGCAGGATGGCTCTGTTGCTAACACAGTTAAGGATATTAAGGACATGGCAGTTCAGCACTTCAAAGGAATTTTCTCTAGGCCTCAACAGGAGCATGTGTCTGTCCCTATCCAATTGCTCAACAAGTTTGTTCCTTCTGAACTCTTGGATTCCCTAAGTACTATTCCAAAAGAAGATGAAATTGTGAAAGCTATTCATTCCCTCAAGGTCAATGGAGCTCCTGGGCCGGATGGTTTTAGTATGGGATTCTTTTTAGCTGCTTGGGATATCATCAAAGCTGACCTTATAGCTGCCATAGAGAGCTTCTTCCTTAATCCCAATCAAGTCAAGGGCATTAATCACACCTTCCTCTGCCTTATCCCCAAAAAGGAAGGTGCAATAGCTATGAATGACTTCAGGCCCATTGCTCTCTGCAATCTTCTTTACAAATTCATAGCTAAAATTCTTGCTATAAGGCTCAAAAGTGTGGTGGACATCTTGGTGAGTGATAACCAAACAGCCTTCATCCCTGGCAGGAACATCTCTGATAACATTCTTCTTTGTAATGATATTGTCAAAGGCTTTGATCGGAAGAATCACTCTCCTTCGTTACTCCTGAAGATCGACATCCACAAAGCTTTTGATTCTCTTAGATGGGACTACATTGCTCAAGTGTTGACTCAGATGGGGTTTCCTGCTCCCTTTGTTCACTAGATTAGCACTTGCATCTCTTCCCCAAAGTTCTCAGTCTTAGTTAATGGCAGTCCGGCAGGGTACTTTGGAGCTGATGTGGGGATTCGGCAAGGATGCCCTCTTTCCCCCTACTTGTTTACTATTGCCATGGAAACCCTCTCCAGGCAGATCCAGCTTTGCACTGACCAGCAGCTCATCTCTCCTATGCCCAAGTGTAAAGGGCTCAAGCTCACCCACCTGGCCTTTGCAGACGACTTGATGATATTCTCCAAGGCTTCGCTTGCCTCCTTAGAGACTATTTTACTTTGTCTCCAGCAATTCAAAGAGCTCTCAGGTTTGCGCATCAACCCATCCAAGTCCCTCATCTTCTTTGCTGGAGTTACTGAGGCTGACAAAGCAATTTTCCTAGCCATCTCTGGCTTCACTGAAGGTCAGTTGCCTGTCAAATACTTGGGGATTCCTTTGATCACTGCTAGACTTTCTGCTCATCACTGCACCCCCTTGTTGGACATGATCCGTAAGAGACTTCAACTATGGAAAAGCAAGCTTCTTTCGTATGCTGGCAGGCTAACCCTCATTAGATCAGTTCTGGAAGCCTCGTATATCTACTGGTCGGGTATCTATGGTCTCCCTCAATCTACTATCAAGGCCATGGAAGCTCTTATGGCTTCATTCCTTTGGAAGGGCTCTGACTCCTCCAGGTTTCTTCATCCCTTGAGTTGGGTTGTAGTGTACCTTCCCAAGAAGGAAGGAGGTCTAGGCATTCGGCGTATCAAAGAAGTGAACTCAGCTGGTATCTTCAAGCTCCTCTGGAAGATAGCCTCAAAAAAGAAGAGCATTTGGGTTGATTGGATCTACTCGGGCCGCCTTTGCCATGATTCCATTTGGACTGCCTCTGTGGGTTCCGATGCTTCTTGGGTTTGGAAGAAAATCATTGCCAGCCGTCATTTGGCTCTTCAAGTCATTCGCTCTGCCATTGGTGATGGTCAGTCTACCTACCTCTGGCTTGACAACTGGCACCCGATGGGAATTCTGCTTCATCGGGTTACCCCCAGATCCATCTACTCCTCAGGCTTACATAGGCTTTCATTGGTTGCTGATATTTTAGACCACAATGGCTGGGCTCCCCCCATCTCTGGTCCTATCCTCACTCCTATCTGGAATGACCTCCATCTGGTCACTAGAAGGGTTGCCTCAAGAGGTGATTGCGTCAATTGGAACTCCAACAGCTCTTGCTCCTTCTCTTCCAAGGCTGCTTGGAATTTTATTCGCCTGAAAGGCCCCTTGGTCCCTTGGCACAGGCTCCTTTGGTTCAAGCATCACATTCCTAGGCATTGCTTTACAGCCTGGAGAGTTTTCAACAATTGTCTCCCTACTCAAGCCTTTCTTCGCAGCCGCCAGATCTCAGTTCCTCGTGCTTGCTGCCTCTGCTGGAACAATGATGAAGACCTTAACCATCTCTTCTTTGATTGTCCTACTGCAGCTGCAATATGGAAGGGGGTGCTCCTTAAATGCTGGCCTGTCCGAAGGCGTATTCTTCCCTTCGCTAGAGAATGGATTTGGATTGATATGACTTTCGCTGGCTCCTCTACTTGTGACACGATCGGGAAGATGACTTTCTGTGCTACTCTCAACCATATTTGGATGGAGCGTAATTTGAGAAAATGGACTTCCATCTCTCGGCCTTTCCAAAAGATTTGGGATTCCATTTCTTTTGAAATTAAAGCAAAACTATCCTTACTTCCCCCCTCTACTTGTAAAGACACCCATAGGAACAGGACCATTGTTCAGTCCTGGGGTCTCTCAAATGTCTCCTTGGTTGCTCCGGCTAATGCTTAGGCTGGCTGGTTGGGCTCTTCCTCTTTAGGGCCTTTTGTAATTTCTTCTCTTCTTTTGGTTTTGAATTTCTTATTCAAAAAAAAAAAAAAAAAAAAAGATGCTTTGCCACCCTAGATTTCCCACTGATCGTTTACTTGCTTTACAAAGACGCATTATAATACATCTATGTACCTATACATGAATGCATCCCCCTTACTTTGATATCTATCATCTTACTGTTTTACATTGGTCACATAAATACATAATTTTATCCAATATAAAGGGAGGCAAGAGATTCGAAAGTATGCTTCCATAACCTAAGCATCAAGCAATCCTACTGTAAGAGAACCTTCCACTTTTGAGAAAGAATTTCGTATGACCTCTTGTGGATATATTTACATGCATGATGAAATTAATTAAAATCCTATAGTTGTGTCCCTGTTTCCCGATTTGGGATGTTGTATCAGACACTCCACGTTCATGTCCACAGATCATAGTCCAGACCTTCAATTGTTCTGATAAATTCTTCACATTTCTTAATCAATAAAAAATAACTATTATTTTTAGTAGTCTACAAATATTATCTAGCTGTACTTGAGCAATTCACCGAGAGTAACATCAAACTTTTACCAACCTCAGACACCTAGGGACCATAGATGTTGTTGAGATGTGTTACCCGATATTATAAGGGTATTTTTGGTTTTTTATTTATGCTTTATTTATGTACTTTTGAACAAGGGTAGGATTGTAATTTGGGCTGTGACACTGTTCATGTTGTGAACAGTGTCGTGAACAGTGTTTCCCTTTGTAATCTCTTTTATTATTATTATTATAAATAGAGAGCTTGACTGATCTCATTGATCATTCAAGCCATTCACGAAATTCCTGTTTTGTTAACATGGCATCAGAGCCAAATACACTCTGATCTAGGTTTTCAAAACCCACCTCCCTCCCTTCGATTTTTTTTCTCCTTCCCTCCATCGAGCTTCTTCCCTTCTTCTTTCTTCCTTTCTTTTGGTTCTTCTTCTCCCATTAGGGCAGCACTACTGAGGTGATCGTAATGATCTAGCTGCTGCCCCAATATACCTCTTTTTTATGCCTCTTTTTTGGATCGAGTGGAGCTGAAGCACTGTCTGCGATTTGAAGATTCCTATTTTTTTTGGAGATCAGGCCTCTACATCTGTTTCGGCTGCATCTTCTATTGTGGGATCTTTATTTGATATTGTTCTCAGCCCCTATTCATTTCATCAGATTAGTTGAAGACCCCAGTCCCTTATCGATCTCTCTTCTAAGGGTTTTTTTCAAAACCTTGACATTAATCGATCTTGGGGTTGGGCTGCTGGTTCCTGCTGCATCTGATTGGCACCCTTGCTGCCTTCATTCGACATCATTCCCAGCCTACATGTCTGAGATTTTTTTCTCTAATACAGCCCTTTTCTATTGGGGGTCGATTCCAGAATTTTTTTGGATATTTTTTGGCTGTTTGCTGCTTCATTGAAGATTGGTTACCTGCTGCAATGACTGGTTCAGATTCTTCTTCGGCCTCTTTTGGCATTGATGGCCAGCCCCGGACTGATTTTCTTCCCCTTGCTGCCCCAATCAAACTTGATGGCTCTAACTACCTGAAGTGGTCTCGGTCTACCTATTTGACAGTAGCTGGCCGTGGCCTTACTGGCCATCTTCTTGGGACAACAACTAAACCAATGGAAGAGGGTTCTCAGCTCAACAAGTGGTTATCGAATGATGAGACGGTGATGTCCTACTTGATCCATTCTATGCAAGGGGATGTCTCAGACAATTTTCTTCTATTGGACACTGCCCATACTATCTGGAATGGTGCCAAAGAGACTTATGGTCGCACGGGGAATGATGCACAGGTCTATGAGATTCGAAAGAAGGCTAATGCCACTACCCAACAGGAGCTCTCTGTCTCTAAAAACTATGCTGCCCTCAAGAACATGTGGCAGCAATTGGATCATTACTCCGACTATCAGCCCTCTACTGCTACTGATCTGGCTGCCTATCGCAAACACGTTGACAAAATACGTGTCTATGATTTTTTGGCTGGACTAAATATGGAGTTTGATCCTATTCGGGTGCAAGTACTTGGGCCGTCCCCTTTTCCATCCCTAGAGCAAGCCTTGGCCTCGGTTCATAATGAGGAATCTCGTCGGGCTGCTATGCTGCATTCCTCTACTGTTGATCGCTCTGCCTTTCAAGTTGCTTCCAGTACTCCTTCTCTTACCACTACTGATGGTGGTATTGCTGTCCCTAAAGGTCATGTCAAGTGTGAACACTGCAACAGGCTCTATCATACTAAGGCTCAATGCTGGAAGCTCCATGGGAAGCCTCCTGATTTTGAGGAAAAGAAAGCCCGTGGGAAGTTTAAGCTCAAGGCTCATATGGCTGATTCTCCTACTACTGTTGCTGCTGCCCCTTCATCTGACATTGGGCTTACTTAGGATGAGCCCCTAGCTTTCCGTCGCATGCTACAGGCCTTTTCCGCTGCCTTCACTACGGCATCTACACTGCTGCCCCTCCTGGTTCTAATTTTGCCTCGGTACTCCGATCGATGAGTCCGTGTGCATCGGTTGTATCCAGTCCTTGGATTATAGATTCCGGTGCCACTGACCACATGACTGGCTCCTCCCATGTATTTCATCTTTATTCTCCATCTTCTGGCAAAGACAGTGTTCGAGTAGCTAATGGTTCCCTTTCTCCTATTAATGGGAAGGGTTCCATACGCTGCTTACCTACCCTTTCATTAAAATCTGTTTTGCATGTTCCGGTCTTTTCTACCAACCTTCTCTCTATTAGTAGTCTAACTAGAGATCTAAACTGCAAACTGACTTTTTTCCCTTCACATTGTGTCATACAGGATCTGGAGACGGGGTGCACGATTGGGGGTGGTAAGATGCAGGGTCGTCTCTACTTACTTGACCCGAGTCAGCCTTCTACTTTGCATTCGGCTTCCTCTACAGCTCATCATTTAGAGTACACCTCGTCCCCTGACCTTCATCTCTGGCACTGCCGACTTGCATTCGGCTTCCTCAACAGCTCATCATTTAGAGTCCACCTCGTCCCCTGACCTTCATCTCTGGCACTGCCGACTTGGTCATCCATCCCTTAGTACTTTGTCTCTTTTGTTTCCGAGCTTGATTAAGCATTGTAATAGGAATGAGTTTTTATGTGAGGCTTGTGTTTTGGCCAAACAGACTCGTTCCAATTATTCTTCATTAAATAAAAGAAGTGAGTTTCCTTTTGCTTTGGTTCATTCTGATGTGTGGGGCCCTACCCGTTGTACTTCCCTTTCTGGTCATCGATGGTTTGTCTCGTTTATTGATTGTTATACTCGTGCCACTTGGGTGTACATGATGAGCCATAAAAGTGAGGTCTTCCGCTGTTTTCAGTTATTTCATCGTATGGTTCAGACCCAATTCAATGCTACCTTGCGCATTTTACGCAGTGATAATGGCAGAGAGTACATGGAGGGTCAGTTCCAACTTTATTTGGCTGCACATGGTATTGTCCATCAGACCAGTTGTGTTGACACACCTGCCCAGAATGGGGTTGCTGAAAGGAAAAATAGACATCTCCTTAAGGTAGCCCGGGCCATTATGTTTGCACGGCAGGTTCCTTCTCACTACTGGGGTGATGCCATTCTTACCGCTGCTTATCTCATCAACCGTGTGCCTACCCCTGTCCTTAATGGTCGTTCCCCCGTTGATCTCCTCCAGGGTTCCTCCTCCTTTGTGGTTCCCCCCAAAGTTTTTGGTTGTGTTTTCTATGTCCGCAATCATCATCCTTATGGGAAATTTGATCCACGGAGCATTCGGTGTATTTTTCTGGGCTATTCTGCGACCCAGAAAGGATACAAGTGTTACCATCCACCTTCTCATCATACTTTTATCTCCATGGATATTGTCTTCCATGAGTCCTTGTCATATTATTCCCAGACACCTCTTCAGGGGGAGCAGGATCAGGGTTTTGAAGATGTGTCTGCTATTCTTCCGGCTTCTATTCAGGGGGAGCCCTATGTAACTTCAACTCCTATAGTGGCTCCTATTCAGGGGGAGCGTAGACCAGTCAGTCAAATCCCTGTTCATAAGGTATATACCCGGGAGCGCACAAGACAAGTTGAGACTACCACCACCACCATACCACCTCCACAATCGTCTGCACTTGATCCAGATCCAGACCCTACTACATCATCTGGTAAGGATCCTTCCCTTGACTTACCTATCGCTGTTCGTAAAGGCGTTAGGTCATGCACCCAACACCCCATCTCCAATGTTGTTTCCTATGATGCTTTATCTCCTTCCTATCGTGCATTTGTTTCTTCTCTTTCCTCTGTTTCTATTCCTCAGAAATGGCAGGAGGCGATTGCAGATCCAAAGTGGAAGCAGCCATGATGGAAGAAATGACGGCCTTACTTAAAAATGAGACATAGGAGCTAGTTGTTCTTCCTTTGGGTAAGAAACCAGTCGGGTGTAAATGGGTATTTGTTGTCAAGCAGAAGCCAGATAGAACAATGGATAGATATAAAGCCAGGCTTGTGGCCAGAGGCTTCACTCAGACTTATGGGATCAACTACCAGGAGACAATTGCCCTTGTTGCGAAGTTGAACACTGTCCGGGTCTTACTATCTTGTGCTGTCAACTTTAGCTGAGACCTACAGCAGTTGGATGTAAAAAATGCATTTCTTCATAGGGAGTTGGAAGAGGAGGTTTATATGGATGTTCCTCCGGGTTTTTCCTCTGACAAGACCCATGGGAAAGTTTGTAGGCTCAAAAGGGCACTGTATGGGTTGAAGCAATCTCCACGGGCATGGTTTGGTAGGTTTCATAAAGCCAAGGTCTCCTGTGGATACAAACAGAGTCATACTGATCACACTCTGTTCATCAAGCGAAAGGGAGAAAAGGTCGCTCTTCTCATAGTTTATGTTGATGACATAGTTATGGCTGGTAATGATACAGATGAAGTTTCTCACCTGAAGGCTTTCTTGGGACGGGAATTTGACATAAAAGATCTAGGACAGCTAAGATATTTTCATGGGATTGAAGTTGTCCGTTCTCCAAAAGGCATCTTTCTCTCCCAGAGAAAGTATGTTCTAGATTTACTATCAGAGACTGGTTTGCTTGGTTGTCATCCTTGTGACACTCCCTTGGAAGCTACTACCCGTCTGCAAGAGAAGGATGGTGAACCTATTGATAAAGGCAGATATCAACGATTGGTGGGCAAGCTGATTTATCTCTCCCACACTGCACCGGATATTGCCATTCTTTGTGAGTCTTGTGAGCCAGTTCATGCATGGTCCTTTTTCCACTCACATGGCTGCTGTTCTTCGTATTCTCCATTACTTGAAGTCAGCTCCAGGAAAGGGGATCCTTTTGTCTCCTCATGACCATCTTCGCATTAAGGCTTACACAGATGCTGACTGGGGTGGTAACCCTGACAGGAAATCTACCTCCAGCTATTGTACTTTTGTTGGAGGAAATCTAGTCACATGGGGAAGTAAAAAGCAAAATGTTGTGGCAAGATCTAGTGCTGAAGCTGAATTCCGTGCTATGGCCCAGGGCATATGTGAGTTACTGTGGCTTCAAAGTTTACTCCTTGATATCCGTGGTTCTGTTCATCTTACAATGATGTTGTACTGTGACAACAAAGCAGCAATTAGCATTGCCCACAATCCAGTGCAGCATGACCGTACCAAACATGTGGAGATTGACAGACACTTCATCAAGGAGAATTTAGAGAGTGGGCAGATTTGTATTCCTTTTGTGAAGTCTGGAGATCAACTGGCTGATGTCTTCACCAAAGGGTTGAGTGGGAAGTTGTTTTATCCTAGTCCAGTCAAGTTGGGCATGTGTGATATCTATGCCCCAACTTGAGGGGGAGTGTTGAGATGTGTTACCCGATATTATAAGGGTATTTTTGGTTTTTTATTTATGCTTTATTTATGTACTTTTGAACAAGGGTAGGATTGTAATTTGGGGAGTGTTGAGATGTGTCGTGAACAGTATCGTGAACAGTGTTTCCCTTTGTAATCTCTTTTACTATTATTATTATAAATAGAGAGCTTGACTGATCTCATTGATCATTCAAGCCATTCACGAAATTCCTGTTTTGTTAACAGATGTGTTTCTCGAGAGTTAATAAGCAGTTTGGGAGCATGACATTTCACAAGAAAACCCTCTTTAAAATTCCCAAGAGCAAAGCTAGCTACATGCCTGAAATAAGGAAAGTCTACCTCCACATCACAACTAAACTGCTCAATCACATATAGAATATTAATAAAATTATTAAATGTTTATGCATTTGACTTTATTCATGTATTTGAAACTCTTTGATGAGAAATTGGCAGTATGGTGGTTTCAGTTATGTTCTAACTTAAAACCAAAATTTAAAACAACTTAGAATCCTATAATAGTAAAGTTTTGATTTTTTTAAACCAACCTTTTACTAGCCCATATTATAAAGGTCTTTCCATTTTTTTGATGGTACACACTGTTTGACATGTCAGAAAATCATGACAAGTGATTTTCTAAGACTCGCAAACCTTATCTGCATGTAGAACTGGTATATATCCAAATTGCATAGAACAAAACCATGTTTAGAACGCTCTTCAATTTTGAGATCAACAGGGGAAACACTATGAAAATAGATCATAATTTCTGTAAATAAAACAAATTAGGATACCTCACTATATGCACAGTAACCAATTTGTAGAAACATATGAGAGGATACTCTTAAGCAAGGAAGAAAGGAAGTAAGTATATTTTAGGTATAATAGTAATGGATGAACTACTAAGCATTTCAGTCAACAATGGAACTTGTACAACTGTATCTTATACCTTGGCACGAATAGATACTGGGATGTCCTGAAGAACAGCAGCCTCAGTGTAACTGCTCTCAAACTGTAACCTCAAGTGGCCTTTGATCTGATTACGGATATCCTTGCCAAGTTTGTTTCTATTCAAATATTTGATCAGATCTGTCATCTTATCTCTATACTTTTCTGTCTTTGATCCTTTCACGATTAATGCAGTCATGTTACCAACCAGATAAGCACTGAGAATCATGTCAAATGAGACATAAATCATGATGAATATCATTTCCCTGACATTGACAGCATGTACATCTCCATAACCTGTAACATAAAAAGAACAGAATCAGTAGCCCAATTGTAAAATAGAGGTACCGTGAATGTGTTTGCTCCTGTATACAGTATACTTTTTCTCATGCATATAAATATTCCCAATAGAAACTTTTTCGGTTTTCATACACTTCTATAATGAGAAGATGATTAAGAAATTACTAGCAAATGTGATAAACAGATCATATATTATCTAAGTACTACATATACACATAGGCAAGAGATCCTCGTCTTGATTCCACAATAAAACAAACAATATCAGCCACAATTGTCAAGGCGTCGTCTTGGACGCCTTGCGCCTAGGCCCCCTCCAATGCCTTGGGTCGCCTAGACGTCGTGACAACTATGATAACAATAGTTAGCAGATCATCTCAGTGATTCCCAATTGAAACTTTTTTGCACTTTCATATTTCCACAAGTAGGCGACTATAAAAATAATCTAAAATGGAGAGACCCCCACTTTTTCGTTTTCTTGATTCATTATTTTAAATTAAATTCTGCTTTCTTGACCGTCTTTGTTTTATACTGCCAACTTTAATAGAGAATTTAATATTTGCACAAGAATCTCAATGATGATTTTTGTAAAGAAATATACATCAGAAGACTAAGCATTATCCCCGAAAACAATCTATATTGCCACAATTTGCTAACTCTAAGATAATATGATTGACGTGACAACTAATAATTTAATTTCTGTTGATTTGATGTTAGGAATTGTTAAATTATGTACACCAGAATACCAGAATACCATGGGGGTATTCTGGTCTTTTGGGTGTTTTATTTATTCTTTATTTATGTATTTATGAGCAAGGGTAGAAATGTAATTAGGGCTGTGACACTGTTCACGTGAACAGTATAGTGAACAGTGTCATGAATAGTGTTTGAGTGTTTCCCCTTGTAATCTCTTTTATTATTATAAATAGAGAGCTTGACTGATCTCATTGATCATTCAAGCATTATTCCACAAACTCGTTTTGTTAACATGGCATCAGAGCCAAAATTTCTCTGATATAAGTTTTCAAAACCCACCCCCTTCCTATCGTTTTTTCTTTCCTCCCCTTCTCTAGATTTCTTTTCTCTCCTTTTTTTTTTCCCCCTTTGCTTCTCCTCCCTTCCTAAGGGCAGCACTACAGAGGTGATCATATGATCTAGTTGCTGCCCTATTCCCACCTCTGTTTTTCCCCTTATTAGATAATTTATTTGGTTCGATTGCTGCTGGTTCCTGTCTGCAATTGGAGTTTCCAGAATTTTGAAGCCCTAGCCACTACCAATGATCAAGGCTGGTTTTCTGCATATTGGACAATCATTTGAGATCTGGACCAGCTGCCCTCAAGCCTCTTTTGGTTGTTGAAGACCCTTCCTCCCAATCGATTCCTCTTTTTTAGGGTTTTCTAAAACCCTGATCATTATCGATTTTTGGGAATTGGGCTGTTTGCTGCTGTTTTTTTATTGGAGCTGCTTCTCTTCATCAAGGACATCCTCTACAGGTTCCTGGACAGATTCGATCAAGCTTCTTCATCAATTTTTTTTTTTTGGATCCCCATCACCACATCGATCTCCAATTTCGGGTTCTCTTCCAAAACCCTGACATTGTCAATCTCTGTGGAAGGGATCTCTGCTGCTGCTGATTTTTTGGGAGCTGTTTTGCCCTTCATATTGGCCCACTCAACCTTGATTTCAGCTCTTGGTTTGGTGTAATTGCTGGTTTTTCATTCTCCACAGCCTTGTTGCAACTATGGGTGACTCTACTGATTCCACTGCAACTTCTAATCAACCTGGACATGAAAAATCAGATTATCATACTTTTCAGCTCAATCCCATCAAACTTGATGGCAGCAACTACCTATTGTGGTCTCGGTCAGCCTCTTTTGCTATTGCTGGCTGTGGTCTCACTGGCCACATTGATGGTACTGCTCCCATGCCTGCTGCCCTAGGTGCTGCCCTGACTCGCTGGCTTGCCAACAATGGTGTTCTCATGTCTTATTTGATTGGTTCTATGACTTCGGACATTGCACATGGGTTCCTCCTTTTTGATACAGCTTCTCAGGTTTGGTCAGCCTGTAAGGAAACGTACGGACAGCTTAGTAATGATGCACAGGTCTATGAACTCAGGAAGAAGGTTCTTCATACTACTAAAGGGGACTTAACAGTCTCTAAATATAATGCTACTCTACGCCTGAGGGAGACACTAAACCTCATGGCAAATTTGATCCTCGTGGGTTAAGGTGTATTTTTTTGGGTTACCCTCCAACCCAGAAAGGTTATAAGTGTTACCACCCTCCTTCTCGTCGTAATTTGGTCAGTCTGGATGTGGTCTTTCATGAAAGTCTTGCCTATTATCAGTCTACACATCTTCAGGGGGAGAATTCTGGTTCCAATGAAGATGTGCTTGTGTTTCCTCCCTTGAAATTCCTCCTTTGGCTGCTGCCCAACCTCCTTTGGCTGTTGTCCCTTCATCTGTAGGGACTCCTTTACAGGGGGAGTGTGTAGGAAATAATGGTGGTAATGATCATTGTCAGGGGGAGTTGACTCCAGTCCAGAGAACCAATAGTGAATTTCAGAAGAGAATTGACAAATCTAATATCATCACCTACAAGAGACACTCCAACTGAGGGCAGCATCAATCCACTGTGGCACCAATACCTATCCAATTGCCGACCCAGGAGTCAGATCCTCCTCCTCCTTGTGGTGAGACCTCTCCTTCCGATCTACCTATTGCTCATCAAAAAGGTACTAGGACTTGCACCCTGCATCCCATTTCTCGCTTTGTTTCTTATAGATCTCTTTCTCCATCTTTTCGTGCATTTGTGTCCTCTCTTTCTTCTGTTTCTATTCCTAAAAACTGGCAAGAAGCATATACAAATGGAAAGTGGAAGGCAGCTATGTTGGAAGAAATGAGAGCTTTAGAAAAAAACAACACTTGGGATCTTGTAACCCACCCTCTAGGAAAAAAACCAGTAGGATGTAAGTGGGTGTTTGTGGTCAAACAAAAGATTGATGGGTCTGTGGATCGGTATAAGACACGTTTGGTTACAAAGGGCTTCACCCAAACATATGGGATTGACTATCAGGAGACTTTTGCCCCTGTTGCAAAATTGAATACAGTTCGGGTTTTACTATCGTGTGCAGTTAATCTTGGATGGGATCTCCAACAGTTGGATGTGAAGAATGCCTTCCTAAATGACTTTGTGAGGAGGTATACATGGATATTCCACCAGGTTTTTCTTCTGACAATAATAAAGGCAAGGTGTGCAAATTGAAGCGAGCACTGTATGGGCTAAAGCAGTCACCTCGAGCATGGTTTGGTCGGTTCCACAAGGCAATGCCATCTGTTGGCTACAAGCAAAGTAATACTGATCATACTCACTTTATAAAGAGGGCTGGTGAGAAGCTCACTGTTCTTATAATGTATGTGGATGACATTGTGGTTACAGGCAATGATGGGGATGAGATCAGCCGGTTGAAGAGGTTTCTTGGGCAGGAATTCAAGATTAAAGATCTAGGGCCACTACGGTACTTTCTTGGGATTGAGGTTGCCAGATCTTCTAAAGGCATCTTTCTCTCCCAAAGGAAATATGTCCTAAACTAGTTGGCTGAAACTGGTCTGTTAGGATGTCACCCTTCAGATACTCCTATGGAGGCTACTGTTCGTCGCAAAGAAAAGGAGGGTGAACCTGTTGATAAAGGCCGGTACCAACGCCTAGTGGGAAAGTTGATTTATCTCTCACACTCGTCCAGATATTGCTGTTGCTGTGAGTACTGTGAGTCAGTTCATGTATGATCCCTATTCTTCTCACATGGAGGCTATTCTTCAGATTCTCCACTACTTGAAGTCAACTCCTGGAAAAGGCATTCTTCTGTCTCCTAATGGTAACCTACGGGTAGAGGCGTATACCGATGCTGACTGGGCTGGTTCTGCAGATCGGAAGTCTATCTCTAGGTACTGTTCTTTTGTAGGAGGCAATTTGGTCACTTGGCGTAGCAAGAAGCAGAATGTGGTGGCTCGTTCTAGTGCTGAAGCCGAGTTTCGGGCTATGGCACAGGGCATTTGTGAGTTACTTTGGTTGAAAGGCTTGCTACAAGATCTTGGCGTTCCTGTTCATCTTCCCATGATGTTGTACTATGATAACGAAGCTGCAATCAGCATTGCACACAACCCGGTACAGCATGATCGCACTAAACATGTTAAAGTGGACAGACATTTCATCAAGGAAAAGCTTGGAGAAGGGTTGATTTGTGCTCCCTTTGTGAAGTCTACTGATCAGGTTGCTAATATCTTCACTAAGGGATTATCTGGGAAATTGTTCCATCCCATTCTAGTCAAGTTGGGCATGATTGATATATTTGCACCAACTTGAGGGGGAGTGTTAAATTATGTACACCAGAATACCCCCACCATGGGGGTATTCTGGTCTTTTGGGTGTTTTATTTATTCTTTATTTATGTATTTATGAGCAAGGGTAGAAATGTAATTAGGGCTGTGATACTATTCAAGTGAACAGTGTCGTGAACAGTGTCGTGAATAGTGTTTCCCCTTGTAATTTTTTTTATTATTATAAATAGAGAGCTTGACTGATCTCATTGATCATTCAAGCATTATTCCACAAACTTGTTTTGTTAACAGGAATATATAGAATGGAGCAAAGATTTCATTTTTCTCTAACAATGCATTATTGATCACTCCAGAATTACAAAAACATGGGGGAAAAAAACAGACCAAAATTTTTTTGTATCAAGTCCTTTGAAATTGAAAATTATAGCTGGAAAAAATTTCACCATTCATATGGTATAACATACTCCTTCACCAAAAACCAAGATTTGGTTTTATAGAGAGGTCAAAATTTTGTACCACCCTATCACTATGAAACAAAATTGATATGTTGCAATACGTCTCTCAAACTGCCACAACATGTTAGTTAAAGCAGCCGTAGAATGGAGTTGCACTAATTCCAGCTGGAGCATTTTGAACTTGGTATTTTAAATTGTTTATCTATCTTAAGAATGAAAAAACTGATGAAAAGGTAGTGGGAACAATCCAAGATCAAGCAACCAACATAACATTTAGATCTGCACAAGCCATGACATAAAGAATGGTGCTGTACCTGAATTGACCAAATTCTGCTAATCCACTTTCCCAACCATATAAAAATGAAACAGACTTTTCAAGCATGAAAAGGTAGCACAGCTCAGAAGTATTAACCATTGTGGAATCCTAAAGGTAAAGTACCAAACTCTAGAAACAAGACCTCAATGGCTAGCACTTTTTTGGGCTGTCCTAGGTTGGGAACCTATTAATTATAACTGTCTTTAGCCCGACTATTCAAGTAGTGGTTGTCCTTTTAGTTGGTTCATAGGAAAGTTATGTCCTTGTTTTTTATTCTAAAAAATAAGCATTACAAGCCAAACATGGGTTGGCTAATGGCTAAACAATAACTTTGCAGTTGGTTATAGAGACGGACAGAGTAATTGTTTCCCACATTCCCTTCAAACCATTAATCTTCGAATTATCAAGTTCAAGAATCAGGGTAACAGGGCCACTAGTTCTCTCCACGACATTCTTTGTAAGAGCTCTTCTATGCAAAAATCAAAAAATAAAAAAAGAAGAAAGAACTCATTGGATTGTATTTGTCCTCCCACAACTAATCCATCAAGTTGCTCATACTGGATACCACATTAAGCTCTTTCCACCTATTAGTATAAGTGTGGTCTTAAGTCTTTCAATCCTAAGCCAAATGTTTGTGTAGAAACAGCTTCCTCTAAAAGGCCGACCTTGTAGGAAAGGGAGGAAACAATATGTATATCATACAGGAGCTCTAACATGGCGGACTATCCAAATGGGGACACGGGTGGATAAATAATTTAACACCTGCCCGCTCCCAGGGGGACTCGATACCGTGACCCCTGCCTGCTCTGATACCATGTAGAAACTACTTCCTCTAAAAGGCCGACCATGTAGGAAAGGGAGGAAACAATATGTATATCAGATAGGAGCTCTAACACGGCAGACTATCCAAATGGGGACACGGGTGGATAAATAATTTAACAGTTTGTTTTCTTATAAATTATTGATGCAAAATCCCCCAAAGCAACAAGTCTCATCAACATTAATGGAAATGGAAATCCAACGGTTTCCTGCCTCTACATGAAATAAACTAACCCAAGGATTGGGAAGGAAAGATTATAAGCACTGACATACATAAAACCAGCACACCAATGAGTAGTTGCCACATGGCAGAAATCAACCTTGAGCCACAGAAGCAAGCCCTTCATGCGATTGGCCTAAAGCCATAAGGAAAACCATTGAGATCTGATACTCTATGCCTAGCTCATGATCAAGACTTCCACAATAACTAACAAACCCGGGACTCTACACGATGCCAGTTACGAATAAAGACAAACTATTTTGTTAAGCAATTCCCGCGTAAACTCAGTTATACGTGGTATGCGTGAACTCAGGACTAAGTGAACTCAAGGATTATGTGAACTCAAGACATTCCTCCCTCATCCTATAAATAGAACAGTTTTCACAGTACGCATGTGAAATCATCCAATCTTAAGCCTATTGCTCTTTTTGCCCCCTCTAACTGCTGTTTGCCAGGAATTCTGACTTAGTAATGTAGTTCTAGATTGGTAGAGGACCAACTAGGAGCCAGTAAACCAAGATCTGTTATGAACAGGTGAATCGGCTAGGTAAAAAATAGGGTTTTGATGAAATTAGGGTTAGGATTTGGTGTTAGGGTTATGTCAAGTCAAGGTAGGAGAGTCTAACAGTGAAGATCTTGAGATGTTTTAATGGAGGAAAGTATGCTGATTTGAATTAACAGCAATTTAGGGTTAGGGTTTAGGGTTTTGGAAAAGAGGAAAAGATGGATTTCTAGGGTTTGGCTAGACAGAAGTTAACCAAACTTGAATGGTTTTTTTAGGAGGGTATGAGGGATAATCAGTAAGATTTGTAGACTGTTCTGATGGTTGGTTTGGGCTGGGCAGAAATTAGGGTTTTGGGTTTTGATTTGAGGTGGAGAGGAATTAGGGTTTTAGTGGTTGGAATGGGCAGCAAGGTAGATCAAGTTCTCCTTATGGGCAGGGAGTGTTGTGGTTGAAGTTTAATGAAATTCTGATTGCTAGTTAGGTCTGTGGGGAATTTAGGGTATGGGACAGCCCAAAAAAAACAAAGGGGAAAACTAGGGTTGGGGTTGTAGAGGATTAAAGGAAAAAGGATGGGGATGGGGATGTCTCAAACTTACTGTAGTTGCAGATTACTCTTGGCAGCAGCTTGTTTGAGGATGAAAGTTAAATAAAAATTGAGTCTTTAACTAGAACTTGAAGGAGATCTTCAAAGAACTTGAAGGAGAGCTTCAAAAAAAACCACCCAGGCTTCACACCGCAAGGTGTCGATTGGATCACACACTAATCCCACCAACGAACCACCCAGGCTTCCTACCGCAAGGTGTCAATCGGGTCAAACACCGATCCTACCAGCCTTGATCAAATACAAAACAAAAATCTTCAATGGAGAAGAAGAGCAGCAAAAGTTTTTCACTAATATCAAAATTTGTGTTCAATACTTGCTCCCCTTACAGCCTTATATTAAAAACTCAAAAATAGACTCCTACACTACAAAGGAAAGGTCTTACCCAATATTTAACCTATTAGGTAATTTAAACTGACTAGGAAACTGAAATAGACTCAAAATAAAGTCTCAATCCAACCCCACTAAACACTTAAAAGAAAACTAATAAAATCAATTAAATTGAACCATTGGTTGAACCGATTCAATTTATGAACAACAACAACTCAGCCTTATCCCAACTAAATGGGGTCGGCTACAAGGATCCTTTCAAAACAAAGTAGGGAAAACTGAGATCCACACAAGGAAATGAAAGTGAGAGGAATGAAGAATAGAAATGAAGAAATGAGAGAAGAAAAGTGAGAGATGTAAAATGAAAAATGAAAGTTAGAGGAAAGAGGATAGCCCAGGAAATCAGGAAAACCTTAGCTACATGGTGTCAACGACTTGGATCCTTGCCCTCCAATAGGCTCTGAGGTCATACTTGGCACAAGACCAAGGCTATGCATGACCTCACTATGGTCATTTTAGGCCTGCCCCTAGCTCTTTTAGCTCCTTCAATCGACATCAGATCACTCCTCCTAACTGGGGCGTCCCTAGGCCTCCGCTGCACATGGCCAAACCACCTCAGACGACATAACCCAACCCTAGACTTATTTCTAAGGAAAGAAGCCCAGTTTGGTGATAAGCCTGCATCACTTAGGCATCGGACAGTCCCCCCCCCCCCCAAGCCCTTTCCGATCATTTCTTCAGCCTTGTTTTCTTGACTCTCTTTGTGCAGGTCCACCTTGTGCGGATTTCCGCAGCAACAAGCACATAGGCAAACAAATATAGTATGGTGAGAATATCACATGATCAAACTAGGAGATGATTAACTTGCCACATTTCACATGTCTTAAACTAAAATAAGGTCAGTCTTGAAATCAAATTCAGGATGATCTGAGAAAAGCCCTGCTTGAAATGATACAAATGCTGCACCCAGGCAAGTCAGTAGGTTCATTTGTAAAAACGGGTATGAATGTGTCAGGCTGGAAAATTCCCAACCTTAATCCTGTAGGATTTTTGCATAGTTTGTGAATTAGTCCATGCAAACCAATAAAAGAAAAGGAAGTTGGAAAACAGATTAGATGATTTCTGTCAAAGAGATGCAGTTATACATATATATATATATATGAATTTGCAGTCAGGGTTGTCAATTTATTAAGAGACAAAAGAATAACGCATAACACTCCAAAAGTAGACAACCAAAATGGTCTAAACCCACAAATGAGATTACAACAGCAGCCGACCCTGCCTTTACAAATGACAATTGAAAGAATGTTGGTTTGCAATTTTGTGCAAACTTAAGCGAGATAAAAATAAGTAGTACAAAATACTTACATCTTGGGGACTAAAGATTCTAATTCAAAGAAGGTTTTTGCATATTGGTCAAAGAGAAAATATATTACATACCAAAACAACAGCTTTACCACCAAAAACACAAATTCTATCACAAGTTTGTATGAAATCCCTTTTAAGCTGTAAACCATGTATGTCAATAACATTATAGCAGTTTTTTCTTTCTCTTTACTACCCTTGAGTAAACTTTGGCATGTTAAAAGACCACAGGAAAAAAAATAAGTTGTGAACTAGGAGGATCTTCACAGAGTAAAATATCAGAAAGAAATTTACCAACGGTTGTCATGGTCGTAATTGCCCAATATAATGATGTCCAGTACCGTGTTGAAAGATCGATTTCTCTGAAATCTGAATATTTGTATTCACCCATTTGTAAACTTCCTATCCATGTGTAACCCTCTTGGGAGGGAGGTAGAGTGGTAGCCAGATAGTAAAAGATACAGGCAGCTGTATGCGTGCAATATAATTCAACAGCAATAAGTTTCACAATTCGGGTAAACATGTACTTGATCCTAATGTTCTTCTCCATTCTGTGGAAAAAATCCGTCACTTTGCGCACTCGAGTCAACCTAATCCATAAAAGGCACCTCACTTCTTCTTTTCTTCCAAAGGCCTGGTCACAGTAGATTGTCTAAGAACAACTCCAAGAAAAGCTAATTTAATTCATAGAAGTTTTACAACCTTTAATTGTTAAGAAATGCTAGGGGGTGAGTGATATTATACAGAAAAGGAAAATATAATTCCTCCACAAAGTTAGCTTGAACTTATCCACTTTCCTTAAAAGTGTAACAGGTAGACTTTTTAGAGTTTAGAAATGATCATATGGAAGTCGCACTACTAACATAACTCATATGTGCGCACACACATAAACAAGGAATTTCTTCTCTTTTTTTAAATGTCATCTGAAGGCAAAGGTAAATCATATAAACATGACAAAAATTAGTTCATTTCCTATGAATTCTGCACAACAATCAAATCAACTTAATTCAGATGCAATGCGAAACAAACTTACATGATTTAATTTTCCTATAATTTCAATCAGTTTCTCATAAGCCCAATAAGGTAGAGCAACCCCTACACTATACAATAAAATTTACAAAGTATTTAATCCAAGAGACTAAGGAACTAAAATACAAATTACCAAAGCAAGAAAACTTAATTGCAATATCGTTCAATTCATGCTATGTTCTCCCAATAACAACAAATTTAATTGAGAGATGAAGATCATTACCTTGTAAATAGTATCCCAAGGTAGACATCCAAGGAAATCAAAGAAAAAATTCGACTTCAAGTATCTGTCACAAGAGAGAAATCAGCAGGCCATGCTAGCATAAAATCAACTACTCCCATATAAGTGTCAATAAATTTAAGAGAGAAACAATGACTAACCGAAGAGCAATGGCATTGCGGTTAGAGATCATCCGGTAGGTCTCGGTATCTCTGTAAGCAAGGAAGAAATGGATGACAATATCGATAAAGAATGCTACTTGTCCCATGATGTCGAGTAAGAATAATTTATCGGGTAATCCCCTGAAGAATGCAAACTCGAACGGAGTGAAGAAAGACGAGTAGATGGCCCATAGCAATAAGAAATGCTTCCACACCACATACCACCTGTGTTTTTTTCCTTCTCAGTTCACAGTACACAACCCAACTGTAACAACTAACTACTTCAACCCCCACCCCCACACCCAACCGAAAAAACAGAGAACCCTTAACTGAAAATTTCCAAAACAACGATTTTCTTTCGGGAATTTGCAGTTATGCACATTAGTAAACCAGTAGATCCTTTTTCCAAAAAGAATGGACTTCATGTAAGAGTGAATGTGCAAGCATCTGGAGTGACAGAAGCTATTGATCATATTAGAAGAAAAGGGCAACCCATCACAGGGAAATGAACTGATGTTTATTTGATCTCAAAGCCTCATAATTTGAAAACAATTTCTTTCTCTCTCTTTCCCTGAAGAAAGTGAAACCATATTTTCATTTGATACACTATAGTTACTCTTTCCTCAACTTGAAAGAGAAGGACAAAAAAACCAACTCTTAGCAGCCATTTTTTGCTTATGGTCAGAGCTTCTTAGCGCTACACGGTGTGTCGCGCACCTTCCGATGGTCTGCTGCGTGCTACACAAGTTGGTTATTGGGCTGCATGCATGCCCATGCGCTGCAGACCATTGGATGTACATTACACGCTGTGTCACGCTACAGAGGAACCCCACGCTTTCTATTCTAGGTTAGTAGCCGTTATCTCACTCTTTCTTGCAGGGGTGGGTGAACGCCTTAGTGAGTTTGGGGCCCTGCTTGACCTTAGCCCAAATTAACTCATCGTTTTGCAACCTTATTAGCAAGCTCTTCAGCGATTATGGTATCCATTTTAAAGGTATGTCTTCACCTTCTCGCATCATATTCATTTAGGGATATCTGTATTCGTCTAGGGATATCCTAAAATTAATCCAATACTCTAATTAAAATCCATCCGGAAAAAAATCCAAATACTTAATAATAAAAAATTAAGTAAATAACGATTTTGAGGGTTTTTAAAGAATCTACAGGTTTTAGAATATGATGAAAAGAGAATTATGATCTAAGAGATATGGATTGAGAGTGAATTGTATCCGCTAGGGGGAGGAAGGTCCGAGTTACACAAGGCAGAGATGTAAACGGATGATCGATAATTCGAATATGATTTGCATCCGAATCCGTTTAGAGGTATCTGTATTTGGCCAGGGAATATGGCTCCGATCGCATCCAATCCGTATCCGATTCGAATCCGATCCATTTACAGCCCACTAAAGTGTATCAGTTTGACATTTATATATCCCACATCCCTAAGAAAATGACCTAGAGATTTCTCACCCAGATGGACGATGACAAGGGGCAAATTTCAGTCCTTGTCTCGCTAGGTTGTTCTTTTGATCAGTCATATGTCAAATTTTGTGATCTAATTCAACCAATTAATACCTATCTTTGTATTATCAAAATTTATTTCCTCTTTTTCTTATCTTTATTTGAGTTTTTTTTTTTTGGGTACATTTGAGGTTTATTTTCAATTCAAGGGTTTAAATAGGGCTGCAATAGGTCGGGTAGGCCAGGCTTTTTAAAACCCTAGTCCAACCCTGAGTCCCCTTAGCTAGACCCAGGCCTGGCCCGATCTTGACCAACCCTTAGGGTCGGGCCGGGCTGACCCTGATTGACTCTGATCATGGAGTGGGGGAAGAAAGATGCATGGACTGGACTAAGTTGGGCGCGATCGAGGAGAAAATATCAATTTTACATAAAATAACACTATAATAAAATATATTATCAGTTATTATCTTCATATATAACATATTATATAATGTTTCCCAAAAAAAATATTATATAACAAAATATGTGTGACATTTAAAGTTTATAATATATATAGCATACTAATATATATCATATCATACTATTATATAAATGCACGTTGTGGCAAATCTTTCAGTTACCTATTCTACCCTTCATTCTTATCTAAAATTCCATTATTCAAATCTTAATCTTTATGTCGGTTTTTCTTATAATTTCATAATCTTAGGTACCCTTAGTATTAATTACTGTTTTTAATTAATATTTATTATTATTTAAAGCAAATCTTTCAATTACCTCTTTTATCCTTCATTCTTATCTAAAATTCCAATTTTCTATTCTTAATCTATAGGTCATTCCTTTTTATAATTTCATAATCTTAGGTACCCTTAGTATTAATTATTGTTTTTAATTAGTGGCAAATCTTGTAGTTACCTATTCTACCCTTCATTCTTATCTAAAACTCCATTCTTCAAATCTTAATCTTTATGTCAGTCTTTCTTATAATTTCATAATCTTAGGTATCCTTAGTATTAATTACTGTTTTTAATTAATATTTATTATTATTTAAAGCAAATCTTTCAATGACCACTTTTATCCTTCATTCTTATCTAAAATTCTAATTTTCTATTCTTAATCTATAGGTCATTCCTTTTTATAATTTCTTAATCTTGGGTACCCTTAGTATTAATAATTATTTTTAATTAATAATATTTATTATTATTTAAATTTAAAAATGTTCGTTTTTATGTTTGTTTTTAATTAAAATTCATGGTTTTAAAATTGAAAAAAAATGGGAGAAAAAGTATATCTAAAACTATATCTATCTATATATATCTCTATCTATCTCTCTATCACTGTTTACAACGTAACAAAGGTATACAAGTGCATATATTATTGAGTAAATTCTGATTTCGTTAGTTCCACTCTCTAATATCTCTACTTAGAATCCACTTATGGTCACACGTGCATTTGCACGTGCATTCTTACTAGTATATATATATAGTATAACTTAAAATAGGGTCGGACTGGGCTTAGCTAGAGGCCTCAACCCTGGTCGACCCAATTTTGACTCAGGATCAGAAATTTCTACTCCTGATCTGCCCTTAGGGCTAGGTATCTCAGCCTAGGCCTTGTTTGGGCTCAAGGTGGGTTCAGGCCAATAGGGCCAAACTTACACCCCCAGTTTTAAAACTTAGATTAAACGTGGATGAATCAGCCGAGTTGATTTGAAATCAACCAATATGGTATACTGGGACAGATTGAGTTAGGCCAAATCAAGGCAAGTCCAGTCGAGTCCAACAAGCTGATTCCAACCTATTCTGGGATAATTCTACTAGAAATCAAATTGGAATCGATGAAAACCGATCTTGTAGATTCCAAGTTTTAAAACATTGTTTCAACTCCTTTTTCACCACAAATAAGATTTGGATTGGATTCAAATCTAAAGATAAAGACTGGTTTAAAATTTCAACAAAATTTCATTGAGCTCATCGAAATATTTGTATTTTGAGAGAAATAGAAATTAAATGGTAGAAAAATTCACCTGAATTTCATCAAAAATTTTGGTTTTGGCATAAATTGGAATAAGGAGAAAATCTAAAATTTTGAACCTTAAATAAAATAAATAATTAAAAAAAAAAAACAAAGATCCTTATTAGGCTGTGTGTCCAAACACAGGAAATAAAAAGATCTCTCTCATTTGCATAATGCAACCGTTGTGCCAAGGTCCATTTGTTGGACTTATAATCTCACATATTAAGTAGGAGATATGGACGGTTGGATGCGACACCTATCAGGTGTCAACATCTCCATCTAGCACTGCGACACTTAAAATAATTGAAGAGGATAATTTTCCAAGTCGAGTGCTACTACTTTTTTTTTTTCTTCTTTACTTTCCTTCTTAAGGTAAATAGAACTACAAGCAGCAATGAACATTAGCCCCTCATCATCTTCAAGAGCTTATTTTACAAATGACGATCATAAAGACCTCTTCAAAATTTAATAACTAAATGTGGCCTCGACAAGTGAGTGCTGTTTGGATTTGTTTTTTTCAAAGAACATTGATGTAAATGGATAACCGAAAATCCGAATTCGATCCGCATCTGTATCCGTTTAAGAACATCCATATTCGTTTAGAGATATTTAGGGAAAAAAAATCTGAATACTTAATAATAAAAATTTAAATAAATAATGATCTTGAGGGTTTTTGAAGATTCAACCTATTCTAGAATATGAGGAAATGAGAATCATGATCATGAATTGAGAGGGAATTGTATCCTCTAGGTGAAGGAAGGTCCAGGTTACACAAGGCAAAGATGTAAACGATGGTCGAAAATCCAAATTCGATCTGCATCTGAATCCGTTTAGAGGTATTCGTATTCAGCCAAGGAATATTCGGATCCGATCACATCCGATCCGTATCCGAGCCGAATATGATCCTTTTACAAGCCTAGTGATAATCATTTAAGATCCAATTTAAGAGAATTTTGAGGTCGTTTTCGTGGGATTTGCATAACCAAAAGTTCCATTTAGGCTAAGTTTGGTTGCAAGGGGAATTAAAAGGAAGAGAAGTGAAAATTTCAAATTTAAAAAAGAAACTTTAGTGATCATTACCATCATTCCATTGGTTATTAAATTTCATTTTACTTTGCAACCAAATCCCTATGATTATTTATCCCAAAAAAAAAAAATCCCTTTAGTTTAATAAGTAAAATAAAAATTACATGTAAACTGAATCTTTACTAAATATGGTAAGAAATTTAAGTAGTTCATACACTCACATGGGGTAATGATTATAAGAGTTTACTTTTAATGTTTGAAAATTTTCAGTTCTCTTCCTTTTAATTTTCCTTGCAACCTAACGAAGCCTTATGGTTCCTAAATGAGTTCAATTAGCATTCACATGTGACAATCCAGGTGCCAAGTAACTCTTGCACCGTAAAAATCTTTACCTCTATTTTCATAGAGAGGCTATTTCCAAACTTGAACACATGACTACTTGATCACAATAAAGCTTATCGTTACACCAAGACTCACCCTTTACAAACAGAGGGTAAAATGGTCAAAATATGGTACACTATCAATACAAACCAATATATATTGGATAAAGTATTAGTTTTGAAATTGATCGATACCCAGGGTTTTAGTAATCGGTATTGATATCGATCCAAATCGGTCTCTATCGATCAGGTTTACCCCTCTTTTTTTTTTTTAAAAGAAATTGATTTTTTTTTTTTTTTTTTTTTTTACATTTTTATGCGTGTCCGTTCCGATCTACGGATATGGGATCAGGAAGAAAATCGGCCGATGGCCGATCCAATATTGATTCCTCAAACCATTCCAATACCTGATCGTTACCGTGCACTAAAACTATGATCACTCCATGCTACTATCATAAAGGAGTTCTACTAGCATGACCCATTATAGGATGGAAGTTTCATCCTTCGTGACTAGTACCCACCCAAACTCTTAAAATGCACTCCCACCACGGAAATATCATCCTCCCTTGATCCTCATATAGTCTTTTCTTTTCCTCTTATTTAAATTGGGCCCTTATACAGAGAAAGAGGCTGTTAGTTAGTTTCCTACTTACCCAACACATGAATGTGCACTGCACGTGTACATACGTGCAGAGGAACTGAACTTGAGTTAAATAACTAAACCCAATCAATCCAGGTTGGTCCACTGTTGCGTGGACCTTACTCCTTAGACGTCCCAATGTCTGGTCTTGTCTGACCCAAACATACTAACAGTAAGGAGACCACCTTGAAGTCCAGCTCACGTTCATGTATGTGAGCGTACGAGAGCGGAACAACGGTGAAAATAGAATCCACCCTGTGGGGTACGCTCAAGTACACGTACGTGAACACCCTCTACTCCTTCCGTGCCAGCGGCCAGCCTGCTCAGTCGTCCAATGCACGCTGGAGAGGATCCGGACTCCCTCCTTCCAGCCCAAGAGTCCTATGCTAGAACATCCACCGCAAATGCGGAGACGGCGGCAGGGTTTACGGAATAAACGAACAAAATTACCGGAAGTTTCTTAATTCATGACAAGAGATTATAAGTTAGTTAATTGGAAGTGTATTATCAATCTAACCTGTTGTTATCAGGATCAATGATGAAGCCTTTGATTCCACTGAGTCGCCTCGGATTTAACCTCAATTCGTTCATAAGCTGAACTAATCGATTTCTGTTTGACGAATCGATCTCATCCTTGATCTCTTCCACCTCATACTCCTCTTCCTCTGACGAATCTCTCTCCTTTTTTGTATTTTCTCCTTTTCCCATCTTTGCCGCCGGCGACCAAGAACCAGAGAAATTAATTAAATCTAAAAAAAAATGCAGATTTAACGCTGTTTGATCTTCAGACTCTGAGTTTCTGCGAGAAAACGTAATTCCGAATTAATAGTAATTCATTTGAGTCTGCATTTGAAGAAAAAGAAAAACCGAAATCTTGTAATTAAAATATCAAACGTTTGCATTACGAACCAATCGATCTTCTCCTCTAGCAATAAATCAAATCAACAACGATGAATTCAATTCTTGGTTTGAAATCACAGTGAACTTGAAAGTTGAAACACCTTTCAAAGAGGAGAAATCACGAGCATTTTGTTTCTGGAAAGGTGATGATGGCGTTGAGACTTGAGAGATGGAACTTTTTTTCAAATTTGAATCTTTTTCAAGTTCACGAAAAGAAGTTCTAGTTTTCCCCCATCGTTGATGGGTCTTTCATTCACGAAAGTGTAGACATTGGTGACCGGTAAGGCAGTGACTGGTGATGGTGAATGGGGGTGAGAACTGAAAATACTTTATACGCAATGCTGCGCAGGATATTGAAGAAGAGAGGAGAGCTGTCATTGTAACCATGTAACCAAACTGGTTACAACTAAAAATTTGTTCTGATCATGCCACGTGGCACTCAGATGGGACTAGATACTTTTGGACTGATGATGCCAAGATTCTCATCACATGCAAGTTCACAAGTTTCGTCTGATTTCATACAAAAGTCCAATACTTCAATTTGACATCATATGCCAAAGATTATGATGTTAAATAATTTTAATTTGGGGTTAAAATTTGACATTTGGTCAAGCTAGGCCACTTCATAGGATTAAAATCCTCTGCGGTGCATCGATCTTGTGCTACATTGCAGTTTGAGCTTGAGAGCTTAATACGTGGAAGATGCTTCATCCAACAATGTGAGATCGATTGATCCAGTTTTTTTTTTTTTTTTCTCTTTCTTCTCAAGCATGACACTGTTAGATGTCACATCTTCCACATGTAGAGCTCTCAAACCCAAACTGCAATGCACCACAAGATCAATGCGCTGCATAATTTTTTTCCCATTCCATAGAGTATCTAATGTTCAAGTTTACCTCATGGTAAAAGAATCGGAGTCAATGTCATAATTCCAACTATTGGACAGAATCATTATTGATCACATGTCAAATTTCAAACCCTTATGTAATCACCTATCAACTCATTAATCAATCTTTTTGTTAATCTAGAATTATTTACTTCTCATTTTGCCATGTGATAAATTTGTATTTAAAACTCTGACATATGAGAAGGAGAGACTTTGGGAATGGACCTATCCACCAAACTTCAACCCTAGACAATCAAATATTCTTTCATGGTTGGGTCATTGAAAAACTACTTTAGTAACTTAATAAATAAATAAAGAAAAAGAGAACGCCACCAACACACACTGTTCCTATTCCCTCCGCCCGGACACAGGGGTGCACGAAATGATCGCCGCACCTCTAGTCATTTCCATCTTTCGAGGGGGTGTAGTGGTCATTACCTGTGCCCTTGTGTCTGGGAGCAGGGGCGGCATGTGCTACACGATCGGGTGGTATTTTTTCTCCCATAAATAAATAAATAAGATAAAAATTCTTTGTCGAACCACCCATCCAAGGTTACTTGGGTGCACACTTAGTTATTTTATGTTGAAGGATGATTAGCACTCCCAGCCATTGGATGTCTACAGTATGATTTTGATTGGCCACATGTCAAATTCTACATCTGGATCCAAATCTAATCTTTACCCTTCCCATATGAAATACCTTGTCAGGAAATTAATCCTCTCCAATTCCTTAAAGTGTGGCAGTGCGGCAGTGTTAGGTGGAGATGTCAACACCTAGCAGCAGCCGCATCCAACGGTCCATACCAATGAGCTCGAACCGTTGGATGTGGCAGCTGCCAGCTGGTGTCGACATCTCTACCTAGCACTGCCGCCACACTTAAGGAATTGGAGAGGATTAAAATCCACCTTGTCATGTATGTCCATTTGAACTTTTAGTAATCCTAGATATTAAATGCTTTATTTTGTGACACTTGGAAAACTCTTTCCAGGCTGGATCTTTGACAAGTGAATAATTAATCTCAATGTCTACTTGTCCACACTTCTCATTTTCATATGACTCACCATGTAACAAAAATAGATGTGTCAACAAGACATTCTTTCTTATTGGTTGTTCATATAGAAACCAAACTCTATTCACAATGCATAATGAAATAGAAAGAAGAAACAAGCACACAATCACAATGCAAGGATTTGTGTCGCTCAACAAGATGCCTATGTCATCGGAGAAATAAGAGCAATTTTCATTAACAATGGAGAAATGATTACATGCTCTCTCCTCATGTCGCTCTGTTTTTACAAAGAATTCCCATTAATCCTATTAACCCTTGCAACTATTTTAAAGGGAGACAAAGAGATACATATTTCCATAATTATCCTTATGTAAACCCTAAAAACATATATATATCGGGCCTCAAGCCCTATGGACTTTTAACAGCCCTTCGCAGGCAGTCCACAACTCAGTCCATAGAATACAAGACATCGACCCTCAATACTTAGCACTAGAAAATCCACTCCCAATGAATAGATGTGGGAGTGGGTCAGGTTCCAACTGAAACTGCCTTTTGGCCACATGGGCGACATACAAAATATAATGTCCTTGTCACTGTCTAAACATGGGTTTATATTAACGAAATGGCAAAATGTTTTATGCACGATCGTGTATGCACATGGTTGTACCTTCAACTGTTGGATGGGGGAGAGAGGGGGATATGTTATTACACTCTACTTCCACCCCCATCCAACGGTTGAAAGACTCAACTGTGTATATACACTGGCATGAATTAGAACTGGGTCGTAACAAAATAACTAGTTGGGGAAATCCTTATACATGGTAGCCATACATTTGAGATAGGCTCTCAAATATCCAATGACAAAATGATAATGAATAAAGCATGCGTGGCAAAACAAGCCATTACATTGAATACATTTTAGTTGTGCTTCAGATGGCAATATTTTTCTTATTATTATTATTATGGTAAATTACACGTCACCTCCTGGTTTTCAAACGAAACTCAAATCACCCCTGATTTTTGAAAATACTCAAATCAGCTCCTGTATTAGACCCCAATATGACAAATTAGTCCCTATCGTTAGTTTTATGCTGTTAAATGATGATGTTAGCTAGTTAAATAACTTTTAACCCCTAAACTACCCTTGACATTCAAACATAGATTTTGAAGGGTATTATTGTAAATTTAATTATAATGTTTTAGTACAAGGGTAAAATAGTCATTTCACACCAATAATTAACAGCAGACTAACATCGTTACTGTAGAAAGGGACGGATGAGTATTTTTAAAATCAGGGGGTGACGTGTAATTTATCCTTATTATTATTATTTTGATAGCACCTAAAAATTTTTGTTTTAGTGAGAGGGTTGATTAAGTGGGGCTCATCCATGAATGGAACTACTATCTCATTTTAGGAAAGAAGATTATACATGCATAAATATACAGAGAGGCAGGATGTGTACAATTATTTTCTTTGGGTTTTGCTTTGTATAACCACGTTTGGTTTTTCACTGAATTTGACACCCACACAACTGTACCTTTTTTTTTGGTTCCAACATTGCTCCTAGTTATTTGAAACTGGCAGAGTCAACGGCTAACTTTTCAACCGATAACTTTAGTTTTATCTATTGATAATCTCTTACTTGATTGTCTTTGGAAACGAGCTCTCAAAGCCATTGAAGAATGGCCAAACAATCACTCAATGGCAAGGGTTGTAAATAGATTTTAATTATCTAATATATTGCTTTTTCATAAAAAGAAAAAAGAAAAAAAAGAGAGTATTTTGGATAACAAATGCCATATAATATGGTGACAACTTATTGTCATCACCCTTGGTTGCAAGAAATATAATTTTTTTTTTCAATTAAGCTCACCATACAATGGAACTAAGAACATTTCATAGGAGAGTTTCGATACCGATCCTTGGCCGATCTTGGGATGGAAATTAGTATCGAATCCAGATCGGCCAATCTAATGTAATTTGGATCACAAATACTTTGGTTGTTTTTGAATTTTTTCACCAAAAACTTCACAAAAAAAGCTATTTTGTAAACTATTTTTAAGATTTCTACATTTATATTGTTAGTTTTGTTTCTTATTTTGTCCATTATTTCACTAAAACTATGTATTTTTTCATTTTTTTATTTTTACACTCTTAATCTTGTACGGTTGATTGGGCTACATGGGACCTAGTAGTGGATATAAAGTTTCTTGTTTGTCAGTTTTCATCTATTTTGTTTCATTACATTCCTTGCAAACTTAACTTTGAAGCTCATTAATGCTTTGCAGCAAGAGCTTCAACTTTGTTTCTCTCAAATGTTTGGTGGTTAGTTCTCCCTCCGATTCCTCTTGTATTTCCAGTTTTTTTTTTGGAAATCTTTCTAAAAAAATTTTGAATAATAAATCATGGTAATATTCTGTTAACAAAAAAAAAACAGTTGATACAGGATTGATCCTTAAAATTGGTACTTTATCGTTTTTTGGTTGATCTAGAGTCCAGACCCAATACATACAGGCTGATCTAGAATGGTATTGAATCGATATCAATCTCCGCATCCAATACATACGAATCGAGTAAATTCAAATTTTCTGAAATTTCTTGACTCACAAAGTATCTATTAGTGCTACAGATTGCAATAGCTAACCATTACCATGGTTCTAGTATCCTAGTACAGTCTAGTCTATGTACATTATTCCTGTGTAATCTTTGTGCTCCATCAATCCACGAGTGGGTAACATGCTTAAAAGGAAAACAGGAACAATATTGTCCGACTTTCTTGTCCAGGGAATAAATTCTGACCATCCAACCAATGAGATTTTAGCGAATAACAATGAATGATACCCCGTTTGGATGATGGATGAGAATAACGTTTCCATTGCTTTATTGAAACTTTGTTCATTAAATAAGGATCTCCACTTTCTAAGCAACATTATTTTTCTTCGTCATTTAACTCAACTTGATGCTGTACGACCGACTGACCAGAAAGTAACAAAGGCAGGCCAATTGCTAGCTTGCTCTTCACATGCTGCTGTTTGTACCTTCTGATTATGATTAATTGATTTACTAAAAAAAAAAATTATGACTAATTGCATAACATTTTTGCAAGAGATCCTTAATCCGGAGCCATGGTTTTGCTGCATGGTATCGAATCGGATTTCGATCATCTTTAAAATCGATACAATATCGATATGGTATTGGTATGGATTGGATGTATCGAACAAGTTTACCATTGATTTTTTTTTTAAATGGTTTTTTTTCTCTCACTATTTTACCCCTTGTTTGTAATGTTTCATCGATATATGGTATCAATATCAATCACTTTCAAAACCATGCAGTATTGATCGTATCGGGCGATTCGATTTCGATACCGATACCTTAAATCATGTCTAGTGCATCCTCTCCCTAGCAGGGATTTAAGAATTGATATTGGATATTGTATCGGTTTTGGTTGGTATCGATTCAAATTGGCCTTTATTCAACGGGCTTGCCTTTTTAGGTCTATATAAATCCATTGATACAGGATCGACCAGGAATCGATATCGGCTACAAATGGACCAATCTGATATCGATTACTAAAAACATGTTCCATAGACCTAGAGTTTTCCAAGCTTATTTTACCATCGGGCCAACTTGATTTGAATTGAAATTTGACATGACAGCAATGGAGCTTGGAATGAATCTATTCACAAAATTAAGCTCCAATGAGAGTTGCCACGTGGTAGATATTTGATGTTAGTTACAATTTAAAACATCGTTTGATTCATTGGCCATAACAAGTCCTAAAACAAAAAGATGGAATAGTTAATTTTGGGAGTTGCTAATGAGCTTGATTTGGCCTTGCTATTGTCGCTGGAGGGCTGTTTAGCGTAGTAGACCGGTATAGCAAATGATTGTTAAACAGGAGTTAAGGTTGTTGATAACCATTGGTAGAGGTGTCAATTCTAAACTTGCACTGGTAGGACCGACTTGTCCAGATCGGTGAAAGCCTGAAATCGACCCTACATGTTAGTTAAACATGTAAGAGCTAAATATGTCGTTCATGGTGCAAGGGGATGGACCGACGGGCGCCTGACCGAGCCCGACACATTTAAGCCCGTTTATGGACCGTTTGTTTTTAAGGATGTCAATGGATATTCGAAAATTCGTATTCGATCTACGTTCTTATCTGTTTAGGAGAATCCAAATCTGTCGAAAACTAATCGGATACGAATATGATAATCCCCCTATCTGACTAATTATTATCCAATTCATTTAGCAATCCGATGATAATAAAATGTCTGAAATATATCTGTGTCCATCTATCTGATTAAGTTATTTTATTGGATTTTGATTGCTTAATTTTACAAGTTAAGATAATGTGATTCTCTTTATAGATTTTCTATTGTTTTATATATATTATTTTATGCACTGTGATACATGGAATCATGTATCTATTAAAATAAATACAAGATAAAATAAAAAGTAAAAAATGTATGAAAATCAAAGACTAAGAAGAGTAGAAGAAAAGGGTAATTGTTGAACTCAAATATAGTCGGATATGAATATAATAATGCCACTATCCGGCTGAATTCAATCCATTTACATCTTTATTTGTTTTATCTCAATTACCTCATAAATTTTCTATTTTATCCAAAATATACATTTTCTTAATCTCCTTGATTAATTTATCATCTTGCATTATGTAGGTTATAAATAAAGGACTTTGGGCTGAGTAAAAATATGGAATAGATAATGTAAAATTATTGCAATATGAAGTTGATGGGCCAAAACTAAGCACATAATGTAGCTAGATCATTTATATTGTTCGTAATGCCATCATATGTATGTCCATTGAGATTGAGGCCCCATACAGCTTCAAATAAATTTGAGATTTACTTATTTAACCATTAGCCCAAGTGAGAAACATTCTCTCAAGTAAGCTTTTTTTTAATCCCAAAAAATTGAATCTCATTAGAAGCTATATATAGATCAAACTTGCATAGCCCGATTGTAACCCCTTTAGTATGAGCCCGTTCATAGGTACTTTGAGCTATAATAGGACCATGACTAACCTATGAGGACCGATTACTTTCCCCCCCGTCCCCTTTTTTTTGAGGACCGATTACTTAAACAGACGAGTCAAAATGCATGATCCTAAAGTAAGAGGGACTGATTAGGCCCGATTGAAACCGACCCAAACAACCGATTGACATCTCTCTCTTCACCTTCCTTTTATGTTTAACTTGTTGGATTATTTACTACTCTATACGGTGATTATTTATGCTACCTGAAATGATAACCAATTACTATGTATTTATCTTAGTAAGAGAAAAAAAAGTTCTTACATGGATGGACAAGAATTTAGCCATTTTCACTGGTGGATAGATGGAGAATTTTATTGAGAAGCCAATCAAGTCATGTTAAAAGGAATCTCTAAATGACACTCTATAGGTGTATTTAGAATTTTTTTGGTAAAGTGTGTTTAGAATTTGACACCTTTTTTAATTGCTCTTTGTCTCATTCTCAAAAGTTTTTTAAGATAGGGGTATAAAAGAGTTTTCAAAAATAATTTAAGAGTATATATCGTTATATTATTATCAGAATGTGTTATTGGCATGCACATTTTTCGAGTATTACATGTAAAATGACATTATGACCCTCATTAAAAAAATTGTACCATTTTTTTTTTTTTGGGTAAAAAAAAAATTGTACCATACTACAAGGGAAAAAAAAAATGTAAGATTACAAATTACTCGACACCTTAAGGGTGTTAATAAGAAAAAACCCTATGTTAAATGTGGCTCATTTCAATCACATTGTCTTTTCATATTTTTAAGAACAAATTTAAAATAGTTTTTAGAACATAACATTGATATGTGAATGATTAACATTAAAAATTAATTCATACAGATCAACATACAAGTACATATTCATGGAACCATTTACATAATGATAAAATTCAGTAAACCCCCCCCCCTCCTTTTTTTTTGTTGGTGCACGTACCACCCCTTTTTATTTTTTATTTTTGCTACAAGCCATCAAAATGAAGTTGGTAATCATGATGTAGGTTCTTATTGTTTGTATGCTAAATTTATTAATGGCAAAAGATCATTGGCTGGTTGCATAGTCCTAGCACTTTATTGCGTAGTCCTAGCATTAGCACGGAAGTCAATGAGAGCGTGCATAGGGGCATCAACATGGATGAGATTTTTTATTTCACATTGATGCAACAGTAATTTCATGTGCTCCCGTGTCTGAGCACAGATTCCATCCAACCAATAAGTGTTATTTTCCCATTTTTTTGTTTAATTTTGATGTGCTGGTAGTAACAGCTAGATTTTACCACATTATTTGTATGAATGAACAAGATTAAAATGAGAAAGCTTAAGATTTTGCTTGCATAAATTGTACCAAAAGCCCCTTAAAATTATGTCATTTCTTAATAAGGCAAAATGTTCTAAAATGGCCCTCCTTGATAAGCTTATCAAGACGCCCAAATATTTGTCATGTGACAATTGGGATGAGCCCTAAATTTTGTGGACTAGTAGACTCCAAGGTTCCCTGTTCATGTAAATTTCAGCCTAAACAGAGTTTTCCAAGTGACAAAAGAGAGATTTGAAAATTCATGACTGTGAAAGAGGGCACTGCAGTGCTCATAGTACTTAGGTGCGTATTGACATACATGAGAATGTGTGCCTTGACACAGGAGGATTGAATTAAACTCTAAAATTTAATATGTGACTATTCCAAGGGATGTACTAACTATTCAACCAATTAGATTTACCACATCATCATTATTCCATGTGGCAAGAGACCCTTAAAAAACATACAAAGTCAGATTATTCAAATTAATTTTTCCCTTTAGAGTAACATGAACATATTATAAACTAAATCTTTATCCTTTAAAGGTGACAAGGAATCTTACCCAAAAAAAGAGGTGATAAAGAATATTCCACTCTTGTTAAAATCCCCCCTTATTGCACCTTGTTCTTAAATAAAAAGAGGAAATTCTAACCAATCACCTTATTATCAAACTTAATTTAACTAAGTAAACACAATGTTTGGCTGCTACAAGTTTGATGATATTCTTCCCATGTTATATTGTTCTGTCAGACTCTTTAGGAATGAAGCTAGGGACAAGATCAAATTATATGGGAATAACATCTATAAAGTTCACACTCATATATAATTAAATCATTATTATAGTAAATCCCACATAATTATGTTTAGGAGAATCCCAAAAGCAAATGGTGTAGTATTGTCATACATTGGGAATAAGGACTCAAGTCACTAAACACGTCCTCACCTGAAAAAGGAATAGCACAACCATAGATAACTACCGATGGATTATCAAGGACTAGGGGTGTCAAACGGTCGATTTGGTCCGGTTGAATCGGTTTTGATCTTAGAATGAGTGAGACTAAACCAAACCGTTAAGTAACTTCGATTTTGGATCAGTTTTGATTTCGATTTATTTATATTGGGTTAATACCGGTTTAGATTGGGTTGTCGTCGGGTTTGAACCACAATGAAATCTTACATTCATGACTTATAGTGAGGAAAGATTGAATAAAAACACTTTAATTCACCTTCCCCAAGTCAAAATAAGTAAACAACCATGAATAGGAAAATTGATTTGATATGTTCATCTTGTAATCCAAACAAAGAAGAATAAATTGTAAGGGGAAGAATGGAAGATAGCTAATATTTAAATCAATGGATAAATAGAGTTTGTAGCGAAATCATGATTACAAATCATATAATTATTTATCATTAATTGTAAGGGAAAGATTCAATGAAGTCACTAAGAAGATAAATAATATTGAAATGACAAAATGAACCCTACTACTAAATCATTTTGTAATATCCTGAAAAGTTTTGGAAACTTATTAGTTGTACATGCTAAGGTAACAACGATATGACTTTTAATGTGAGATGTATGAATGCGAGATTATGTGATACATAACTGTGTATGGTTCACATAAAAGAATTCGAATGATTTGAGCTTGCATGATTCTATATGGATAAATTTTGAATAGTTGTGGACCAATTCAATTCTGGTTCAGTTCATTGGTTGGTCCAACTCAAGTGTGAGTGGTTCAGTTGTAGCTAAGCCTATTTTGAATCTTTGATATAGGCCATGACTGTATAAATAATCAGTCAGAATATAGAGATAATGATCTAGAAATTTTTAGAGATTGATTTGGCCAATGTTGCATGTTACTTCAATGGTTCAAGAATAATAGGTTGATTTTGGTTCAGCTTAGTTACTCAATGTTTTATCCAAGAACCAAATAAACCATGTTGGATATTATTTATATCAGTTAATAGATATAGTGTGATTAAAGTCTAATTTTGGGAGTCTGATTTAGTAAATTGGTTAAGTTTCTAAATATAATGTCTTGACCAACAAATGGATGGGTAGTCAGAGGAAGTGATTTAGATTTTGATGAAACACCTATTTGTTTTAGATCATAAAGAGCAAGTCCTATATAACCGTACCATTTCATTTGTGACAATTCTCTGGAGGAGTCATGATATTCAAGAGGTTTTGTGGGAAAAAAGAAGATGATATGCGGTACAAGTATCCGCAACTGTTTGGAGATCTAGATATTTAAATTTCGAGGACGAAATTCTTTAAGGGGGTGGAATGTAATATCCCGTCATAATGGGAAGATCCAGATATTAAAATTTTGAGGACAAAATTTCTTTAAGGGAGGTGGATTGTAATATCCCAGCATAATGGAGGAATTAATTATTTAAAACTTGACCTGTGATGTATATCCTGTAGAAGTGATGGAAGGATGATCGGATTCTTGGGAAAGCTTTGAGAGCACTTTGGCCTTGAGACAGCCAATCAGGGGTAAGTATTTTTGCCTAAAATAAAATTTTTACTAGCTTTTAGGCCGAAATAAGACCGTACATAGCATAGTTATCACGGCGATCCAAGTTGGTGGAGGGGTGTCACGTCGATATATCGATATGTCGTCGGCAATGGCAAGCATGTGGACCATGTTTTATTTTTTATTTTTTCTATTTTTAATTTTTTAATAGATGTATACTCAAACCATATTTTATTTTTTCTCTATTGTTTCTCAAGTTTTAAGAAGAAAATTCAGAAATCGAAGAAGGAAAGAAGAAATCGAAAGAGATCGAAGAGGGAAAGAAGAAATCGAAGAGGGAAGAAGAAATCGAAGAGGAAAAGAGAGACAGGAAGAAGAAATCAAAGAGGGACGTCATGGCATAGGTCGCCATGCAACCTTCTCCAGTGCCAGGACACCATGGCGGCCATGGCGACGCCGTGACAACTATGGTACATAGTCAAGGTTAGTTCCCAGCAGTTATTCTAGAAGTTTTACCAAAAAAGGTAAAAATATAATTTTTTCAGGGTTTTTTGGAGAGAGAAACTAAGAAGGGCATTTTTAGAATTTTTTACAACAAATAGTTTAATAAGTAAATCAATAATTAATTTAATAAATGTTTACTATTTGAATAATACATTAATTTCTAATTAGTACAACCAAACTGACCCTAAACCGATTTATGAGTGAACTAGTTCTAGTGTGAACAGGTTCGAAGTTTAGTTGGCTATCTCTTACAACTTGCTTTATTTTATGCTAATAAAATAATAATAATTTTAAGGAAGGTTGCCACGAATTTTTGTGAAGGGGAGTTTTAGTTCAAGATGGTGTATTGACTCTATGGGATGCTTAGGTGGCAATCATAGTCAAAGGGATTCTCTTAGCAAATAGTTATTTAGCTTTTTCTTAGTAAATTTAATCAAATAAAATAATATTATATAATAGTAGCACCTCTTGGTCGATTTAGGTAGACTATGCGGATTCTATTTAATTTTTGGATGAATAAATGAGGTGTGGTGGCAATCTCCTATTGGTGGGAGACTTGTACTACGAGAATATTTTCTCTCAGGAGAGAGAATATCATAATGGAATCAAATCCTACCAAAAGAAGGAAGTTAAGTAAGATCAAAACTATCAAATCTAATTTTTATTTTAAAAATCTTAAGTCAAAAATTCCTTTTGAAATAATTTTATTGGAGAAAAATAAATCAGAATTAGAATAGGATTTAGGAATAATCATAAGGGGATTTGATATAATATTCAAAGAATTTTAAATCTGAAAAAAAAGGGGTAGAAGCTCCCATATTTCCCCAGCAAAAACGTGAGAGAGAGGGAAAGAGAAATCATGGAAGAGGAAGAAGGCGAAAGGAGGAAAAAGGAAAAGGAAAGAAGGAAAAGAGAAGAAGAAGAGAAAATGATCAGAATTATTACATCGCCTCCATTGCTAGTCCTGTAGTTGCAGTGTGTTCATCATCCTCCATTAGAGCACCTTCAAAGCTTTGTTAGGAAATCTGATTTTTCAAGCAAACGGTGAGTTGATTCTATCCCGGACAGATTTGACCTTTCCCTGTTGCGAAGACCATAACTCACTCAATATAGATTGAAACCAAGTGATTTTAATTCCGTTAGTCAATAGACACTGAAAATCTACCAATTTTGCAGAAATAGACATCTTCAAATTCTGTCTCTAAGTAGGCCAAAAGTCGAGTTGAAGTTGATTAAAGTAGAAATTTTAAATTTCAGGAGAAGTACGCGTTGATTAATTCGACAAACCTATGAGTGAAATTACACAAGTCATACTTTTATTTTCATTATAAAAATTCTCTTGCTGATCTTCTAAAAGTTCCCTTTTCAATTCATGTTTTTAAATGTGTGTGTGAATTACAAAACTAAGCATGTAGTTGCATTTAAAATCTGAAAAATTGTTATTTTCGTTTTGTTGTATTTTGTTTTCAATTAGGTTTGTGTCCAAAACTACAATTTACGTTATTTCTTAGAATTGTACATGTGCATTCATATTTTCTTTTTGTGACCTGTATAACAGTACATGCGTATTTATTTCATAACCTGTATAGCAGTGTAGACATCTTTTTTGTGTGACCTGTATAACGGTGCAGGCACTTTCATTTTGTGACCCGTATAACGGTGCGGGCATACCTTTCTTTAACATGCATGATGTTTATGTTTATTTCTGTTATTGATGTTATGGTGCAGAATCATTATTTCTTTTGTTTCATAAAACTTGAGTGAAATTTATGTGGTTTTACTCATTGATATTTAGTCGTATGATATCTTATATTTATGTTTTTAAGTAATGTAATGTTGCATAATTTTCAAATGCTCGTATGAAGTTGTTTTGTTTCCTCACTAAGCTTTCCCTAACTTACCCCTTGTTTTATTTTTACATGACGCACCTCTTGAGTATGAACAGGTTTATGATGAGCATAATGAGGACGTGGCTTATGGCTACGGTGAAGATGTTTATCTCACTTGATTTACTTTAAAATTTTGTTGCGACAATTTTTGGTTTATAGACTTGAAGTTTGATTTACTTTTGGTTTAAGGTTTAAAGGATGTAATTTTGTTTAAGAGACAATGTAGTGGTTAGATCATGGTTTTGAATTAAAGAATTTATGGTTTAAGTAAAAGACTTCCGCTGTGTTTATTTGAATGGTTGTGATTAGATACACTGCTACTGTAATTTGAGGCTATGATGATTTATTTTGGTTCACACTCTGGTTCCTTTTTGCTAAGACTATTGATCTTGTAGACAGTTAACGACCTACACACCTGGGCGGATTTGAGGGCGTTACACATTCATTTGACAATCCAACTAATTTTATATAGTAAACAAGGAGATCAATGGAAGAAGCATTGTTACAAATCAATTTCCCTCTTCATAACCTCATACTCATTGATTTGTAACAATTCCCCTTACAACCATAAATTTTCTTACTAATATTGAAGTTAATGGATATTAATTCCCCTATTCATAAACTTATGAGCAATGATTTTATCAATTTCATTCGGTTCAGTTTTCAGTTTGGATATCGGTCGGTCTGGTGTGGTCTGTTTTCATTTGGTCCCATCATACCCCAGTCCAAAACCAATCCGATAAGGATCGGTTTGGTCCAGGTTTTTCGATCGGTTTCAGTTGATCTTAACGATTTGGGCTAGGTTTTGACACTCTTATCAAGGACTACCTAAGGGTGCCAACTCATACCGCATACCATGTACTGATATCGAAACCGTACCGCTTATATTGTACCGAATAAATTTGGTATGGTATCGATATGAGATACATGTACCGAGTCGGTATGTGGTATGGTATCGGTTTGGTATCGATATGAGATACTAGTACCTTTGATTTAAAGTATCGGTATGTATCGTATCGTATCAGTTGATACATATTGGTCGATACGTATCGGCCGGTTACCGATACGTCTCTTTTTTTTTTTAATGGACTGTCTCGGATTGTATCGGCCGACACAGGTCGATACGATACAATAAGACAGATATGTATCGATACATATCGATACGTCCAGTAAAGGGTTCTGTGGTTCGATATGTATCGATACGTATCAACTGATAAGGCTCAATACATACCGATATGTACCGATACCATTTATACATTCCATAAAAAAGCCATATTCACTCACAGATTCTATGCAACTCCTATTCTACCAGAAAAATGAAGGAAATCTCTCAACCAAGAGACTAAAATCTTGCATTTAATCTTGGTTTTTCACACTTTTGGACTAAAAAATGAATCAAGGAGTGTTACAACATCATCCTTTGCATCAACCATTACTCTTCATGGCTATAGACGATTACAACATGTAAAAAACATCATCTTCTATAACAATTTTAATTTAACGCATTTATCTGGTTATACATTATTCTCCATTTTAGTATTTATGCATGATATATGTTACATATTGCTTGTTTATATTATTTTTTGTGTCCAAAAGTGTATTTCCATTTGTATTTTGACCATTTTCATGTGTTTCTGCATCGTTCGATACGTGTCTCTGATACTATACGATATGATATGATACATCTCTTAATATCACCCGACCGATACGATACCCGATACTGATACTCTAAACCTTGCTTGTACCGAGTCGGTATGTACCTTATCGGAATGTCAATGGTAATATTTTCCAGTATGCTCGTACCATGGCCAATCCTATTTACAATCCCGACGGAAGAGCCCATACTATTGGTAGTTTCATCACCAGCCAGCGCAACCCGTACTATTGGCCGCCCTAACACCATTACTATCAATTCATCTAATGGAGCCGCCCACTTAGGTACAACCCTATCCCCCGTATTCTAGTGCACCTAAGCAAGGCACTTGCGAGTTTTCACTCAATCCAATAATTCAAAGTGTTTGGAAAAATCATTTATTTGACCTTCAACTATTTCACAGTCTCAGTCAAAGAGGGGCATTCTGTAGACACCTCATTTTTTCCTTTTCCCGGAGGTTTTCGTGACAATTATAAGCACCCACCAAGGCGTAGAGCCGATGTATTTGTAGATGTAGCATAAGTGTGCATTGCCCGATTCCATTTACCAATCGTCAATCCCCTTGCTAGAGCCCAAAATTAGAACCTCCAAGATCCCCTGGAAAGGCTAGCCTTGACCTAGGCCCCTTGGAACCAACCTGGCCCAGCATAGAACCTGGCTCAAATAGGCTAGATCATTCCTGTCGACACCGAAGCCTGGGTCGACATTCAAAGTCCCCGAGTCAACATCAACCCCACCTTCAATCGACATCGAGCCATTTCTACCCAATGTTGAGCATAGCATTCCTACTGTCTATCCCACTTCGACATTCAAAAAATTCACACCGACACCCAAAGCACTCCCCTCGATATCAAGATCTGTTCATCGACAACCACTCAATGTCGACCTAACCCCTCCTCGATTTTGACTCGCCCCCAGTTCAATGTCGACCCTGTGCAAATCCGAGAAGCTCAAACTTGCCATGTTTAGCCTTCGATTTTGATTCCTTATCGACCAAGCCCAATTTTGGCAACTTAGATGCGTATTTTGGCTCCATTAGGTCCCAAGAAACTTTCTCTTTGGCAACAAACCAGTTGCCCACACCCCATTGATCATTATTTTGACCAAACATCCACCGTTGATGCAAAGACATGCCTTACCGACGATCCGGATCAAACCCCAAGTCCTTACACGAATTTGGGAGTGCACATACCTCTCTACATCTATAAATACACCCCCTCTCACGTTGAGGAGGGTCTCTAGTCCAATTCTCAACTCAATTGCTCCTTGCTCCTCGGTCTTTAGCCTTTAGTCTTTGACCCTTGCTTGGTCGACCTTAGTCCATTGCTTCCATAGCCATTGCCTCTTGAGTACATACTTGAGACTTCAAGATCGTAGCTTAGAGTCATCAATCTTTGTGACTTCGATGCTTGACGTTGAAGTGTTGCTTACAAAGAGACAAAAAAAGCCATCACAAGCGGCGAAATTTTCTCTACGTAAAAATCTCCTGAGTCAAGAAAAGAAAACCTCCATGTCTTCAGTGTTGATCTCCTTCCAACTAGGTAAGTCTTCTTCCCTTCGTGTTTTTTAATCGGATTTATCGTTTGTTTCATTTTTATTTATTTTGCATCTCCTGGTGGAGTGTGATCCCATCTCTCTAGATGGCGATGACACGTTTTCTTCTTGTTGTATTTCCCTTGCATTCATGCATTAATCTATGATCTCTATCCCTTGTAGTCTAAGACTCCCCCTACTTTTATTCATGTTATGAGTTTTACATGCATTCATGTGTCTTACATATTCTTGTCATGTATCCTTAGTTTTAGTCTTGTATGCTCGCTATCATGCTATGTATGTTGAGTCTCTATGTTCCCATGCTTAATATTTTCTCCATTGTCATGCATATAATTTAGGCCCTAACCCTCCCATTGTGCTTCTACCGCTCCTTTTATTTTCCATGCATCGATCATCGTCCCCATGCCCAGTTTTGTGTTGTTAATGTTTAGATAATATAGGCGTTGTTATTTCTTTATTTTACCGTATACTAACCTTTGCCATGCAGCCAAACCTCCACGTATGTCCCTTCTCTCTTCCTTGTATTTTTACTTTCATCTTCTATGTATTTTATATTTCTCACTCAAAAGCATATCATAACCCTATCAAGCCAAGTAATAGGAAGACCGGCGAGTCCAGGCAGACTGGGGTGCCTAATACCTTCCCTAGACCATAACTTGACTCGTACCTAGACCAACAGACCATCTGTCTCTAAAATGGCATTGTGTGAGAGTCATTACATTACATTCTTGAGTCCTAGACCCTTCTTTAGGTGGCGACTCCTACATATTATTCATCTCTCTCTTCTCCCCAAAGAGTGATGAGGTGGACACGTGGCAATCCCCCACCATGTTCATTTGTCCTCACACCTGCTTTTGCAGTGAAAGAGAGAGTATTACTCGCTACATATATGTTTCAATATGTCAGCTTTTTAAATTTTCTCATCATGATAATTAGTACAGGTGGTAGTATTGGAGCATATGTCCCCACTTTTGGAGAGAGGATCTAAACTCCTCTTAGGACGGGTGACAGTATTGGAGTATATCCAGAAAATAGATAATTATTCTCCACCTATGGGGAGAGGATTTGGACTCCTCTACCCCTCCCATCCAAAAAAGGGAAAAAATTACATGATTAGTTAATAATTATTGTAGGTTTTAAGAATTGAAACTTCATTTTCAATTTTTTTTTTTTTATGGGAAAAGAGAAAATTAAATTAAACTAAAGAAGCAAGAGTTTGTACAATATTGTCTTAATATTGTCTTTAATATACAGATGGGTCCTCTTAGAAGATACATAACGAGACAGGAAATAAAACAAATCCCAAACATGTTCATCCATGGTGGGAAGCATAGGAAGATGCTTCAGTTCTTTGTTGGCATCAATAAGCATCTTAGTTAACGGCAACAAAAACAATTTACCATTCTTCTTGAGGATAGCTGCTAGCGCAGCTAGGTTGAGGCCGCAGTAGAGCCTAGCTGCTCATTAAATCTTAGGATCCCTTTCCCCTCCCCCCCCCCCACCCCCTACCCCATAAAAAAAATGGGTTAATTCCAAATGCCCCCTTGAAAATGGCCAAATGTACGGTTGCACCCCTGAACTTTCACTAATGCAACGTGCCCCCCTGCTTTCCAAACTAAGTATCAATATAGTCCCTCCCGTTAGTCAGAGAAGTTATGTTATAACGGATCCTAGTTTTTGAAAATTTATGGACCATTCTGCCCCTTGATAGGGTAAAATGACCAAAATAACCTTACTTGAAAAAAAAAAAAAAAAAAAAACTTGCAACTCATCTTCCCCAAATCGTTTAGGGTTTGGGGAAGATGAGTTCTTGAATCAGAAATCAAGAATGGAAGTCCACGATAACGAGAGTGAGCCAAATTCCCCAGTCAATTTTTGGGGAAGTGGTTTAATTTTGCGGGGAGAATAACCTTCAATGCCGAAATCATTCTGAGGCATCCTGTATTCGAATCAAAATCATGAATCCTGTAACTATAAAACGCAACTAAAGCTTGCCTCATGTCTTCAACACTTAAAGAACCCCTGTTTTGAAGCAGGCCAAAGAAAAAAAATCCCATAACTCGTAACAAAATTCCCTAATTCTGTTACATTGAAGGATAAAAGCTTCAACCAGAACACGTAAAAGCACCTGTTGAACTCTATCCTTCCAACCAGAACACACAGGAACTTCTTCCTGGTAAAGAACTCTCCTCTTAAAAGATTTCAGTTCAGAATCGACATCCATTCACCATCTTTTGCGTTATTGAACTCTGCAGAAGGGTAAATAAATATACTAAAAAGAGAGGCCAAGTGCTAACAACAAAAGATGAAGTGATTTTATGAGCTGGAAATCCTAATTCCTGCAGCAGGCTCAATTGGATGGTCAACCCACAGTGTTGGATGATGATTTGATACAAGTATTGAAGCAAGATATAGACTTTTGTGTAGATTAGCATAATAACCCAAAAAATTTAACCCTGAAAATTCCATGCTAATTTTCCGTTCGGACAGAAAATAGATATGAGAAATCTACAACTTAAACACAAAACCTTCAAAATACGAATTATAGAAAACCCTAACCACAGTCCAATAAGATCTCCGAAATTTTCTGCCATCATCACAGACCAAATCTTCAAAACCACACAACTGATCCAACATCTAAACGCCTTGCACCACCTCCACCCCGCCCCAAAAAAAATCCTAATATCCCTAACAGTAACCATCACAGATTGAAAATTTGAAAAGGAAAAGAATCTTCTGACCCATTCAAATCGACATACCATTCACTAGAACAACATAGCAGAAGAAAATGGTCGATTTAGTTTCAAGGAACTTGAGAGAGAAACTAACTACTTACAAAAGATTCGATGGATAGGATTGTCGTTCGTCGATATGGATAGGAAGGAGAAAGCGTTTGCAGAAATCACTCAAGCGCTCGAATCAAGAACGAATGGGGAGAATAACCGTACTTCAATGTAAATAAACGATTTGGGGAAGTAGTTTAACTTTGCGGACTTCCATTCTTAATTTCTGATTCAAGAACTCATCTTCCCCAAACCCTAAACGATTTGGGGAAGATGAGTTGCAGGTTTTTGTTTTTTTTTTTTTCAAGTAAGGTTATTTTGGTCATTTTACCCTATCAAGGGATAGAATGGTTCATAAATTTTCAAAAACTAGGATCCGTTATAATATAACGTCTTTGACTAACGGGATGGACTATATTGGTACTTAGTTTGGAAAGCAGGAGGCACGTTACATTAGTGAAAGTTCAGGGGGGCAACCGTACATTTGGCCATTTTTAAGGGGACATTTGGAATTAACCCAAAAAAATTCTAATATTCTCAAATCAAACTTTGGAATTCCAATATTTTTTAAATTTTCAAATACATAACTATACTACCCCTCTGCAATTAGAAATGAGAAATTATCAACGTCACCCCCTTACGTTTACCTATATTTTAAGACACACCCACTAACTACCATAATATCAACCATGACCCAATTTTAAACAGTGTTAACATATGAAATTCCTTTGACCAATATACCCTTTACTTTAAAAAAACAGTGTTAACATATGAAATTCCTTTGACCAATATACCCTTTACACTAAGACTTCAAATAAAGTCTTGATTTTCTATAAATACAATTTTAAGACCATTTTACCCTTACAATTAAAACAAGTGAACCACTTCTTCCTCAATCGAACAAAATTATTCACTGCCACCGTTCAACTCTGCTACACCTTTGCAACTGTCGTCGAAGTGCTCTTCAACCGTTCAACTTTCATTTTCTGACCATGATTCCAGTGTCAGAAAAAACCGGCGAAAAAAAAACACAGCGGCGGTTTTCCCTTCTTTTTTTTTTGGTGTAAATTGCAGCGGTTAAAACAGGAGCTGATCCAGCCATGCATTAAGGAATCCGATGAAGGATCCGAATGAGGCAGAGAACACTGACAGTGGTTCCAACCTCTGTGTCGCGACCCTCCCCTTTCTTCTCGGTCTCTGGCTACCATGAAATCAAGAACTCTAGCTTCTTCCAATGCACTCAGTCTGCTAAATCCTTATTCACTTCTGAGTTATTTATGTTTCTATGAAGTGTAGCATACCAAGACTTTGCAACTCCTGATCTCGACGGATAATCAGCAACCAATACGTCTTTATCAACTACATTTTAAGCAAATTTTTGTTCAGGTTTATGGTGTTGGTGTCCGTGGGTTTTGCGTTACCTTTTGTTCTTTTCCTCTTTGCTTGTATCTTTCTTCCTTCTTTTAAATACTATCATTATTTCTTCTTTCTAATTCGGTTTTTCGTCAAACCAAAAGTCTCAATCTCATTCATTCATTGAAACCCTAACCTCCTTTCCCTCTTTTTGGTTTCTCCTTTCTTAAATCTCAACAACCCTGCAAGCAATCTTCCCAGAACCTTAACATCACGAAGCCCCTACCTCCCTAGGGTTTCTATCAAACTTCCTCCACCAGATTTCAATTTCAGAGAAGCATTTTTCAAGGACTCGAGATCCACAATCGCTAGATTTGGTTGACAACGGGAGCTTAGTCCTCATTGAGGAGACAAATTTTGGTCCTGTACCCATCTGTAGAACAGAGTTTGTGGAGTCGGAGGGGATTTTGCATCGTTAGAGCTGTGAAATCGGACAATGTCGTTAGATCTTGGTTGTTGTAGTCACCCTACTTGCTGCAAGGTGTGATTGGGAGAGAGTGATTGGGGTTGGGAAAAAATTAGGTTACACAGCAGAGAGAAAAGAAGAAAAGTTTGATTGGGTTGGGAAAGGAGACGATGGGATTGTTGATAGAGGTGTTGGAATTGTACCTTCATTGTTTATGGTACAAGTGAGAGTGGGGAATGGGGAAGGAGGGATGGAATTGGTGGAGTTGCAGTGGGGAAAGTTGAAAGTGGAGCTTGAAGATATGGTTGGAGTTGCCGGAGTAGGTCTCTTCTTCAGAAGATGGTACGTTGGAGTGGATTCTCAAGGTTGTGGGTGAGTGTAGGAAGAAGAAGCTAATTGAAAGGGTAGATTAGGTACTTCGCCCTCTTAGAAAGGCAGAATAATATTAATCTGCAACAACAATATAAACTAAGGTCTGTGTGGAATTAATTTGGTAAAGCAGGGGGTGGCACTGCTAATTTCCCACTAGAATGTTTTTTTGAGAGTAAATATTAGAAATTTAGAATTCAAATAAAGGCATTAGAAAGTGGCAAAAAAATTAATATTAATCTGTAATAACAATATCAATTCAGCCTTATCCCATCTAAATGATCTCGGACTACATGAATCCTTGCAAATGAAGAAATGAAGACTCAATAGATGAGAAGTGCGAAACCTGAGCCTTTGCACCGTTATATTCTCAGGTAGGCCATGACTCAATTAATTACACTCTCCACTTTGTTCCTAATAATATTAAGATCTAAAGCAAAGTGAACAGACTAGTAAGACAAACTACCATAGTAAGTAACCTCCTCCTCCTCCTTGCCGTCGCCGCCGCAGCCGCCGCCGCCGCAGCCGTGGTGTCTTCGTCATCATCATTTATGAAAGCAAAACGTAGAAACTTATCTATAGTGTACGAATATGTTGAACTTGCCGAAATTGTTTTTGGGCAGCAGCAATTGCTTCGGTGGCAGACTCATCGTCTTGTTTCTCGATCATCTCACTGTACTCAACTTGAGAATCTGATCTGTGAGAGAAAAGAAGGAAAAGAAGATCTATAAAACAGCTTAACACTGGATAAGAAGTAGATAAAGCAGCTGCCATTTTCTCCTCCATAGCCGCCTTCTTTTTGACTAAATTTTGTGGTCTATGAAGTGTGAAGAACAAGCTTTATCAAAGCGATGATCGATGCTTGAAAACCTTAATAAGAGTAATATCTATTTATAACATGTAAAAGGGAAAGAAGTATTCTTGGTGCACAAGATTGATTACGCGCGTGCAGAGTCAAAGTCAGGACTCACGGTCCTTCCCGGCTTAGTTAATTGACTCACAAATTTGGAGGAATCAATTCCAATGGAACTTTCTAGGAGACTTCTGGATTAATTCAGCTTAATTACAACTTACAACTTTTTTATCAAAAAAAAAAATAAAAATTTACAATTATGTGGTCTGTAGAATTTTTTATATAAAGTGATTGTCCGTATGACATCTTTATCTTGGACTTCACAATTTCTTTTAAAAAACGACTTCACACTTTCTTTTAAGTTAAAAAGTTGTTTAAGTTAGGCGAATAAAAGAATGGGAAAAGAATTTTTAGAAATAATTGAAAGTGAAATATTATTATGTCATTATAAAAAAATGTTATTATTATGCATATGTTTTTGAGTATACAGGTGAAATGACAAATTATCTTCTAAAAAGAAACTGTAATACTAAAAGTAAAAAAAATGATATAACAAATTATTAGATACCTTGAAGGGTATTATTATTAAGAACATCACCTATAAATGAAAATTTATAAGTCATAGTTGGGAAATCGAGTTTTGATTGAGGCGAGTCGTCCGAGTCGAGTCAAAATTTTGGAAAATCTGGTCAAGAGCTGTATAGACTAGGCCACGGTAATAAATGACGAGATTGGATTATAAATCGTCAGATTCAAATATGACTCGATATTTTACTTTACCCTAGTCATGACAAACTTGGCAAGTTTAGTCATTTTAAAAAAAAAGCATAAAGCCAATTCACTTAGAAACTGAGTTGAGTAAAATAGAAAATCTATATTCTAAAACAGTAAGAAGCCGTCAACTCCTCGACTCCCTTCTCCTGTTCAATGACATAAACTCAAAATGCATTGATATGTGATTTCTTAATTTTATTATTATTAATTTATACATATTTATTGTATTAAACAAATTTTAAAAAAAAATGACTCATCTTAACCAGGTTTGACAAGGCCGAGTCACCATGTTTTTTTGTAAAACAAGTTGAGTCACAAAGTCTGATTTTGCAACTGTGATTTCGACTGCAAATCTTTAATCATATAATTAAAAAATTCAAATTATTCTCCCAGGTCGTGATCATCTCTTACCAACTATAAATCGGCCACACAGATTATGCCAATTAAGATAGGACATCAGCTTTGAAAATTTTTGAAGAGGCCAATTGTGGCTGAAGACATGAGACAACTCTCTCCTCTTATCCCCACCTTAATTTGGTTGCAAGCTATTACTTCCTTCCCGGCCCATCAACCAAAGGCTCCATAAGGTGGTTTAATTCGAGTTCAATACTTGTTAACATGTTGTATGTTAAGTTTCTATCCAAAGCATGGTTTGAGGTATCGGTATCAGATTACCCATGTCAGGTGATTCATATATATTTGTAGCCTCCCGATCTTGATACGGTGTCGATCCTAAAAACATTTTTCGTAGCACCTGGATCGTCCGTGCAACCGATCCACGATATACTCCCTTAATCCACACACTTATGAGTATCTAAATTCTGAGAATTCTGATTCTTGGCAAACGTCTCACCTCATTCAAACCACGGTGAACAGTTCATTTTGCTTGAAACAAGTTGTTTCGGATGGTAATGGACCAATGGTTATATCATTTTACCTTCATCAATCATCTCCTTCGCATTACATAAAGAGGTTGTTTCAAAGTTCAAACAATCAATTGTATCAAACAAAAAAACCAAATCAAACAGCCAAACACTAACATAGAAATTCTTCATTCTTCAAAGTTCAAAATCCATTTTTTATAATTTTTTAGCAAATATTTTTTTTTTATTATTTGTTATTTAATATACAAAAAAATATTTATGGAATGTCGATACACCTGATTCAATTCCGATCCTAAACCCTTGATCGTACATTTTATGTAAAATATAACATAAAAAATATATATTTCTTTCTAACACAATTTAATTTTGAGCAAATTACATATATCCCTCTCATGTTTGAATCAATTACAAAACACCCCCCGGTTGTTTCAATAATTATACCGTACCCATGGAGGCTGACGGTGTTAGTGAAGTGTTAGTTTTAAATGTAAAAGACATTTTTATCCTTATTATATTTTAAACTAAAATGATAAAATGGAAATACCATTTTTACATCCTCAAATCTAAAATCTCCAAATCTTTTTCTTCCTCCTTCTCCTGCAACCCCCACCTGCTATTAAGAGGCACACTACCCATTCAAAATTCCTCTCATAGCTCTATAAGAATTTTTTTCCGGCGTCTGTTCAAATTCTCTCTCCGATGAAATCACTTGCAACGGTCAGATCGATAATGAAAAGAAAATCACAAGTTACAATCTGTGTATTAGAAAATTTAAGTTTGCCAACAAGAAGATGAACCTTCAAGGGACATTGAACTTCGATGATATAAACTGAAGCTTGGAAGCACTACCCAAAGAACTCAAGAACACCATAAATACAAATCTTTCTGAGAGAGATGAACAGATTTTTTAAGTTATCTTCAAAATTCTCGTCGTAGTTTGTACTGAATTTTCCAATAAACACCATGCCATGGTGAGGACAATTGACATAAATCGACCTTGTACAAGTCTAGCGAGAACGATCAGAATCATTAATATATACCCATAATTATCCTGTATTCTTCTTCCATTTCCTTCAATCAAAACGACATTAATGTTCATCTGTAATGTTGGGTATATTCTATAACCCTAATATATCTACTTGAACATGGAATAAGGCTGTGGTAGGCCTCACTGGATAAAGTCTATCTAACCTAAAACCTTAGTCTTTCCTATAAATACTAACTAGAGGTAGCAACCTGTTTATTCCAAACCTGATATTTAGGGTGTATTGCTTTAAATAACCTTGTGCTTAAACCTTAAAACCCTAACAATCTTAAAGCAAAATTTTTTTTCTCACCTCAATTGGGCGTTACCTCTTCATTCATGGTTCTGATTCGGAAGAGATTGGCTTTGGTGTTTATCATCATTCACAATTCTGATGCGGAAGAGATTGACTTTGGTGTTTGTCATAATTCACGGTTCTGATTCGGAAGCGATCGGCTTTGGGGTTTGGGTAATCGGCTTGGAGAAGAACGATCAATTTTGATTTTGTCTTTATTCAAGGCTCTGCATAAGAACGATCAACTTTTGATATTTTTTTTCATTCAAAGCTTGGGTTTTGAGAAATCAGGTTTTGATTTTGTCTTCATTCAAGGCTCGAGTTTTGAGAAATCTACTTTTGATTTTGTCTTCAAAAGCTTTTGGAATCACGGTTATGTTGAACAACTTTGGTGGTTGTTGTGACAAATTCTGACTCGAGCATCAGTCCACCTGGTCGGGTCGTCCTGCACAGGCAAACCACAAGAAAGACAAAGAAGTGTCGGCTTGAGCTGATTAGTACACTCTGATGCCTAAGTCAGAGCTTGCAACAGATAGAAATCTCAAGCTAGAGAGCTTAAGCAAGAAGAAGTGAAGTGAGTCCATACCTTGGCTGGACATGGCTATTTATAGCTTCGAGATACCATATGGTACTCAAACTTTACCTGCTTATAGACGGTACTTCTGGTTTCTTATCGTCCTCAGTGGCACGATCTTTGGTCGACACTTGTGCGACCTAGGGTCATGCGGAAGGCATGACCAGGGTCATGCATGAAGCATGTCCTCAACCTGACTATGGTTCCTTTCTGGGTTGAGTTATTCGTTAACTGTGGTTAACTAGGATTATCCCGAGGTCTGCATGCCGACCTGACCTCATGGCGGATGAGCTGGAGCCGAACTGTTTCTCCACATGTAACATGGGGATTGGTCCGAGTCAGCTATGACCTATCATAGGCCCCCCACTCTTTTTAAACATGATTGTTTGATAAGAGTAGATCGGGTCAGGAAATCCAGAGCTTAATCGGCGTAGGCGCATTGTTCTCTACCTGAGGTCTTACCGTTGGCATGTTGGCGCATTAAATATCTTTCGTACTGTGTCAGGAAGTGGTTGTCAGATGGGTGATGTGTCGCTTCTTGATCTGATGCGTGGCGCTCGCCAACATTAGCTTCGAGTATTCGAACCATTACATATTCTCCACCATTCGATCGCGGTAATCCGGGCCGTCGGATCTCCATGGCTTTCCCACCCTTTTTTCCTATAAATAGGCGCCCTTCTTTCACTTTCACTGCTCATTTCTCTTTATCTTTGTTCCTGGTTCTAGAGTCTTCGGGTTTTCCCAATCTTCGGCCCTCAGCTTCTTCTTTGTTGCGTTGTTCGGTTCGTCCTCTTTTCCTCCCCAAAAGTAAGTATGTCTTCTGACAGTGATTACAAACCCGTCCTTGGCAAGGGAGACTTCAAAGGCTTCAGCGAGGATAGCGATCCGAAAGGCTCGTCCTCGGAGTCAATTTATGACTCGAGCGAGAGTGGTGGAGTGACGTCCTAGACTGTTAAAGAGACGGTGATCGGCCAATCGTCCATCCATCCCGATGTGATTGGGGTGGAAACTTCTGGTCGTGCCGCTGTCCCATCTGGTCGACCTGACTAGGAAGAAGGGCAGGGATCGGTAGATCACGATGATGATGGTTCTTTCGACCCTAATGATGAAGAGGTGGAGGAGGTGGCGACGTTTGTGGAACCCCGTAAGTGGGTTCCACAGAAGGTCGAGGACTATGAGTGTACCTACACTGATGCCGCCATAGCTGCCCTCAGGAAGAAGTACTATGTTCCTCCTAACGTGGTCACTCGTCGGCCGAATCGACATGAGAGGGCATGTTCCCCCCGTGCCCCAGAGGTCTGTATCCACATGGATGTACTCAAGGTAGGCCTCAGATTTCCTGTTCGCCCCTTTGTTGTCGATGTTTTTGACCACTGGGGGTTAGCCCCAGGTCAGGTGATGCCTAATTCATGGAAGGTCATCTTTAGTTTCTTCATTTATTTATCTATCCGTGGTCGCAAGCCGACCGTCCCTCTCTTCTGTTATTTCCATTGCTTGAAGAAGTACAACAAAGGTTGGTACTATTTTTATCGCTGCGATCTCGACGAGACGTAGAAGCAATTCAAATTCTACGATGAAGTCCCGACGACCAACAAGTTCTGGAAAGGAAAATTTGTCTTCTCTGTCATCCCGGGCAATCCCTTCATATCGGGGTGGCCGAAGATCAATCTCCAGGTTGGGAATCGTATGGTTGGTCTAACCCAAGACGAGCAAGAGTCGGTGAAAGCCACTCTTCGTGGCCCCAGGTTCGACGTGCGCAACCTGAAGTCAAAGGCCTTCCTTGTTAAGTGGGGTCTCAGTTCGGGTTAGTCCAACCCCCTCTTTTATTTCGTATCCCTTATAGTCATGCTTTCCTCTTCTTACCATTCTTTGGTTTTTTTTGCAGTGAAGCTCGATTCGGCTCACCTCGCCGCAGTTTCTAGGAAGCAGAAGGCTGCTAAACAAGACAATAAGGCAACTGGTGAAGTTGCCAAGAACCGTCCCGAGCAGACTTCCGGCTCGGGTGTCCAGAAGCAGAGGGAGAAGGAGAAAGAAAAGGAGAAGGGCAAAAGCCTTGTTGATGTGGGTGAGACGGGTCGGACCCCTCCTCCCAAAGATAATAAGAATAAAAGGAAGATCGACAATGCTGGTCTCCCCGATGAGCAGGGGAAGAATAAGAAGCAATTGGAGGGGAGTCTGTCCCTTCCACACAGCTCAAACCACCTCCCCCTCTCTGATCGGTTGGCAGCCAGCCGACCCAACATCTTCAACCCTGGTTGGGTCTTGTCTGCTACCGACGATTGCTCGGTAGCTCGGGAATTGTTAGTGAAGGGCCATCTTCCTCGGGACACGGCCCATTGAAAGTCTTTATCACATGGATGTTTTATTGATACGGCATGCAAGGAGATCGTTAAGGTATCCTTTCGTTCTGATTGTCGTCCCCGTCCCATTCTTCCCTCATCTGGATTCTGACTTTTAATTTTCCTAACCACCATCTAGGGTCTCCTTAATTCTGTTGAGGTGGTGAAGCGGGTCGAGTACCTGATGGAGTCCAACTGTAAACTGGGCCAAGATTTGAAGGACTCGAGGTCTTTTATGGAGACGATTACCAAAAGTAAGGCGGAGGTCGAGGGCGACCCAACCAAGGTTCGAAACAAGCTTTCCTCATCAATGCTCCAAAATAGCAAGCTATTGAACGAGCAGTCGCTTCTGAATGATAGCATAGCTACAATGAGGCAGGAGCTTGCCCAGGTCAGGTCGTCGAAGGATGAGTTGAAGAAGACTTTTGATGAGGCGATCACTGCTGCTCGGGTTGAAGCCGTTGAGGCCTTTAAGGCTTCAAAAGAATTTAAAAACTTGGTATACGAGTATAACGGCGAGGCTTTCGGGCTCGGGATCCATACCACCTGACACCACATTCATAAATCAAATCCGGGATATGACTTCTCAGACTTTGAGACGTATGATGAGGAGATAGAGAAGAAGGTGGCAGATGCTGAGGAGGAGGAACTTAAAGAGGCTTTGGAAGCCATTCATGTTATCTCTGAAGCCATGGTGTTGGTGGATGACCCAAAGGCTCAAGATGTCGATGCTTCATCCCAAGCTCCTCTGACCGATGGGACCAATCCTAAGGACGAGAAGCTGACCCTTCTCCTGACGATGCTAATGTAGTGCTGGTATAGCCCACCTTTTAATAGTCATGTTTTAGTCTGGTTCCTTTCTTTTTTACTTTTTCACTTGTAAATCTTTCTATCTTTTGTAAATTTTTCTTAAGTCTTTTTATTCGGGTCGGTCATGTTACTCCTGACCTGCTTTTGTAAATTTTGAGAACAAGTTAATGAAAACATTCTAAGTCTTTATGAGTACATTTTTTTTTTTTTTTGCTACTTGGAAAGCCCTCATGACTTTTTGTTGAGATTACCTCGATCATGGGGTCAAGTCGGGCATGGATAGGACTGTTGTTCCTCACCGGAGAGGACTTTTTGTGCCTCGCAGGTGAGGACTTTTGTGCCTCTCGGTTGACGACTTTTAAAATCTTTAATGAGAGTCATTCCCGACCCTGAGGTCGGGACGATAGACTCTAAGAATTGATGCTGATAGATAACAGAAATGCGAAGCTTGAGAATTTCTTGTATACTCCTTGTACGTTTCTTGATTTATCAGAAATACACGAGGAAGATCAAAAAATCAAATACCCAAATATCAAATAACAAACATCAAAAAATCAAATAACAAGGTCACAGTAAAAGCTCATTGGTCAGGTCTGATGTTTACTGGTAGAACCTCCGTAGATTTATTAAATTCTAAGGCCTTGGGAGGTCCTCGCCCCTCGCAGTTTTTAGGTGGTACGTCCTTGGTCGGATCACCTTGGAAACTATATATGGACCCTCCCAATTCGGGGATAGCTTGTTAACATTGCGGGGGTCAGACGTGCTGGTCTTGCAAAGCACCAGGTCTCCTACTCGGACCATCCATGGTCGTACTCGAGAATTGTTGTACCGAGCCATTCGTTGGTAGGCTACGTTCTTGATCAGAGCAACTTCTCTAACTTCGTCCAGGAAATCTAAGTTGGCTCGTAGCCCTTCTTCGTTTGTCATTTCATCAAAATGCGCGACCCGATGTGATGTGGCTAGTACTTCCACAGGGGTCAGGGCTTCTGTCCCGTACGCCAACCTGAAAGGAGTCTCCCTTGTCGGTGTTCTAACCATTATTCTGTACGCCCACAAAACACTGGGTAGCTCATCGACCCACTTTGCCTTGGCTTCCTGCTTCCGTTTCTTAATCCTGTCCAGTATGGTTCAATTTGTTACTTTGACCTGTCCATTACATTGGAGATTTGCCACTGCTGTTCTCTTGTACTCGATGTGATAGTGTTCGCAGAAGGCTTTGAATGTTGGATTGTCAAATTACTTTCCATTGTCGGTAAGGAGGATCTTGGGGAGGCCGAACCGATATATTATCTTGTCGTGAAAAAACTTCTCCATATTTTTCTCTGTAATCGTTGCTAGCAGTTCGGCCTCAACCCACTTAGTGAAATAGTCTATGGCCATAACAAGATACTTTCTATTTCCCGAGGAGGGTGTGAAATTCCCGAGCAGATCCATCCCCACATGGCAAATGGGATGGGGCTGAGCATTGAGGTCAGGGGTGTTGTTGGTCGGTGCAGTATAGGCGTGAACAGCTGGCACTGCTCACAGGTCTTGACGTAATTCACCACTTCTTGCATTTTGGGCCAGTAAAAGCCCTGCCGCAGTATTTTGTAGGCTAGTGCTCGACCACCCAGATGATTATCGCAAATACCCTCATGTACTTCTGCCAAGGCATATCGGGCCCCAGCTGGTCGAAGACACCTCAGAAGAGGTGCACTAGCCGACCTTTTATATAACACTCCATCTATCAGAGTATATCTCGCTGCTCTTCTTACGACCTTTTGGGCTTCGATTCGGTCAGCTGGCAGTATGTCATCTTTCAGGTAAGCCACTATCGGGTCCATCCAGCATGGCCCTTCTTCAATTATGTTCACATGCGGCCCCTCCTTGTGCGATGGCTGGTCCAGGACCTTTCCATATACAGAGTGATCGAGACTCTCCCACCTCCCAGTTGCTAGCCTTGAAAGTGCGTCAGCCGACCCATTCTCACTTCTCGGGATATTGTTAATTTCAAAGTACTCAAATTTTGAGCTAAGTGCTCGGGCTTTCTTCAAATATCTGGTCATCTTTTCTTCTCTGGCTTCATAACTCCCTCGAATCTGGTTGACCACCAGCTGAGAATCAGTGTATGTTACTAGGCGCCTGACCTGTACTGAACGGGCTACCCTCAGTCTTGCTAGCAATGCTTCGTATTCTGCTTCATTATTTGAGGCTGAAAATTGGAATCTGAGAGCATATTGGATTCTGAAGCCCTCTGGGCTAGTCAATATCAGACCTGCTCCGCTTCCTGTGGAGTTGCTCGACCCGTCTACGTACAATGACCATGAGTTCTGGTCTTCCAATTTTTCTTCGTCTTCTACATCTTCTCCTCGGGTGCGTTCTACTATAAAGTCTACGAGGCTTTGCCCTTCTATTGCTGTTCTGGGCTTGTAACTGATGTAATGTTCGCTGAGCTCGACCGCCCACCCGAAAGTCGACCTGCGAGGTCGGGTTTATGTAAAATCCTTTTTAAGGGCTGGTCAGTGAGTACTGTGATTAAATGACCTTGAAAATAAGGCCAGAGCTTTTGTGCTGCCACGACTAGCACGAAGGCCACCTTTTCAATTTGTGGATATCTTGCTTCGGCTCCCAGCAATACATGGCTTACGTAATAGATTGGTTGCTGGATTCTCCCGTTCCCCTCCGTCCTGATCAAGGCTGCGCTCACCGCGATTGTCGATGCAGCTAGGTATAATTATAATTCTTCGCCCTGGATGGGTCAGGCTAACAGTGGGACTCTTTGCAAATATTCTTTAAATTTGTCAAAGGCTTTCTGACATTCTGGAGTCCAGTGGAAGTCCTTGGGGTTTCGGAGATTCTTTAAAGTTGTAAAGAAAGGTAAGCACTTATCCCCTGCTCGAGCCATAAACTGATTGAGGGCGGCAATTCTTCTCGTTAATCTCTGCACTTCTTTTACAGTTCGGGGTGGTTCCATATCTTGTATGGCTTTGATCTTGTCAGGATTCGCCTCTATGCCTCTCTGAGATACTATAAATCCGAGGAATTTTCCGAAGGTAACCCCGAACACACACTTCGCAAGATTAAGCTTCATCCAATTCACTCGCAGGCACTGAAAAGTTTCGTTTAGGTTAGCGACATGCTGATCAGCTCGGACACTTTTCACAAGCATATCATCGACGTAAACTTCCATATTTCTCCCGATTTGAGGTCTAAACATATGATTGACCATCCTCTGATAGGTCGCACCTGCATTCTTCAAACTGAAAGGCATTACTTTATAATAGAAGTTTCCTTGCTCGGTTCAGAAAGCTGTGTGTTCTTGGTCATCCTTGTTCATCATTATTTGGTTGTACCCCGAGTACGCATCCATAACGCTTAACATTTCATGACCAGCAGTTGGGTCAATGAGCTGATCTATGCGGGGTAGGGGGTAACAATCCTTTGGACATGCCTTGTTCAAGTCCGTGAAATCTACACACATTCTCCATTTGCCATTAGACTTCGGGACCATGACTACATTAGAGAGCCAGGTTAGGAATTCTATTTCTTGGATAAAACCCGAGTCCTTCAGCTTTTGTACTTCGACTTCTATGGCCAATAGCCTTTCTGAGGCAAAGTTTCTTCTTTTTTGTTGCACCGGTATACAGCACGGGTCGATGTTGAGACGATGCTCTGTGATGCTTCTGGGAATTCCTAGCATATCCGCTGCCGTCCATGCGAAGACATCAGTATTCGCCTTTAAGAATGCTACTATTTGGGTCTTCTGTTCCTCCTTCAGCTGACTTTTGACTTGTATAGTTTGATCTGGGCTTTTTTCGTAGATCGGGACTGCAATCACTTCCTCTACTGGTTCTCCTCTTTGAGCAACAAGCTTGTCCCTATAATCAGGTACCTCGATGGCTAAGGCCATCCCCCTGCAATCACCCTTATGTTTAACAAAGTTAGCATAGCATTCTCTTGATTTCTTTTGGTCAGTTTGGCATTCACCTATACCATTCAGGGTCGGGAACTTGATCTTCAGGTGCTTGGTAGACACCATGGCCCCGAGGGCATTCAAAGCTGGTCGGCCCAGGATAGCGTTGAAAGCTGACATCGATTTCACCACCATGAAATTGTGTCCGGAGTGAGGCTTTCGTCCCCCAAACCGAACTACTTAAAGGCTTGGTATGAGAGTAAATCTACTGAAGCTCCGGTATCAATCAAAATCCTATGGACCATTCGATCCTGAACTATCATCTCTAAAACGATAGCATCATCGTGCGGCCAGCTGATCCCTTCCATGTCTACACTAGTAAAGGATATGATCGGGTCGGTTCTGACGGCCTTACTGGTCATCTTTGTTACCCCGACAAACCTTGCGTGCGCTTTAGCCTTCCGAACTGATTCCTGTCCCGGTCCTCCCAGGATCATGAGGATAGGTGCCGCCAGTCGTCTGCTTGATTGTCCAGCTTCTCTATTAGGTTCATTTCTTTTCTTGGTTGTTCTTTCTTTCTCCTTCTCCGGCCTTTTATCCTCACTTCATTGATCTCTGTGACCATCTCTTATGACTTCTCGGTCTCCTTCCTGGTGGTCGGGTCGATTATCTCTTCTTTTGTTAACATATTTTGCTAGATGTCCATCCCGAATAAGGTTCTCGATCTCCCTATTTAATTGCCTAGAATCCTCTGTGTCATGACCTGTATCTCTGTGGAATCGATAATATTTTCGAGGATTTTTGTCCTCAGGATTTAAGAACATGGGCCCTGGCCAGTTCAACAGCCCTTTGTTCTCGATTTGCATCAATATCTTAGTCCTCCGTGTATTGAGTAGAGTGTATTCAGGACTGGGCGCTCTCTCGGCTCGGGATTTTCTCTCATCCTTCTTTTCTACTTTCTTTTCTTCTTTTTCAGCTGTCTTCTTCTTCTCCTTGAACTCCACTTGCTGCATTCCGTGCTGCTATTATTTCTGCCATGTTGGCAAACTGGTGACACCGGCTGATGAGCTCTGTCATATTATGTGCTTTGTTCAATATTAAGGATTTTATCAACTCGATATCGGTTATCCCGCTCTGCAGTGCATTGAACGCTACTGAATCATCCAGGTCGGGTATGTCGAGCGACTCCCTATTGAACCTGGAGACAAAGTCTTGAATCAACTCATCTTTCCTTTGCTTGATGGTCAGCAGATTAGCCACCATCTTCTTCTGTTGGATACTGCTCTGAAATCTGGTAACAAAAGCTCTAGATAACTCAGCAAAATCGCTGATCGACCTTGGCCTGAGGTGTGAAAACCAGTAGGTGGTTGCGCCTTTCAATGATACTGCGAAAAATCTACAGGACGCACTATTCGACCCCCCATACACCATCATGACCAAGTTAAAATAGTTGATGTGGTCGATCGGGTCGGTTGAACCATCATACAAGACGAAAGCTGGGACTTTGAAACCCTTCGGTAGCTCTGCTTCCATGATTCCTTCGACAAAAGGGTGCTGGTTAGACACTGTCAGCATCTCCTCCGCCGCATTCTTTCCAAAGCTACGTATCCGATTGTCAAGGTCTTTCAAGCGACGCCCGATCTCAATGTCCTCGGGTCGGTAAGAACCGCGATCACTTCCCTCACGGAGGGAACCCCTTTGTACCAACTCTCCTCGAGGTGGGATGACAGGCGATCTGTCCCGCACTCCCCTCGGGCTCCTAATGGATCTGGTCGACGATCTTGCTCGATGTCCCCATGCCTGATCCTCATGTCTTCTGCTCCTTTACGAGGGCGGGGACCTTCTTCCAGCTCTGGCGGTGCTGGCCCTACTCTCAGTTCGGCGAGCATCCTGCTCCTTCTGTCGTGGAGGTGGTGGGGTTTGCTGGCGATCAGACCCTCCCTGCATGAACCTTCTCAACATTGCATTCGTCTCTGCGAGTTGAAGGCGCAGGTCGTGCACTTGTGTGTTCGTGGCGGGGGCGTTCGGGTCAAAATATTCCACTCCTGAATTGCTGGCATTGGCCTTGGTCCTCCTCCTTGAATACTTGGGATTGGCAACGGAGGAGGTGGGGGCAGATTCTCTTCGATCACCGGATCGGGTGAATGTCGCACTCGGGACAGCCCTGGCAACAACATCACCCTAGCTGCTTGTCAAGTGATTGGACCTCTCTCTACCCGAGCCGCTCCGCAATGTGGGCTCCCTGTGGCCTTGCTATTTCCTTGGCAAGAACTATGTCCCCTCTCAGTATTCATGTCACACGACTGCTTTGTAACGTTTTCCACAGACGGCGCCAATTTGTTGTGATAAATTCTGACTCAAGCAGCAGTCCACCTGGTCGGGTCGTCCTGCACAGGCAAACCATAAGAAAGACAAAGAAGTGCCGGCCTGAGCCGGTTAGTACACTCCGATGCCTAAGTCAGAGCTTGCAACAGATAGAAATCTCAAGCTAGCGAGCTTAAGCAAGAAGAAGTGAAGTGAGTCCAAACCTTGGCTGGGCATGGCTATTTATAGCTTCGAGATACCATATGGTACTCAAACTTTACCTGCTTATGGATGGTACTTCTGGTTTCTTATCGTCCTCGGTGGCACGATCTTTGGTCGATACGTGTGCGACCTAGGGTCATCATGCGCGAAGCATGTCCTCAACCTGACTATGGTTCCTTTCTGGGTTGAGTTATTCGTCAACCATGGTTAACTAGGATTATCCCGAGGTTTGCATGCCCACCCGACCTCATGGCGGATGAGCCGGAGCCGAACTGCTTCTCCACATGTAACATGGGGTTTGGTCCGAGTCAGCTATGACCTATCAGTGGTTATCTTAAAAAAGGTTCCAATTAATTATCAAAAAAAAAAAAAAAAAAAAAGGGTCAAAAGCAAGTTTTGTTTGTGTCAGAACGCTTTGGGAAAGTTTGATTGCTTTTAATTTAAATATAAAAAAGGGAGAAAGTATTAAAAGCATTGATTGCTTTTGTCAGATCTCTATTTTGGGTTTTGGTTATTCATCACCGAAAAGCTACATGCGACCAGCGCCAGTGCTAGCACCAACGCCAACGCCAGCGCTAGCGACTAGCAAGATCCGTCGAGTCCCCGTCGGCACTGCTTGATCCGCCATATCCTTTGCTTCTCCTCTCACTAGGTGCGATTGTTCTGCTTCAAATTTTTTTTAAATAAAAAAATATAATAATCATTGAGATGGAGAAGCATGTCGTTCCATTTGAGATGATCAAATTGCAAACTTTTAGTGGATCTGAGTTCAGTATATGAAAACGGAAGACTCAATTTGGTTTAAAATATCTGAATGTATTCTATACCTTAACGAGTACTTTCAAAGACTGTATTGATATTGAAGAATCTCAATGGGCTAGTGATGAAGACTTTTGCAAAGATTATTTGCATAGACTTGCAGAGACCTACAGTAAATTTGAAACTGCAAAATAGATCTGAGATAATTTAGACATTAAATTTAAGGAGGAGGAACTGTCCAAAACTCACCTGGTGGATAAGTTCATTAACTTCAAACTTCAGAAAGACAAGGCAATCCTCCCTCAAGTAACTAATCTTGAGAATTTATGGTCTAAATTAAACCTAAAAAAATACATGTTTGTGTATTCCTAGTTGGTTCTATTATTTTTAGATTACCTTCGACTTGGCATTCTTTTAAAATTGAGATGTATAGAAAGAAAGTACAAGTGGGGCTGGATGATCTCAAGCGATTCATTCGAATCAAAGATGAGAGCAGGGTTAGGAATAACTTGGAGATGGTTAAACAACAACAGTCAGCTGTTAACATGGTTACACATCCCAATAAATTTCCTAAGAAATCCAAACCACCTACAAGTGAATCAAAGTAGTTGGAGGCCAAAAAGACTACTTTAAAAAAAAAGGGCAAGTGCCACAACTGTGGTAAGAAGGGTCGCTATGCATCTAAGTGTAGACACCCTAAAAAGAGAGATTCTGACACACCAAAGAAGGTAGTCCACATAATAGTGGATAAGACTAAGCTTACAAATTTTGTTGCCATGGTTGGAAAGGGTGAGACCAAATCTTCTTGAGATTGGTGGTTGGATTCTGGAGCAACCTGTCATGTATACAACAACATGAATTTATTGATTGAGAATGCCAAAGTAGCAGAGACAGTTACAGTTGCCAATGGAGCATCAGTGGAGGTGACTCAGAAAGGAACTGCAAATCTGGTCTTGTTTTTAGTAAGACTTTAATTTTGAAAGATGTTAAAATAGTTTCGGATTTTGGAAAGAATTTAATTTCACTTAACCTATTATGTGATCCTGACAAGTGTGTTTCTTTTCATGGTGGTAGAATAACTGTCTGTTAATTCTCATTATTTTGATTGTGCTTATTTAGTTAATGGCATGTGTAGATTAAGTTTAGCAAATGAGACAATTAATCAAATTAGTTCAAATTTGTTTGAACCTACAACATTACATTGCAGATTAGGACATGTGAATTATAAAAAATTGCTCAAACTAGCTAAAACTTATAATTTGTCATTAGACACCTCGATTAAATTGGACAGATATGAAGTGTGTGTTCAAACCAAAATTACTAGAAAATTTTTTTTGTTTGGTTTCTAGGAGTACACAACTTCTTGAATTAATACATTCTGACCTTTGTGATTTTAAAAGTTTCACTACCAGAGATGGTCAGAAGTGTTTAATTACTTTAATAGATGATTTTTCTAGGAATTGTCATATTTATTTGTTAAAATCGAAAGATGAAGCTTTTGAAAAAATTTAATATTTTTAAGAATCGAATAGAAAATTAGTTGAACTTAAAGATTAAAAGACTTAGAAGTGATAGAAGGGGAGAATATAAATTGTCAGAGTTCAAGGACGTTTGTGCTTCTCAGGGCATAATAAGTGAAACTACTGTTCCTTACTCATCTCAATCAAACGGCATCTCTGAACGTAAGAACAGGGTGTTGATAGAAATGTTAAACTCCATGTTATTGACAACTGACATGCCTGCTTGTTATTGGGGAGAAGCAGTGTTGATTATCAATCACATTCTAAATAGGTTACCACACTCTAAGTCGGCTTCTACTCTTGAAATTTGGCATAACCATCCCTATAGATTTGATACTCTTAAAATTTGGGGTTGTATAGCTTATGTAAGGATACAAGACCCTAGGAGACCTAAAGTGGGAACTAAAACCAATACTTATATGTATCTAGGATGTGCAGAAGACAGTGTTGTAGACCAATTTTTGGATCTCTCAACTAATGTGGTGATGGAATTTAGGGATGTTGTGTTTTTTGAGGATAAATTTCTCAAAGACAAAGGTATGACCTTACCAGGTCTGACAAAAATGGTTACAGAATCACCTTTGAAACTTGAATTAATTGTTTCTTATACTCATCCCACAATGTTCTTTGAATCAGAGTCTAGACGTGTTTCTACTAGGGATCAACTACCAAAGAATTTTAGTAAGGACTTTATGACTTACCATTTAGAGGCAGATCCATCCAATTTTAAAGAAGCAATGAGATCTAGGAACTCAGTATTATGGAAAGAAGCCATTGATGAAGAAATGAGCTCTTTAATGCAGAATAAGACCCGACAGCATGTTGATTTACCTACAGGGGCTCAAACGATAGGCTGTAAATGGATTTTGAAGAAGAAACTTAATCCTAATGGATCCATAGTCAGGTATAAAGTACGCTTAGTCGCTAAAGGCTATAGTCAAGTTAGTGGGATAGATTATTTTGATATCTACTCACTGGTCTGTCACTTTGCTACAATAAAGATTCTTCTTGCTTTGGCATCTATTGAGCACTATGTTGTGCATCAAATGGATATAAAAACGACTTTCCTTAATGGAGATCTAATGGAAGAAATCTACATGAACCAACTTGAACAGTTTGTCATGGAAGGTTTTGAAAAGAGAGTTTGTAAGTTGAACAAATCTATATATGATCTTAAACAAACACCTAAATTGTGGCATGAAAAGTTTGACAGAACAGTAAAGAGCTTTGGTTTTCATACCAGTAACTCGGATAAATGCCTCTACTTTCAGTTTGTATCAAATAAGGTTATGACTATTTGCTTGTATGTAGACGACATGTTGATTCTTGGTTCTAATCATTCTCTAGTGAGTGCCATTAAATCAACTTTGTCCAAATAATTTGACATAAATGATCTTGGTGTAGTAGACACCATTCTTGGTATGAAAGTTAGTTTTGGTAAACAACGGATCACTCTTAGCCAAACTCATTGCGTTGAAAAATTACTTTCTAAATGGGAATATAATGATTGCAAATCGATTGAGACACCTTATGACTATAACCAACAGTTGAAACCTGATATAGGTGACATTGTGAATCAGCTGAATTATTGTAAACTGATTGGTAGACTCATGTATGCAAAGAGTTGTACTAGATCAGACATAGCATTTACGGTAGGCATGCTGAGTCGATTCACTAGTAATCCTAGCAAAGAACATTGGGATGCTCTTACGAGACTCATGAGATACCTTAAGGGTACTCTAAGGTATGCCCTACACTATACTGGACATCCTCCAATTTCGGAAGGATATTCTAATGCATCATGGTGTTCAGATTTGGGAGATAGTAAATCTACCAGTGGATATGTATTTACACTAGGTGGAGCAGCTGTTGCATGAAAATCCAAGAGATAGACTTATATTGCTCTGTCATCTATGAAAACGAAACTTATTGCTCTAACTTTTGCAAGAGATGAAGCAGAGTGGATCAAAGATCTGATTATGAATATTTCATTGAGAAGTTTGAAGTTAAACTCTCTATTTATATTCTGTGATAATCAAGCTACGAAAACGATAGTTAATAACTCACTCTTTAATGGTAAGAGGAGACATATCAGGCTCAAACAGGCCATGCTGAATTATCTGACAGAACACGAAATCATCACTTTGATCGATGTGCGACTAAATGATAATATGACAGATGCTCTTACAAAGGGACTGAACAAAGATCGAACATTCAAAACTATGAGGAAAATGGGCTTAAAGACCCTTTAGACAGGTCTTAATCTAATCCTATGTTATTTTGAATTATTCGAATCTCATCTAGACATAATAAGCATTTGTGACAATTTACATATTTCAGATAATTTGATAAGATTATTAAGTATGGAGGTTTGTGAAACCATTCCAAATCTAATGGTATAGCAAATTTTTGTATGTCGTTTCCTTACTTTGTTATTTCACAAAGAAATATGAAAATTGTTTTGATATGTTTCGTTGATATTATGCTTGTCTTCCAGTCTATCATAGTATGATGTGTCATTGCAAACTTGATGATACAACATCTGTGATGGCTATGACGATTATAATATTCCAAAAGAAAAAATGATATGGTCTTTATGAAAGAGACTATATAGGGTCTTGTTCTTGTATAGAAACTTGACGATAATGCTTATTGTCGAATTTGGATTCATTTTTAGGCATTATATGAATTATACTAAATTCTTCTAGTTAAACTAGATACTATTATATCTTTATGCAAATGATTGAATTCATTTTCTTATGAAATTCATATTTGATAAATTACAGAGGATGGCAAAGATGGAGGAGAACGTTTAGATCTGGATCTTGATGAGTAAAGTCATTAAGGATTGCAAGGATTTTTTTCTTTTTAATTTTCACTTGCATGTGGAACTTCTTCTTGTTTGGATTTAGATTCGATCTAAAACTCAAAGGTTTTATTTCTTGAAGTTTATTTTATGATCCATTAAAGTTTTAAACATTCTGTTTATTTGATTCAATATTTCGTTTGAACAATGTTTATCTATTCTTGATATTGACTATATGTAGAACATAGGAGGAGATTATTGGGTATATTCTATAACCCTAATATATATTCGAATATAAATCTACTTGAATAAGGAATAAGGTTGTGATGGGCCCCACTAGATAAAACTCATCTAACCTAAAACTCTAGTCTTTCCTATAAATACTAGGTGGAGGCTGCAACCTGTTTATTCCAAACTTGATATTCAATATGTATTGCTTTAAGCAACGTTGTGCTTAAACCTTAAAACCCTAACATGTGAAACATAATCAGAGCCATTGACTTCCTTCTCTCCCTCTTCTTCTTTTTCCTCCAATTGTTCATCTTCATCTTTGGTTCTCCTTCTTCTCTCTGTTCTTGTCCTTCCCCATTAGGTGATTGCTTCCTCTTCGCCCCAGCTAACGAATAATGCACAACTTAAATCAGGTTGGTTCTCCTGATCATCTGCTTTCTTTGAGCTACGGAACTTCTTTGGAACCAACTTCTTTAACAGCTTCTTCGGTTTGATTACCATTGCTTGTCTTATGATTTAGCTTTGCACTTTGAACAATTTGCTCTACTCTCACTGAATTTCCCCTCCTTTTGGTTGAAACTGCAACTCCCCATCTATTCTCACGACTAAGCAAGACCACATATGGTTCAATAAATTGCATTTCTCTGCTTCGAGCTTGACCATCCTCACTGAAACGTGTTCTCCTTTCGCTCGACTGGTTAGATCCGAATCAGGTTTTACAAGTTGAATATCTTTGCTTTGAACTTGACCACCTTCGCTCAAACCATATCTCCTTGTATTAACTTCAAGTTTTTGAGCTTTATTGATATCCCTCGGATCAGTTCCCCATCTTCGCTCGCGAGTTTACAATCTAAAATCAGGCTTTGATAGTTGAATTTTTTCGCACTGAGGCTTATCAGTTTTATCTAATAGTAGCAAGTGGTTTCAATATTGTGAGTCACTGCAATTAGCTTAAAAATGGCAAATATCTTAAAGATTGAGGAATGGAGAGTGGAGCTCCTCCCTTGCAGATTGCCGGAGAAGACAGTGGAGGTTTGCAAATCACCGAAGAAGAAAGAGGTGAGATAGATGGAGGAAGATAGTGGTTGGAACGATGGCTGAGGAAATGGGTTTGTGTTATGTAACATAAAGGTAAAAGAGTCAATGTACATTATTGAAGGGCAATAGGCCATTTATGAATGTCTAGCTTCAACTAACGGTTTCAACTTAACCGACAGGGCTAACTTGTAATCCCCACAATAGTCCAGGGGAGTCCATGTAAATATTGAAACAATGAGGGGTGCTTTGTAGTTGATTCAAACACGAGGGGTGCATGTAATTTGTTCTTTAATTTTTATATTGAATGGATTTATTTTTTTAGAATTTAACCCTTTATATATTTATTTACAAACTTATTGCAATATATATGTTGCATTTTATTTTACATTTCACACAAAATTGTTTATTTACAGATTTGTTTTGGCAATTTTTTTTTTATTACTTATGGGATTTTAAAAAAAAAAATTTCTAGTCAATAAAATGTCAATAATTGGACTGATACTAAAAAAGTATGTTGATTCAATATGTTGACCGATACCAATCTGATACCGTCGGTATTGATCCAATACCATATCCATTTGTAGATTGACTGATACCCAATCTGATACGGTGCACTTAAAGTCTTAAACCATGGCCCAAAGGCAAATAAAATAATTTAGGAGATTTTAAAAAGTAAATTGACACTTTAGCTTACTATTTCAAGTGTATCAGATGCAAGGGGTTTACCCTATACCTTCTAAGGGTCAATTTGACTAAATTAATTAGCATTTCATATGGCTCAAAATGTTAGACTGCGATACATGGATTTAGTAATCGGTATTGGGATTGGTTAATATTGATCCGACAGCGATCCGGATCAATGCTATATCCAATAGGATAATGACATGTGATAATAGAATTTAAAAAATAATAAAATATTGATAAAATTTGGTTTTAGATCTGTTGCGCTGACTGATACCGATACAAATCATCTGAGATATTGATTCAGCCTGTTTATCTCAGGTATTTTTTAAGTTTATTTATTTTATATTTATTTTTCCCTGTGATACTGATACTGTAAAATTGTATAAAAACAATTAATGAAAATTTTCTCTTACATCAGGAGAGAGTTTTCAAAAAAAAAAAAAAAAAAAAAAAAAAAAAGAGTTTTTTTTTTAAAATGGATCATGTGCACATGCCAACAAGTGACCGTACATGTAAGAGTCAATCATATTTTAATTTTGTTTCTATAAAAACCCCTTTTCCCCTTGGAAATGGCAAAAATAGGACAGGTGGTTGGCTCTCACATGTACATTCACCTGTTGGTACGTGCAGCGGAACCGAACTCGTTTTCTTTCAGTTCCAACCCACCAAATCCTCGAGTCTGAATCCTCTCTGCCCATGTGGGGAGAGGATTACTCTCCCTCCTTAACTCTTTAAGCCACACTTGGCCTATCTACAACCCCAACTTCCTCGTCAAAGCTGGTTTATATAAAAATATAGGACCCATATCATGGTGAAGAAGAAGGGATCCGACTCCTCTACTTCTGCCTGCCCGGTACTGTCGTGTGCCCCCACACACAAGCACAGTGGAAAGTACCGCCTTACCCAGCTTAGGCAAGGCGCTCAGGTAGGGGTAAGGCGGTACATTCCACCTTGCTTGTGTGTGAGGCACACACATCAGTAGGGGCAGCAGAAGTAGAGGAGTCAAATTGGAAGAAGAAGAGAAGGAAGATGTTCATGATGATGATGATGTTGATGTGAATTCCACTATTTTTTGATAGGGCGGTTGTTTTTTGCCTAGTACTGTAGGCTGCAACAGGACACGTACATGGGGTGGCCATTTAGGGGGCTGGACGGTCATTTCTCCCACCTCCATATGTTTGGGTGCGTCCGATACAAAAAACATTTGGCCTTTGGGAGAGTGTACTCCTACGCCTACACATGGGGATGAAATGATCCTCTCCCATTAATTGGACCCCACACATGCACAGTAGCCATGCTCTCCCACAGTCATGTCCTTAAAACAAATAAAATGCAGCTTTGAGGAGGATATATGTTGTCGGTTGTGGATATATCATATATCAGGTGTCTACTAGATCCTCTATTGTCGAGCTGTCCAGATATGGTGTTGTGCGCAATGACTGCTTTATCCCCACTTGGGTAAGGCGTTTGGATAGGGGTGAGACGGACATTGCACACAACACCGTATTGGGCAGCACGATTCTGCTGGGCAGCTCGGCAGTAGAGGATCCAAATTGCTACCAAACGAGGAAAAGAGAAGAGAGGCCCCAAAATAAAAAAGAAGTACAAAAAGCTGCATGACTAGTCGATCAGTAAAATTATTGAAGATTTTAAGCATCCAGATCGACTTCATTTCAATTTGCATATATCAAACAAATTCTACACTTCTCAAATAATCAAACTTTGGAACTCATCATTATTTTATATATTATCTTTAATTTTCAAATACATATATCTATACTAACCCTCTCCTCCACCCATTTCTAATCGATCATCATCATCATCATCGTCATCAGAAATAACTTATCTATATATGGTTCATGAATATGTTGAACCATCGTTTTGTCTGTCGAAGAACATAGTACTGTAGGCTAAAGAATCCGATCGACAAGAGCAAAGGAGCGAAAGAATCTCCATAAAACAATCAAAAACGGAACAAGTAACAGATAAAGCATCACCCACATCCATAGCCGGTCTTCTCTTTACCTTATTTTATTGACTAAGTTTTTGTACCCCTGAGGCGTGAACAAGCTTTAGATAGCTAGTTGCGATGATTATGCTTCAACTCCTCCTTCTCAGACTGAAACTTATAACATGGAAAAGGAGTTTCCTCCTTTTCTCAGTGCCCATGAAGGACCAGATCATATGCGTGATATCTAAGTTAATGACTCACAGTCACGACTCGGGCCCACCGGTTGAATTGACTCGATCCAAACCTTCCCATTTTGAATGACAAGATTTGATTTGCTCACTTCCTGGTCTTACACGGTGGTGCCTTGGTCTCTCGTCTTTGGTTCGAGCAGGACGGCAATGACTTTCCAAAGTCATGATCATATTATATAAAGAAGGAAAAAATTGGTGGACCAAATTTTGCTGCAGGTATGTTGCTGGTCAGTAGTCACAGTCTAAGAAATAAAATTAGAAGGGTACTTCGAATAATTATCACCTACCTCCAATTCGCGGGCAGCTTCAATTCCTTCAATTCTTCTAATAGGGGAGTGGATCCCATCTTGAGCGGTGTTTTCAGGCAGAGGGTAGAGTGATCATTTTCGCCCCCATGTGAGGAATTGGAGGAATTAGAGGGGGCAGTGAATTGGATGGGACAATGATTCAGGTATTTTTTAAAATACTAAAATCTATGAGAGTATTTATGAACCTAGTGATTTATTTCAGTTCTTTGGCTGCAAGCTCGAGTAGCAAGAACATTCCTGCAATCTAGGTAGCAACAAATTTTTTTTCTCCAAAAATGGTGGTGAATGAGCTGAAAATTAAGAGTCCGTTTGACCGGATCTATGTCATCTCCATTTATCTGCCCCTCTATTTCCTCCATTTCCTCTCATACGGGGGTAGAAATGACCACCCTACCCCCAGATCTTTATCGTCTCCATTTATCTGCCCCTCCATTTCATCTCATAGGGGGGTAAAAATGACCGCCCCACTCCCTGCCCAAACACATTGCCCGGGTGGGGTCCACTCCCCCCTATTAGATGAAATGGAGGAAATGGAGGGGTAGATAAATGGAGACGATAATTTTTTCCCTGCCCAGGGGGGAGGGTCCACTCCCACCCTATTAGATGAAATGGAGGAAATGGAGGGGCAAATAAATGGAGACGATAATTTTCCTGTTTGATAACACTCTAAGAAACGAATCGTTATCCCCTTCAATTCCTCCAATTCCTCACATGGGGGTTGAAATAATAGGAGGAGAGAGAGAAAAGGAAAACATTTGGAAGTCATTAATTGAGTCAGAAGTGCTGCTGAACTTTGGAAATTCACATCCCATGAGAACTGATATAAAAGTGAGAGAACGAAAGCTTTAAAGAGAAGACCGCTTGGAGTTGCTTGCATTTTCCTGGCTTTCAAGGTGAGCGTGTTGCATTTGGACTTTGGAAAAATGTGTGGTGGACTTGTGGAGCCCTACGAGCCCATTGCAGAGTCTCATAAGTCCCAACCTGATCAAGCCCACTTCTGATTAGGTCGATTATATTTTAGAGGCAAGTATAAGTAAAGGGTATATTGGTCATAATGCATTTAAAATATTCCAACCATTCTCAATCGTTCGCAACATACGGGAACAACTAACGGCATGAGTGTATTTGTAAATTATGTGGAAAGTAAGGGAGACATACGTAAATATCCAAACCTCACGGGTAGAGTTTAATTATTGATTGGTAGAGTTTTTAACGAAAAAGAAATTAATGCATAACGTACAATGCATGATACAACTAGGGATATAAAGGGGTATCTGAAAATTCAAATCCGATTTGCATCCATATTTGTTTAGGGGTATCCATATCCTTTTAGGGGCATCCGAATTTTTATTCGAATAATTCAAAAAAACAATTATCGGGTCCAAATAGATATCCAACTAATGATATAGAGGGTTTTTGAAGATTCAACAGGTTCAAAAAAATGAGGAAATGAGAATTATGAGATTAAAACATAGATTGAGAGTGAATCGTATTCGTTGGAGAGGGGGGGGGGGGAAGGCCTGGGTTACACAATTAGAGATACAAAATGGATAATCAAAAATCTGAACTTGATTCGCATCCATATTCGTTTAGGGATATCCGTATCCAGACAGGGATATCCAGATCCGATCACATCCGATCCGTATCCGATCTGTTTAAATCCCTAGATGCAATCAAAGCAATTTACCAACCTTTTTTTTTTGGTAAGAAGGCAATTTACCAACTTGACTGATAGGATTCTATAATCCTATGGTTCTCTAGTGGTTTTAGGTATCGGGTATTGATGAATCGGTATCAGATCGGAAATAGGGATCTTATCGATTTCTCGGTTTTATCGGACATTTTCCTTAAAAAATATAAATACTATAAAGTATTTTAACAATTGTACCCCATGTCCGTATCCTACATTGATCCTATACAACCAGCCTGAGGCTGATAAACAAAAACAGTTATTATCCTATACGAACGCTCTCACAGTAGGAACCAACACTAGAGTTGGATTTGGAATTAGGAACATTATCCCGTTTTTTTTTTTGTGGGAATTGGGAGCCTTTATGTGCCGTTGAAGTATTTAATCTCCTTGAAAAAGTGCGAAGTGATGAGGCATAAAACACCCCACCTATCAGAGGCTGCCACGTGGCCGACCCGACCTCAGTTCGAGAACCGAGTTGGGCCGAGCAAGAAATTGGGCCGACCCCATATCCGATAAGTCACCTGACAAAGCCTGGTTTGAGCGAGCTGGCCGGTGGCTGAGGCCGAGATTATACGGGTCAGCCATAGACTCCTAGCCGACCTCATGGCCGAGACCAACCTCCTCCCGGGCCGACCTCCATTGCCGACCCCACGGGCTGACCTCGTAGGCCGAGCCCTCCTCCATTGAGGCTCTCATAGCACCCCACCGGGGATCTCCGGGCCACGTCAGCACATCCCGAGAATCACGGGATAAGGATCGAGCCACGATCCCAGCGCAACACGGAATCGCACTCTACATGGACTCTTACCTTAATAAGAGTCCGACCCCGAAAATAACTCTCCACTCCGCTCTACGCGAGAGAACCTTCCGAAAGAAGGACTCCTACCATACTAGGACTCTCCCAACCGTCTCATCTCCTCCTTACTCTATAAATACCCAGGTATGGAGCACTATTCCACATCTTGTTTTTTACTACGCAGTTACGCTGTCGCGTTGAAGACCTGACTTGAGCATCGGAGAGTCTTAGGCCTGAGCCACACCGGCCCTCTTGCGCTCATTGCTTGGTTTTTGCAGGTTCATCCACTGGGCAACCAAGTACCTGGAGGTTTTCACACTCAACAGATTTGGCGCTGTCGCGTGGGAACGACATCGGCAAGCATCGCTGCTTTCGCCAATTCCTGAACAATAATAATGGTGCATACGAGGTCAGGGCAGCATGGCTCTACTTCCCGTACGGAGGAGCCGCAACCCGTTGTGCCGACGAGACGATCACCGCCCCGAAGCCTCTCTCGGCAGGGGATAAACAAGACCCCTAGGGCGGGTGGTGCGCAGCCCATCACGGCACCATTCCCCTCCAGAGCGGGAATGGGGAGGTGCACTAACCACGGCCGCGGCTAGCCGGGCAAGCCGAGCCAAGTTTGGACGGGAATGTCCTACCCGCACCACCACCCTTGCCGGAGAGTTTGGACCCGTAAGCCCGGCAAATAATCGACAGTTATGGATTTGCAGCTGCAGATGCTCCACACCAACGAGATGCTGCGCGCCTTCATGAACCAGATGGCCCGAGGCGGGCTGATGGGCCAGCCGCTGGCCGCGCCCCCTCCAGCTCCGGTTCACGCTGAAAGAAACCTGCAGCAAAATGGCGGCCGGCGTAGGGCCGAGCCGAGTCGGGCTGCGTCCTCGCACCCGTCTCGTCAGAAGACTCCACCTCCGCGCCCCAGTAGAGGCGCTCGGCGGGGTGAACAAGAACATCGCCAAAGCCCGCGAACAGGGCAGGAAATTGAACCGGCCGGCTCGGTAGCGAGGAGGTCGGTATTTTCTGGACGGATCGGAGAGGACGAACCGCCGAGGAGATTTCGAGAACAAAGAAAAGACCCGGTTGAAAGGCGCGCGCCGAGACAAGGAGAAGGATCGCGTCATACTCCCCGGGGTCAGAGCTCACCTCCCCGAGAAGAGCAACAGGGGAGCCCCCGAGGGTCCAACTTCCAAGAAGAAAAAAGAACAAGGAAGGGTGGTGAGGACCGAGCTGACCAGAATGGCCGACTACAACGGGATGACCGACCCTATCGGCCCCGGGCCGAGGAGCCGGTTGGCCGAGCACCTGAAACCGAGCTGGAGAAGCGGCTACGAGACTTGGCCGAGCAGGTGGAGGGGTTGAAGAAACAGGCGACCCCGGACGCCTACTCTTTGGTCGGGCGTCACCCTTATCCTCCCGAGATCATGACCGCGCCGCTACCACACGGTTTCAAACCTCCCCCGTTCGACCGGTATGACGGGACGACCGACCCGATAGATCACATCAACTACTTTAATGCGATGATGACCATGTACGGGGGAACCGAGATCGTTTCTTGCCGAGCCTTCCCTGCATCCCTCAAAGGCGCGGCGACCTCATGGTTTTCCTGGTTGCCGCCGAATTCCATAAAAAGCTTCGCTCAACTCGCGAGCCTTTGTCACGCGCTTCGCAGTAGTATGAAACATAAGAAGACCACGGTCAACCTCCTCAGCGTGAAGCAAAGGCCCGACGAGTCGATCCGAGCATTCGTCTCCCGCTTCAACAAGGAATCCTTAGATATCAAGGATTTGGATGAGGCCACGGCCCATACGGCTATGAGCAACGGATTGGCCGACATGGACCTTATCAAGGACTTGGCCCGGAAGCCGACAAGAAACCTGGCCGAGCTCTTGGAGAGGTGCAACGAGTTCGCAAATATGGCCGAGGTCCTCCAAGCCCGGAAGGGCAACGAAGGTCGTACCGACAAGAAAAGGCCGACAACAGACGATCGAAGAGAAGACAAAAGGCCAAGGACGGATCGCCGAGCTGACAGGTCGGATCGAGCTCGGAGCCCCGACTACACGCCATTGAATGCATCTCGCAAGGAGATCCTGATGCAAATACAAGATGGGGGGTACATCCGCCGACCCAGACCAATGCAAGCGGGGTCACCTCGGAATCCCAACAAATATTGCCAATTCCACAAGGACATCGGTCACAACACCGAAGATTGTTATCAGCTGAAAAGAGAAATCGAAGAGCTGATAAAAGCGGGCCACTTGAAGCGATATGTCAAAGGAGGCCGAGAAGATCGTGGAGGTCGGCGGCCTGATGACCGAGATCAAAGAAGAGCCGAGCCTAGGGCCATAAACAGGCGAGTTGAAAGAGATGATGACAATGTCCGAGCCGAGAAGAAGGAGGACGGATCCGGGCCGAGCAATGACAAGGGAGCCCCCATATACATTATCCTCGGAGGGCCCGGGCAAGAGAGTACTCGAAAGGCTAAGGCAAACGCTCGCTTCGTCGGAGTAGCCGAGATGCCCGCCAAGAAACTCAAGCCGGCGGTGACGATCTCCTTCACGGAAGCCGACCTCGAAGGTATAAGTTTACCTCATGACGATGCTTTAGTGGTGCGGTAGAAATTGCGAACGCACTCGTACACCGTATTGGTCGACACCGGCGCATCCGTGACCTTATGTCACCGAAGCGCATCGACAATTTGGCTTCGGCGACGAAGCGCTTAAGCCTGAAGGCACCTCGCTTCACGGGTTCTCGGGAGCGGCCGCGACCATCAAGGGCTCGATCGATCTACTAGTCACAATTGGGCAAGCTCCATGCCAGGCGACGATCCAAGTCAAATTCATGGTGGTACGGCCGGTAGTGGCTTTCAACGCCATACTCGGCCGCCCTTCATTGACCGCCCTCCAAGCCATCATCTCCCGACTCACTTGAAGATGAAGTTCCCCCATCGAGAACGGTGTCGGCGAGGTCCGAGGCGACCAAAAGAAGGCACGAGAGTGCTACGCTACTTCGGCCAAGCAAAACAAGGGTAATGTTCGAGGAATGGCCATGTGCGTCGTACATCTCCCCGAAGATCAGCGGATGAGCTTATCGAGAGAAGAGGGCGACCCGTGGAAGACCGACCCCACTTCATCTCGCCGAAGATGACCCAGCCAAGGTGGTCCAGCTCGGATCACTACTAAATGAAGATCAAAGGAGGCGGCTCGAGTTTTCTTAAAAGCGAACGCCGATGTTCGCCTGTCGGCCGCCGACATGTCGGGCATACCTGACATATAGCCGAGCACCGACTCCATGTGGATCCGGGTCGGAAACCAATCCGGTAGAAGAGAAGGAACTACGCACGGATCGACAAACCGCAATCAAAGAAGAGGTGGAGAAGCTTCGCCGATCGGATTCATCCGAGAAGAGAAATTCCCTACCGGTTGGCTAACGTCGTCATGGTCCCTAAATCGAACGGGAAGTGGAGAATGTGTGTCGACTACACCGACCTCAACAAGGCCTGCCCAAAAGATGAGTACCCACTACCTCGGATCGACCTCTTGATCAACGCCACGGCAGTCACGAGATGCCGAGTTTCATGGATGCGCATACTCGGCTACAACCAAATCATGATGCATGAGGAGGACGAGTCGTACACGGCCTTCCGAACTGACCAAGAGAATTTCAGCTACAAGGTCATGCCGTTCGGATTGAAGAACGCTGGAGCGACATACCAGCGCCTCGTGAACTATATATTCCGCGAGCAGATCGAAAAGAACATGGAAGTCTACGTGGACGATATGTTGGTGAAAAGTTTGAAGGCCGAGCACCACTTGGCTGACTCGGAAGAAGCCTTCGGCGTATTGAGGAAGAACCAGGATGAAGCTGAATCCCGCCAAGTGTGCATTCGGCGTAACCTCGGGAAAGTTCCTGGCTTCATGGTCTCTATCGAGGCATCAAGCCAATCCGATAAAAATCGAGCCATCCAAGAGATGAGTCCTCCAAGGACGATCCGAGAAGTACAAAGGCTAAACGGACGTGTGGCGGCGTTGGCACGATTCATGTCGAGATCGTGCGACAAGTGCCTACCGTTCTTTAAGGCCCTAAAGAATATCCGAACCCAAAAGATTTTATCTCGGTCATCCGAATGCCAAGAAGCTTTTGAAGAGTCAAGAAATATTTGGAGAACCCGCTTCTTCTCAGCCGACCTGAACCAAAAGAGGAGCTTCAAGTCTACTTAGCCGCCACTCCCGTAGCGGTCAGTGCGGTGTTGATCAGGGAAGAGAGTCGAACTCAAAGGCCGATATACTATATCAGCCACGTTCTTGTTGATGCCGAGACAAGGTACTCCGGGTTCGAGAAAGTAGCATTCGCTCTAATCACGGCTGCAAGGAAACTAAGGCCGTACTTCCAAGCTCATCCGATCGTGGTACTGATCGACCAGCCACTCAAAAAGATATTACACAAACCCGACGTTTCGGGACGGCTGATTTCCTGGGCAGTTGAGCTAAGTGAATACGATATAAGCTATCGATCGAGGACGGCGATAAAAGGACAAGCCCTGGCCGACTTCATCGCCGAATGCACGGGGCCCGAACATGAGGTTGGAGAAGAAAAGACAGTCGAGGAGGTCGGGGCTACGGCCGACCCGATTTGGACCATGAATGTTGACGGCTCAAGCAATTCCGGAGGAAGCGGGGCCGGCCTAATACTTGTAAGCCCCGAAGGCTTTCTCGCTCCAATATGCCCTAAGGTTCAAGTTTCCCGCCTCAAACAACGAGGCCGAGTATGAAGCCCTTCTAGCCGGACTTGAGTCAAGCAAAGCTATGGGCATAAAGCGGTTGAAGGTGTGAGGAGACTCCCAACTCGTGGTCAACCAGGTCAACGGAGACTACGAGGCAAAAGACGAAAGGATGATAGCATACCTGGGTCGAGCCCGAGATCTGATCTCCGAGCTCGAACACTTTGAGATGACTCGAATACCGAGAAAAGAGAATGCCGCGGCGGACTCCTTATCGAGGTTGGCCGAGGCCGACCTCCAATATCTGAGCCGGTCAGTATACATAGAAATATTGGAGAAGCCATCCTTACAAGAAGAAAGCATAAAGCACATTGAAGAGGATGGGCCGACCTGGTTGGACCCCATTGTCAACTACTTAGAGAATGACCTGCTCCCGGGGAACCGAGACGAAGCAAGGAAGGTCAAGATCCGATCTTCCAAGTACTCGATGATCGACGGAGTACTCTACAAAAGGGCAATCTCGGCCCCTCTTCTCCGATGTCTGGGACCGAAGGGGGCCGAGTATGCATTAGCCGAGGTGCATGAGGGAATATGCGGGAGCCACATGGGCGGTCGAGCTCTTGCATACAAGATACTTCGGCAAGGATTCTATTGGCCAAGAATGCAAAAAGAGGCCATGAAATACGTGAAGACGTGTGAGAAGTGCCAACTATTCGCGCCAATCCCAAGCCGACCAGCAACAAAATTAACCTCAATGCTGAACCCAATCCCATTCGCTATGTGGGGAATGGACATTCTCGGAGATTTCACCCCGGCATCGGGAAACAGAAAATACATAGTAGTGGCGATCGATTACTTCACCAAGTGGGTCGAGGCCGAGCCCCTTGCCACCATCACTGAGAAGAACATGGAAAATTTTTTCCGAGATAAGGTCATCTACCGGTTCGGGCTATCGAAAGTTCTCATCACTGATAATGGCGCGCAATTCAACAACCCGGCCTTTCGAGAATTCTGCGAGCACTTCCACATTGACTTCCGACCCATCTCGGTAGCTCATCCACAAGCAAATGGATAAGTAGAAGTGTCCAACCGAACATTACTTGCCGGCATTAAGAGGAGGTTGGATGAGGCCAAGGGGAGATGGGTGGAAGAACTCCCAAGCGTCCTATGGGCATATCGGACGACTGTAAGAACTCCAACCGGGGAGAGTCCATTTTGCCTCGCTTATGGGACCGAAGCCCTCGTACCGGTTGAAGTTATGGCTTCATCGTACCGAGTGCTCAACTTCGATGAGAAGGCCTATGAAGATGGGCTGAGAGCCAATCTTGACTTCCTCGATGAAGTCCGAGAAAATGCCCTACTCCGAAACGCGGCGTACCAACAGAAGACGGCAAGCTACTATGATTCAAGAGTCAAAGAGCGGCATTTTGGTCAAGGGGACCTTGTTCTCAGAAAACTCAGCGCATCCCAGCCGAGGCAACAAGGAAAATTAGCACCAAATTGGGAAGGCCCGTACATAGTCTCCAAGCAAATTCGCCCTGGCACATATCGCTTGCAGACCGGGGCAAGAAGGTACCGAGACCTTGGAACTCGGAAAATTTGAAAAAGTTTTTTCAATAATTGAGCATGCTTGTATTCGGCTTCAGCCCGACATTTGATTCAATAAAGTCTTTTCTCCAACACTCAACGTATTGGCAAGCTCCCAAGTCAAAATCGTAAGACCGGTCCTCATAGACCAGGCCGACATCAAAGACCGACCCTCATAGGTCGGCAGCCAAGTCATAAGACCGGTCCTCATAGACCAGGCCGACATCAAAGACCCACCCTCATAGGTCGGCAGCCAAGTCATAAGACCGGTCCTCATAGACCAGGCCGACATCAAAGACCGACCCTCATAGGTCGGCAGCCAAGTCATAAGACCGGTCCTCATAGACCAGGCCGACATCAAAGACCGACCCTCATAGGTCGGCAGCCAAGTCATAAGACCGGTCCTCATAGACCAGGCCGACATCAAAGACCGACCCTCATAGGTCGGCAGCCAAGTCATAAGACCGGTCCTCATCAGATGGCCGACATCCAAGACCAAGACCCTCTTAGGTCGGCAGCCAAGTCATAAGACCGGTCCTCATAGACCAGGCCGACATCAAAGACCGACCCTCATAGGTTGGCAGCCAAGTCATAAGACCGCCTCGACCAGTCCTCATCAAAGACCGACCAAGACATCAAAGACATCGACGACCTCATAGGTCGGCAGCCAAGTCATAAGACCGGTCCTGTAGACCAGGCCGACATCAAAGATCGACTCGTAGGTCGGCAATGAGTCGTAAGACCTGTCCACATAGACATGGCCGACCTCTCAAGGGCCGACATCCCTATTTGATCGAGCCTAACAAAGTACCAAACCAAGCTAAGGCATTAGGCTCGGCCAAGAAGGATATTCGGCCACGCGTCCGCTTATATGATAGCCTCTCCAATCGGACTGAAGGGAAAGGTGAATTAACCAACCAAAGCGAAGATCACATTGACCTCGAGCGTTGCATGGCCGAAACCGCCGACAACGTTGGGCATGGATAAAAAGAGACGAGTTCCTAAGCTCGGTTAGTGAAACGACTTGGCACTTGGCCACAAACAAACAGAATACGCAAGGAAAAGAATGCCGAGGGCGCCGAGTTCAAATACTTAGACAAATTCTCGGCAAAAATAAGTTGTTTTATTCATTGTAAGCCGAGTCGATCGGAACGGTTACAAAAGGGGCAGCTCAGCCCCACACACACACAAAAAAAAAAAAAAAAAAAAAAAATTACATCTCCGTCTCCTCGGCGTGGGACTTGGAGGCGCCTGAGGCGTCCACGGTATGGGGCTCGCGCAGCAGGTCTTGGGGTCCCGCTCCCGAGAGGGAAGACGTCGGCCGGAGCAGTGCCTCAAGGGGCCTGAGCTTGGGTGACCTCGGCTCCCTCCTCATCTCCCATCTCCCCGCAAAGTAGTCGCATCATCGTCAAAGCGGGAGAGATTGAGATCAGGGTACGCTGCCTTGATCTCGGCCAAAAGCTCAGCTCGGCCTGCTTCAAAACCTTCGGCGAAGGAGGCTTCCCCGATCTCATGGCGTATATCGGCGTACTCCTCCGATTGGAGATAGTCGCTGATCGCCGCGCCTCCGAGCCGTGGCCAGATCTTCCTTGGCCTTCTCCTTCACCTCGGCGAGCCGAGCTCTGCAGAGTCCTGACCTTCTCTCTCTGCCAGACCACCTCGGCCTGAGAGCTCTCCACTTTGGCCTCAGCAGCGGTGAGCTTCTCTTGGGTCTCCCGACGCCTCTGAACGGCATCCTGGGCGTCCCGATAAGCCTTCTTGCACCGGACGCCCAAGGAATAGTTCTCGGTCAGAGCCGCTCAAGCGGAGCATGGTCTCCACCGCTTTGGCGAACCCCTACAAAAAAGCATGAGAACAAAAAGTCGGGATAAACTACACACATCGATCATATGCAAGAGCCGACAAGGAAACTTACCATATTGAAGTCTTGAAATAGGGTGGAGAGGAGCTCAGGGTCGGACAGCGCCTCGAGCTTCTCCTTGTCGGCTGGGAGCCGACCTGCATCCAGCCATTCCTTGGCGTGAGCGGCCGACGTCAAGGCCGAGTCCCCAGGGAAGAGGCGCCAGGTCGGCCTCACAGAGACGTTGTTGGCCGAAGCCCTCCCCAGGATGTATCGGGAGATGTTGGTGGGAGAAGCCACGGGCGGAAGGCCGCCACTCATCAGGTTTACCGAGAGCTTTTGGCGTTTGGTGTCTCTCGGCGGGCTCCTCTCGCCTTTTCGGCCTTTCCCCTTCCTCGGAGACCCGGCTTGATCCGTGTTCTTCTCGGCCTCCAGACCGACCACCGCGTCCGATGGTCCCGGCATCACCCCCTTGCCCTTGGAGGCCTTGGAGGACTCGCCCTGGGGTCTCTTCTCGACATTCTTCTTCTTCCTATCCGCGATAGTCTCGGCCTTCAGCCGAGCTGTGTCCATTGGAGGAATGTGGCCGACCACTGCAAGAGAAATCGAAAACATAAAAAACAAGTCAGAAAAGGAAAAGAAAACTAAGTAAAGGGGTCGGCTCGGACAACTGAGATAAGCTCGGCAAGGGTTCCTACCAGGGGTCATATGCCAACTCTGAAGAAACCCCTCGTCCTGAAGCTGGAGAACATCGAAGGGCGGACGCTGGGGGATCAGGTCGAGCGAGGTCATCTCGTTCTCGGTCAGGGGTAGTACTCTATTTACATAGTTCAGATTCATCTCCTTCCACTCGGTTCGGAGAGGGCTGTTGGGAATGGAAGCAAAGAAAAAACGGGGCTTCCAATACTTGTTGAAGGTCGGCGTGCCGACCAGAAATTTGTGACCGCTTAGAGCCGCACTCTTCCCTGATCGGCGGCAGAAGTAATACCACCCCTTCTCGGGAGACTTCTTCAGGAAGAAGAGCCGAGAGAAAAGCGCCACGCTCGCACCTCGGCCCATCTCGTAGAACAGGGCGTAGAAGCCGTACACGGCCAGCCAAGAGTTCGGCACCAGCTGACCAGGAGACAGGTGGAAGTGGTCCAAGATCTGGTCCACCAGGCTGAGAACGGGGAGCCGAAACGCATACTTGAAGGGCGTCTCGTACAGAGCCACCTCGCCGGGCCTGATGAAGCAGGCCATCTCCCCGGGATTAGGAACTCGGAGCTGAATGTCCTCGGGGATGGCATAGGTCGTCCTCAGATAGTCGAGGTCGGCCTCCGTGATCGTGCTCGGAACAGTGCCGACGCTGCCTTCCTCGGGCTCAGGGGCGTCGGTAGACGAGCTGACCGAGCCAACCCCCACCTCGGACGAATCTCCCACACTTGATTCCTCATCGGATGAGGACGACCCGGAGTTCTCGGCCCGGTCTGCGGCTGTGGATTGGGCCGCGTGGTCAAACTCCATGGGTAACGGGGGCTCGGCCACCTCGGCCTGACGAAGCTCCACTACATCGGGCTCGTCTGAGGTCGAGCCCAACAGGTCTATGGTGGGAGAGCGAGTGGGGAGTTCTCGGCTCGGACTCGCGCCCTCTGCCGCCCTGGCGAGCAGTTCGCCCATAGGACTACTACCAACTGACATACTGGGCGGAGAAGACTTACTGGTTGAAGAAGAGTCGATCATGAACGAAGCTTCAGCCGAGTCGATCACGAGCAAGCAAACGACGAGATCTACCGAGTTGACGGTTCCAAACTTGCCGAGAAGTCAATAACTTAGAGCAGTGAAGAATGAATAGTTAGGAGTCGCCTATTTATAATCCTTGGGTTTATTGATCCAACGGCCGACGTGAGCTCAAGATGATCCAACGGCCCGGATCAAAGGACATTTCGAATTCGAGCCCGCCATAATGACTCGCTGACGTGGCACGGACACCCAATCGTCGATCGTGCAACGTCAAATCCGCGAGCAATAAATAATCTCGCCCAACCGCAAGAATCTTCCGCAAGCGCCAGGAAACTTCACTCATCAACGCCGAGCCGACACTGATGAGTGGGGGCCTGTGATGAGGCATAAAACACCCCACCTATCAGAGGCTGCCACGTGGCCGACCCGACCTCAGTCCGAGAACCGAGTTGGGCCGAGCAGGAAATTGGGCCGACCCCATATCCGATAAGTCACCTGACAAAGCCTGGTTTGAGCGAGCTGGCCGGTGGCTGAGGCCGAGATTATACGGGTCAGCCATAGACTCCTAGCCGACCTCATGGCCGAGACCAACCTCCTCCCGGGCCGACCTCCATTGCCGACCCCACGGGCCGACCTCGTAGGCCGAGCCCTCCTCCATTGAGGCTCTCATAGCACCCCCACCGGGGATCTCCGGGCCACGTCAGCACATCCCGAGAATCACGGGATAAGGACCGAGCCACGATCCCAGCGCAACACGGAATCACACTCTACATGGACTCTTACCTTAATAAGAGTCCGACCCCGAAAATAACTCTCCACTCCGCTCTACGCGAGAGAACCTTCCGAAAGAAGGACTCCTACCATACTAGGACTCTCCCAACCGTCTCATCTCCTCCTTACTCTATAAATACCCAGGTATGGAGCACTATTCCACATCTTGTTTTTTACTACGCAGTTACGCTGTCGCGTTGAAGACCTGACTTGAGCATCGGAGAGTCCTAGGCCGGAGCCACACCGGCCCTCTTGCGCTCATTGCTTGGTTTTTGCAGGTTCATCCACGGGCGAACCAAGTACCGGAGGTTTTCACACGCAACACAAAGTACATTCAATTATCAAACGCATGGTTTACTAAAGTAAGTAGGTATTTCCTTCTAGGGGTGTCAATTTCAGGTTTGGCCCGAATACTTGGTCGTTTTCGATGCAAGGGTCCAGTCCAATGGTCGCTCAATCGAGAGTTCGAAATCGACCGACTAATTGTCTGACCCAGCCTAACATGTTTAAAGCCTATTTATGACCCATTTAGAGTCCATTTTGCTTAGCCGACATGTTTAAAACACGTTTATGGCCCGTTTATAACCTGCTTAGAGATAAATGTGTCATTAGCCCTTTTGCCCGATTAAGGATTGGTACCTGACTGACCATTTATAAATGGGCCGGTCATGGTGCGAGATCCTAAAGTGAGGAAGCCCGATTAAGCCCTATTGAAACTGACCCTGCTCGACCCGACCGATTGACACCCCTACTTCAATAAAAAAGGAAAAATGTTATAGGTAAATCAATTTAGATAAAGTTTTCTTTGACCGCATGGTCAAGGAACCATGTAGCTATCAATGTCAATACCTATCTGTATTCATAATTCCTATTTATGAATAGTAAAAAATATTCAATAGATAAAATTGGACTTTGGATTTTGAATTTTCATTTTTTCCCTTTGGATCTTTTTTTTTTAATGAAAGTTTTTGTGACCCATCGAACACATGTGGAAGAATGATGTAGTAATTCTAACCACTAGATATCAAAGAAATTAAATTGGTTACAAGTTGAATTTCAGCTTCAAAATTAATTGTTTATCTTCCAACAACTCTCATGTATATTGATGCAGCCCTCATAGTCCCATTATCTCTTTTGATAGTCCTAATTTTTTTCATATTTTGTTTTGTTACAAAGAATTGGCTGAAACTTGACATGTGAGCAAGTGACCTTAGATTCAACCGCATATAATATCAGTCCCACATGATCTGCCAAGTGGCATATCTAAATATCCACCCACCATTTTTGCTTGTGAATTTCCCCCCATAAAACTACTCCCTTTCGAGAGCAAAAATCTTTTTATTTTTTTGTTGTTGTTGTAGTCCTTCAATACAACGTATGATTGTACTCATCTTCATTTTTTTGTTGTTTTCTAAATAATTTCAAACTCTCTAAAGGAGAGAGTGGTTTCGCTAACTATGATCACCTTGGTCATGTGATCACATCAATTTAGCTAAATTATCACTTGTATCATGCTCAAATTTTACAGACACACCATTGAAAATCAATTGTTCGTGAGAGTATTGATACAAGAACCAAGTTTCCTTAAATCATGGTGAAAAAGGATTTCCTTCACTGATGACCATCATTGGACTTGGATGGGCATAGGAGAACAATGACGGCCATTTTCAATCTCCAACATATAGGGAGAATAATGCTGACGATAGATTTTTGGGTAACCCCAAAGAAAATTTTCGCCTTAAAGGAAGTGTTGGATGGTAAGGTTTCGATGGATTGATAATTTCATAACATATGCATTATATATACCCGTTTTGTGATTGAAAAATCCAACCTTGACCCACCCTCAGGGTCGGGCCGGGCTGACCCTGATTGGCTCTGATCATCTGGATGGGGAAGGAAATGCATGGACTGAAATGAGCCGGGGAGATAATTAACAATTTTACGTAAAATAACACTATGATAAAATGTATTATATCACTTATTATCTTCACATAATACATTAATACATTATACAACAAAATGTGGGTGACGTATAATGTTTATAATATAACTTAAAACAAGATCGGGCTGGGTCGGGCCAGGCTTACTCCGAGGCCTCAACCCTGGCCCGACCCGACCCGACTCTGACTCAGGACCAGAAATTTCCAACCCTGACCCGCCCTCAGGGCCAAATATCTCAGCCCAGACCTTGTTCAGGCTCAGGGCGGGTCAGGGCAGATTCGGGCCGACAGGGCCAAACTTGCACCCCTAGCCCTGATCATGGGGAGCCCATGATGCAGCCCTCATAGTCCCATTAGCCACTTGGAAACCTGAAACTTTACTAAGATCATTACAAGTGAATTAAGTTCTTTACTTTTTCAGAAAAAAAAAAAAAGCATGCTAACCTTAGCAGTATAATATGATCTTCACCATCATCTATTCTCACAACCCTTTGAAGCAAAAGAAGGAAAAATATTCAGCTATGATCCACGGATATGTTGAATTTTCCTAAAATGCTTTTGTGCATCAGTAATATCATTGGTTGTAGACTCAATTTCCTTGTTTCCAAACACCTCACCGGAATCTGCTTCAGAATCCGATCTAGAAGAACAAAGATGGAGAAGGAGATCGAGAAAACAGCTAAACAAGGCAGGAGGAGAGGTTGAGATAGCAAAAGCCCATATCACCGCCATTAACAAAAACTAATAAACTTCGTATGAGTGATTTTTTATGCTTGGAACTCCCCAAGAGTGTTAAGTTTTATAACTAGCAGAAGAAGAGTAATTGAATATAGAGCCTAGAAAGTTTAGTGCGTGATTTGAAAGCCATATACCTCATTGGCTCAGTAGTAGCCTCTGCTTAAAGTGAGTCCAATAATAAGGAATCGAATAGATACCCCCATGGAATCGATTTTCCACTAGGGTGGTCTTCTGGATGGTTTACAAAGGAAGTGATGGATCATCCTTTCAAGTGTGGTACACTGCCCACTGCATCTTTAAAGTGCATCGGACGGTGGCTGCACTTGGGAGTAAAGATGTAAACAGATCAAATTCAATCAGATAGTAGCATTATCATATTCGTATCCGATTATATTTGGACGGATTCGGATGATGTCATATTAGTTTTTGGACGGATCGATTTGCATAGTTTTCGAATAGTGATTTTTGAGTATGGATTCTCCTAAAAGGATATGAACGCGAATCGAATATGATTTTTTGACTATCCATTGACATCTTTAACGTTTTGTTGATGAGGGTTAGAGTTGAGACTTGAGAGTTCAACAACTACTATTTTTTCTACTCTTCTTAGCATTTGATTTTCTTACATTTTTTTTTACATCTGATGTTATCTTGTATTTATTTTAATAAATATGTGATTCCATGTATCACATATAAACCAACAGAAAATCTAGAAAAAGAATTACATTATCTTAATTTATAAAATTATAAAAATAAAAAAACAAAATCAAATAAGGTAACTTTATCAGATAGACAGACACAGAGATATATTTCAAACATTTTATTACCATTGAATAGCAGAATGAATCAGATAATAATCAGTTGGATAGGAGGATTATCATATTCGTATCTTATTAGTTTTCAAATGGATTCGGATTCTCCTGAACAGATAAGAACGTGGATCGAATACGGATTTTTGGATATTGTTCCTTCCTTTTATGAAGTTCCAATCTTGGAAAGTAGTAGGTTGATTGCCAATCAAGCTGTGTATGGAAGGTCGTCTACTCAATCTTTTCAAATTTTGAATCAAGGTCAGGATGGGGATTCTCTCCCCCCACAATCTGGGTCAACCCGGATCGGACCGTGGAGACCATGTAAGGTCAGGTGGGTATGATTCTGCAAACGGAGCTCCATCGATCTCATGATGGGTCGGACGCATGTGATGGTGATGAAGATTTCTCTATCACTGAGGAGGATGCCAAACATTCTGTTGGTGAGGCTGGGGATGGGGACTCTATTCAGGATTCTTTGGTTCGCCTTGAACCCATATCTGAGATCTATGAACGACAACATGGGGCTGAAGATTCTATCTCAGGGCCTAGAAGAAGGCGTTTAGCAGCAAGAGTAGGTGAGGACAAGGGTGATGGTGGCAATAGAGGCCAAACTAATCCTGGCCGTGGAGGCAAGGTGCCAGGTGCAGAAGCCTTTCTTCGAGGACAATTACGAGAGCATCTCATGCTAGTTTTCAAGGGAGATCTTCAGTGGTGGACTTGTATAGAGAAAGGAGATTAAACACACAAGGAGAACAAAATGATTTAATGTGGTTCGGTGTTAAACACCTACATCCACGGTGAAACTATACAGTCTTTCTTATTATTCTTAAAACACATTCACACACCCTTATATACAAGGAAGCCAACGGTGATAAAACGGCTGCATACTAACGGCTATATTCCAACACTCCCCCTCAAGTTGAAGTGAAAATGTTAATTAAACCCAACTTGGATACAATTTGTTGGAAGAGATCCGTTGAGGTAGCTTTAGTAAAAATGTCGGCTAACTAATCCTTGATTGAGACATACATAGTTTCGATAGTTTTTTCTTGAACTTTTTCTCGAACAAAGTGACAGTCAACTTCTATGTGCTTGGTTTGCTCATGGAAGACTGGATTTGAAGCGATATGCATAGCAGCTTGATTATCACAAAATAATTTGATTGGAGTTCCACTATCTAGACCAAGGTCTTGAAGGAGAAATTTTAACCATATCAACTCACTGGTAGTAGAAGCCATAGCTCTATATTCTGCTTCCGTACTAGAACAGGCGATCACATTTTGTTTTTTGCTTTTCCAAGTGACGAGGTTTCCTCCGACAAAGGTACAGAACCCAGTTGTGGATTTCCTATCTAAAGGACTTCCTGCCCAGTCGGCGTCGACGAATCCAACAATATTATTATGCCCATTTTTCTTCATCCAAATTCCCTTACCAGGAGATGATTTAAGATAACTAAGAATTCTATTTACCGCATCCAAGTGACCCTTTTTTGGAGAATGCATAAATTGACTTACAAGACTAATGACATAAGCAATATCGGGTCTAGTGATGGTGAGGTAAATTAATTTTCCCACAAGCCTTTGAAATTGCCCAATATCTTGGAGAGGTTCTCCATTATCATTTCTGAGTTTGGATTGATAGTCAACAGACGTGCTAACTGGTTTAGCACTTATCTTCGTTGTTTCCTTTAACAAATCAATAACATACTTTCTTTGAGAGATAAACACACCTTTGCTAGAGTGGGCCACTTCAATTCCTAGAAAGTATTTTATTTTTTCAAGATCTTTGATGTCAAATTTCTTTTTAGATGAGATTTTAATATAGAAATACATGTTCCATCATCTCCAGTGATGATAATATCATCCACATATATAAGAACAATTGTGATTCCTGAATGGCTTCTTTTTGAGAATAATGAGGAATCAGCAGCACCCCTTTTAAATCCAAAACTTGTGAGAGCAAAGCTAAGTTTAGCATACCAGGCTCTAGGGGATTGTTTAAGACCATAAATAGCCTTTTTTTAATTTACAAATAGTATCATATTCGTGTTCTTGAGGATGTCTAGGAGGAAGCTCCATATAGACTTCTTCCACAAGATCACCTTGTAAAAATGCATTTTTAACATCCATTTGAGTTAAGCACCATCCATTATTTACAGTAATAAACATTAAGACACAAACAATATTCATTTTTGCTACGGGAGCAAAAGTTTCCTTATAGTCGACACCATAAGTTTGAGTGAACCCTTTTGCTACAAGTCTAGCTTTGTACCTTTCAATGGTACCATCACTATTATATTTAATTTTGTAAATCCACTTGCATCCTACGGTCTTCTTTCCTTTGGGAATTTTAACAATTTCCCAAGTGTTATTTCTGTCTAAAGCTTGAAGTTCCTCTTGCATTACTGTCTTCCACACATCTTGAGTAATAACTTCAGAAAACTTTGTTGGTTCTTTACTATTCTCAAGAGATGTGAGGAAGGCATTGTGAGAACGGAAAATATTATTATACCCAACATATTCCTGAATAGGAAATGAAGTCGTATGATAGGTATAAAAATCTTGAAGTCTTGAGGAGGGCCGAGTTACACGAGTGGACCTACGAAGTTCTTGATTTTCTGGTTGATCCTCAATTTCTTGATTTGCAGGTTGATCCTCAATTTCTTGAGTCAAGATGGGTTCAATTAGGGGATCATGTAGATTCTCCCCCTGACTCCTAGTTGTAGGAGCTTAAAAGTAGGAGTCGCTTTCAACAAAATGGACATGTCGAGAAATATATAATTTGTTATGAAGAGGATCAAAGCATTTATATCCCTTTTTAATGAAGGAATAACCAAAAAAGACACACTTAGTGGCATGAGGATCAAGTTTCCCACTTCCTTCTTTATAGACATAGCAGGGACAACCAAAAACACGCAGATGAGTTAAACTAATTTTTTTAACCAAGTAAAACTTCCATAGGAGATATGTACTCAAGGACACGACTAGGCATTCTGTTAATTAGATAGCATGCAGTTAAAATTGCATAAGACCAATAAACCTTAGGAATATGTTTTTGAAAAAAGAAGAGATCTAGTAACTTCAAGTAAATGCCGATTCTTTCGTTCAGCAATCCCATTTTGTTGGGGGGTCCCAACACAAGTAGTTTGATGAATAATTCCTACTTATTTAGTGTAATTACTAAAGAACTGATTTATATATTCGGTTCCATTGTCGGTTCTAAGAATTTTTGTGTGAGCCCCAAACTGAGTGAGAATCATATGGGAAAATTCTTTAAAAACATTTAAAACTTCATATTTTTGTTTTAGGAGATATACCCAAGTAGTACGGGATTTGTCGTCAATGAAGGTAATAAAGTATTTAAAACCATCATGAGATTCAATAGGAGCTGGTCCCCATAAGTCTGAATGAACTAATTCAAACAAAACTTCAGACTTATGTAAAGAGTGTTGAAAAGGTAGTTTAGTTTGTTTAACAAATCTACAAACCTCACAATCATGAAAATTAATCCCAGATAATGGAAATAAAATGTTCAAAATTTTATCTGAGGGATGACCTGTTCGAGCATGCCAACGTTGGCAGTCATCATGTTTTCTTGGGCTAGAAAGAAGCGCATGAGCAGGTTGTTCGAAGAGGTACAGCCCATGTTGAAGATGCCCTTCACCAATCATCTTTCCCGTAATCCTGTCCTGAAACACTACATTATTAGGAGAGAAAATAACAATGCAATTTAAGGAGTTAGTAATTTTACTGACAGACAACAAACTAGAAGAGAAAGATGGTAGGAACAAAGCCTCAGTATCGGTAGAGAGAAGTTGGGTATGACCTTTTCCTTCTATGGGAACAATAGATCCGTTAGCCACAGTTACAGGTTGAAAATTTGTTTTTCTTAATTTTGAAAAAAATTTAAGATTGCCTGTCATATGATCTGTGGCTCCAGAATCCACAACCCAAGTATTATTATTATTTTTTTTACTGGAAGAGGAAAGAGCAAAGGTAGTATCATTACCAGTTTCATTTGTCACAGAAGAATGAGTTGAGGAAATGCTACTAGGATTTGCAGTTGATGTTTTCAGTTGGTGGAGAAGCTAGGTGAGAAGCTCAGTAGAAATCTGAGTGTGATTAGTGGCGGTTTGCGCAACCATCTTGTCACCAGAATTTTTTGCAGGTCGTAGATGGGGATTTAAGATCCAACATCTTTCTTTGAGATGATCAAGACCCTTGCAATGATCACACTTCATGGGTGGCCGATTGCCACGACCTCTTCCACGACCCCTTGAAGAAGTAAAAGAGCGTTTTTCATGGCCTTGTGGTTGCTTGAGTTCAGATTGAGTAGTAGGAGCATTTTTTCTTCAGTAACACTCCTTTGAGAGTTGTCATTCAGTGTTGGATTCATGACCTTCTTTCTTGTTTCTTCTTGTTGAACAACAACACACACATCATCTAATGTGGAAACTTGGGACTCATCAGAATCTGACTTCTAAGTTGATCATAATCAGATTTGAGACAAGCAAACAATTGAAAAACTTTATCTTGCTCTTCGAGAGCTTGAAGAGTTTTTAAATCTGTCATTGGAGGACGATAGATTCGTAGCTCTTCCTATTTTCGTTTGAGAAGACAATAAAGGTCAATGAAGGGCTTATCCCCTTGAGAAATAAGAGACAGTTCTTGTTTTATCTCAAAGATTCTTGAGGCATTATTTTGCTACCCATACAGAGATTTGGTTGAATCGCATAAGTGTTTTGCATTATCAGCATATATAAAAGTTTCAGCAATGGGAGGTTCCATAGAATTCAAAAGCCATGACATAACCATTTGATCGGTTGCTTCCCAATCATCAAACTTTGGATCGTCTGATGATGGAGGAATTATTTTTCCATTAACATGACCGATTTTTCCTCGTCCACAAAGAGCCAAGGAAGATGCTCGTGACCATGGTAAATAGTTTAAACCATTCAAGAGAATAGAGGTTAACTTGATAGTTGTATTTGTCTCATGGTCACAGGTCTCACAGTCATGAGACACAGCAGAATCGCCCATTGAACAAAAAAAAAACAAAATAAACTTACTTGGATGAGAAATCCTTTCTTCAAGTTTCTTCGTTGTAGGAGACCAAAAAACGATTTTTCAAAGAATCTTCACAACAGAGGAAGAAGAAAGTAACAGAGAAAAGAAAGGGAGCACAAAGGGAATGTAAGAAATTTTTTAATCAACGGTTAGAAGAGAGATGAAAAGCACTAACATTTAATTTTGATAAATGCTTCTTACCGAAAAAAGATGTAGGAGATATTACCAAAAGGGCCAGATTCTGAGGCCAAGAGAATGAATACCAGCCTTCCTTTGAGAAAAAATAGAAAGGAATAACAACCTTCCAACGTATCTAATGGTATGTGAAGTGTTTCCAAGGAGCTGACTTCTCCAATAGTTTGTTGATAAAATATAGGAAGTAGTGCCAATCTTCTAGCTTCTCTCTATTCAGTTGTTCTTGAGAGAAGAAAAAGATAACAATCTGAAACGTCTTCAACGTCTCTTAATCCATCTCAAAGTCCCTTGTGGATCAAACGCTCTAATACCATATAGAGAAAGGAGATTAAACACACAAGGAGAACAAAAGGATTTAACGTGGTTCAGTGGTAAACACCTACATCCACGGTGAAACTAAACAGTCTTTCTTATTATTCTTAAAACACACTCACACACCCTCATATACAAGGAAGCCAACGGTAACAAAACGGCTACATACGAACGGCTCTATTCCAATAACTTGTTACCTACTTGCTCTATTGCAGGTGGCACTGTGGTGGTTTCTTACCTAAAAAGTAAAGGAAAGGGAAATTAATGCAGCTGCAAAGGTGTAGGATCGCTCTGATCAAGAGGGGATCGGTCAACCTGCTCAATATCAAAGACAACACAATGGTGGTCATACAAAAAATTATGAGAAAAAACACGAAACCTCACTCACAATTGATCCATGAAGATCCTATTCATGAACATCACGGGGGTGATGATGGTTGTTCGTAGAAGAGCCTTAGGAATAATCTTTAAAGAGCACTCTCCTGACGTAGTGTGCTTAGTTGAGCCCAAGCTCGATGTAAGTAAATTTCTGGCCCTTTACTTTAATAAAAAGGGGTATGGGGCAGATGTAATTGCCAATAAGATGTCCATTCACTACTCATTGCGATTAGGGTTACATCATTCTCTAGCCTATATATAGGAAAGAAGGGACATAAGGTACATAATAATTTCTTCTGCTTCTTGCTCTTTTAGTTCTCCATACAAATTACTGTTATTATGAAGAATACTGACTTAAGCATCAATGAGTTACCACCGGACTCAACTCCGGTCATCTCTTTTGCTCTATCATCATCTTCTTACTTATAGGTGACCTCATTCCATGACGTCACAGTTTTCCTCCACAACAACAGGTATTCAAGTTAAGACTCCAAAGTCAAGCTTCCAAAGATAACCTCTAGCATAGGGGTCCAAATCCTCTATATGTACGCTTCAAGTACCAACATCTATCCCATTTACTGCCATTTAAAGGGCAAAAAAGGGGGAGTTTGGCTCAGGTTCATGTATGAGAACCATCTCGTACCTGAGCTGATGAGATGGAATCCATAAAATAGTGCACACAAAGTAGATTCTATTTCGTCGGCTCAAGGGCGTACAAGATGTTTCTAGTACGTGAACCCGAACTGCACTTAAAGGACACCTATGAAAACAAAAGGACCAGTTGTTAGCACCTGCAACGTACATGCTGGTGAACATATAAGTTCAAAGGAACTTGACTCGAGGCCTAGAACTACATTCTACAAGGTCGACGGTGGAAACTCGCTTCCTCTCATTCATGCTCTAAACGTGGTGGGTTTTGCTACATTGCATGCACTCCAGGCATGGGATCGTTGGATAAAGAGAGGTCCACTTATATACGAAAGCCATCTAAGGTGCCACGTGCCCCGCACATGCGACTTCTGAGGGAATAGAAATATCTTAGGATTCTTTTCCATGCTTCCTGATTGGCCCAGGATGTGGTAGCGATCAAGTGGCTTTCATTAGATTAAATCAATCAGATGGTCTGATAATTAAGGTCTTTCAGAAAACAACATCTAAAAGCTTTGTAAGGTTCAGTACACCCAAACAAAACTCACTACATAGATACTAGTAGCTTTTGGTAGTACAAAAAAACGAAACATTCATGCCTCTTGAGAGGGTGAAATTTCCATCCTCTCACGACAATATATCTGTGTTTTCGACTTCTTGTCTGAACGTGACTCAAAAAAGTTGGGGGAGTAAGAAATGCAGCGCAGGGCATGTCACACATGTGCTTGTTCACGTACGGACGTGGCTGAGAAAGTGATTCCGAGGGACCACAAGCACATATATATAGGGAGTAGATGATGGTCACCAACGTTTTCCCAAACGGTTGCAACTTGAAACTTAGAACTCTGTTAGTGTAGAACAGTGGAAGTAGTGCTCGCCTTCGCCTCTTTCACTGAATCACTAGTCGTCTTCAACGAACGCTAACCCTAAATCTTGCAGCTCTCGAACTTTCCAGACAAAGAAAGGATCAGAAAAGTTTGATTTGGAATCTCTAAATGAAAATCAGCTGAGATGAAGAAAACCGAGACTTCGATTCTTCAACAAAGAAAGATAGAAATTGGAGCAATCGCGTACAAGAAGAAGTTTCGTTCGAAAATTCCTCGTCGTAAGCGATTCCAGATCTCTCCAGTACTCGTTGGATCTTCGAATTTGTTGTTTTCTGATAATAAGCCAGGCTTATCAGTTTTGGCAGAAGCTTCCAGTTCCTCTTCATGTTTTCCCGACGACCTTTCGTGTACTTCGAACTGGATCTCAGTCGGTAATGAGAAGTTGAAGAAGAAACAGAGATCTTCTCGCCGGAAGAGAAAGTTTGAGGAGACAGGAAGGTCTGAAGTTGTATTTGAAGTAGATGATCAAAGTTTCCATCAATTGGAGAAGATTCCTGAGGAAGAATGCCGGAGAATAACGAGGTCTTATCACAGACAGAGAGAAATTGAAAAGACGGTGGAGAATAAAGAAGTTGAAGATGTTACAGTGGAATTATCAGAATCGTCTTGCTTAGAATCGTTTTGTGGAGTAGAGACTCGATTTCTCAGCAAAACTGACGAGTTTCCAGAGAGAAATCTGAAGTTGAAAACCGGATCGGGTAATGGAGTTTCAAAGGCTGGCGAAGGAGAAGGAAATGCAGCTTCCGCAGCGATCTCGTTTTCCGAAAGCTCTTGTGTTCAAATCTCTACTCCTCAAGAAAAATTACGAAGTTTCTCAGAGAATTCGCGTACAGAAAGAGATAACGCATCAGGAAATTCTCTTGCAATCGGACAGAATGAGTCTATTTCGGAGATTTCTTGCCTTGAATCGCTTACTGAAGCGAGAAACCAAAATCTATATCCACCTGCTGATGATTCATGCATAAAGACAACGGAGGGGGAAGATAGAGGTCAGGTGTCTGAATTTTCCGAATTTTCAAGAAATTGCGTTGAGACGAATTTAGTTGTCCCCAATTCAGAGTCCACTGCAGAGAAAAAACCAAAGGAATTCGATTGTGATGTCGACCTAACTTGTTTAGAAAATCTCTCGCATGAAGACGATTCATATAGTTCAACAAGCCAGGAAATGACAATCTCCAATCTCGAATCAGAGCTCTTCCCTTCAATTTCCGATGGAGAGTTCTCAGACAACTGGTTTGACGCCGAGTCTCCAAGCGATTTTTCCGAACGGTCATACGGAAATTCAATTACGTCACCTTGTTTCTCGTTGTTTCTTCAATTCTCGCAACAATTCTCAAAGTCGAGTTCTCATCCTAATGGCATAGCCTCTTCAAAAGTTGAAGAACAGAATCCCGACCAGTTTATAGTAAGCTCAGTAGGCTCTCAAAGTCCATACATAGGAACTCAGTCAGTTACATTCTTGTTCTGTTTTACTGTTTGATTTTCTCTTAATTTTTTCTCTGTGATTCAATTTTTGGTTCAGTTGTTGAGGTTCGAAGACGAGGAACACGAAGAAAGCTACAGAAACTTAAGGCACAGAGAGAGAAGGCAAAATTTCCTACACGACTACATTGAGGATTACTACTCAACGACGGAGTACGGCGAGCTTGTCCTTCAGGAACGGTTACTGATGGTTAACTGGATAGTTGAGGTGAGGTGTTAACGGATCATCCACTTTTTCCTTATTTGTTGCGTAGTTGCTTATACATGATCGCTGATTGGGTAATTGCTTCCCTACTGTTGCCTTATTAATTGCGTAGTTGCTTATACATGATCGCTGATTGGTTAATTGCTTCCCTACTTCCCGATTATAGAGCAAAGTACGCTTCAGTTCGATTGTGTGGTCCCCCCACTTAGTGGTCAATCCAACGAATGTCCTTGAGTCCTCGTATGGTCGGATTCTTGTATCCCTATTGTCTATCTAAAACCTAAAGTGACTCAAGGGTGTTCTCGTCATTTGAGTTGTCAACTTGTAGTTATGCAAAGAGAAGTAGTTATTTCGTTTCCTTGGAAACAACTGGAGCTTGCGGCCCAATCGCAATTCACAAAACCCTTTAACTGACAAACGCATGTGCGCGTCCAATCGAATCAAGAGTTTATAGAAGTCGCTGTTGGAGAAGGTCACACGACAGGACAAGGGTTGGAGACGTAGAGATCTTCGGTTCTCCACCTAGTTTAGTTATACACAAAATGATACAGTGATCCATCCCTAATTAGTAATTAGTTTAGCTGTTAGCCTTATTACCAAAAAAAAATATGTTTAGCTGTTAGCCCTACATTAAACTTGTCTGAATGATAACAACCATTCAGTAAGAAGGTACCAAAAATATTTAAATCATCACTTTCCTTTCTTATGGATTTCGGGTGACTGATTAGTAATTACTTTATGTTTGAGGAGACTTTTATTTCAATTTGTAATTTATTTTGGTACTATTTCATTTCAATTAATGAATTGGGAAAAGGTTCTCTGAGGTATCAGGTCATTGGTGCATTGCTCAGAGACCCCCTCCTTACTGAATTATAGATAGTGGATATGACTTTAATTGCAGTAGGAATTTAGGAAAATTCAATAAATCACGAGACTATTATTAACATAACTTGATAACTTTATATATAGATTGCACTTCCCAGAGGAAGACCGGCAATCTAGATGCTACGTAGACAACAGTACTATTCCTTTACTTTGTAGGTACATGATATATCATCATTCCGCCTTACTTGCCCATTTCTAATTGAATTGTGAATGTCTTTCTCGATAAGCAGCAATCGAATGCAAAGGAGCTTCAGTCCGAGACGATGTTTTTAGGGGTTAGCTTCTTCGATAGGTTCCTGGGCAAAGGATTCTTCAAACAAAAAAGAAACCTTCAAGTTGTTGGAATTGCTTGTCTCACTCTGGCCACCAGGATTGAAGAAAATCAACCCTTAAACTGGTAGTACTATCTTCTCCCCAAAATATATATATGCTTACCTACTTGAAATATTGAATTTGGATTTTGGGCTCGTTCTCTCGTCTGATCATCCAAGCCTCTCTAGCTATATTCACTTTGATTTGATCTATACGTAGGTTTAATTAACGGCTTAGGCGCTAGCTAATGCCAAGTCCCTAGCTTTCATAGAAGGTTCTATTTAACTGATGCATGTGCGTTCTCTTGTACACAAACTATCTAATTATCAATGAAATTATCTTAATTTAATCATAGAATGGAAGTTTAATTTGATGGTAAATATGGTATGAAGAAGATTAAATAGAATAAAGTCTTTGATTTCAGATGGTACTTAAGGAATTACCTGAGTCTCACACCGTCCAGATTGATTGTTGTTTTCACTAATTATGTAATCATATGGGCGTTTCAGCATTCGACAAAAGATTTTCCATGTGGGGAGCACTGTGTACAGCAGCTGCGAAGTGGTGGCTATGGAATGGCTGGTGCAAGAGGTTCTAAACTTCCAATGTTTCTTGCCCACGACGTACAACTTCTTATGGTACGCTCCAATGACTCCATTATCGTAGAATTAATTTGCCTCCGATGATAACAGTCAATGGGCCAAGACATGGTAATTTGTAATGTAGGCTCGGGCTTGAGTCAATTCATTCTGTGTGAGCCGTACCTATTTTGGGCCTAAAGCCAACTCTGAATGAGCTTTATAAATTTGGGCCTGAATCAACTTGCTCATGGGCTTTAAAATGGACTCACAATTTTCAGCTCATTAGCAGGGTCTGACCCCAAGATTAGGCTGATATATGTCTAAAAAAACAAAGGCCCCTGTCAAGCTGAGCCAGATAAAGCCCGTGATCGGGAATCTGTCCTGTGAGGAGACAAAGAAAAGGCCATTCCTTCGATTGTTCATACTCCCTCGAGTTGAGTACTCCAATCCAAAAGGCTGATTTGATTTCCTGATCTACCTACAAGATGGTGATGACTTGCTACAAATTTTCTAAACATCAATCGCATCCACCAAAGGGTTAACGGTGAACCTAATTGCATCTTATATAGGATGTGAAAAGAGATTTTTCCTTTTTTTTTTTGGGTGTGGGGGAGGGGCTAAATGCTGAAAAACAATTAGTCGGTTAATTCATCATGATCACCTCTTGATCATCAGATATGTAATTTTTCTTTTCTTGATCTAGTATGAGATACATAATTTGCTCGGTCATGTACGGTCCTTAATATTACATGGTTTTGTTTGAGTGGAAAAATATATATATCTTAACCCTTTTAAGATTAAATAAAAGAAGTTACAATGTGTTTATAGGTTCTACCTGAAGGCAGCCAAAGCTGACGCAGAGGTGGAGAAGAGGGCCAAGTACCTCGCAGTGCTGTCAATGCTGGACCACAGGCACCTATGCTTCTGGCCCTCAACAGTAGCAGCTGGGTTAGTCATCCTTGCATCACTAGCAGGCAATCACGACTCATCCTGCCAATGGGTCATGGAGGTACTTATCCTTTGAAACTAACATATACAATCTTCATCCAGTTACATGGATCAATTTTTCTATGGTGCTCGATCATCGTCTAAGTTTTTGGTTGACTTTGTCGACCTTGCTTATAATAATCGCAATTCAATCACTTTAAGTTTCAACGGAAACTCTGTTACTAAAGCCTCTTCTTCTCCTTCCATTGAAATATTAATTAGCTGAAATTCCTGTTTTTTTGGCAGACTCATGTTAGAACAAAAAAAGATGATCTACCTGAGTGCATAAAGGTATTTAAAACACAACCAAGTCGCAATTCTCTTCTAGCTAGTCTCAGTATATACTTGACACTTGAACCACATACATGACATAATATGATATTTCTTTCTTAAACTTAATTAATTAATGCTGGTCCCTCGTGTCAATGATTTATTAACTTGACAGAGCCTCGAGTGGTTGGTGAACTGCGTCTGTTAGAGAACCAACAAGAACTCATCTATCCTACTCACTGAAGGCATTTGTTTCATTAGACTGGGAAAATATAACAGGCCGGTAAATCAAGATAGATTCCAATCCTAACAAAAGAAATTGAGGTAATCTTACTATGCTGTATTCGTAGTAAGAAAACTGTATGCATAGAATTTTCATTGTTGTAATCATTTTTACTCAAAAATTGGAATATGTACTGTTTGTCAATTTTTTCAAAACCACATACTGAGCGAATGATTAGCTCAGTATATAAAAGCTCCCAATATATAAGTGATGGGCACTGCCTAATCCTCTCAATTGTGATTGAAATTTTCTTTTTTCTTATTCTGATCCCTTTTGGGGATGATAAAGGTCTCTTCTCTTTGATTCCTAAGTAGACACCAGAGAATGTCCCAAGATTTGACAACTAACTCTCCGAGGTCCGAACCATTTGATGCATTATTATCTCTAGAGATTGAGAAGCTATTTGTACACCTGCGAGTAACCAAATTAGCCCCCCCAAGATTTGACAACTAACAATCAGATAATACGCTCCGATTCAGGGTGGATAATCATGTCAAAAAGCATCAACTTATGCTTTAGAATTCTTATATATCACCTCCACCTGGTTATGAACTACATAACAGACCTAAAGATGACTAGGATTCGGGTGAGATGAGGAGTTCAAGTTTCCACTATGTCAAAGTAGTGATTATCTTATCTTGGCCCTGGAAGCTTCACCCTTTCTTCGCAAAAGGGATGATCTTGGTTTAGACAATGCTGGACTTGGGGTTAGCTATTTTGGGGAAACAACTTCTGTTTCGTGAAATCTTAAAGGAATTCGATGACACTACCTTCAAGCAGAAGAAGGGAGAACTTGCTCTACTCTGTTAGGGTCGGGCCGTATTCTGTTCACCAATCTGCCTCTAATACACCAGCCGTTGCATATGGCGGCTACTCCTGCCTGTCTTGGGCGACAAGGACACATCATGAGGCAGAGACACAGGGTGATACCATAGTGTGATATTCCGAGGTAGGCCTCAACACCCACCACCCTGACCGGGCCAGGAGTTTTCATATGAATGATTGATTCATTTCACTCTCTTGATCTGAACATAGGATAGATCGAGAAGTGGTTTTGCAGATACATAAAACCGTACATGTCCACAAATTTGTGTATGCCATAAAAAAAATGCAAACGCACACACATAAGAAATAAGAGAGTTATGTGGTCTATAATACTGCCTAAGTCTACGGAATGATTTAATCTTCCTCCTTCTTGAAAACTCCATTAAAACTTGTACACCGTCCTGTGAAGGAAAGGGGTCCCTCATGGTCCATATTTTGAGACACACAAAGGGTTCAGCAAATAAGATCAACCACTTGATGGGTACTATATCTCTTTAATTATTCATTTGCCAAATTTGGGTCCCATTTCAACCATGTGCCCACCAAGTTTAGAATTTTTGTCCATCAAATATTAAAATTTTGTTCTCTTGGATCTTCAGCTGTTATACCAAAGAACATAGAATTTACTCAATTTTCTTCAAAGCATGATATCCATTGAAAGGGACTAGAACTAAATGAATAGAAGGTGACATGGGTATAGTAAGTCTTTAAATCCATAAAAATAAAAATGACATGCAACACATCAACAACATTTTTTTTTTTTGGGTAGTAACATGAGAAACTTTATAAAGATAAACGTGCATGAATTACACATGGATGGAGTTGAACATCACTCCTGAATCCATGGATCAGAATTTGGCCAGACTGTTGTGCATGTTACCAACAGCGCCTTCCTCGCCAGGGAGTCAGCTACACTATTTACCTCCCTTGAAACATATGAAAACGAACAAGAAATAAAATAGGATGACAAATGGAGTATATCATCCACTACAGGTTTTACT